>NC_053416.1:24612294-25812294 GCF_016859285.1 Xiphias gladius | reverse complement strand
AAGACTGTATTTACAGGCAGACATAGAAAATAGAAAAGAAAAAAAAACATGTATAACCAAAAAACTCACACATCATGACTGAGGATCTCATTAGAGGAAGGAGGAAGGAATCTGGGTCATCCTGAACATAATATCTCACAGCTGAAAAGTCGTACTCCCATTCAAGTATTGACAGTCTGTGAGGTTTGCATAGAGAAAAAGCCATAACTATGCAATTACTAAAACAAGTGCAGTCTATTGGAACGGATAGGGAGTTTATTCAACAAAATAAATATTTCTTGGCATTTATCATTTCATCTGGGGGCCCAAATTGTAAGCAGCGACTAGGATAATCTTGTTTTGCTGAATCGCAGCATAGCTACAAACAAGCAGGGGATTAGTAATCCCTGTTGGAGAATATTTTTCCCCAGAGAAGACAGATACTGGCTGGCACCTGGGGAAAGGGCTTGATTTCTGAACAGTAAACATTGATGTTTCCCTCGTGGGAAGAGCTGCAGTCTGTCTGGACAGTATTTCATATTGATAATAGCATTTCAGGGTGCTTGAGTAAATGGAGTTGGATACTGAAGGTGACGGCGTGAGGTGACCTTATCAAACTGTGATAAACTGGAAATGGGAAACTGAAATCAAAATACCATCATGGAGAGGGAGGCAGGATTTATCTGCTGTTCCCTTCCCGATGGCCCAATGAGAAAGAAAAAAAATGAATTGGCTTGTTCAAAAGAAGATTGTATGACATGGTTTTTGTCAACATGACGGTGCAGGCAGCATGATTCAGTCTGTAGCTCGCACTTGCTGAGCTGTATTCACTATGCATAAGCATCTTCCTCTGTGATCATTCAGGCTCGGCTAATCGAGCGGCATTTCACGCCTTCTGAGCGGTCGAGTAGGTTTAGGGAAGGGGTGTCATTAGTATTCAGTAAATAACAAACAGCAATTTTGATCTAATTAGGTCTTAATGGCACCTGATCACTCAAATACACAAACATGTAAAAGCATATGTGTAGGCTAACACACGCACATACACACATTGGCACAAAATGGTGTGTCTCTTTCTGCATGAATATAAAGTCATTATGTCCAAGTCTCTGGGCAACAACTAAGGTCAGGACAAATTGAGATTCTTTGCAGGAGAGTGAATTGTAAATTAGCAACATGAATATCAACAGAGACAGGCTAACTCAGAATAAGGTGGAGCACACACAAACATGTGCGCAGACACACACACACACACACACACACACACACACACACACACACACACTCACACATACATACACGAGATACAGTATGGGCGGTTTACAAGTGCTTCTTAAATAACTATCAAAGAGTTCGTCTTACAGTACCTTTTAGATACAAAGGTGTCCTTCAGTGATAAAAGAAAAAAAAAGAAAGCTAGAGAAAGTGCAATTAGTTGGGAGCAATGGCAAACACAGAGTGCATGTTGAGCTTCTAAACAATGCTAAGTTTCAAGTTTGTACACTCTGTGGCTGCTTTTTAAAACTTTAAGAACATTACTGTCATAATGCTGTTGCAGCTCTTTCACGTGTAGTGATGTAAATCCCTACCTGAGACAGTGTAATACTGATTGATGAAGCATCATGCCACGCTGTGTCACATCACACAGAACTGGCTCACGTCCCAAATCAACACCATATTTCCTTCATTTCAAACTAGCAACTTAGCTCATTTTACTCTGTAGATCTGGCTGATATTTTTTCTTTATTTTATCAATGTCTCAAGGACAAAACAAAGGTCATTGCAGCTCACACATGATCAGCGCAGTGCTTGTCCACAGCTTCTAGGTTTTTGACTGTGGCCCCTCTCTGACCAGTTACAATATGCTGTCCCAGCAGATGTCAGTGTTACTCAAGCTATTTAAAAAGTCTTACTGACTGTATGCACAGCTGAGCAAGGAAAGCAATGCTATTCAAGCACAGTTGCCAAAATCATTTCCATAGCAAGAATACCTTCAAATTGCAGACAAATTAACTTAAAAGTCAACATGCTAAGTATCTCCACAGGTACTTGATAAGCAAACATAGCAAACATAATAAAGACACAAGAGAAAGATGAGAAAGAGGAGGAAAAGCAGCACAGCTGCAGCATTAAAGGCAATTGCCTGTAGCATGCTCAAGATTCCTATCATCTCAAAGCAGGGTAAGCCAATTATCCAAGGTTTGATTTAATAAGTCTAAGCTGTTATTTCAGGCAGTGTGTTTGTTTTCTTGTTTGTGTTTGTGTTTGTGTGTGTGTGTGTGTGTGTGTGTGTGTGTGTGTGTGTGTGTGTGTGTGTGTGTGTGTGTGTGTGTGTGTTTGCGTGTGTGTTTTCAAGAATGGAATTGTGATCAAATGCCATCCATAATCCCCACTGTCATACATTATGAAGGGATTGTTATTGGATGAAAGGTAATAGTAAAATGTCAGCATGGAAATCAAAATCACAATGCCTCCCTGTTACAATACGTATCAACAAGAAGAAAGACTTTACAGACTAAGAAAAGTGGAGAAGAAGAGCAAAAACATTTTGTGCTCATTCTCAAAAACAAAAGACAAAAAAAAAACAACAACCCACACACACACACACACACACAAACACACATTTCGTAAAAATTAGTACTTCACATTACTTTAAATGTAGTTTCATCGCTCTGGTCAACCTATGGAATGATGTGCGAACAAGAGGTTAAATACATCTTGAGGCAGTTTAAAAACAGAACAGAGCAGCAGACAGGAAACTGACAGAGAATGGCTAAGATATGAAAAGAAAAACAGCCACACGAACACTATGATTACTAAGACAACTTAAACTGGAATGAGAAGAAGGTTACATATGGCAAATATAATTGCAGGCATCATTCATTGTAGTTATTGAAATTAAAATTAAGCGAAAAGAGAGGTATTCATTTATATGTACTCATGTCTATAATGAGGCCCACAAAGGCAGACGAGTGTTGCAACTCATTCCACTTGCCTGCAGCAACAAACTAGGAGATTGTTTCCCTTCTGAACTACAACATTATTCTTTGATGTATTTAGCACAAGGATCTGCAAACTGTTGCAACTGTCCAGAAGAGACTCAAGGGTGACTCTAAATGACTTCCAACAATTGTGTTGTTGTCTGGAAATAGATGAAGGATGATGTTCCAACAGCACAGACAACGATACTGATGTAAAGGGTTACATTTCATGGAGCAGAGCCATGGGTATTAGCAGCAGATGTCGGGTTTTACTACAATATGACTTTCTGTGACAACCAGAAAGTTGTAGAACAAAGCCATTGGTTGTGATTGGAGACAGCAGCGAGGCCAGAAGTGATATGATCAGTGACACGGCCATTACCTGTGTACAGGTACTCACATCAAGATTGGCATTATGTCATCATCAGTTGAAACGGAAAATAGACGAAGGGAAATAGAAGTATTGAAATTGTAGTAAAAGCATTGCCCTAAAATTGAATAACATCGTATTGGCATTTTACTGAAAAAATTGAATAGATCATATTCAACTTTAGGGCTGGATATCCGAAGTCCAGAATCGATTCATTTCAATTTCTCTTGATTCGATTCACTTCGATACAATACTTGATGATTCAGTGTTTCTCAGAATTAAGTCTGCAAATTCAATTTTCTTCTACATATAACAAGCGAGCAACAGTGTGTTCCTTGAATTGGAGTTATGTAAACTCCACACTGATCTGTAGATTCACAACTAAATTGCCAGAGTCAGCTAACCATCTTGAGTCACGACAGTCTCATGAACTGTGGTGGATCTGCATAGTCTGTAATTATTCACGATACAGGTTATGAGACTGTCATGACTCAAGGCGGCTCGTAGAGCAGCTATCATTGATGTGACTTTTAACTTAAAATAGCCTCTTTCTGCATGTTGTAATAACTCAATTTCCACAAGAGGACACTTTACACATCATCCAGCCCAAACTGAACCAGTTACAACAAGTTACCCGTAACATTTAGTGCTGATGTACATGTTTACTGAGAACGAGTGCAAATACAAAAATCAATCTTTGGATTTTAAGAATAGACGTTGGATCATTCAAACAAAATCTGATCAACTGGAAAATCAATTTTTCAATTTAATATTGGTTACCATTACGTGGTAGTGCTGATGAGTGTGATTAAATAAGGTAATTTTGTTCATCCCTAAAGGTCTTTGTTTTTTCTGGTCGAGCGATATATTTCTTCCTAATGAAGTGCAACATTTTCAAGCAACCTATGAATCTGCTTCGTCCAACTTGGTCAGTTGCGTAATTCAAACAATACATGAAACAGAGCAGTGATGTACAACAACACCGCAGGGTACCTTTGGTGTCAGTTTGCTATCTAATTTTGCTATCTATTTTCTCATCAAATAACAGCTAACTTCCCTAGTGGGCCAGTCTCACAAAAAATGACATTTTAAAGCGCTGCTGAAGCATTTGACAGAATATTCAACAACAGCTCATCTGGGGTTTCTTCACAATGACAGTCAAACATTGGATCTAATTAGGAAGTAACAAGACTAGGTTAAATCCTAGTATATAGCTGGATTTTATCCGTTTGCTTCTCTCCTACTCTCTGCGCTCACATATACAGTAATTTAATACATACAATGCTGAATGCCCAATAACGCTGCTCTCGTGTTTTTCTGTTTCTGTTGTCAGGAAACGGAACAAGTATGAAATAGTGACTGAAATGCTGCCCATTAAGACGCCATTTTGACCAGCAGTCACTTCAAAGCTGCTGCTCTGCTAAAATCCTGATTTTATAACTGCGACCTCGTCAGGCAAAATCACCATATACATAAGTTAAAGACAACTGCTCTGCTTAGATCTTGGCTATATTTACTTGGAAAAAGATCACTCAGAGAGAAAATTAGAAGCTCATTCCCATGTAAACACATTGGGTCTGGAGTCACTGTGAACTTTTTCTGTATTAAACCAGACCACAATCTTTCCCTGAAGTGCCATGAGAGCCTAAACAGAACCATACATAGGTGGAATAATGCTGTAGTCACTACAAGTGGATATTACACTGCAATAATTGTACTCAGATATTTTGGTGGAAAACAAATACATTGTCTGTGAAAATTTCACTGATACGTTCAGTATTAATATATTTAGGACTTCCCAAATACGTAAATGCATTTATAAATCATAAATTATATATTTATAAAAAAATGTCCAGAGAATATGTGCACACCTTATGCTTACGTCAGACCAGCATACACACCATTTTTTAGAAATAGCTGTGGATGAAATGATGAGGAGGTTATAAAATATAATGTGCGAGACGTAACCTTATAGACGTAACCTTACTTTGTTCGTTTTGGCTGTTTGCCAGTTTCTCTGACTCTGGTATTATTTTTGTTGTCTACACAGTGTTCTATAAAATGTTGATCAAAGATGAATTTATAAATTTCATGTTAAATTATTTATGAGTGATGTATTTTATCATTCTTTTTATTTACATTTGAAACATCATTTCCCTGTGTTAATGATCTTTTCATTTAATCCTGAATTGTGATGTCCTTTGTAAAGTCTGTTTCAATATGGGCGCACTGATCATCTTTCTGGTTTTGTGTGTTATTTGCCCTCAGTATACTGTATATCAGGTCAGGACCTCTAAATCTATCGAGTATTTCAAGTTTTCCAGTTCATGCCATTGCACACCTTTCCAGCCACAATAGTGCAGGTCACATTAACATGACATGACAGTATTGAGTGGAAGAAAAACAATATGATTCATTATCGCCCAAAAATGTTAAGCCATAACTGACTGATAACTTATAAAATCAATAAGTGTATTTATTTAACTTACTGTGACAATTCTGTGAATGGTATGTGGGTATTTTTACAGTTAATAATCAAAACTCTACCAACTCATATGTGAGTTATATCATGACAATAGCAGAATTAAAAAATAACCTGGAGACAATAACCATATTTAGATTAAAAACCAAAACAATTATTAACACTAACGGACACTAACAGTTGTGTAACTTAACCAAACTGCAGCAGTGATTCTCTACAAAGTCTCAGGCAGCAGGAATCAGGAATAATATCCACAGGCTGACAGGCACTGAGTCTGAAGGTCTAACTTTGGTCTAACATGAACAAATCCAGCAAACCTCGAAGTTCCCAAGTGGTCTCCTGCATTGATCAGCGTACGGGCTGAAGTTCAACATGTACGGGAAGAGGACAATTTAAGATTGTAATACTTTCATTCATATGCTAGCATTTAGTTTGGTGATCATATAAAAGCCAGTTAAGCAGGAGACGGTTAGAGCATTTGTCATGTCGAACTTAGGAATGCAACATTTCCTGGAGGCAGTACGTACCAGTGTAAAACAGATTTGTACTAAATTTCGCATTCGCAATCTGTAGAAAAGAGTAGTTTTTTCATTTGTGGCCAGCAGTACATTCTGCTGATGTTAAATAGTGATGACTGAGATGTCACTGCGGTAATGGTTTACAGGTTCATGTGATGGAATAGTGGTACAGACACAATAAATAGCCACAGCTTTGTGTAATAGCAACTGCTGTGGTGCTGTTGGAGAACCTCATTGAAGCAACAGATTATGTGAAATTGCACTTCCTCCTTGCCGTTCATATTGGCAGATCTATGCATTGACAAGCTAATGGATGTTTCAGGGCGTTTCACCATCCATTTATGTCTAACTGTGGGAGTAGAAATGAGTCCCATACACATGCACCTAGTTTCATAATGACTGAGATTTAGAAAAACAGAATCAGGCTTTCGTACAGTTTTTTAAATCATACAAAAAGATTGCATTTGCATCCTTCTGTCTTTGTGTGTACACACAGTTTTAGAAATGAATCTACACAGAGTTTTATGGAGCTGGCCCCTGGTGTACACTTATCTCATTGGTCTAAATCACAAAAAAACATCACTACACACTGCTGACCAGAGGTAACAACAACCAAGAAAAATGTTTGTGAAGTACAGGCAGCTGTTACACAGTTGTCTTTTACCTCTGCAGGAACTGTCAAAGGAAGAAGGATGACATGTATGTAATTGTTTCCATGGAATGCTTTTTCCAGTGTGTGTTTCCCTGTGTCATCCAACCAGTTGAGAACAGATTGCAGGTCCCAGGAACACACCTGAGACCAACAAGCAATGACCAAAAGATTTTGTGTTGAGCTGCTTTGGCACCTAGTCTGTCGCCTGACCTTCAGGGAAAGCAGAGAATTGAATGTAGTTTGGCAGATGCTCGAGTTACCATCCATCTTTCGACATGGAATCATATTATAACGGGTGTAAGCATTGCCTCAGTGAGTAAATTGCCAATTTATGGGTATGTAATTAATTTTTGGGTTGAGAAGAAGGTAATTACCAGCCAGGCATGAAAGTGATACTGCATGTGGGAGGTATTCATTAAAAGAGCTTGCATCAAAGGGACAGAGCGACAATGGATTTGGGTGCGGGATAAGGATTGGTAGGAGCTAAACTTAAAGACATGTGCTTCCTAACACTGAACTGAACCTTCCCACTGAAATTCTTAGAAAGAGAATTTGCTGACTGAGGGTTTATTCCATTACATGCTTTGTCATTTAAGGGTATAAAAATTGAGTCAGGTTGGTGGTGACCCAAGACTGTCTGTTGGGTGTAACTTCCTTTGTGATGGCCTTTCCCTCTCCAATAAACTACTAACCTTTCATAATTTCAGGTCATTCTCTTTAAAGATTTATTAATTGATGTTTGGGGCATGTGGGATCATGAGAACCCTATACTAGTACCACAAAACCCTAACATATTGCTTTCAGCCCTCTACACTCTGGTATTAACATACAGTTGGTTTATCAGAGCTTTTTACTGGAAAAAAACAGAAAAAAAACTGTCTGCTACCTGGCTTTTGAAAATGGGACTAATGAGAGTAGAACATGCAGGCCATATACAACCAAAACAATAAGCTGAGAGACGCTAAGAGGCAGTGCTGCAAAGTTTGGCAAGAACTATCTTTGGGTAAATGTCACCTCATACAAATACATCAAATTTCTGAGAAAAATATCTGGCTCACTATTTCAGAGCTTTTTGGTGGAAAAGATTGCCTAAGAGGGTAGATGAGAGTGTCTGAGACATTACAGACAAACAGAACTAAAGAGGAAAAACAATTCTGTAGAGTGCTCTTCTCTGAGATTGTGGCAGAACGAGTGCTCATTTCACATTACCGTGTTTGGATTTATTGTTGACATATTGTTACAGCTTATTGGTACAGCTCTAAATAACATTCATTCATTCAGCATTGTTTTCCGATCCTACAAAATGTACCTCTAACTATCTCTAATTTGACTGAAATAATAGGTTGGTGTTAAAAGCAAATTGTGCTGATTAATGAACTAATTGCACTTTCAGTACAGTATGTTCCTCTAAATGTTTTTACTCCATGTGAGACAAAGTTCCACTTGCAAAGCATCACAGCCAGGTAGAGTAACTGGTGACGTATGACTGTTTTCCAAGTGACTGATATCAGATGACCCTGTGCCCTACATCTGATAGCCACTCAGTGACAAATCACCACTTTCTGCTTCAACAAGAAAACAGAAGGGATCACTACCTTGCACAAATGTAACCCAAAGGAAGTGTTTGATACGTGTTAATAAAAAGACGAGTGATAGTGATAATGGGATAATGGAGAGTAAACGTTGCACGGAAGTGTGGGCAAACAGAAGGTTAGGAAGGAGTCATTTCTTTCACATCATGCCATTTTTAGTGTCTGTGCTGTATGCCAGAAGTTTAAAACACTAACATTACATTTACATGAGGTTTTATTTATTTATTTTTTTTTAAAATGTTATCTTTCTCCTTCTGTGAGAGTCTTTTATATATTAATTTTATTTATTTATTTATTTATTTTAAATTACAGCAAAATCTAAGTAATTTTGGATTACACCCTCTAGCCCCACATACCCTCCAGGGCCTGCTGCCACCACCGTGCTTCTCAGAAGAGATCGTTGGGGATGATGATGATGATGTACAGTGTTTGGCGAATGCTAAAACATGGCTTCAACTGGACACCAAAACGACTTGGAATTGTTCTTGTCTCCATCCCCCAGCTTGTATTTTTCAGTCATCTTTTTGCTGAGTTGCCTTAAGTGTTCCTCCATGTCTTCATGGGGGAGGTTTTGCCATGATACCGAAGGTCCAAAATGTGGACCTTCCAGATAAAACTGTAATAATACTACAATCAACTGAATGCCCTTGACTACACACAGGTGATCTTCATTTAAGTATTTATGTAACTTCTAAAACCAATTGGCTGCACCAGTGTGAAATTAAAGGAGGGGCATACTCATGCAGATGCGTGTTTTGTTTCATATTTGTTATCA
This sequence comes from Xiphias gladius, assembly GCF_016859285.1. Taxonomy (NCBI): domain Eukaryota; kingdom Metazoa; phylum Chordata; class Actinopteri; order Istiophoriformes; family Xiphiidae; genus Xiphias; species Xiphias gladius. The sequence continues at coordinate 25,802,945 of NC_053416.1, read as the reverse complement.
TTTTTTGTTGATCAGTGTCAAAAAGCCATGTTAAATCTATTTTGACACACCGTTGTAAAACAATAAAGCATGAAAATTTCCGTGCGGCACATACTGTTAACAGTTCCTAGCAACTGCTACCACAGCTTCCAACCACAGCATGTCAACTGAAAATGATGTTGGTGTATGGATATGTTATTTACTAGCGATTGGTTGGGGGAAATAAATCTCTCCCCCAGTCTGAAATCAGCTGACATGAAAAAGACTGTGTGCCATGCAAGATCTCAAAAGAAAAAGATTTGTCCTTAAAGCGCACATGTGAGTGATTTAAAAGAATCATTTGTTAATCGTACTTGGAATTTTCTTAGTTTACGAATCAAATTCAAAAGCAGTCAAGACAGGTCGTACCAATCATGTTTGCCTTTGTTCACAAGAAAGAACAAATAACACTGATTTGACCTGAAAAATAATTTTCTGTTCACCATGTTATCATCATCATAACTTGGCACTGAAAGGTTTTTATAAATGTTATGATTTTATTGGCATATTTTGGCACAGCAACTCAGTTCAATAGTCAGGAAAATTCTCTCACTCAGCTATATCGGGGTCTTTTTGCATCTTTCTGTCTCAGGATCATCCTCTGATGCACATGACAGTGTTACATCAGCTACTGTAGGCTTTAATATTTTCTCGTCTAACATTTCTTTGACTGCAAAGTCCCCTTGACATGACCCTGACAAATCAGTCATCGACTGCTTTAGTTTAGAAAGACATTTTTTAGCATTTAACTTCATGTTAGACACACGTCAGACATTTGACAGTACAGTGCTGCTCTGATGACACATCACTGGTAGCTGCACTTTCGTCTGCTGATTTCTGACAGCAGGGCTTGATGCTCTAAAGTGTGAAGTTCTTATTTTTACTCTTTAGTGACATATTTCTGAATGAAAAAAACATCCCCCAAATGAAGCTTACATGAGGCCCAGTGTCTGGCTGAATGGATGAAGAGAAACTAAATGGTAATTCAGTGTGATTATTAGGCCAAATTGATAGCAGGCATATATGAAATAACACATGGATTATTTTCAAAACAATTATATGTCATTAAAAGATTTGACATTTTGTATGCATTGTGCTAATTCTGTTGATAACATACTACTTTGTTTCAGCTTCAGTCTTTGTGAGAAAGAGAGAAATATGAAACACAAACCCAATTCACTTTGGTATTATAATGTCTGGTTATACTGTACTATACAAATACTATAATTAAAAGTTATCAGCTCATCACAGATTCCAGGGCAGAATAGACCTTTGTAATGGCAAACATTTTGAATTGTCACAGCCTGCCAGCATGTAAAATACCATGGACCCTGGAACTAGCTCACTTAAATGAAACGTAGTTGTTTTTAATGACACCAATAACACCTGCGCTTTTACTGCAAACACAAGCCACAATTTCTGCTGCAAAAAAGGTCTATACGGTATCATAATGGCAGAGCTAAAATACATTAACAACCACAGAAACAACACTGTGATATCTCCAGTGAATTTTCTATGGAACTGTTTTGTAATAGCAAAATACGTATGTTTGAGACAATTTAATGTAATTTGCAAAACATTCAATGTGTTTTTCATCCCCTCAAATCTTCTTCGCAGAGATTTCACTTATAACACTCACTGTCATGGAGTTTCTGTCCAAAATTTTAAAAAAAGAACTTATTCACTTGCGTTCAGTGACAATATCAGCATTAAAACACAAGGAATGCTAAAGAATATAAACTACGCACACTCTTTGCTGCTTTGATTCATCTTCTTCTTCACACAGTAACAACCTAATGATTGCAAATAGTTTGGCACAAGCAAAACTAAATCTCCCCACCTGTACTAACACAGCTGTTTCTTCGAGACACTGATTAGAGGCATGGTTTCACTCTATGTAAAATTAGGCAATCCAGCAATCTATGTGCACTCTAAAATGTAGAAGAGAGAAGCAGCAATCGGAAACAAACACAAGTCTATACAGCAATTATGGCTGATTGCTGATGGACCTGATTTGCCTTGTAATTACGAAAACAGAAAGCAACACTTGTCAGTGTGAATATTTACTGAAAGCTGATACTCAAATCAAGTCCCACTGCTTCAATATCTGTTGCTGATTTGAGAGTTTAATTAAAAGTTGTGATAAAAGTATGCAACATTTAACAATTTTCAGTCATTTTATCCAATGCCACCCATGTTACAGAAAGTGTTTGCTATCCTTACAGGTCAGCAATGGTTGGTCCAGAAGACAACCCCATCACTGATATCAGGACCAGTGCAGTGCTCTGACAGGGCGCTTCCCTTTTTCTCCTCGACATAATTAATAGGTTCGCTGCAGGTTGGACCACCATTCAATTCTCGCATTGGAATATTAAGTGAAGACACTTTTTGAATTAATACAATCATTTTCAACTTTTTTTTTCTACTTTCGTGCAAAATATACCAGTTTTTAAACATATTTCAGCATGCATAGTGTTTTGGTCCCCCGTGACACTTTAACAGCTGTGTGTTATTCCATTCCATTTCAGTGTCGTGTTTTGGTCAGCATTGTTAAGTAAGCACTTGTAGGGCACCAACTGCTTTTGCAGGAAATGAATTAATCAAATTAATTAATTGATCAAATTAATCAGTCTAACATCAGAGGCCGTGACTTCCTGATTCAATGGATCTCTGATTTCTACTTCAAGGGAACACAAAGCAACAACTGGCCTTAAATAATGAAAATATACAGTCTATAAATGTTTGGCTGGAACCAAAGCAATAGGTGGTTGAAGTCAGAAACCTTTCACAGCAGACTCCGGGTGGATCATCCCTCAGGCATCATGGGTTGAATAGGCGACAGGTTCTGCTAATGTTTCTCCACTGTTTCAAGTTTTGGAAGTCTACTAGACTTCTCTCCTTTTGCACCACTTTTGATTTCTCAGTAAGCTGTGAGGCAAGCGTGCAACTGGTGTATGTCTCTGATGGCGGAATAAAAGCAGTGATTGTAATTATTGTTCTTAACTTTCGCTAGATAACTTAAGACGGGATTGGCGTTGGCCAAACTACACAAACCTTCAAAAATCTTCAAAGCAAAAAACGTGATAATAATTGAAAAATTATAAAAATATTCTAAGGCACTTTCTGCTCTTCTCATTTAATTTGTTGTTGACCTCGCTAACAAAATAGAGGAACTACAGGTTGCGCGTATTGATAGAACTTGAAAAACACGTGGCAAAAGAAGAACAAAAGACACTGACAAAACTACAGAAGAACATCACATAAAACTGGCCAAAAGCAGCAAAAACGCAAGTGGCAAAAAGCACAAGTGTAAATGGCAGAGAGGATTGTGGAAAATGGACTCGACTGAAATACATGACACCTGGCTCTTAAGCGATCCTATGGGTTTTAACAACACAACCAATACTAAAGATTATATGTAACACTCGTAACTAGCAATGTATGGTGCACCAAGTGTTTACTGTAATTTATGGCCTGAGCCTACAGGTCTGACCCCTAACTTAAAGTTTGTATGTAGCAACCTAAAAATTGGATGTAATGACCTAAAAATTTTAAGAAACAGAAATAATGTTAAAAGAGCTAAAATAGGGATAGTTTCTACATTACGTATACACGTGAGACTGAATTTCAGTCATACGCTGCAATAATGTCTGGGAATAAACTGTAGTGTCGTGATGGTGTGAAAATAGCCTAGTCAGCTGCATCATCCAATCATGAATATTTTCTCATAAAGGGATGTTTCAGTCTGATAAAAGACTTTCATGTATGATGGTCTGGTCTAATTTAGCTCAAGAATTCCTCTGGAACCCTCCGGACAAAAATAAGAGTTTTGGAATGTTCTACATGATGTTGAACCAGATTGATTCCCAGGTCAAGCAAGGAGTGCGGAGCTATCAAATAGGAGAAGTGGGATGTACCGATCCTTTGATCATCAACTGTGCGGACAAGTTTTACGTTTGGGGTAGTAGATCTCCTCCAGGTGTTGACGTGCTGACGTGCTGCAGTAGGCATATTGTGTCATTTCTGGTTGCTGGCATTTGTGTGATTAGTAGTGATTTTTGCTGCTCTGCCTCTACCCACTTAATTTTACTATTTTCTTCATTACAGTGGCCTATTACCCACCGTACATTTAAACCTACATTAGTTCTGCTATAGCACTCTTAGCTCCCTCCTTCTTTCAGCGATTTTCTCACTACTTCATTGTTGTTTACACAATTTTCAAATCAACTAGTTACTTTAGCTTAGCAATTAGCGATTGGCTTCTCTCTCTCCCTGTCACTTTCCTGCTCTATCTTGCTCAGTGTGTCTTATGTTTAGTTACAACTCAGCCTTTTTTAGCGATAATGGTACATTCAATAAATGCAGTTTATTTGCAGCGATGGAGGCAAGGCTCCCTGAATTGGAAGCACGGGTCAGCACAATGGAAACCAAGTTGCGGTAGTTAGCCAACCTCCAGTAGCTGTTGCGAGCCGACCCAGCGTAGCTCTTACTCTATCCCCAGCAGCTCCCGAGCAAATGGGAAGCCAGGGTGGCTGTCTGGCTGTCCGTAACAAAAAAGCATAGCCCTTAGCAGAAACCCATGGTCCACCACTAACCAGTTCACGTTTCAAACAGATACTCCCCACTCAGCGACAAACCCGCTGAGTAACCAACTCTGGTTATTGGCAGCTCTATTTTGAGAATTGTAAATGAAATATTTTGTCTTACTGAAACCTGGCTGTGTCATGATGTATATGTTAGCCTAAATGAATCCACTCCCCCCAGTCATATTAATACTCACATTCCTCCAGGCACCGGCCGAGGTGGTGGAGTTGCAGCCATTTTAGAATCAAGCCTAATAATCAATCCTAAACCTAAACTCAATTATAACTTATTCAAAATCGTGGTTCTTAGTCTTACACATCCAACTTTAAGCCTGTTCTATTTGTTATAGTGTACCGCGCTTCTGGCCCATACTCTGCTAACACTCCTCTGTGTTATCTCTGCTTTGGCTCCCTGTAAAATCCAGAATAGAATTTAAAATCCTCCTCTTCACCGGCAAAGCCCTTAATGGTCAGGCACCGTCATATTTAAAGAACTCATAGAAGCCTATTACCCTAGGAGAATACTGCGCTCCCAGAGTGCAGGCTTAATTGTGGTTCCTAGAGTCTCCAAAAGTAGAATAGGAGGCAGAGCCTTCAGTTGTCAGGCTCCTCTCATGTGGAACCATCTTCCAGTTTGAATCCGGGAGGGAGACACCCTTTCCACATTTAAGAGTAGACTTAAAACCTTCCTCTTTGATAAAGCTTACAGATAGGGCTGTTTCAAACTTGGCTTGGCTTAAACCACACCCTAGTTATGCTGCTATTGGCCTAGACTGCTGGGGGACTTCCCATGATGCACCAAGCTCTCTCCTCCTCTTCCTCTCCATCTGTATGCATTCATATCCCATCAATGCTTGTTACTAACTTGTCTTCTCTCCCCCGTGGCTTTGTGCTTTCTCATCTCTCCTCTCTCCTCCTGTCGCTTTCTGCAGGTATGTCTGCCCCTGGTGCTGCAAAGTCTGGATCTGTTACCGGAAACCGCCTACTGCCCCCATGACCCTGCTCAACACCCACTGCTTCAATTATTATGATTATCATTATTATTGTTATATTTGGTTCTATTAGTATTATTATTAGCCCTATTAATTGAATTACTTTTTTTTTTATTAGTCTCATTATTATTATATATCTTTATGTGGTACCTGTACTGTGCTATGTTCTTTTTCCTCTTAAACAGTTTAAACACACAGCCAATCTGGAACCAGTATTCACCGAGACCATTCCCTAAATAACATCCTATCAACATTGATATATTGACTGTGTTACTAGACTGCGCACATAACTTGATACTTATACCATCAAACACATACTTTTCCAGTTCATACATTGTATCTGCTTCCGTTGAATTGCCATGAATTGCTGTTCTCAAGCATGCAGCATGTGTCTGCAAGTTGTTTTTGATACTTTTGGGAAAATAACTGGAGAGATCATGGTCTGATTCACTGCAGAGTCATCTTGTATAGATGCAAATGTCCCTGCTGGTTTTCTGTTCCTGTAAACCTGTGTGTATCATGTACAGTACGTGCCTGACAGAATCACATCTTGTTTGACCAAACTGTCTTATCTTTAATATATAGGACATGAATGACAGCATCGTTGTTTCTGTATCATCAGGAAGCCGACACAATATCTGAGTATCAAATTGGGTCAGACAAAATTGGTTGATACCTCCTATCAAAACTACTAACACATTTCCCGTAAGCCATTTTTCCAGGGCTGAATGTTTGAAGCTCCAGCAGGGATGCAGTCAGCATCAGACCACATAAAAATATAAGAAATGAGCCGTTGATATGGAATATTTTTATACTACTGCCGACATGCTTGGATAAATTTGAGAGGGGATATTTGTAAGCCTTAGGTAGATTTCTGTGACACTTCTGACAGAGGCTGACCAGTTCATGTAAGGAGAGCAGTTCACAGTTTTTCTTTGAAAAAAGTCAGTAGCCAAGAGGAACCTTCTATAAATATGACTAAAAGCACTGGTTTGAGAGCTGTAGACAGAGCCAGCCAAAAGGCAATTCTAGGTCTTCACAAAGAAAGCCAGTGAATTCTTGAGTGTCTAATGATCCCAGCTAGAACCTTATGGGGGTCCATCCTTTATACTGATGGCCCTTCAAGTGGAAGACAGAGCCAGCAAAACCAATGACCACAAAACAACAGCCCAGAGTCCCACCTACCTGCATTTCATATCTTCTGGTGCAAGCAGTGTACAGTGTATTGGCCTCAGGGTGAGTTACACCTCTGTTGGTTACACCAACAACAATAGGAAATTAACTTCTCATTGAAAGAGAAGCCATCTTTGGGAATGGTTTTCCCAGATTAAAGGAGACAACCTGCTCAACGTTGTCGTCACTATCAAACATTAACCACACATACAACATGTAGTAACAAATTTAAAGCAGCCCAAGCAGACTTATCACAGTTTGAAATCTTCCAGGCCAATCCTAAGGATTGGTATCTGGGCCAACCAGTGCATAGTTTAATGGATCATTGTTGGCTAAAATAAGCCAGATCAAATGTCAGTCCTTTCTTCACTGTACTCGGTTGTGTCCAGCTCTGCATGCTACTGTTGCAGCACTGCCTTCTTTTAAGTCAGATGGGCTCTACAGTGCAGCATTTCTCTTGCATTTGCAAGTGAGAATTGGAATGTGCAATTGTGAAAAATTATTTGAGTGCCTTAATTTGGGACATACGGATTGGAGAAACAAACAGACTCGGTAAGATCTGACAGTAAAATATGTTATTAAAAATCTTTAATATCTACTTTTTCTTTCTTATTAGCAAAGCGCAGTATACAGAACATTCAGGTAGCAGCTAATCATTTTTAGCCAGCCTTGACCAGTTAAATAAACAAATGTTGATGGTTGCATGTTATATGAGCTGTTACCACCTTCAGTTGTGTAAGTAACTTGTCTGTTGTGTGGTTTGTGAGGTCCCTGCAGTTGGTGTCATCCAAACTTCTTTCATTCAGCAACAAAGTGGTTGTTGAGAGAGTTTTATCCACGTATATATCTTATCCACTCAACAGTTTTGAACCAGGACCTACAGTATTTTGATCATGTAGCTCATAAAAGATAAGATGTGCCTTTTACTAGGCTACACCACACCTTATTTCAGTGTTCCAGATACATATTAAATCTATATCACTGTCCCTGGTGCTAGAGAGTCTGGATCTGTGACTGCAAACCACCCACTGCCCCCATGATCCTGCTCAGCACCTGCTGCTTAAATTATTATGATTATCATTATTATTATTATATTTAGTTTTTATTAATGTTATTATTCACCCTATTATTATAATTATTAGTTTTAATATTAGTCTCATTATTGTTATATAACTGTGCTATGCCCCCCCCCCCCAATTGGGTCTCTGTAAATATAACTATAAAGAGTAGACCTGCTGTATATGAAAAAGTGCCCTGAGATAACCTCTGTTATGATTTGGCGCTATATAAATAAAATTGAATTGAATTGAATTGAATCGGACATTTCACATCTTCTCCTGTAGTGTGCACTGTTCACATAGGTAAATATAAGTATGGAATCAAACTCGATATCAGCATATATCCAATACTAAGAGATTCAGGCCTGGATTGGGGCCAAAAAAACCTTTTCAGGACATCTCTGTGTTGTACTATCTCACATAGCCACAACATGTAGTGTACTGACTTTTTTGAAGAAGTAAGTAATATTAAGTGGTATCTGTGAAGTCTCTCTAGATGGAGAGGCAGAAACCAGCTTTGAGAGCTCATGCATCCTTCCCATAAGCCTTACAATATCTTCTCTTATATCTGAGGGGATTATCCAACTGAATTATCTGAATTATCAGCAGGCAAAAATTATAACTTCACAACTTGACCTACTTGTGCTACATGTGTTAAGATTTGCCATCTTAGTTATTCTTACTAGGTAACGAGCTCTGCAAGTAGATATGCTTCTACAAGCAGTGTAGCAGCATATTTTGCTTAATTAGCTGTTCAAATTTATTACTGTATATTACTTTATTTATTCAGTTGACTTGTTGATGCGACATCAAAGAAAGAAAGAAACAGTTCAAAACAGACATCTTTAGCGGTAAAAAGTGATGATTTTTTTCTGGAAAGAAAATCTGGAAAATAAAGAAAAGTGATAAAGTCACAAAAATAATGCTTACATGCAGTAACAGAATGGCATTGCAAATATTTGCTGTGAAAAGACATGTTACACTGCAGAGACTGTTACAGTCCTGATCCATCATGTAACAGCTTTCCACACAATCTCTGATGGAAGCCCTTTTGTATAGTTATATTTGGTGCTGACCCTGACAAAGGTGACAATTGTAAATGTGGCAAAGTCTTCAGAGGTCAGAAAATGGTTGTCTTAGATTGTACTGTCAGACGTCCACTGCCGACTGATTTAGAGATTCAGTGACATGAGACAGGCATCCTCAGAGAGTTAAGACCAAATTACAACAGTGTGACTGTTGCTATGACCAATGTCTACCAACCAACCATTCAAAATACAATATCAAATTATGCAGAATACACTGGTTAAAAACATATTTGGCATAAACTCATTTTGCAGAGTAGGCATTCCATTACCTTCTTTTCCCTGGCCACGAACGGCTTTACACCAGTGCCTCATCCTCTTTTTTGGTTTTTCAGTACACAGAGGGGTTACCTCTGTGGCTACTGTTATTGTTCTGCTACATGGGAATGCAGCATGGAAATGGTGCAAATAGATGACATGAGTTGACGACATTTCTGCTTTTATTTGTTTTTTATTTATTATCTTTTTTTTAATTTACATCTTAATGCTACGATCCACCAGGTATCATCACAAAATCTGACATGCCTCAAAATTAATATTTTGCAGTCTGACAGAGATTGCAACCATGAACTTTATTGGATCATCATACAGAGTGTGACATTCAACAAACAAAGATATTGTTCATTTAACATGCAGGTGGACAGAACCTCTGCCATACTATTTTTGTTTGTGCAGGCAAAAGATGAAGGTACTTGGCCACCACCATTGCTATTTCTTTCACTGATAAAAAATATGGGGGAGCCCTGAGCAAAGACTAAATGTGTAACGCTCTGCTGAACTCTGCAATGTTAAGTGTTTGCATTATGGATGTACAGTATAGCCTTTGTGACTCCTAAGAGCAGTGACAATATCAATTTAAAATAAAATCCTGTAATTATACTAAAATCGGATATTAAAAGCAATGTAAAGTAGTATAGAATAAAATTTTCTGTAAAGTATTTTTTAATGAGAAGTTGTTCATCAGGTGAAGTGCTGTCTTGTCATGTACAGTACAGTCCTCAAATGTTTTCTTTGCTTATATGGGATTTTTTTGGATGATACTACATTTATCATAACAGACTTTTTTCATGTTGTCATCAAGCCACTCTTTTCATTTATTTAGCTCTGTCCTTTTCAGTCTATCTAGTGACATTTAGAAAATCGGAAATGAAATATAAAAAAAAGAGGAAAATGCAGTAATGAAAAAAATCAAAGATCGATCTCCCAGTAACTGAGCAAAGCAAAGAGAGGTTAAGTAAGTTTTGTGTAGCATGTATGCTGATTATTAGGCAGATTAGAACATACACAAATTATGAAGTATTTCATTTTCAATACTTGGTATGTATACAAACATTTGAACTCTTTATCTCATCTGGAAGATCTTTTGTATACTGATTACGCTCATCCCATTGAGGCTCGTTTCTCTGATCCTCCTGCTCTCCATTATTCCTCATCTCCTTCAAGCAGTTATTACCAGTCGCCCCCTTGCCAGAATTCTAATAACAAAATACCCAAATTTCAGATATGTCTGCTCCTATTTCTTGTTATTATATTCTTTATATTAGTACCACCTGTGAGTGAACTGTTGGTTAAGGGCTGTCACCTGCAAATTCCTCCCACAGTTGACATCCCATTTTTTCTTTGGGCATTAAAAGGCACTTTTAACCAGACCTGCTGAACTGGAAAGGAATGTAAATGAAAGTACAACCCCAAATCAAGCTTGGTCCTGTTCTCTGCATCTCTTATTTGGGGGGTTTTACTGTGCGTGAATTAATACTCTGATGAAAAAGCCATTTTCAATTACTGAGAGGGGTTTCTTCTTTAACTGAGGCCAGCTAAATTTAATAAATGTAATGCCTCAAGTCCAAAATGATGCAGATTGAATATTTTGGTCACAGAGCTGTTCCATGAGGGATGGCTTCCATTTTAGACAAATATATGGTATCTACTATGGGGAACCAATCATTTCTGAACTGTTATGCATTGAAAATAAATTGCTGTGGCTCACTTTGCTGCATCGTTGGTTGTTAAAAACAATAACAGCTGTCAAACTGAGTTCTTTGTGAAGAAGGCCAGATTCAGTGTCCCCTGTGTCAAAGTAAATGTAGCGCTTATTAAATTCTGGCCATTGAAGGACAACATTAAATAAGTTACTACTTTCCTTGGAATTATTCCCACTAGTGTCTGCATACAGTCAGCATATTTTTTCTCTCCGTTTAAGACAGCAATTTGAGCTATTGTTCTTACAAATGCAATTCTTACTACTACAGATGTCAGAACATGTTAGCACACTTAATCGTGACTGGACTCCTCACTGTTTCAGAAGCTCTCCACTCTGCTGAGGCTGCTTTGCGTTTTCTCTTCCCCTCATCCTGGTTGATCTGTCTGCTGCATTTGACACTGTCCACCACTACCTGCTCCTGTCTGGCACTCATGCAGAACTTGGATACTGGGAAAGGCAGGCTCTGGAACGCATATACCTTTACACCTGGCTTGGTTCATAATGATGATTACATATAAAGTTGCATGGACAGTACCCAACTATACAGTATGTAATCTTCCCGTCCTCTAATATTAAGGTTGAAAAGCACATCTCTCATGCCAGGCTGCAAGTCCTGCTTTCCTAATATCTGAATTTGCTGAGCTTTTAATGCCTATGTAAACTTTACTTGTTTTACTTTTCAATTTACTGTGCTCTCTGCTGCTGCAAAAAAAAAAAATGTGGCAATATTACACACCACTGTAGTTTACATAATTAATCAAATTAATTAATTTTATATGTCTTTTCTAAAAGACTTAAGTCACATTTAGTAAAACTTGAGCCCTGTGTGAAAAAATAAATTCACTTAAATGGAGGCGATATCCTTCCATAGAAAATGAGCCCATAGGTCGTCTGTCCAGCTATGCATCTTACTAAGACGCATAGTTACATTTTAGTGTAAGATGACCTCCAGCGGCTGATAATCAGAAACAGTCATTGCCGTTTGAAACCGATAGTGATTGTTTCTTTTATCCATGATCATTCCACAACCTTAACTGTGTGTTCACAATTATAACCATGACGATGAAAATCCTTTAACCTTAACCCAAACCACACTCCTCTCTGACCCTTTCACAAGCTTAACCACCTGTTTATTATTATGACCATGATCACAAACGTCCGGTATGTAAGCACGGGTACACTCTGCAGTCTTATTATTGTAACCATGGTGACAAAGGTCCAATACGCCAGCTGCCGTAGGGGCGCTATTTTTATTTTTGTTTACCACCCAATCTATGTGACAAAAGATACAAGCTGAACACCATGGCAACAGCCAACTGACACCCTAACAACTTAGCTGAGACTGAGCAAATATAAAGTAGCCCTATAGCAATCACCTCGGAGTGTGTTAGTAAACACACTCCGATGCAGTACCAATGTTTACGACACCTGAGCAAAATTTGTATCTATTGAACGCCACCAAAATCACACAGCATTGTTTATTTTGCTGTGTAATATAATAAAATATATATAATATATAAACATATTTTGATTACATTCAAGAATAGAAACTTCACAGTATATCTTTGTAGATTATCTGCGATGTAGTGGGAACAAAATTAATTAGGAGCCAATAACAACAGTATCACTATGTATCATGTGTTTTCTCACTGTAGCAAAAAACAATTACAAAATTAAAATTTTTTAAAAACATATTTAAATTTAATTTAAAGCAAATTAAAATAAAACATATATTGGAAAAACATTATTAGCCTATGATAAGCTAATAAAGTCATAGTGTAATAAATATTCATGGGTGAGAAGGATAAACAAAATGAGCAAATTAAGCTTGTGACCTCAGCATAATACAGGGGTTTTAGGTATTATATATTAATCTGGTGGGCGTGATTATGTGGAATTTTCAGTCTGGCTCCTCTGGTGATTGGGTATCATTCATGTGTTGTAAGCTATGCATATACTTACTCTCTTCTAATTGTCTGGCTCAGTGTGTGTATGTCTGTGTACATACACTAGAGCTTGGTGCAGGATTTGCTTGCACTCTGGCCTGCTGACTAATTAGTGACTGTAATCTGGAGGCTCACTCTAAAATCTTGGTTCCAAGGGCACCTGGGTCCCTGAGCATTGGTGCCCACCTGCCCAGCCGTCTGCCTCCTTATCGACACACAGATGGTTTGGAGGCAGAGCTTGCTATTCATTACGTTCTTCAGACTGATTTGAAACATTGCTCCATCAATGAGATAAAGACCCTTGTAACACAGGACATTTTAATTTTATTTAAAAGTGCTATTTGTAAGTTTTCTCTGCCACCAAAAGGGGTTTCTTGCCAGTAGCAGATGGTTGTGGTGGTTGCTTACCTAAAGGTTCAGCTATCATTGCGTTTACAATACAAGGAGTTATTTTACACCCTCTGGGGACAGCTACTGGATGCTACGGACTGGATGCTACAGTGACTCGCTATTGGAAAGTGACGAGACGGGCAGGCCAGAACGGGGCTAGATGGTTGGCATGCTTTCAGAAGAAGAAAAGAAGTGATAGAAATAGAAGCAAAACAAGAGTTAACATTGGCGTTGCTTTCCACTGCTGGAGACAGCTCTTGGCAAGTAAAGTAAAGAGTAAATGAATTTTTAATGCTGAACTTACAACGTTTCTTCCAGACTGGTAAGTAAAAAGCTGTTAATGCTAATGTTGGCTATGTAGCAATAGCCAAAACTTAGAGATTGCTCCTTTAAAATTTTGACTCCCAGTCTGCTATCCCACTGATTTTGAACAGAGAGGTCATATCTTCAAAGACAAATAATTAAACTGGAGATCATAGTAGACTCTAATCTTTAATGTGATTAGGTATCACTTGTTGGAGTCTACTGGTCCAGGGAAATTGAATTAGTGACTCCAGCTCATGGGGCTTTTTGCCTGAGTTATGTAAAGCTTTTAACTGTGATTCAGAAAATATGCCCATATTCCTGGAAAGTCATCATGGGTGCTGTCATAGTGTGCTAAGAGTTGTCTCTTTAACTGCTGTCTCTAGAGCATATCCAGGATTTGTCACAAGTTGACGTCATCACCATAGTCTCTGTGCAGCTTAAAAAGACTTCTCCTAATTTGGAAGTTGAAAGTAAGCTGTAAGACACTATAGAAATAAAATTCTACTTTAAGACGGATCTTTCCTTTAACATGTACACCTGCTGATTCATGAAAGGTGCAGTATATATTTTATTGCATTCTACAAGCCTGCACTGAAGCTCCATTAATGCAAACCAGCTCAGAAAATGATTGGAAACACACACATGCAATTTCAAATGTAATATTCCTTCAATTCACATGGAACATAGATTTACAGTAAAAAAGTTACAAATATAGTGTGAATACATCATAGTAAATATTTACGTAAAACAATGGATATACAGTACAGCACTTCAATCACAACTGAATTTAAATTATTTAATATTCATTATTAATAATATGAATTAATTAATGTAATTATTAATTTTAGTGTCATAAAAAAATATGTTATGCAGCTGTAGTGGTTAAGGCAATCTGTGTTGTGAACACAAGAGAAAAATTTTATCATGTAAACTGAACAAGCATTTAACCTATGTCTTCAAGCTGGTGTACTCCAAAAAAACTAAGCTGTAAGCATAAAGTCCTACAGACTGATGGGAAAGGCATTGATTGGACACTTGGCCACATTGACCCACATGAGGAAATCTAGTTCTGGTGATTGACAGCAATTCATGCAACACTTCACTGAATCCAATGTGTTTATTTATGTTCTCTGGTGTCACAAAGTGCTCACACAAAGAGCTGGTTATGAGAATTGTTAGCCAACACTGCAACTGGACCTCATGGATGCTGCTTTAGGAAGACTGCCAAGCTTGAAATTCATTGCAATCCAGTGTAGCTGATGATCCAAGCCTTTTCTCTGGTCTCCAAGTGATTTAGTGCCAGTATTTGTGCACGTATTGAGCTTATAACATTTTCTCACTTTTCTGCTACTCCCGTCCTTTTTGCTGACTGCCTGACCTTGTCTATCATAAATGACAACAAACGGATAGGATAGGTCAAAAAGAGACCGTTTTAACATACAGTAATACTACATAAGGATAGTTATTGTGTGGTTGGAACATTTCACTCTCTTTTTTATTGGGGAATTGCTAAAATAAACAGAGCAGGATACAAGATCAAGACACATACATTGTATTTCTGTTTTGCTTTATGATATATCAGGGAATATCCCTGCTCTAGTATTATCATGTTTCCCAAATAATTTTGCACAGCTTGTTGTACAACAATTTATACAAAAATCAGTCGGATGTTTAGTCTGCAAAAGAGTTTAACTGACAGCCTAAACAAACCTAAGTAAATGTGCATTTGAAACAGACCCTAAAACGTAGGTAGGAGTGAAAGCACTGAGGTGTATGGTCATATATCACTCCGGTTGATGTTGTGCAGAAGAGTAATCCCCTAATTAAAGGTGTAGAAAAAATGTCAGAAAAGTGGCATAAGCGTTGGCCTGAAATTGACCAACCTTGGCCAGTGGAAGGGACACTCAACCCAGATGTAATTAAAACAATGCAGGTGCTTATATCTAGATATAAGGCAGATCAGAAGAAAGGTAAAAAGGGACAGAAAAGCAAAGAAAAAAAACAAACAGAGCTTGGCATTCTCCAGTTGTTTGAAAATGAGACAGTGTCAGCGGAGTCTCCTTCATCCTCTTCACATCATCAACACCATCAAATAAACTACAACACACTTAATCTTAAGTGTACACCCTAACACCCTAAAGGAATAGCCTCACTCTAACCCTAATCATGCAACGTAATTACTCGATAAAACATTCCTTCTCTTCATTCCTTCTAGGATACTGTATATTCTTCCAGTCGGCCATGATTAATTAGCACTCAGAATCTTACTGAAGTGGAGGTAGATTAAAGTAACTGTATTAGCAGTAAAATGGTCTTAATTATCCTAACTTAAAGTACCCTGAACTGTTTAAGCAAAGTAAACAGTTTAAAGTAAAATATTCACAGTGTATGATTAAATTTACTCTATACTGTCATAACTTTTTTTCCCCTCAAGGACTTTAAACAAAGCATTTCAACTTAAGATTCAAGTCATGTTTGTGATTTTACCTTTGTGTTTACCTTTGCAACCTGTTTGCACAGCACTGGACCAGTCTTGACAATAGTGGGCTTTTCACTGACAGCTTATCCAAATGGCTAGTCATTAACATAAGAAGGCTACAGCTCTCGGCCAGCCAGCAAGCCGATGTTGTAAAATTTGATCTAGAAACTGGAAACTTCTCAGAAAAACTGTGTGCTTTCCATACAACTCTGATCCACTTACTTCTACATACAGTGTGAAAAAGCGATATTCAGCCTAATTTCTCGTCCTGCATTTTCCAAGATACCCCTCTTTTTGTGCAATGTTGTCTGTTTTATCTACTGTACACAGATAAAACACAATGACAATATGACATCTGATGAAGCAGATCTATCTCCATCTAAAATAGCAGTTAGTACTAAACTGTATTAGCTACACCAGCAATAAAATACAAATAATACAAGAGACATCCCACTGCTGTGTGTCCTCATACATCTTTGTCTTCTCTGCTTAAGAAAGGAATATATCTAGGAGAGGGTTAACAAGTCCCAGGCGTTACCTGTCTTCTCCTAAGGCATCTTATCGTCTCCATCTGCCTACTGAGCGGGATTCAATCCCAGGCTTATGTGCCAGAGTGACACCCTCTCATAAAAAAACAAACAAACCTGTGATTATAGAATTTTAGGCATTCATATATTACGTCCTTTGAGGGGTAAATAATATACCTTTGTTGAAACGTTTTTTTTAAGTCTGCCCAGCAAGGATGATGGACAGGAATGCAGAAACTAATATAACAGCATTTTTGGATACTGTTTTATTTTTAAGTTCATTTTTCTTTAAAAATGATAAAAGTGGCAGTGATGGATGACTAAAGATGACACCTCAACTTGCCTAAATTCAACGTTTAAACTATTGTATCCACATTTATTGAAGCCCAGGATGTCTGCAGTGATTGTTTTCAGATGAAGACATTCATCATGGGGAGCACTGTAATATTAAACACGCTGTGTTGGACTGGTGAAGTGTAAACAGTGTTGCTCAGCATTCTGTAAGGGAGCGGTAGAGTTCAGCACCTTATAAACACTTATGTAGCGGTGAATAAAGTTTCCATAAAAATGTTTTGAATAAAAAGAAAACACATTTACAAAAAACCTCACCCTTTCCCTTTAAAAGTCTTCATCATGAAGCTATCAGATAGATGGTCATAAAAATTTCATTTCATAAAAGCATATAGGAAGCAGAAGCAAAGACCAACTACTTTTTCTGTACACTACTCTGACTGAATGTCTCCTACAGTTAGGTTTGGAAAGTGGTACATGCTGGCCCTGCAGCAAGAGGGCACCCCTGGGACATCTTGACTTTTCAAGTGCAAAAGCCAAAATACTTCATAATCTCAAAAACTGCTTTAAATATTGCAAGGAACATATTTCTCTAACTGGCTTCTTGTCTCTCGAGGTTATAATCATGTTATCCAGTAAAAGTAATCCGGTAAATAATAAGTTTTAAGTGGATCAAACTCTATAAGTCACTGCTGGTGACACTGACTTGAACTAAACTGGAAGACAGAAAGTAGATAAATGAATTATGCATGCGAACCATGGTGACCAGATATCCATTATCTCTAGAACTGTGTGTTTAGAAGTTTAAAAAGAGACGTAACTTCCCTTGGCTGTGTATCTGAGGTTGTGTATACTTGCAGCCCGACTCGACTCTGCTTGTCTGAGAGGCCGGACTGGACATTACCGAGCTGTCAGTATGCCATAGTGGGGAGGGCACTACTTTTAAAGTGATAATGGTGCTGATGTGGTTGGCCATGACTGATGGCATGGACAACCCACTGATTTTTATATGCTCAAAATGTGTTTTTTTTTTTTTTTATCACTATGAATAATAAAATCTTAAAGAACAAGGAAGTGCATTAAAGTGAAATTAACCTCAAACTTAAATTTGATAAAAAAGAAATCTTTTAAACGACACTTGACAGCCTGAACTGATTCTAATGATTGTAATGATGTGACTATTAACTGACAATCCTGAATTATTGTCATGTTAATGAATGAGAAAGTATTTAACAAGTTGAAGTCATATTTTATTAACATATAAAGTGTCCTTGGCAAAAACCTGCAACTGTTCTCTTAACAAGGTAAAAACCCATAGGTCCAGCTGAGTTTTTCACTAACCCTACTCATATATCTGAGTTCTTCAGAGAGCAATACGCTACACTATATTTATTTGATTGAGAAACAGACAACCCATTTATAGCTCCATGTTCATTTTTTTTTAAATTTTATTTTCAACATAACTCCCAAGACACCTTTGCTGATGCCAGCCACTCATAAACTGGCATGTATGTTGCCTCTGTATTATTTTTCGCCTTACTTTTGCAAATATATATCCACCATGATATCTTTTCCTATAAACACTGCTGTGTGACAGCGCTGATTTCCCCGGAGTCATATTACATAAGGTGAAATTGGTTCAACGTCCCTTGAGTAATACACTACGAGTCTCCTTGTATTTTTGAGCCTCACCCAATAACTCTTTAACAAACACACACTAATGCATGCACACATTAAAACCAGCACACACACACACACAATAAACATTCTCCCAAAGGCACACAAAGTAACCCAGCATGATGTGTCTCATTTTGCCTAAAGTTCACTTTTTTGCTTTCCTACTCTTAAATAGAAGAGTGGATTTAAATGGCAGGGAAAAAAAAAACAACCACATCAACAAACACTAGCAATAAGGCATGCTCAACTTTATTACTGTTTAAAAAGCATTTTTCATAGTTAAGGTTAACTTCCTTTAATAGGCTACATTTAAATAATCTGGTATTATGGCCATTACCAAATTTGCTATATATATATTGCATAATCACAATGTCAGTCCATAAATGGAACACATTGCAGTTGGCAGTTTCTATTCATGCATAAGACCCTTCATGTACATGTACAGTTTTGAGGAGGCTTGAACAATGATTGCTGTTAGATGTCCATCCTCTCTTTTTAAATTCCAGGAGCTTCTACAGCAAATAATAATGCCATAACAGTTTTGTAGTCCTTATACTATATTCAGCAGCAACAACAAAACCATTTTGAAGCATTGTTCATGTGAAATGTTATAATCTAATCCATAATATTACTATACAACAACCTATACAGGCTTTGTAAGACAAAGAGGGCCTTATTTTGAGCAGAAACATAGCGTAAGGCGCAGCTATGCATTATCAAAGTGTGAGGTGTAGTGAGAGTTATTCTTTGTCTAAGCACATTTTGGCAACTCACTGTACACGGGAATGAAAGAAGAGGTACCATAAGGGGTGTATTTGCACTGCCTGCCAGCTAATACCCACAATGTTTTTTTAAAGCTGCATTAATAAATTTTGGCTGCTACAGCACAAATAAAGATTAATGGTCCATTCATACATACAGACTGGGACAGTGACAGGCTGCTGTTCATTGTGGTTGGGACCTGGTTGCTAGCTGAGCTACAGAGATTTAACAACACTTATTTGGATTCCCAAAGAAACACAAGCTCTAAATTTTTCATTGGGTGGCTTCCAGTGCAAATACAGGACTACAATGCTAGTCAATCTTGGTTACTCGGGCATCATTGTTGTATTAAAACTATTTCAAAAACGTATACTGCACTTCATCTAGTCTAATGTGATGGTGTTAAGTTCAATAGCCATCAGCTGAGCTACTTAACCATTCAGAAAGAAACCCTGACCATGTTGTTCACTTTGTGAGGTGTACGCAGGTTCCAGTGCAGTACCGGTCACACCGACCATAATCCCCCTCTTTTTGGTGGTGAAATACCTGGAAGTGTTCATGGTAAGTGAATAGTGAGAATTTGATTTCTATTTTGGTTATGCATACTCATAACCTTAAACCTATCCTCAACTGTAAATGGTACTGCTATTGTATTTGTGTTTTTTACAGTATGTTACCCTTTCTATTGAACAAACTATGGTTTGTTTTTTATAGGAGGGGGTGTTACAGCCGTAGTGCCACGGTTTGTTTGTTTTTGTGTTGCTATCCTCTCTCCTGTGCTTCAGGTCCCGCAGAGGACTCCCTTCACTCATCCACAGGGTTATAAAGGTGGAGAGAGGGAGACCAGTCGGGACTACTGGGCCATGTATCAGTTTGGGTGTTGTGGCTGCGTGTTTCGATACCGAGATCGGCGCTGACCTGCATTCCCCTCTTTCTCTCTTCTTTTTTGACGAGCAGGTTAGTTTGAGTTTCTGTCTTACCTTGTTTCATTAAGCTGTACATAATTATCTTTGTTCCCCAGAAAACATCTCTTTCCCTGTTCTTTCTTCCTCCCGGGCTCATTTTTTACATGTGTTACTCCCTTTATCCCCTGGACATTTTTAGGGGACATAACACATTGGGGGCTCGTCTGGGATATCGAAGGGCGATTGGAAATTTGTTTTTATTTTGTTGATAGACCAGAGGTCTATAGCAACTTCATCGGCTATGCAGGTGAGTGTTCAGCTGGGCTGTGTTGGCCTTTCCACTTTCCCCACTTGTTTTATTATTTTGCCTTTTTTATTTTCGGGGTACACCCTGGGCGGGGATAAATTTCAAAGGCGGAGGTAGGCATTTCAGCCTACCTCCGAGTTCCGGCCGCTGGAGTTCAGCCTTTCAAGTTGTCTCGAGCCTGGCAAGCCCCAGAAGACAGTTAGGCGAAGTTTGGGTTAGGCAAGATCTGGGGAAGTTTGTTTTTGTGAGGCTTTATGTTCTGTATGTGGCATCCGGCATCGGTGTCATTGTGGCGGTCGCTGGTAGATGTGAGTGCTGACCATATCTATATGGGTGACTTTGTGTGAATGGGCTACCACGTTAGCCTACCCTAGGGGCAGCGCTGTAGGCTACTGGTGTTGTTCTTGCGTTGGCTTTACGGTTAGTATGGCTACGTTTGTGTTCATGGCCAATCCCACTGTGAATCAGCTTGATAAGTGTAGAAAAGCTGATTTGTGTGAAATCGCCCAACATTATGGTGTCCCTGTTTCCAGCACTCTCATTAAAAAGGAAGTTAAAGCTGTTCTCATGGAGGACTTAGTTAATGAAGGGGTTCTTAGTTTACCACTGTTTGCTGAACCCCCAGGTGTAGTGGCCAGTGGTGTGGCCGTAATGTCTTTGGCTGAGAGCCGCTCTGCTTCTCTGGTGGAGGAGCCAGCCGAGGAACCGCCGGTTAGCTTCACTCCTGGTTTACCTGGTGTGGCGGAGGAAAAACCAGTTACGCTACTGCAGGTCAATCCTTTTTCTGTTGAGTCAAATTGTAGTTCTAAGGTGGATGCAAGGTTGAAAGTTTGTCTTGCTCGCCTCCAGTTTGAAAAAAGAGGAGCAGGAGAGGGAATTTCAGCTTCACAGGGAGTTAGAGTTGAAAAAGTTAGAAGCAGTTAGAGACAGTTGGAGCTTCAGTTTGGTTCAGGTTTTGCTGAAGCTAATAAGTTGCTGCTGTCTGGCTCTGCGGTTGCATTTGATGTTTGTAAAAACATTCTTTTAGTCCCTGTGTTTTGCGAATCTGAGGTTGACACTTATTTCACTGCGTTGAACGCATAGCCGCTGCATTAAACTGGCCGGCGGATGTGTGGGCCATTTTGCTACAATGCAAATTAACTGGTAAAGCTCAGGAAGCATGCGTTTTACTTTCCGCCACAGATAGCCTTGTGTATGACAGACTTAAGGGTGCTATTCTGCGAGCATATGAGTTGGTGCCAGAAGCATATCGACAGTGTTTCAAGGGTCTTAAGAAAACCCCCAGTCAGACATATGCTGATTTTGCAAGGGAGAAAGGGCTTCTTTTTGATTGCTGGTGTTTGGCTGGTAAGACTAATGGTTTGGTTTCCTTACGGGAGTTACTGTTGTTGGAGGAATATAAAAACTGTGTGACTTATTTAAATGAACAGAAAGTACCCCCTCTGCAGCAGGCTGCTGTGTTGGCAGATGAGTTTTCTCTTAAGCATAAAAACAGCTTTGTGAAGCGTGACGTTTCCTGTCCAAATACTATTGACTGGAATGTTACACAGGCTTCACATGTCAGTACGCCTTTCTCAAGTCCTAGGGTGGAGAGACGGTGTTTCTTCTGTCACAAGCCAGGTCATTTAGTTGCTGATTGCAAGACTTTTAAACGTAAGCAGCAGGCAGCAGTCTCAAAACAGCCAAAAGGGGTAGGATTAAAAGAAACTGTGTCACTGTCCCCAGTTACCCAGCCAGTCACCACAATGCGAGATACTGGTGGTTCCCAGTCATTCATTTTTTATAGTGCCTTGTCTCTGGGTAAGGACTCTGCCTGTAATGTGAGGACTGTAGTCAGAGGGATTGGACTGAGTTTTGTACCAGCATCTCTTCACCTTGTCCATGTGCAGTCAAAACTGGTTACTATGTTTTTTCCGTAGCGGTTCGTTCTTTTTTTCCAATTGATGGTGTTGACTTCATTATCGGTAATGACATAGCTGGAGGTAAAGTCCATCCTGCACCTGATGTTGTGGATCTTCCTATTTCTGTGTCTGAGCCTGATGTCTTGGCACAGAAGCATCCTGATACGTTCAGTGTCAGTGTTCTGACCAATGCTCAGGCCTGTAAACAGGGTCAAGAACTTGATTTGTATGATTCCCTGTTTGCTTCAGACTTGACTGAGGACAAGCTGCCCCTTACTGGTGAGTCAGTGAATTGTCTGTCCAAAGAGCCTGAGAATGCAACAGTGACTGTTGCTGCTCCAGATGTGACACTGCAGGTGACTCGCGATGCACTCGTCCAGGCCCAAAAGAGTAACCCATCTCTGGCCAAATGCTTTGCTGCTGTTGTTGATGGCATTGATAAGTGTAGTAAGAAACAGTCCTACTTACTAGATGATGGTTTGTTGGTGCGAAAGTGGGTTCCACAGGTGGGAGCTAAGGTCAGTGACATAGGTTAGGACTGGAGGTCAGTTCACCAAATAGTCATTCCACCTGGTTGTAGGCAGCCTGTGTTAGTGTTGACAAATAAGCATTTATGGTCTGGTCTTCTTGGTGTAACAAAAACTTAAGACCGTATCTTGAAACATTTCTTTTGGCCAGGAATGAAAGCCGATGCGGCACATTTCTGCAAAACATATCAAACCTGCTAAATTGCAGGTAAGCCAAATCAAAAGGTGCCTCCAGCCCCTCTGAATCCCATTCCAGCTGCTGGCGCCCACTTTAACATGTTATTGTAGACTGTGTTGGTCCCCTGCCCAAAACTAAGTCTGGTAAGCAATTCCTGCTGATTATGATGTGTGTTTCAACTCAGTTTCCTGAGGCAGTACCATTAAGGAATGTTACTGCGTCAGTTGTTGGTAATAAAGTTCTTTACTACTTTTTGGGTTACCGCGTGTGGTACAAAACTGATCAAGGAACAAACTTCCTGTCTAAAACCTTTAATCAGACTCTGTAGTCTCTAGCCATTTCACACTGCTTACCATCCTGAGTCACAGGGTGCACTAGAGCGCTGGCACCAGGCTTTGAAGTCTATGTTGCAGAAGCACAACTATGAGACAGGACACGATTGGGATGAGAGTCAGCCATTCATGGTTTTTTGCCATACGTGATGCAAAAAAGGAGTTGCTTGGGTTCAGTCTAGCTGAACTTGTGTTTGGTCACAATGAGCGCGGTCCGTTGAAGGTGTTACAGGAACAGTTTATGTCTGGTGCCTCCTCTGAAACTAATGTGTTGGACTTTGTTTCACAGTGCAGAGTACGGTTGCACAATGCAACCTCCTTGGCGAAGGAGGCTCTCTCCTCCTCCCAGGGGAGCTTGAAGAAGTGGTTTAACTGTAAAGCAGTGGTGCGTCAGATTCATCCCGGTAATCAAGTGCTTGTGTTGTTGCCAGTGCCTGGGTCTGCCCTCACAACTTGATTTCTAGGCCCATATGTGGTGGAACAGCAAGTTTCTCATACAGATTAATCCTCACTGAGCATAAGAGGAAGACATGGTTATGTCATGTTAACATGCTTAAGGTTTACTTCCCCAGAGACACTTCTCTAGTGAAACACAATAGCTATGAGATGTCTGCTTCCTTGGTGTGTGCAGATAGTGCAGCTGATGATGGATTCAACACGCCCTGTGGTGGCCAAAAGAGTTATAGGTTAACCAACTTTGAGCTTCTGTTTGATGTTGACTGCCGTTTGTTGTACCTTCCTGATGAACAGCAGAGTGATGTACTCAATCTTCTTCAATTGTTTCCCACTTTGTTTGGTGATGTGCCATCTCGTACTAATGTCATATAGCACAACATTGATGAGGGTTGTGCTGCTCCTATCAAATAGCATGCCTACCGCTGCTCTGTTGAGAAACATCAGGTCATGAAAACTGAAGTTGACTATCTGGTGAAAAACAGATTAGTTATGCCTAGTCACAGCCCCTGGAGTTCCCTGTGCCTGTTGGCTCCTCAAGCTGATGAGAAACTCCATTTCTGCACTGACTTCAGGAAAGTAAATACAATTACAGTGTCCGATTCTTTCCCATTGCCCCGCATGGAACACTGTGTGGATAGCATCGGTCCGGCTACCTTCATCACTAGATCTGCTAAAAGGGTATTGACAGGTTGCAGAGCATCGGACTTCTCAGCGTTTGTAACCCGCGATCACTGCATGCAATACACAGTGACAGCCTTTGGCTTGAAAAACGCTCCTGCTACATCCCAGCACTTGATGCACAAGATGTTGAGGGACATTCCGCACTGGGGTGTATATCTTGATGACATAGTGGTTTACATTAACATTGGTTGGACAATGTTTCTTGTCTGAGGACAGTGTTCCAGTGGCTTGCTGCTGCAAACCTGTCTCTTGATTTAGCCAAGTGTAAGTTTGGCAAGGCCACTGTTACTTATTTGGGTAAACAAGTTGGTCACAGGCAAGTCCGTCCAGTGGTGACCTACCCTGTTCCTGCCAATAGGCTCGAACTTCGCCCTTTTCTGGGCCTGACGGGTTACTATCAGTTTTTTTGCAAAAACTTCTCAATGTTAGTTGCACCCCCACCACTTTGTGTAGCCCTAAGGTTCCATTTGTTTGGACTGCCACGTGTCTGCACTCTTCTGAAGCTTCCAACACTATCCTTTGCAGTTCCCCTGTCTTAGCTGCCCCTAACTTTTCCCTTCCTTTTAAGTTGGAGGTTGATGCTAGTGCCTCTGGAGCCGGTGCCATGTTACTGCAGGATGATGCGGACGGTGTACCTCACCTTGCGTGTTTCTTTTCTGCTAAGTTCAATAGCCATCAGCTGAACTACTTAACCAGTCAGAAAGAAACCCTGACCATGTTGCTCGCTTTGCAGCATTTCGAGTGCACTACCGGTCACACTGACCATAATCCCCCTCTTTTTGGTGGTGAAGTACCTGGAACTGTTCATGGTGAGTGAATAGTGAGAATGTGATTTCTATTTTGGTTATGCATACTCATAACCGTAAACCTATCCTCAACTGTAAATGGTACTGCTATTGTATTTGTGTTTTTTACAGTATGTTACCCTTTCTATTGAACAAACTATGGTTTGTTTTTTATAGGAGGGGGTGTTACAGCTGTAGTGCCACGGTTTGTTTGTTTTTGTGTTGCTATCCTCTCTCCGGTGCTTCAGGTACCGCCCCTCCTCCTGTGGAGCAGGTTAATCACCCGCAGATGACTCCCTTCACTCATCCACAGGTGTATAAAGGGAGAGAGAGGGAGACCAGTTGGGGCCAGTGGGCCATGTAGTAGTTTGGGTGTTGTGGCTGTGTGTTTCGATACTGAGATCGGCAGTGTCCTGCATTCCCCTCTTTCTCTTTTCTTTTTTGACAAGGAGGTTCATTTGAATTTCTGTCTTACCTTGTTCCGTTAAGATGTAAATACATATTTTTTTTCCCCCAGAAAACATCTGATTCCCTGTTCTTTCTTCCTCCGGGGCTTTACATGTGTTACTCCCTTTATCCCCTGGACATTTTTAGGGGACGTAACACGCTATGTCAGAAAGGTATGTAAACTACATGCTCAGTGTAACACACCCACAGAGCTACAGGATGTAAATGTAGAGACCACAATCATGCTAGCAGCTCTTTGAAGCTATATGGAACAATGTTGATGTTTAGCAGGTATAATGTGTCATTTTAGTTTAGAGCGTTAGGATGCTAACATTAGCTTATTAGAGAAAAAAAAAACACAAAGTACAGCTAAGACCGATGAGAATGGTATTAGTTTTGCAGGAATATTGTTATAAACCTACATGACAAGTTAAGGGATAATCAAAGTTATTAAAGTTCAATCCTATTATAATACTGAGAGTAATATGAATGTGTGCAGAAAGATTTCTCGCAATCCATCTGAAAGCTTATGAGATGTTTTATGACCAAAATAAGGGGCTTAATGAGGCTAAAATGCTTTAGTTACAGTGTATTTGGGTATCTCCTATCAACAACTTTTTCACTGTATGATGCCCTTCCTTGTCAGTTGACTGAACACTGTCATGTGACCTTGTCACTTGCCACTTGTCACTATAAATAGGGGCAGGCTCTCTAACAGGCCATGTTATTGCATCCTTTGTCAATTCCTGCAGATTCATTACCACCCTTTCCATCATGCACAAAGTGCCTTTAATACAGAATAATAAAACTGTCCAGCGATCTTCTCTCAGACTTACACCAATCACCAATGCCCTAAGACAAAAACAGTCTGGAAAATGAATCATTATAACTCTTAATAGTAGCCAACAACAAACACATCAGAGGTTGTTGGTTTACAGTGTCTAGAAATAGATCATTGTTCACAATCACAGAAGAGGTAAAAAAAAAAAAAACAGCGTGGAAAATAAATATATACCGTCCAAAACAATTAATATTAGAAGGCTTGTTTCCTCACAGTTAAAGGGAAATGTTTTGTCGTAGTTTTAACCAGTACTGAATAGCGGTTCCCGTTGTACAGATCGATTATTAACTATAAAACAGGTGCCACCAATGGCTGCCATCAGTCAGTCAGGGTTCATTACTGTGACACATCCAGAGATGTTATTCACAGTTACTTTGTCTAGATGTCCTAAACCATTTCAAACCTAACTAGCCTCAGCAATGTTTTTTTTTCCAAACAGATAAAAGTCTTTTCATCCTCGGTATATATGACTTCTGTGAAAGTTTCATCACATCAGACTTTAAAGGAAGATGATGGACATCAATCCTCTCTAATGTTCCCCCTTTGAAGCATGCTCTTGACATATAGCACTTCCAGTTGTGATTCCAACTCGCACTAGAGAGCTTGGCCCACTGCCACAGTTGTTTTAGACCTCAACCGAATGGAGGCTGCTCTCCCATGTGGAGTCAATCATGATTAATGAATTGACTTACTGACAATTGTGACAGGCCAGGTTGACAGCTGATGTCTCTCTTACGATACATTAGTTACTCAAAAGACTTCTGCACACAAGACAAGGGCATTAGGCCTGAACCTCCCAGGAGGATACTATTAAATATATGGATTTAATATAGGCCGACTAATCTGGCTTCAACTATAAATTGGGTTTTCGTCTGTAGCTCAGAGGTAGTTATGAACTTGAATGTCAATATGAAGTATTGTTTTTTAGACAAAATTGTTAGTTTGTTTACTATGGCAGTTTGTCATTCAGCCTATCTTAAAAAAATATGAAAAAACTACTTTTTTCCATGAAGATTATTAGATATTTGTAAATGTTTTGAGTGATTAATGCGTAGGTATTTTAACCAATAACTGGTTTGGTGGTAAATTGTTACTACTATTGTTTTAGAAACTCTTTGAAGGTAATATTAATGAATAACAAATTACTGCTTTAAGTATTGTTGGTTTGACATTAAAAATAACTTCAGTTTCTTTTTGTCATTTGATATTTGACAGTTTTAAAGTCTTCATTCTAAGCAAGTTAGCCCATTTTTCTGACAAATGAACAAAACTGACTTATGTGCTTAAACCATTTTGATAAATTGATTAGTTTTAATTGAGAGTCATGTATGAAGCAAAAAGGCTTTAGATTTGATAATGTGCTAATTTTCTCTGTTTTATAATATTTTAACAGTTTGGACTGTTGGTTAAAACTCCAGAAACATTGGTAGCACAAAGAACAAATTTAATGGCTTCTCCCAATGTGTCTCACAAAGTTGTTCTTTATTTTCCTTCTGCATCAACCTTGGAAGTTGTGGAAGTCGTGCCACATATCCTTCTTTGATGGTTGGTTGAAACAAAAGAACATCACATTGGGCTCTGAGAAATTGTGATGAACACTGTCCACTATTTTTAGACATTTTAGACACTAATGTTTAATAGAATTATGAAAAATTTTTTTACAGATTAGTTTGTAATGAAAATTATGTTATTTCACCAACAGAATTCTACATGCAGACATTTTGTAAATAATGTCACAATTTAGGAAAATGTCCCACTGACTATTCACTATGTATTGCATTTGAGGAATGTCATCATCATACGTATTTAATATGCCATAACTGTGCATGTGTCCCCATTTCTTTCTCTGTGTGACTGTTAAATTCAGACTTGAACATTACAGATTTAGAATTCCTGATCACTCTGCAATTCTGTGACAACTGTGGACTTTAGGATTTTCTAAAAATAAATAAATAAATGAAAAAGTCAGACTCAAAAAACAAAACAAAACAAAACAAAACAAAACAAAACAAAACAAAAAGAAGGCTGTCTGGCTAGTGTTGTTTTGTCTGTCGTAAATGACCAGACTGTCAAAACTCACAGCAAATGGGATTCACTTAAGTGACCTCAGCACTTTGTACGTTACCCTGAGATTCAAATCCTGACACAGAGTAAAGTCCAGTAGGAAACGTTCAAGTAATAGATGGGATAAGCCAAGGGAAACAAGGTCACCCCCCAGTTGGTGAACTGCCTGCGAGTCTGTTGAAATTTTAGTGATAAAAACTTGCAATGCGAGACAAGCTTTTTTGAGTGCCCCTGGTTTCAGAAGTAGAAGTTCCATTCTTTTTTTTAGCATATTTGTTCAACAGTGTTTTGAATTCACTACTTTACAACTCTGCCTGGCTTCTTCTCCATAGTAATGGCAGCTAAGGGTACTGCAGAATTTTGAGCAACCTGCCAAACCGACCGACAAAACAAACATGATTTCTCAGAAATAAAGCTGAAATAATTTAAGCCAGTGGCCATAACATAGATTTATGGGATCGTTGCATCTGTGAGGGTCCCGTGTTTCTATATAAAGTAATACTGAAGATGACCCTAAAAGAAAAAATAAATCAGTAGGAATCCAAAATGGATGCAGACATTTTTTAATCTATATAGTAATTTGATAAAGTATTACACAAATCATTTTTTTGTGTGTGTGTAATGACTGTACTTGTTTTTTTTTTGTTTTTTTCTGAAATTTTACAAGAAAGAACAAGTTTCGTATTTGTAATTGCCATGGGAACTGGGGAAAGCTGTTGTCCTAGGGTCTCCAATTATTATGGCAATGATTTGAATCCATACACAACTGGACACATTACCCTCACCCCAGCCCTCCACACACACACACACACACACACACACACACACACACACACACACACACACACACACACACACACACACACACACAAACACAAACACACATACACTCTCTCTCACTCCCCACTATGGTGAATTTTACACATTTTCCAAAAAAAAAAAAAGAAATAAAACCATCAAATGTACATCAAATGTAAAGATATAATATCTTACCCTTACCCTAACCTGAACCCTGAAACCAAGTATTAATCCTTAAAAAGCCCTTTGAAGTTGTGAGGACCACCCAAAATGTGCTCACATTCTCTCTCTCTCTCTCTCACTCACTCCCCACTCAGTCCCCCCCAAAGTCTGAGTGAGGATTTTGCCCTTGACAAGCCTATAGGAAAAAAATAAATAAATAAATAAATACAAACATCAAAATATATATCAAACAAAAAGATATAACCCACACAAAATCAGTAAATTTGCATTAAACACAAGCATCTTTAGGTCAGAAAGACACCAAATGATTTTGAATGCATCTCTCCTCATATTTGTACTTTGAAGTGGCATCTCAAGATGAACGACTGATTCAGCCACTGGGAAAATTCATGCATTTGTCCAAAGACATCCTGCATTCCTGTTTAGACATAATGGTATTTAAAGCTCATCAAAACGCTCAGGGACATCCCGAATCATATGTGTCAGTTTTTGGGTGTCTCAGCATTATAGAACAGACAGCAAAGGAGAACTGTGTCCTATTCTGTAATGGACATTAGCCATTGTCCTTAAAAACGTCCCCCATGCAAAGTTGAAAAGGTCAAGGTTTCAGTGTTCAAACATCACAATGACGAACACACATTATCTTGTTAGGTTTTTGTCTGCATGGTAACACTTCTCATCAGCATGGGTGTATGCTGAGCTCAACACCAGGAGTACATTATCATTATGACATTTTACCCAGTTTTCATTAGTTAGTGTCTTTGCTCATCTAACATTAAAAATTCCATATACATAATGAGTATTGGATATCAGTTGGCATTTTAAGAGTGAGAAACATGGAAGAACAATTGCTTATCGATGTCAACATGAAACATTATTCAATATTCTGGGATTGACTCATTATATGTATTATTGAGCTATAAAAGAACATAAATGAGTATTTGTAACAAAACCAATAAAACACGTAAATTATTACAAACAAACTTGAGTGCGTTCTGAGAGATCCCTGACTGTCATCAGTATTGATTTAAAGGGCTAAGATGAAGTGCTGCACCTGTACACCTTGAAACTCAAGAACTGTGACATGTTTTTGCACAGCAGCATGTCAATAAATTGTAATTCAACCAACTTAATGGAAGCTTTACATTAGCATTATCTAGCCACTAATGTATTATTTTTATTGCATTAAATTTATGGAACTAAGATGAATTTTTTTAAAACTTTTTTCAGAAAGATATCCTTGACGGTCTTTGAAAAAACCCAGAAGGTCATTTAATAACACTGACTGCTGTTTTAAAGTATCCTCGAACACTTTTCTAATGATCTTTTGTTTTTTAAGTTTTGCCCTCAGTTACTGTTCTGTATACAGTACTGATCTATATTAGAATTCCAGTATTTTTCTTTGACATACACAACAATGCATTTATATGTTACTTGTGTCATACCAGTCAAGCAAGAAGGTATGTTAATTTCCAGCTAACCTCTATGCTTGTGTTAAGAACTAGAGGTGCAACTTCAGAAATGAGCTAAAATATCTTATATTACTATGTACCAAACTAAATATATAACTGTACATATAACAAATATATAAAACTAAATATATATATATATATATAGATAGATAGATAGATAGATAGATAGATAGCTGTATATCTATATATATACATATATATATATATCTGAATAAATACCTTGAAACAGTGGTGAGGGTTGATAAATGACCTTCTGGACTTTTTTCAAAGATACAAAGATAGCTAAGAATTGCTCTTAGAGCAAATTGGATGCTTAGCTCATGTTAATAAATGAGAGGCACAAACTGTGGCTAAGTCTGGTCCAGAGTACCTTAGATTCACAGGAAATCTCTTACAGACACAGCATCAGAGGAGTATTATAAATAGTACGAACTGACATATTGATGTGCTTTAAAAGGACGGTCAGAAAAATAGAGGGGTAAACTTCAATAACTGTAAATGTTGCCCTGTTACAAACGATGACCTCCTATTTAGCTGATAACCAAAAATCTTACTATGTCTAAATTAAGCCTGAGCTAGTACATGCACCAGGACCAGTAACACTTGTCCAAAAGCCTTCTAATCCACCGGGTCATCCTTTCTGACTTTGCCCAGTAGAAGATGTTCATCTTTAACGAATATGACCTCATCATTGCCTCATGGGAGTTCGAGCAGCACCAATAGCAGTGACACAATGTTGAGGGGCCGCTGCCTATATTGCTAAAGGCAAGCTAGCACCAAATAAGATGTGACAGATGAAAGAGAAAACAAGCCCAGCAATGGGTCTAAAATGAGAACAGAAGATCCTTTGTATCATATACTTCAGTATTTTCACAGTAGCTGCATTGAAGGTACATTATAAAAAATATGGATTTATATTTGTGATATTAAGGAGTTTTATTAAGGAGTTTTACTGCATAAAGATTGAGCTTTATCTGGTTGAAATCATATTCAAGTTTTTGTCGAATTCAGAGCTAGCTGCTCTCCTGCCTGTGGCTTCTGAAAAGACTCTATGTTCTCATGACAGATTGTATGTGTCCAGTGTTCCGTGATTACTGCCCTTCTGTGACCTTGTTTTGGTGAAGTATGAGAAACAAGCAGGTTTCATTCAGCTCAAGGCTCATTTGTTAGCCAAAGATCTGAGCTATCCTGGTGATGTAAAGGGTTAGGTGGGGGGAGGGGTGTCTCACTGAAATTGTTGTTTCATCAATAAATAATGGTAGACAGAACTCTGATGACCACGCAGCGCCTCTGATCTATGATCAAATAGAAAGCACTATCCTCTCAGACACTACAAATACAGCCACACGCCATGCATCAAACACACAAACACACACAAAGATAGATGTATGCGCTGACACACACTATCAAATAAATCAAACACTTCTGGCAATGTAAACACCTAAAAAATGTTTTAAACATATTTAAAATTTGTAGTGGGGTCATTGTTTTCCATCATACTTCTCAATGAGCCTTGACTTTAGCTTTGCAGCTTTCTCTGTATCTGCTGTTCCAAGCTTTGCACTAATTCAAGGTATTCAAAAAGCCTTTTATTTCCAGCGGGTAGATTTGAGGGCTCCAGCCAGTTTTCCTGCACTCAGAAGGCGAATGAGTGTTTCAACCTTTTGTTGTCAGGAGCAATATCCTGGCTTTGCTCTGCAAACTCAGCACAGTCAGAAAAACCTCTCTTGCTTCTCCGGACCTGAAATAATTTTCGCCTTATTTTCTGATGTAAGGAGTTTTGCTGATTTATTCACTGCCTTTTTTTCATCTCCTCTTTCCCCCCTCAGGAAATGGATTTGTCAGACAGGTGCCCTTCCAGGTTTTTACTCTCAGACATTTAGTTTTTCAGCATTTCTGCCAATTCTGTTGGTACCAGATTGTGTAACCATCTGCATTAGTCCCATACTTTTAGCAAAAAATATTACTCTATGGTAGGATAGAAAGAAGTTATACTGTATTCTGATGGTTCTGAAGAGCCGTAGTGCCTCCTCTATGAATTCTACAGGGATAAGGCCAATTCTAACATTTTATCATTGAAACTGCAATAACAAAGTGTAATGTTTTGTCATTCTTCATCTTTGTATCCACAGTCCCGTCTGTGTTTTGGGCAAAAAACGCAGTTTGGTTAAGGTTAGGGGAAGATCATGGTTTTGATTCAATATTAATAAACACTTTGTGTCTCATTCATCAAGTCACCATAGAATTTTTCTGTACTAAACCAGACCACGATCTTTCTTTAACCGTAACCAATTGTGGTGAGTGCCTAAACAAAACCATAAAAACGTTTAATAAAGCTGTAGTCACTACAAGTGGATATTGTATTGCAAGATTTGCTATTTTGGCAGAAAACCAATGGAATATGTTGTCAAGAACATTTTACTAATTTGTTCTCTGATTTTATAGCAAATTTCTAGGAGACAGGGTTGCATTTATAACTGCCCTCCAGAACGACACATAGAAGCATTTTCTGGTCTGATACCACCATTGGCAGGATGACAGCATTTATCAGTGCCTAACAAAAGTGGTACCAATCACTTTACAAAATTAAAACCCTTCTCTGATTTTACATAGGCAAAACAAATTGGTTAGGCCAAGAGAAAGATCATAGATAAGATTAAGATAACTGCTTTGTTAAGGTTAGGGAAATATTTTCATGGTTTAAGGAATCCAATGTTAACTGTTGGTAAGAAACCGGAACCATACAGAAATCACCTGACACATCTATCCATCATGACCTCCTCGCTTTGTGGACTTCTGTTCTGTAATATCATCACCAGACTTCCTTCTTTGCTCCCTGCAGACAAGAGTCTTAACCAGAGGGCTTTGTCACTTCAACATATGTCACTTTTAGGTATTTGCTGATGTTTTTTGCTACAGTCTCGAAATATCTCATAATGACTACAAATCATGTGTGCAAATTATCATATTGGTTTAATCCTTGCTGTAATTGGCACCATTTGGTACAGTTATTGCTCCTATTCTGAGATTCTTCAGTGAGAGGAACAGATGACTATCCTGTTCACAACATCCCATCTGGTCTAACCTTCCTCCTCCCCTTCAAAAACAATTTCTGAGCTGCCAAGTCTCCCCTGTTAACTGCCTTGGACCAAAGCAAGGTCTGGTTCTCAACAATCATGCTCTGGTTCACCTTGTTCGCACTTGGCTTACTACTTCCTGTTGATGACTTCTCTCATCCTGTTACACCCCTATGCCTGGCTATTCTTCCTGCCTGTGTGGACCTGATAAAAAAAATTGCTGTTGGGTACCTGTACAGTAGGTCTGTAGATGTTGATTGCTGCCTCATGGTGAATTGATTCAGTTTGACTATAAAGGCTGTTAATGAGAGGAGGCAAAGTAACACTGTTGTTGTAAAGTCATGATTATATGAGCTGTATTGTAATACGTACAGTATTGTAATAAGTTCAGCTCATTTCATAAGACTTAGATTATTTGAACAATGTAAGGCCAAGGCAGTGCTTCCAGTGTTTCATTCATAATTGTAAAAGTTTGTGTGATACCAACAGTGTGTACGTGAACTCCAGCTGACATCATCTCCTCTGTACTTAACTCCGTTTTAATGTTTCAATTCTCCTTTTTCTTTTATGTGGTAAGCATCAATATTTTCTTTCACATTACTGTTCAGCTCACAAAAGGTTGATGTTCTTGACCTTTTGGATTCTCAAACTCTGCTGTGCGCATGAAGAAAATTCATGCACCACTTCTGCAGTGTTGCTTTCTCCTCACAGTATGTGTAATCCAGTTTTTGCTATTTCTTTTGCAGAAAATGCAACATACAGGCAACACTGTGGGTTAAATAAAAATTTGCTTCATTCCTGATCTTTAACCCTTCATTACTAAGAGAAGTCACCAGCTCATATACTGTATAATTACCTCCACCAAGGAGATTACGTTTTCACCCGTGTCTGTCAGCAGGATTACACAAAAAGTACAGAACCAATTTGCACAAAACTTGTTGGAAGGATAGGGCATGGGTATTGGAAGAACCCATGAAATTTTGGTGCAGATCTGGTTAAGGGGGCAGGTCCAGGAATTTTTTATCACTTTGCTCAACATTGAGACTACTTTGCGCTACATATGCTGTAGATTGGTAGACAAGATGTATTGCTATTTGTAAAATACTCATGCATGGAGTATAACCATTAGCTGGATTTCTATAGTTGTAGGAGTGGGGACTTTGGTTACCATCGGGTGAATTTACTGTAAATGGTATCCTGGCAACTCTAGAGCTGCAGTGATGATAAAACATAGCAAACACAATGGTTAAATACAAAATACAAATGGTAGCATGCATTTAAACAATTGTTAGTATGAACTAATGATAATAGAGGATGATATCAAGGAATGTGTTTATAAATTTTAAAAGGCATTGTATGCCTTTATTAGATAGACAGTAGAGAGATGACAAGAAATAGGTGGAGAAGGATAGGAAATGACAAGTAGCAAAGTTTCCCAGCTGGACACAAACCCAAGATGTTCATTTTAATCCCTAGACCACCACCAGCCTCAGATGATACCCAGGAATTTTAGATAAATTGTTATTATGTTGTCAGTTCAATTATCGACATAAACAGGCAAAAATTAAATTTAGAAAAGGCACAAATTCAAGTTTAATGTTGCCTGAGTCATTAATGCTTGAAGCCACCCATCAAAAAATAGGGTTATATACCCAAGGGAAGTGCTTATAAAGGTCAGTGCCATTTCCAAACACATGCAGCAGTAGTAGGGAGCTGACTTGTACAACTGAATGCAATCTTTGCAGCAACAAATTCAATAGGATTATAAAATATTAACTTATTCATTAAAAACAATGATTGCTTCTTCTTATCAGTAAGTGTTGAAACCACCATTCAAGAATGCTGTACTGACAGTCTTTTTGCTCGTCCTGTATTCTGGGGCAATAGCTTCTAGTACTTATATAAACAGTGAATCAGTGCCATGACCTCCCTGTGACTCTGTTCAGAAACACACTCCTGGCAATTAACAAAAGTGAATTCTTTTTGAAGTTTCCACAGAGTTCCTTTTGTAAAATGCAGCGTATTAATGTGTAGCACTGTGTTGATAGGCTTGTCCAACACTCTCTGGCCTAGATACAGTATTGTAACAGGCTTTGGACTTGGCTGAGTTTGTGTTAGGCTGCACGTATACCAGGGCACTTTAGAGATGTAACTCTTTAGATCTCTAGTAAGTATGACCATATAATGCACACATTACTGGAGATGGACTGATGATTTGCTGAACAGACAAGCTAAAGGGATCTGTTTCGTGGTTGATTCAAAGACACAGATAGTTACATAGTGATTATGAGAAGACTTTCAGAGTCATGCTAATGGTTAATGCTGTAAAAACTATAAATTGACCAAAACAGTGTCATTCCTTTCATAAAACATATTCAATAAAAAAAATTAATGACCTTCATGGACCAGAAAATTGGCTCCCTGTCAATGTCAGCTCAGACTTTAAAGTGCTTTTGATGACATACAAAATTTTGAGTAGGCATTCCCCATCATACCTGTCTGACCTCCTTAGTCCTCCTTGTTTTACATCCCGTGCTCTTTGCTCTCAGAATACAGAGCTCCTGTCTGTCCCCAGAGTTAAAAAGAGCAGGCTGTAGGGCCTTTTCTTATTGGCCCCCCTTTCTCTGGAATAACCTCCCTTTTGATATCAGACTGTCTGGCTGCATTGAGGCCTTTGAATCCAAACTTAAAACTCATCTTTATGCCTTAACTTTCAGTTATTGTTTATTCTTTGAGCACTTCAGGCCTGGTACCTGTTTCCATTCTTCCACCAGTGGATCGGTCTCAGTCTCAACGAATCCATCAAACTTAGCATGTACAGTGTAGTCCATGTTGTCTTGCTGACGAGATTACTGTAAACTTTCTGATAACCACTGCATCTCTCTAACCCTCTGTTTGTTTATTCCCTCAAGCCCATTAATGGCTCTCTCTCTGTCTCTTTATTTCTATCTTTCTGTCTCTTTCTCTCCCATCCCCAATGTTTCACTCCCTGTCCTCTGATTTCACTCAGGCTCTCTGTGCTGGACCATATCAGCTTTCCTGAGACCTCTCTCCACTCATGGCTGCCCAGCTGGCCACCAACATTTCACACATTGATATTTGGTAGAATCTAGGTGGTAACACTGGGTGACCAAATTTCAACGTCAGAACAACCTCTAATGCCAATGTCAATTTGACATAGAATACTGACGACAGCTGACATATATATTTTGTTGATTTTAAGTTTTAAGTAAGCAAAATCCAATTTCTCCAGAACAACTCATTCCAAGGCCATCTTGACATATAATACTGACATTCTAGTCGTTGGGTATGGTGACCAAAACATCTTCTAAACATCTGCTAAATGTCACTATTTCAGTTAGCCAACTTTGGGTTTTGATGTAAACCTGATTTCCATTTCCAACCAAAATTAAATGTCTGTCCTCTGCTAGAGTCCACCTTCTTTTTGATGTTACATTGATCCGATGCCAGCTTGGTGTAGGCACCTCATTACAAATGTTTTAGGTCTGGACCTTCGTCCACCAGGAGTCCAAGCCTCCTCCTCATCTATCTCTTGGTCTGTGAATTTTTTTCACTTTACTAGATGTGTGAAAGATATGCTTGGTTTTGCCTCTTGTATGTTTGTGTAGTCTGTCTTCTTTCCAGGTCTTCATGGTGGAGAGGAAGTTGTGTGACTCAGGTCCTATCGGTTGGCCGCACCTGGAAGTACCTCAATGTCCTCCAAGATAATATTCTTTATTGATGTTTACAATCTATAATGTTGGCATGTGCTGGATCTGCTGGCTGGTCACAATTATGTTATTGCAGAGGTTATAGGGCATGTGCACATTTGTGGAGCCCTCCACATTTGAAGCACGTAGCTGGCTTAAGAGACTTTAGCCAGAGTTGCAGCTCATTGAGACTGTACTTAAGCACAAGTACTTAGAGCTAAATTCTTACATCATTGAGGTAATATGATCATAGTGACAATTTTACCAGTTAGAATGTTTACCCTGTTCACTATCTTAGTTTCCCATCGTAGCTTGCTAACATTTACTTATTACCAATAAACACAAAGTAAAGATGGTAAGACCATACACCCTGACTTAGTCAGGATGTATGGTCATCGGTTGACAGCCATTTTCAGGTCTCTCCAGGGATGTTCCATTTGGTTCAAGTCCAGCCTGTGGCTGGGCCACGCCTGTGTTGTCTTGGCTATGTGCTCATTGTCCTGTTGGAATGTGAACCTTTGGCCCAGTCTGAGGTCCTGCGTGCTCATGACCCGATTTTTTGTTTTTGCTCTGATATGCATTGTCAGCTGCTAGACCTTATGTATACAGGTGTGTGCCTTTCCAAATAATGTCCAATCAGAACATCTCAAAGACGATCAAGAGAATTGGGAGGCACCTGAGCTACATTTCAAGTGTCATAGCAAAGGGTCTGAATACTTATGTCAATGTGATGTATCATTTTTGAGTTATAATAAATTTTCAAAAATTTGTGTAGAATGATGAGGGAAATAATGACTTAAAAGAATTTTAGTGTAAGGCTGCAACATAACAAAATGGGAAAAAAGAGAAGGGGTCTCAATACTTTCTAAATTCACTGTACATACAACTAATTTGCAGCAGCAAATACATTTCGTAGGAAATGTTGTTAATTTACATATTTGGTGAGTTGTATATGTTGATATGTATCAGTAAATTGTTCACAGGCAAGGTATTTGGTTTTTCTGCCAAAATGTCCAATCTTGCGGTGCAATAATCAATTTTTTTTTTTTTTTTTTTTTTGGAAATAAAGATGCAATGTCCTAGCAGCTCCTATAGGTTAATGGTAGTCACATATGGGAGTACATCACCAAGTAACCTACCTACAAACTCCACGGGACTCTGGACAACATCCTGGCTGCAAGGGATGGGTGACAGAGTGCCCAAATGTGACCCAGTGTGGTTTGACCATAGTTTTCTGGTACAGTTTTCTTCTATTGAGCAACTAATTATGTTAAATAAAGGTCAAATAAAATCTCCTCTGAGCTCTCAGTGTTTTGTGTTACTATTATAAAGGCTATGCACAATTTAATATGACATTACGATCATCTAATTACAGCGTGTGTTGTCTGATTAAGCTATCATAGGCCCATGTAAATATCATTAAATGTGGTGGCTATTACAGCATAATAGAATAGAATAGTGTCTAACTGTAGCATATTTTGGATGATATGGTATAATTAGACTGATCTTGTAAAATTGTGTCTAATAGTTATTACTAATTAGGATCTCCTATTTGGTTTCTAATTAGAGTATAATTTGCGTGTCTTGTGTCTAATAAGGGTATGACAGTGTTTGTTTACTGTCCCCTGAAGAACGTATTATTTCCAGTTTTTGTCTAATTTGATACAAAGTCTGCCTTGTTAAGTCTTATTGGTGTACCATAAAATAAAGTGCAACTAAAGTTTTTTTATGGTTATGTTTAGGCACTCACAACACTTGGTTAAGGTTAGGGAAAGATTGATTATTTGGCTTTTTTTTTTTAACTTACAAGTACGGATAACAAACTCAAACTGTGTTAAAACTATTACATGTGATGTGCCAAACAATAAATAAAGAGTATGTAACCATTTCTGTCTGAACAAATCATCATTCATGCCAAACTGACCGTCATAAATATAAACATTAGTTTTAGTTCTACAGACAATAAGCTACACACAAGAATCACTTTCTGAATATTGCTATGCAAAGGACAGATACTGGGAGCCTTGGTACCACTACAGGAATGGCTGCAACAGAGTATTCTTAAAGCAAAAAGACTTCACAAAACCTACCCAATAAACATCATATTATACTAACAGTTACAAAGACCAATAATGTGACGGATATATCATATGCAATCAGGCCCCAGATTATTATAGCAATTGAGTTACCTCCAGGTAACATCTATTTCATCTTGTCTCTGTACTGTGTAGGAGACTACTGCTGTAAAATGGCTGTATGTAAGTTCTTTCATTCACTGTGAGAATGACTAGAGAGTAGTGACTGCAGTGAAAATAAGGCTTGCACTGGACATGGCTTTGCTAGATGCGTGTTATTGAGGAGTGGAAAAGAGAATGGAAGAATAACATTACTGAGCCTTACTGTTCAATTCCTAAATGTCGTCTTCACTGACAAAAAACTCCACCACGCCATTGAAAATTTGTAGGAAAAAACATCAGCAGCTAAACCTGACCAGTCACACTTCTTGTGGTCTCCACGTGGTATCTCTGTACTTCCTACAGCCCCAACATGCAGTTGGCTAGGCGCATTTGGGCTACAGTGTAGCAATGGTTTGGATACGTGTAGGCTCGACTTTGAAGTCAAACAAATAAAAGAGAAAAGGACAGAACTTGGTTAAGTTTGTTTCAAGAGTTGGCTTTTATGTTAGTGTGTATGTTGTGTAACACTCCTGTTGATGACATCTTGATAGTGATTTAAAGCCTCTGCTTTCCTCACGGCGCTCCAAACGGGATTGACAGAGGCTGTTGTGGATTTAGCCAACTGCAGTGTCTCACTGGAAACTGCGGCTAAATGCTTCAAATTGAATTAAAATGGTTAACTGTTTTTTGATGATCATCATTTTCTGTTTATCTTTATAAAAATATTGTTGCATGTCTTCTGTAAAAACACTAAACACTACTAAAACGCTAAGGGACTTAGGTGTTTGCTTCGTATATGGGTATATATTAATTAATGGGGTGAGCAATCTATCGCCTGTTTTACACATCCACATCCAGTTTAACGAATGTCCAAAATTCACTCATCATAAACTCCAAAGATGACATCAGACTCTTTAGCTGCTAAATGCTACACTGGATTCCGTGCAGGGAGTGTACAGGGATTTTTCGAGTGTTTTCATTCAAAACAGCTGCCTGCTGCAGCAGGAAACACACCTGATGAGAGCAGTGAGAGTGAAACAAAACTGTAAACTTGTGAAAACAACAAAATGAATAACAGTAAGCTGAAGGAGTCTAATGATCTCTGTAAAGCTGAGAAGAAGTGCTGAGTTGGTATTTGATTAGTGCAGCTAAAGAGAGTTCATCAACTGTAGCTTGTAATTTAATACAATGACTCACGTGTCCCTGTAATTATCTTTACACTTCTGCCCAACGGATTGGATCCCTGAGCACAAATACTCTATCAAAGCAAACTATTAGCACCAGCCAATGGCCAAACATTTTCAAGTAGTTTATTACAATAATGAATCTCCTTTACAAGCACTGAGCACATAACTGAATGAATTTCAGTAAGAGACTTCAAACTTGTTCTGATGACCTGCTTCAACATCAAGGATTTTGATTGATTACAATAGAAACCCACTCGCTCTGTTTTATTACATTAAACTAAAAACACAACTGTTAAATCCCTGATTGACCTGAAGGTATTATCATGACAAACATGCAAGAAACTAATCATATACTCACATTACCATTAGATTAATGGGATCACTTCCCTACCACAATGAAAAATATTATCAATGTTATAT
This sequence comes from Xiphias gladius, assembly GCF_016859285.1. Taxonomy (NCBI): domain Eukaryota; kingdom Metazoa; phylum Chordata; class Actinopteri; order Istiophoriformes; family Xiphiidae; genus Xiphias; species Xiphias gladius. The sequence goes on along the minus strand of NC_053416.1, from coordinate 25,761,229 downwards.
GTAAAATTATATTTAAAGCCAATTTAACAAACAATTACTACCATTCACCAAATCCATAGAGGCTATTGCAGTAGGAAAAAACCATTGGCACACAAATTTCCCTGTGCCATGACCCATTTTGATTCAGTAAATAATTGATAACTGTTTCAATGAAGGCTTGTTCAGAATGAAAACTGCCCTATATGAAACTCAGGACATTTGTATGCAACAGAAACGCTGCTATACTACAGTACCAATGGCTTTTAAACCAATTGGATTCTGTTTCAGCAGTCCCATCTCATATTACAGCCTTGCAGCCTCATGACACTTGAATGCTTGTTCTTGCTTGTGCTATCCGTCGCCTATTCAGTGACAATCTATTACTTGCATCCATTCACTGTGATGCTCTCATTTAGCCACCAATTTTCAGTGAATGCTCGCTGGGGATTGTTCACTGATGCCAAAGACAGTGTTCTCACAAATGCATCCCCTCCAATGAATGTTAGCCTGTGTTCACTTCTGTTACAATGTCATCACTATGTGTAAGTAGTGACTCACTGTCAATGATTGTTCCATTGTAAAGCTTTTGAGACAGTACCCCAATGTCCCAAATCCAAAATAGATTATGTGTTATCTGACTTGGTTACTGATTTTTGAGTAAAATTTTTAGCTACTCTCTTTTCATTTGTCTTTCTGGGACTCACTCCCTGAACACTAGGAGCATAAACTAGTATTAGATTGGGATTTATTGTTTAAATTTACATCTTATGTGAGTGTATAAAGTCAAAAGGTGCATACTTTCTTAATTTGGAATTATCTATATATTTACAGGGTAACGTGCAAATACACTTCATAAGAAAGACCACTGACATGAGAAATGCGGTACATGGGGTAGCAGCCAAAACTGCTTAGGACGTTTGATATATTTCTGGGGTATTAAAAGCCTCGCTTCACTTATCATGACAGAATCTGAATGTGTCATAGAGCTGCATGAATGATGTGATCTCCAGGAAGGATGACAAGGTGATAAATTGTCACACTTTCCATCTCCCTTACAGATGTAAGTTATGTCAACTGTGAGTAATATGATGCCATAAAATCTGACCTATGATACATTTCAGTGAAAACAACAACAGTAAAAAGAACTGTACTGTGCTTTTTTCAAACAGGGCTTCCTGGGTTCTTCTGTGTGATAAAGGACACTGTGGTTAGCATAATTTATAATCACAATTTAAGCTAAGCAACATTTGATGACATAAATATTAAGTAGAAGTGGATGCATACACTGATCATCAACATAAACTGAAGCTTCCTTTTCACAACCAGTTTGACTCACTGATAATTGCAATCCATCATTTTGAGTCTTTGGAATAATTGTGCAGAACCAAGCAGTAATGTTCTCTATAGTCGTCTGTAGGCGTGTCATTATGATAAATGGCTCAATCAGCTGGACCTGAGGACCTGAGGGGGCTATACCTTATAAGTCACACACAGATCAGAAAAGTTGAAGGAGATTTGGACCAAACTTTATACCTTTCGACATTCGACAGTTTGTTAAAAACACAGCCACAAGGGAAGCACCATGTATTGAGGAGGAATTAGAGTGTGGAGAAGAGTTTGCCTCGAGCAGCAGGTTGTCTGAAGGATAACACTGGTGTAAGTGTTTTTCAAATTATATTAATCCCAGTGAAGAGTCCAAACACACCAATGTAAAAATACTGTACCTCTTTCTGTTTACAGACAGGTATGCCTCACCTCTGGAAAGTCACGGACAACCTTGTTTCCAAAAACTAACTTTAACTATACTCACTTACAGAGACAAAGTGCTGCTTTCACCCATGCAATACATCACGTGGAACAGAATAGGCACAATGCAATGAGTTTCTTTCTGCTGGACTTGAATGTGAAGAAAACATTTGTCCAGCAAAATGAAATGAAAAAAGAGTAAATTTGGCATGGCATGGGGAGTTACTGTTTTTGGAAATCTTTAGAAAGACTTGAAATGATTTGAGAGCAGGTCATGTGACCTACGGAGAAAAGAAAAGGCCCATCAAGACAAAATAAAAACAATGCAGCTGCAACTTTAAAAACAAAAATGTTCCTTAACACTACCATTTATTATACTGAATCTAGAGCTTGTAGCATGTACAAAATTTGGATAGTATGGTTAGTTGAACATGGTGGATGCTCATAAATGAACTGCCTGAGCTTCTGTGGTAATGTTACACAGCAGATGGCATAGAAGATGCAATGATTTGTAATTATTGAGAAAAGAAGCAGAAAAAACAAAATTTAAATAGATTTCTAGTGCAAGAGAAACACTCATTAAACTATAATCTATTTGCTCATTTTTTACATGTTATAATAATAATTTTCATTATTATTAGTATAATGTAAGGATTTTCTTATGTTTCATATTAATTGTAGAAATGCTACTTATTGTAGAATGTCTGAGTACTTCAGTGGTCATTATTTTTCAGGGTCTTAACAAAGCAGTTGAAGTGTGTTATCAAAGAGAAAGATTAGTAGTATGAATAAAGTGATGCAACTAGACAGGGCTTCATTGATATACTGTGAGACATCATACAGGAATTTAGTGTAGTCAACCAATCTTTTCTCATTTACTTAACATAAATACATGTTTAATTAATTTGAAGTTGATTCAACTTAAAATGTCTTCTTTTTAGGCCACTTCAGAACTGAAAAACATGGAGTCTTCTGGCTAGAACTCTTTTGATTTGATATGATGACTTGATTGAATGTACTGCTGAGAATTCACTCAACTCATTAAACAATGTTTCTAAAGAAACATAATCAGCATATTACTAGCCATGTTTCTTTTCATAATAATGAAAACAGTACTCACCACGGTGAAGGTTAGTACTGAATTCAGTTCCTATCCCCTTATAATTTGTATAAGGTCACTGAGAGCAGCCTTGCCTGTTAACTTTGTACTGACTCTTGTACAATGCGGCCCCAGCAGCATCTACAGCTGTAAGATCAGCTGTATGACAAATGAAGATCTGAATCTTCAGACTGACAAAATATAAACGGAAAGCAAATCTGTTGGTAATGTTGGTGAGTGTGACTGAATTGTATTAGGTTCAGTTTGATATCCACAGTTTATTAAAGTCTCAAGTCAACTCACACTGGTTTTACATATTCATAAAACAACTTTGAACTAATTGATCAAGCTAAGTTCAGTTAATACAGTTAATCCCTGTATCAAATTGTAAAAAAACTGAAAAATTACGCTTCTTCTGTGAAATAAGTCACAGCCGATGTTCTTCCATATGTAATATAAAATTTAAACAACCATATAAAACCACTAGATAGTGTAAAGGCACACAAACTTGACCTAAGTGTGTACAGTCGGAGTGCATGTGCTTTTTGTGTGCATATGAGGCCCTTAATTGTATCCTGCACTTCTCATAACCATTTTATTAGTTGTGCATGATTAGTTTCATTTTTCACAGGTACTAGACCACCTTAATCTAAAGGCATTTAGGCGTCGCTATTAAAGCTCTTAGAGGCATAAAGCAATTGTGCTCTCTAATGGAGCTTAATTAAATAAAAATGTGCTAATAAAGCCGTTATCAAAGCAATTCTTATAAATTGAAGTGGCATTAACAAGCTACCGCTTAGGGATCATAGCATCTGTGGTGTTCCCTGTCAAAATTGACCATTATAATTTTATTTAAACTTTTATCAAGAAAGGACATAGGGCCAAACTATTTACACATGAAAACCTAATCACAAATTGAATTCTAAACTTTTACACTTCTTTCTGTAGCAGCTTTTGGCCAAGAGCATACGAAGTAAAGTAATTATCATATGTCCCCCTGGAAACCCGTTGTCATGTCCAGGACCACTTGGCCCAGTTCTTCTCTGGAGCTCCACTAATAGGTTTGCCTATGTAGACCTGAGTGTTTCAGGCATAGCTGGGCCTGGCATCACATGCTGCCCAGGTCGTGATCCTGCATTTCCCAGGTTTACTTGGCATATTGTGCTTGAAAGGGCAGTGACCCTTGAAAGGGACCAGACATCTGGATTAGGATTGTAGATGAATAGCCGGTGCTCTACCTACCTGTCCCAAACCTCTCTGATCGCAGCAAGCTTGGCTGAAAACAACCAAGTGGGGTATCTCTATTGTCAAAACGGATCACCTGTGACAACATACGAAATGTCTGCAATGACATGGTGGCATGAAAAAATGCCTGACCAGACTCTGCATATAAACTATAGGTGGATTCATTTCTGGCTCTGTATACACCAGACAGAATCAACAGACCCAAGTATCAGGAAAAGTTCAAAGCAGGCATTTAATGTCATCCATCCGGGATGTGGCATGTGTGCAGGAGGAGTGACCTTGTCAGGACTTGGGTCATCCTGATAACATGCTCAGGTGACAGTCTGCCTCTCCTCTCAGATGGGGATGAAGACCAGGATGGATTCCCATTCTTTGACTGGAGGGTTACAGGCTCAGCAGGGTCCTCCTCCTCATCAGTTGATTGTTTCTCATCAGTTGTGTCATGGTTTGAGTCATATTCTGTGTTGTCTTCCACTTCTGACACTTCCTCTTCTAGTGCATCTTCACTATCAGTTTCATCCTTTCCTCTCTCCTCCTCACCAGTGTCATGATCAAAGATCTGATCGGGAGCCTCATGCAGAGTCAATCATTTGGTCGTTGTGGTGCCACAGAAAGAAATGTGCGCAATGTCCCAAGAAAGCTTTATATACCAGAGCTGTGAGAAAGGTACTCTATATGATTGAGACAAGGTCGCATTTGTCTCGACTATGAGAATATTCCCATTACCTATAGGTATAATATTTTGTCTGGAAGGTGTGGTTCCCATGCAGGGTTTCCAGAAAATGCAGGAAGGGGAGTGAAGTCTGTGTGTGTAAGTGTGTGTGTCTTGTATGGAGGTCTGGGAATGGAAGTCTGTCAATATGATGGATGGACATGTTTTATAAACTTATTTTATACACTGGCTCTTAATTGTAGTCTCCCCGGTGCATTTCCTACAGCTGGTTATTTTTGACCGTGGACACCACAGAGGGACAATATTTTATCAAAATACCCCACATTTAATCAAAATGGTAAAATTTATTTTTGTCTGTATGATCTGTGTGGATGGATATCCTGGAGCCTTATGCTAATCAAATGAAATAAACTAAATTTTTCAGACAAGAGATTTGTAAATCAGTCAAATCAAGAATAGACAAAGACACAGCAGGAGCTATTCTGCCAACGTTGTCTTGGCACTGAACCTATTTCATTTGGAGTTCGCTACTGACTCCGCTTGCAGCTTTCCTGTAAGGCAGCACTCCCTGGCAGCAGCAGTTGCAAAGCAATGTGGGTCTGATAGCAGGGCTGCTCAGCTGAAAGCCTTACTCCAGTGGATGGAGCAGATTTTTTAAGGTGGATGACGTTCTATGTAAGCATGCAGAAGTTGTTGGATGATGCACTCTCTGCTGGTTTCTTGGTCAGTTGAGGACTCATCGGATAAGCTCGACTACACTCACTTTTCGATTTGGAAACTTTCGAAGAAGGGAGATAAATCTAATTCAATTTAATTTCAAGCAAAGATCACACACTTCAGCTTATTCACCATGCTCAGTCAACAATGGTTCTACACGTAAATTGTATTTAAGTTTAAGAGTTTCTTACATAGAATATAAAGAACAGCACATGGCTTGACAATAATCATAGTGCAGCACATGGTACAGGACTATTCAACTATGAAAATGATGTCTAATACTGTTAACACAGTAGGTGAACAAGAGTTAAACAACACTAAGTTTTGATTAACAATATAATAAAGTACAGTATAATGATAATAACTAAATATAATAACTATACATTCCAAATCACCAAAAATTAAAGAGATCTGCTTTACATTAAAGGTTACAAAGCCTACAGAGGCATACCTATCCATGGTCACTGAGTGGCAGTGTGGTCACACTGAACACAATGCATTGCATTTTACATTGCATTTTACAATACATAACTTGGCCATTTTATCACATTAGGACATGGAAGTTAGACTAATTTTCATTAAAAAAAAAAAAAAAAAACTTTTGCTGAGTAATATTAAATGAATTACTGGGTAGTTGGACAGCAATATTGATGTTAATTCAGACCTGTATTTAACCAAGGAGAGAAAATTAGTTTATGTTACTTAAGGAATGCAGCTGCAATACATTGCCTTGTGCCTAGCAGCTTTTCATCTTCTCACAATCTGAGTCAGGGTGTGAGAAAGAGAGAGGGAGTATGTGGTATTTGTTTTTGTGTAGGAGAGAAGAAAGAAGGAATGCAGATCATTATGTGTGTAATTGTGATGATTTTCTTTGTGAAATATATATCAATTTGTTGAATGTAACTTTTGTCTGTGTTGAGACACTTAAGATTGTTTGTCCCTTTCCTTGAGATTCACAGCGTGTTGACCCAAAAGTGGATAAAGTGAGTTCATGTCTCTTGTTAATTTTGTTATCATGTCATAGCCTCTCTGGGTTGGAGAAGAGTGGTGCCTTGCGTAGTCAATGTTGATTTTTATTGTGAGAGGTGAAATAGGCAGTTGGAAAGTCCTACATGTTTGAGAAGTTTTATTGTTGATGAAAATGCCATTTGGTGGGTCCTGAGTTTATTCAAAACCCACTTCAGACTTCTCGACCCCACTGTATATAAACAAAACAACACAGATTAATGCCAGCAACATGGTTGTGTTGATAGATAGATAGATAGATAGATAGATAGATAGATAGATAGATAGATAGATAGATAGATAGATGTCTTTTTTCTGTTTTTTGTAGATATTGAAAATGAAGGCAAAGCTTTAACAGGCTCAAAATACAGTCAGATCAAAAATCCTGTTAATTCCAATAAATAAAAAATAAACAAAAAAACAGGTTGTACTGTATGTTTCAACGAGGCATATTATTTAGCAAACACACAAACAATGGTCTGTATTCTTTAACTCTCTGTCATTGGAAAATGTTTGCACTGTTTTATGTCAAAGGCAGCTTTGCCTCTATAACTTCCCAACACACACACAAAAACACACACACAAAACACACACACACACACACACACACACACACACACACACACACACACACACACACACACACACACACACAAACACAAACCCCAAACTCTATAACACAACCTTGTGACCAAACAAATACTTTTTCATATCTTCAAAGTGGCTGCCTCTCCCAACAATAGCAGGTATGCTCAATCAGTAGATGTGAGATAGTCTGTGGTATTAGGCAGCTCACCGGTGTGAAAGTATGTACAGAATGTATATGAATGTGAAGCAGGGCACACAACACTGAAAAAGAACATGCACACTCAGCAAAAGAATTCTCTGGATGAATACAGGGGGGAGAAACATGGAGTATAAGGCTTCATATTTGTGATGCACTATTGCATACTAACAATCCCCAATATTCAAAATCAAAACATGTTTAAAAAGACAACAATAACTACCTGACAAGATTACAAGGGAACATGAAAACATGACTAAAATAAAATTTTAACTGTACAATTATTGCACATTACTCCATGGACTGCTGCAATTTACAAAACTTAAAGGAATACTTCAGTATGTAGGGAAATATGCTTATTCACCCTCTTGCAGAGATTAAGGTGAGAAGATCATGTGTGTTTGTTAAGTATGGAGCAGAGGCCATTATCTGATTACCTCAGCTTAGCTAAGACTGGACACTTGGAAACGGCTAGCCTGACTCTGTCCAAAATTTAAAAGAATCCACATATCAGCAACCCTAAAGCTCATTAATTAACATGTTGTATCTGATTTATTTTATGCACACAAAAGCTAAAATGTAAAAATGACACATTGCAGTATTACGTAGGGGTTATGACCCACACTGTTTATTGGCTAGGTTCAGTGACTTCCTGGTGTCTTGTTGACAAAGAGGTTGCCAGTCATTGTGATACTTAGACTGAAGTAAAGAGCTTTAGAGTTGCTGGTAGGCAGATATTGTTACCTGTGGAGAGAGCGGAGTCAGGCCTGCTCTTCGCCCTATGATTCCAGCCTTTATGCTAGGCTAAGGTAACCAGCTGCTGGCTGTAGCTTCATGTTTAACGGACAGATACACACTCTTTATTAGAAACAACACACCAATATTAAGTAGGGCCTCCCTTTGCTCTCAAAACAGCCACAGTTCTTCATGGCATGGAATCCACAAGATGTTTGATGTTTTCCTTTGAGATTCTGCTCCATGTTGACATGACTGCATCACATCATGTCCGCAGATTTGTCAGCTGCACATTCATGCTGCCAGTCTCCTGTTTTACCACATCCATGTCTATGGATTCATGCTGATGAGACTAAATTCTGACCCTACCATCTGCCTGCCTCAGCAGAAATCCAGATTCATCAGACCAGTCTACATTTTTCCAGTCTTCAACTGTCCAGTTTTGGTGAGCCTGTGCCCACTGCAGCCTCAGATCTCTGTCCTTGACTCACAGGAATGGAACCAGACGTGGTCTTCTGCTGTTGTAGGTCATCCACCTCAAGGTTGGCCTGTTATTCATTCTGAACTGCATTGCTTGCTCACCACAGTAGTAAAATGTGGTTATCTGAGTTACTGTAGCCTTTCTGTCAGCTCCAACCAGTCTGGCCATTCTGATGTTTGATTTGAACAGTAACTGAGGCCCCTGACCTGTATCTGCATGATTTTATGCGTTGCACTGCTGTCACATGGCTGATTGGATAACTGCATGAATAAGCAGATGTACAGGTGTTCCTAATAAAGTGCTCGGTGAGTGGACAGTATGAAAGTGGTAACCGTCATCTTATCTAACTTTAATGCTTGCGGAGACCTCTGCATTAACTGGGATTTGTGTGACAACACTACATACAAGACTGTTTGGTTTTGTGATTACTTCTTGACAGATGATAATGTGGACAGACAACTCCAGCCATCTGCCATCTTTTCAGATATGAAATTAATGATAAATGTCGGATTTCTGTGTCTGATAATCTTATCAGACACAAAAGTGATGCCCTAATGCCTCATTGGTGTTTATGATTTCCATATAGTAGCTTCTCTACTTCAGTGAATCAGAGCAAAATAGCAATTTAAACTGAACTTGAATCATCACTTTCAGACAACATATCTCACCTGTGTGTGTTCATTAAACACTAAATCATGAATGAAAATATGTGCAGAATACAGTTGGTAAATGGCACATACATTAGTAAAATGCCGAGCGCACATGCAGTGTGAGTATGCATGTTCCTTAGAGACTGAGACAACTGAGAGAGCTGACATCAAAACATGCAATATCAAATATTTCTTACCTAGCTTAGCTGCTCAAGACTACCACTTTTATGTTTCTGAATATTTCCGTTTGTCTTCATTTCCTGTTTCATGCCATTTTTCTTTGAGTTACAGCCAGCCTACAGCACATTTGCAATCGGTCTATGTTCATCTAAGCTAAGAAAATATTGCTTGCCTTCCCAGGGCCTATGATTTGCCAAATGACTTTTGAATATGCCATCTGTTGTGGGTTTGATCAGGCTTTCATATCAAATGATATGAGCAAGTGTGATGTGCTTTTGTTGTCAGTCATTAATGTCAACACCAAGGCAACAAAATATCCAAAGAGAGTAAGCCTCATGCAATTGGGTACAAAGCAAAAACAATATGAGTAGTGTCACTAATTATTTTCCTCAAAGTGATAGGGAGAGCAATTCTTAGCATTTTTTGAGAAAATAAAGTATATTTCCCAGCTACAGCCCCAACACTGCGCATGTGTATGTGCAAGACCTCTAGTGAGCACACCTCCTACATACAACACCCTCACAGTTTGGTAAGTGCACTCCACAGGCTCAGTAATGTCAGTGCTATCTGATAGAGACATGGTACTAGATAGACAGGTTGAAGAAAGCAAATAATCTTTGCCTAATTTAAGTATGATAAAAACTTAATAAAAACAAATTAATCAGCACTGCCATAACTATCAGACACCAGAACCAATCTGTCTCTGTACAGTCTGGTATAAGATGACTCAGTCACTTATGTGAGATAGAACAATTGTCATGGACAATGTTGTTTTGCGATACAAGTACAAACACAGAAACTGAGATAAAATGTGTGGACAAATCTTATGTTTCTATAACACAAACTAAATTATATAATGAAAATTAATTGGGCTCACCATCTTCAAACACCTTGTCACTAACCTACCTGTCAACAACACATGTTCAAGGTTAAAGGTTAAAGAAAGGCTTAACTCAGAACACAGAACTTGTTTGGAAGAGTTGGAACCTGAATTGGTAGAATAAAAGGTAAATGCATCACATTATTTCCCCGTGAGACTCCTTCACATAATCCCTTTGAGGGGAGAAAACACATTTCTCTCAATTCAGGTGCTCAGGGCACATATTTGCATTTTTCAGACGTCAGCTTCATTTAACGTATTTTCAGGACACCAGGCTCCCCTGTGGCATCACCTGAAAGCTGTTTTTGCTCAGGTTTCCCTGTCAGAAATTTCTTCCCTTCATGCTCTGTGTGAGGATATTGAAACTAAAGGTTAAAGGGCAATGCTGGCATTATATACACTGTAAGTGTGGTACTACACAATGCAAACTGCTTTCAAAAAAGTACAGCTGCCCTCCACTAATAAAACCACAAAGCTCTCTGCTCCACTGATCAACACATCTTGGTTGCTTACATATACTACTTCATCATGGACAGAATCGTTCAATAATATTGACATCTACATGCGCTCTTGGGATTAACTGATCAATATTGCTTTCAAATGCCAACTAGTAAAAATTGATTTTTACACAAATGCCTACAAAAAGTGATTTTATTGACAACCCTGAGCTTTAGAAAAACAGTAGATGGTGTACCTGTCTTTAAGTTTTTAATTCCCTCCAATTAATGATTGATGTTGTTATTCCTATTATATGAGGCCTTGGTGTCATCTTCCTAAAGACTGACAGGTTGACAAGTGTGTGAGGTGGAGTGAACTTTTTCATATTCCGTGTGGGACTGACTCAACCAACGCAGAAAGCCTCTCCATAAAGTTAAAATCAACTTCTCGTCCGTGGCTGTCCCAAAAATCCTCACAGGGTCACAATGACAGATGATTTGCAGACAGACAGCTTAATACAAGAAGGCAGTGTAAGACTATGTCTCAGTGCACGACTGTGTGTTAACAAGAGCTGAAGAGCCACAGAGAAGAAGGCAGAAGGATGTAAACACCGACACACAGAGAGCTCAGACAGGAGAAAAAGAAAAAGTCTTACCTGGGAACACAAGCACAGCAAACACCCATGACAGGATGATGAAACATACCGAATTATACATTCTTCCCAAACAGTGCTGATTCTGATTTGCTTGTTTGTTTTATAGATGCTCTCTTTCAATCTTCCCACAACCGGGCTTCAAACAGCTGCCCAGTTGGCTTTTTTTTTTCTCTTCCTTTTTCCTGAATGTCAGTTTAAATAGCTTTTCATCCCCACTTGCGGGTTATACTGAAGCTGCTTTAAATCCAGTGCAAGTAATAGTTGGTGGCACACACAGACACTGGCTCCTCGCGGAGTATTCGATCTCCCTCTCTTCCACGTACTACAGCACACAGAGGGACCAGCACTCTGCAAGACTGGGGGGAGAAGAGGGGGAGGGCAGCCTCTGCTCAGCTTGCATTGGCTGATGCTTCCGTCGATCACCCATGAACAGTCCCAGCTCTGTTTTTTTCCCTTCCTTTTTCTTTAGCTGCTTTCAATCCTCAACCCTGCTTTCCTTCCTCTGCCCTCTGACAGAAGTAGAGCAGGATTAAAAAGATGATGGAAGACTGATATTTAATAAAGACTAAATAAATGGCTGCTTCCTACTTAATACATAAGGTGATCTGGGATTGGGGCAGTTTTCATGTAATTATAATGAGAGATTTTGATGCAGGGACATGACAGTTTTGACTGTTATATCCAGTTGAAGCACATAGATGTGTTTGTTTCTGGAGAACAGACACACTGCTGGATAGAAAGAACCGCAATGAGATGACTGTGTCAGATGAGATTCTCCCTCAAATACTCACTGCTGCTATTTCGAGTGAAGTCATCAGAGCTGTTGAGTGATTCATCTTAAAACCTGGTTGAAATTCCTTGCTACCTTGTACACCACAGTGATATGTTCCTTTGTTTAAAACTAGCCATTTTTCAAGAGAATTTAAAGTGTTCAGCCCTTAACTTAATGTTAATCAATTTGTAGCTCCAACCTATCCACTGGGTGGGAGACTCTGATGCTTTCCATAAAGCTCAGGGAGAGCTCTACTCTGCTCTTTAATAGGGGTGGGGAAGTGAACATTTGCCAAACCAACCAGAGTGTGGAATGGGCTCATTGCTGCTCCCTGTGACCAATGGCAGAAAAAAAAACCTCCACTACAACCTATGACTCACCACAGTTTTCCACCTTCAAGCCTCAGGGGGCAGTAATGAGCCCCTTCAGTCTGGCACAAGATTAAGGTGAAGAGAACGCTGCACAAGTGTTCAGTACATGCACAGATGAGCCACCCAATCATCAACCTGGACTAACTGTACTGAAGCATTTTGGTCACTGACCAAATCCGAAGCCTTGAGCATCGGAGCCCCTCACTGGTGACTGAGAGCACCTTGTCAGCTCAGCCGTGACACATAGTAAAGACAGCAAAAGCCACAGAAACAATTACAAGCTGATAACTCGGTCAGAAATAATAGGCTGCTGAGCGATTAACCTTATAAACAATGCTGTATAGGCCTGGTTTTTTACTGAACTGAACTTAGCAGTTCGACCCAACATCATACTGAACCTACTACTGAAATGCAAACAGTCTGAAATAATGCTGAAGACCGTGGGAATATGAATGGTGATGCGTTCACTTACTGATGTTCGCTTAAAAAAAAAAGTGAATTAACTACATAGTCAGTGATTATGAATCTTTGAAGTTAAATGAATGAAAAGATTCGAATCAGCAAAAAAGATTTCTAATTTCCATCTTTACGCCGCACTGGACAACTTACTTATAACTGCTTTCGGGCAGCAGATGTGCGTATAATGCGGGTCTAGTGACATGTGTTCAACCCGTTTTGGACCCATTCATATTGGACTGTTGGACACTGGTCAAACCTGTATCGCCACCATTCACATAATATGCAGGTCTAGCCCGGGTCCGCCCAAGCATTTCTGCATACATCAGTGCACAGCCAGGCATCACATCTGACGTCAACAAAAGTGGATGTTGTTTGTGCCTTAAAAATGAACTCTAAACGGCAGAAGCTCCTGAATGTATGAATCTTGGAATTTATAACATCTATCATTTAGGATTTAGCCTTGGGGTTATATTGAATCATTTTGGTTGAATACATTTTCCATCATTTTAAAGCATAAAGGTTCCACGTAAAAGTGAGCTCCAGAACAAGTAAAGTCAGTGGACAGTCCCTAAACACTCTAAAGTGTAAAATCAAATTACTTTGTGCTAGATTTTGTGGAACAATAATATACCACCATAGATTTTTCTGCAGAAACTGGTGGATGAGCAACCATGTGGTGCAGGGGAAAAAGCTGTGAGTCACCACCGCTGTGCCTGGGATTTAATTCTTGATGGTGGAGGTTACAGTTTGAAAAGGTGTTCCAGTAAACATAAGAGGCATCGTTGGCAGATCGGAGGCCAGTCAGGGATCACGTTCATTTCGCTGTACTACTGACTGCTTTTGTTTGGGGGAGTTGGAGGATTGGGGGGATTGTGCGAAATCTTTGGTGACGCGCCTTGTAGCAGGTGAATCCATGTGTATTACAGGAAGCATGTGACTGTCTACAAATTGAAATAGCTGTAGAGGTAAACACAAGTTCTCTTTTTTTAAGAACTAACTGGTAAAACAAGACAGAGAAAAAGAGATGTTTCTCTACATTCATTTATTGTAATAAAATCAAAAAAACATTAAACTATGTGCCATTTTGCTGGCATCCCCTCACAGATGCCTGGAGGTTTCGGAGCCATCACCTTAAACACAGCAGCAGGTTATTCACTCTCTGCACTTTCATTATTGGGAAACGTCATTTTATTAAACTATTGTGACAAAGTTTGGCCAATCTCCCAGAATCTGCAGCAATTTTGCCACAAATTTACGACATGTTTTTCATGTGCCAGTTTGTTTTGTGGCAGACTTCTAAATAACTTCCTATTATTGCCAAAGACAGTTGTCCCAGACTTCAAAAATAAGGTAGTTTACTGGGTTGGATATAGACAGTGTAACAGACTTATGCTGTATCATGTTACCACTTCCAATTTTCAACCTACTAGTGTCCACATTAAGTCCTCCTCCTACTTCCTGCCGCCACTTCATTTCTCCACTGAGACAAATAAACATTCTCTGACACGTATACATCTAAGAAATAAAATTCGATAATTCTTAGGCCATGTTGTAAGACATGTCTTTGTCATCCTTACAACATGGCTTTTAGTGAGATCGCAGTTCATTTGCAGTTCATTTGACAAAAAACAAACACTGACTCTGACTCTTGAAATTTATTATGTTCATGCTGGAGAAGGTGCGTGAATCCGATCCAAAACTTCTTACAGAACAGATCAACAGGCCTATAGACAAATTACTGTAGGACTGTTACGTGCCAGGCAGACAGGGGCAAAATGCCTGTTGTGCGTTATTCCTCTCTCCTGCTTTTCTTTCTTTCTTTCCCCCTCCCCTGTCTTCTTTCCAGGTGCTAACAACATGATTGGTTTCCCCCTTTGCAGTCCAGTCATACCCGTTCATTGGTTTCCTTCGACTTCGAGCTGGGCTACCACCATTCGGGGCCCTCAAATACAAGCACAGCTGAAAAGTTCCCTCTCATTCTCTCTGCTCATAGCCTTTTTGAGCTGGTGCTGCACTGTTTGAGAAAACTTATTAAGAACAATAGAAAAAGGTAAGTGGTGGGAGGTTGAGGGCGATAGGTACGTTGTGTACATTAGGTACATAGGTACATTTTCGCACACACGGAGGTAGTGTTTGTCAAGGGACACTAGGAATATTGGTTGGTGCCAGATCTCTATTCGTTTTGGTGAAGGTTTTTTTTTTTTTTTTAGATAGAAAGTTTTGTTTGTTTGTTGTTTTTCGGACTGAGGGATCAGTTATGCCTAATTTTGTTTCATTGATTTCTTTTTGTTTGGCGCAGTCACCTTGTCCCATCCTCCCCCACATTTTGAGAAGTGTTGAGATGAGCTGAAAATAAATCACCTTCATTTTTACTTCTACTTTGACTTCTTCACATTCTTTGGTTGTCGTGTTATTGTCTCTGTTTTCCCCAAATTTTCACCAAGGGGATGTAACAAGTGCACTGTACAGAATATAGGAAACCACCTGGAAAACTTGTGTTGTTACCAATAATCTGAAAAAGGATAGGCCTATTGTGGGCGACAGGGTGACAGTAAAATAATAATAACAATGCAAGTACACCTCAACCACCGGGATGTGTGGTTGCTGCAGCCCCCTCACCGCCCTTACTTCTCGCGGCTCTGACAGAGTGACCTCTCAGTGTGGAAACTCCCCAGGACCACCTGAGTCTTACACGCATGGCATCAACAGACAGCTGTCAGTGAAAACGTTCCTCATCACTTCCAACAGCTTTTCA
The DNA here is from genome assembly GCF_016859285.1 of Xiphias gladius. Lineage (NCBI taxonomy): Eukaryota > Metazoa > Chordata > Actinopteri > Istiophoriformes > Xiphiidae > Xiphias > Xiphias gladius. The sequence goes on along the minus strand of NC_053416.1, from coordinate 25,745,605 downwards.
CAAATTTTAGTGGACACACTAATTGTAAAAGTGGGCTGCCTAATGGGGGACACGTGATGCGCTATGGGCAGGCATTGCATCGTCTTTGAAGGAAAGAAAGGCACAGTTTTCTGTTCAGTATTTTTTAATTCCCTTTTATTCACAAGAAATAAAATTCCACTCTTCAATCACAATATGAATTAGGTCTACAGGTTATAGATTTTATTTTATTGTTTTTAATATGTAAACAATAGGCAGTAAAAATGGAACCACGGCTTTGTCAGTGAGACTTGTCCACCAAAGGTGACTATTCAAGTGTATTGTCCTTTGTCATAAATGAGCTGTAGAGTAAACCTCCTGTTAGCATAAAACTGACCAGTGGTGGGGGAATACATTCAGACAGGAAACACTGCTAGAGGTCACATCAGCATGGCTTAAAAAATCAAACCAGCATTTGTTGTCCCAGTAGGATTAAATTTGTAAAGAGCAGCTACTACCACTACAGCCACTAAGAAAAGTCATATTTTACCTGACCACACTTTAGGTGCATGAAGAATATGTTTGAGACAAGAAAACCTAGACTGACACAAACAGCAGGTGTGAATAACACAATGAACACATGAAAAGCACAGCATTATTACTAGAGTCATAACTGCTGCCATGACAGCTGTACGAACATTAAAGTTGGATCCCATCTGATGTAGAAGCAGTGAACATTTTTTAAGTCACTAGCTTGTTAATGAGCTACAACAAACAAGTATCATCAATCACATAATTATGCACCAAGAGGTAGCTCCGCTAATTTTCTTGCTTCTGAAATTCTGTTGGCAAAAATCAATTTTCCTACATTGTAGCAGTTCTTTGGAACAGCCCGAGGGGATCAGCAGAAGACTGAGAGGGTTTTAACTTTTGTTAGAGAACTAGTCTTCACTGTAATTAGTCAATCATACTGTACGTCTGTTTTGATTGCTTGTATACAGTAAGTTTTAAATCTCTCTTTCATGACCAGAAGATACTGTTATTTACCTAGGCCTCTTCCTTTCCAATGAGGAACACAATTTAAATAACTTTTAACTTCACTGTGTTTTTATGCATGACAGTTTTAATATATGTCTGATCTTGTGTATGCAGTCTTACTATTGTATGTTTATGTCACCAGTTCTTGAAGCTGCAAAATGTGCTAAGACATACCCAGTATTTTCCAAGATAATACATTTCCCCTGTAAAAATTGTTTTCAACTATTCTACATTTTTATTTATTATGTGCACTGCCAACTCCCTTAAAACCCTTAAAAACAATTTTATGTGAAACATGGCAGTATGGCACATAACTACAACAATAACTTATGAATATTGTTTTTCTTCCCATGTGTTCTTTACATTTTTTTTAACTGACAATAGAGAGTGGCAGGAATCATGATAACAGAGGGGGGTGATGTGGTAAAATAACTATGACTAATCATCACTGTTATTAAAATGGTGATAAGGTCCGTCATGGAGATGCTTGGTAAAGGAGACTGATGCGTCAGTGTTGGCTGGGGAAATGTTTTGTTTACTTCAGACTCATAATCAGCTGTATTCAGTTGCACAATTACAGCCAATTGATCTGCAGCAGTGTAGTTAGAAAGCTGCCTAGTCCTCCTCTTTAATTTGCCATTGACAGCCTCATTACAAATGCAAGGGAAAATTGCTCGTGTTGGCTGGCAATCATGAGCCTTCTCACAGTTAAATGATAAGATGAATCAGACTCAGACGATTCATTACAGCCAGACATTTGAGAATGCGTTCCATAACTGAACAGTCATACAGTGATCAAAATTTTGAAATCATTATGTCAGACATGCCACAGTGTGAAAAAACTGAAGACCATAATGGGGATATGTACGTATTTGGCAAGTCACAAATACGTTGATATTGAACATATTAGTATTAGTAAATACAACATATTTGATTTCTGCCAAATATCAGATGTAGGACAGTATCCATTTTTAGTGACTACGGCATTATAACTGCTTTATGGTTCTGTTTAGACCCTCAGAGCACCTGGTTAAGGTTCAGGAAAGATCCTGGTCTGGTTTGATACTGAAGCAGTTCAGTGACTTCGGACACAAAACATTTGATCAAAGCCAACATTTTTCCCCAACCTTAACCAAAGACATAGGGGTGTGTGGATCGATACTGAAATATGGATGTTTTCATTCAAATTTATATAAATAAATATGCCAGCTAAATAAATAAATATGGTTGTGAAGTAAGTAGTTAAATACATAAATGCTACAATAAATAGCTATAATAAAGATCAGGGCTGCAACTTTTGAGTCCAACTTGGAGTGAGATTTGTGTTGTGGGGATCAACTCACATCAATTCAATAAAATAAATTCTCAGTTGTATTATTATTTCCAAAGCCCAGGCAGCTGAAATGGCTGTTTTATTAACAATACTCTAAGGATTAAAGGATAAGAAAGAGTAGTCTGATGTCTTATTGTCATTATGTAGCTGTAATTTGAAATGGATATAGTTTACTTTTAATTGCCTTTTCTGAACACATTAAGCTTTAGTAAAAAAATTCGGTATTGTACTGGTATCAGCGATACCAGCCTGGGTTTTCTGGATCGGAAAGGAAATTCAGTGGTATCGCACATCACTAGTCTGACAGTCGTGTGCTTTATATGCACAACATCACAGTGAATGTCTTGTAACTGTTGTAACTGTTACATAGGCTACAGCCGTTTAGGTTTATTTAAGCCTGGTTTCCAGGACACAAGGTTGACTTAAAAAATACTAATTTGCACCCATGAATGATGAGGAAGCAAACAGCTACTTTCTCAGTCATATACTCTTTGTATCTGTGAGACTTTGTACACCAGCAGAATACTTCAGGTTTGAGCAAACTACGCAGAATAAGGGTAAATGCATTTGGGAGGATAAGTGGAATATCTGCTGAGGTTTTTCTTTTCAGGGCACAGTCATTTGTTCTTGTTCTTACATGTTGTGACATGCCGTGGTTGCTGGTCTTATTTTGATACTGGTTCAAAAATGCTTTTTGTGACATACCCAAGAGGGAGTTCATTTCAAAAATAAATAAATAAAACAAATAATGAACAATTAAATAAATAAATACCAATAAAATTTTGCACGTTTCAAGCAGACCGATGGGATGACAGCTATTTCTTTCCATGAACTGTCAATAAAAAAAATTAAACGAGACCGAGACTAACTTACTGATGATAATGTGTTAAATGAATTTGATCTCCAGTATTACATTGTCCTTGAGCAACAAAGAGGTGATGAGTAATCGGCATTCTTGATTAAAAACTGTTTGTTGTAGCTCCTGTTGTCCCTAATCTTATTTTGTTCTATCTAACAAAAGAGAAAGAAAGAACGTGTCCCACAGAGAATAACTATTTGTATCCCAAGGTGCTTTGCTTCCTGTTCATGCCCTTGGCATAAACGAACTGTGATCCCAAAAAAAATGTTTGTTTGTTTTTTGTTTGTTTTTCATAGAGTCATTATTAAGAGGTCTTTGAATTCTACTGCTTGTATGGTACCCATGGATTAATTTTGAGACAACAGGCCCCCCACCCCTCCTACATAGGAGACTGAAAGAGACCACAAACCACAACCATTTGTTACTTTGTAGTTATTTTGCCCCTCTTTGTGTTCATTTTACATTTTCACATTTCACCATTTCCATCTCTTTCTGGTTGTTTTGGGTTTTCTTCTGTAGTTGTTTTGCATCTTTGTGGCCATTTTGCATTTCTTTCAACTTGTTTTGTGTCTCTTTCTGGTTGTTTCGTATCTGTTTGTGGCCATTTTATGTCCCGGGGCCTTTGACCAGTAGCCCTTTCCTTAAGAAGTCTTAAAATGTCTTGAATATACATGTACTAATAAAAGGCCTTAAAAAGTAATAAACTGTCTTAAATTCAGATTGGATCGATCTTAAATGCGTTTTAGTCACATCACCGCAAGAATTTCTGGTATGCGCGCAATGCCCCTATTTTTGCCCCTTCTACGCATCTAGATCACACAATGAGTCTGCATTGTTGTGTAGACATTAAGAAGTGGAAAAGACAAGATCAGACACGTAGCTACATTTAGATTGATCCTGTTCATTAAAAAAGAGCTTATAGCCGAAGTCAACACAAGCATCTACAAAATCCACTGCACTGTCTTCTACAGATATTTGTTTTCCATTCTTAAATGTTATACCTTTTGTTGTCTCTGTTTAGCCACCCAACCCCGTGCACCTTTTTGCTTTGCCCACCAAGTGTCACTGTTTTTCTGTCAATTTTAATAGTTCTCGGCTAGTAATGTGAATCCCAAATTTAGCATATAATGAAATGTCAAATTAATGTATTTGTGTGTATTTTAAGAAAAAGAATTAAATCCACACACACTGCTGCTTTGCATTGCTCAGGGAGCAGAGGTACAGAAAAGAACAGAAGGCAATAACTGGGTTATATTATCTTCTGCAGGAGCAAATAAATGCTGGAAAACAATCCCTTGAGTCGTCCCTTTCCATATCCTACTTGCAGTGGTGACAAGTAATTAAGTGCATTTATTCAAGTACTGTACTTAAGTACAATTTTGAGGTACTCGTACTTTACTTGAGTGTCTCCATTTTATGCTACTTTATGTCTCCACTGCACTATATTTCACAGGGAAATATTGTACTTTTTACTCACCTATATTTATTTGGAGGCTTTATTTACTAGTTACTTTTAAGATGAGGATTTTACACAATGGATAATATAACAAGGTTTTAAAACACAACACATTGCTGAAGATTAAACCAGTAGTTTCCAACCCTTTTGGCTTCTGACGTCTTACAAATAGCAGCGTGTAGTCAGGGTCACCTTTCAGATGTCTACAAGTTGTTAACAGCTCCACCAAATAGTGATTTTTCCTTCTAATCTCCTCACACGGTTTGATTTTAATAAATGTTCAAATGATCCAATATCACCACAAATCAAAGATTAGAGAAAATGTCAAAAAACTGAAAACAGATTTGTGAATCAGATCTTTCCTTTTTCTTCTTTCCTCTCCCACTAATCTCATATTATTTCGTTTTCTTTTCACATTAACAAACATATTTAAACAATTTCCTAAACTCAACCACTGATGTCATTTTACCTAATTGTTCATATTTAAATGACATCAGTGTGTTTACTTGACAAGACTGTGTTTTAACTTTTGGTGTGTATTACCATTGCAAGTTTGGTCTTTAATTTCATTCAAAGTGGTATAACAGGATCTTAAAAAGTTTTTTATACCTGTAGACACCCTGGCATTTGTCTTGAGCTCTTTATTGTAACACGTGCAGTGCTATGAACGACTACTACTAATTATTTAAGTAGAGTTTACTTTCCTGTTGTATAGCAAGTAATGTACCTTATTAATTAATAAAGTAATGGTTTGTAATATTTTCATGTCATTTAATGACGTGTCAATGATTGACAGGAAAATTATATGAATGAATATAAAAGTAGTTATCAGTTAATGAAAATGTCATATTACTTTTAAAACCTTACAGACTATTACTTGTAGGTATTGTTGTACTGTTCTATTGTATCATTGTCTTTAAATAACAAAAGAAGATCTGGCAGGGAAAAAATAATAGAATAACAAAAGAATTTGAATCTTATACTCATGTAAATTACCCAACTGTAAAATTTAACCATTACTTAATATTGAAATGGAATACCACCAAATTTAAAGCACATTTTTTACTTTGCAAAAGTCAATAAATTCAACCAAAAATTGAGGTGTCCAATATAACTATATTCAAGTTGCTCAAATTCAGTTTGTCAAATTCAGATCTAAAAATTCAAGTCAGCTTAAAAATTCTGGTTAATCAGATTGGATTGGTAAAATTAAGACACCAACCTTGATCAAGAAAAATTCTGAGCTCAGTATCCTGCCTGAATGAATGAATCAATCCCCTGACCCCTCCTTAGCCGCGACGTGACACCCCTCCCCAAATGTGACGTAATAGGCAAGAATCTGAGGTCTATTTTGATCACTGACCAGCCTGACTGATAATAGCTGCTGCGCCAAGTAGAAGAATCAGACCGCTGCCTAACCTTAGCCTCAGCTTGTGTCTCACACACAGCCGCTGCTGACGTTAACATTAGCAAGCCAGATAAGAGAAACACAACGTTGTACATGAACGATAATTCTCTGCATTGGCAGTAAACACAACACGTGGGCCATATCCACACAGACACATGCACTGGGAGCCTCGCGTAGTGAGGCCTACAACGTAGGAATCCACACAGTGACACTGTCAAAGGGCCATAAATGTGCTTCTAGTGACTGTCAAAGCTCCGTCAGACTCCCTTTCTTTCCATCAGAGAAGAGGAAAGTCTGACAGTAGCTTCTCTTAGCTGGTCAGCTCTGAGCCTATCTGTGATACACTGAGCAGTGGTCAGCCAGTCTCCCCTGAGTCCCCTGACCAACAACATCACACAATACATAGTCACAAGGCCTCGCCTCCTATGACTCTTCTGTTGCATTTTTAAATACTGTGGGAGAGAGGCTTCTAGTAGAATCTGAGGGTGTAGTTACTCTTTCAAAATGGATCATTAAACTGGACATAAAAAAACAAGAGCACCACCAACAGAAACTGAAAGTGCTCAAAACAAATACCCAATGGAAAAAGACATCAGAGTTACGGATACTGCTGGGATGTTTAAGCGTTTTCTTATTCCCACGGTATACACCGGGTGCAGACCTGCAAATGTGTTGTGTATTTATAGTATTTTGAGTTTTTCAATAAAACAATATGCATCATTTTCATCTCAAATATTAAAAGGCAGGCTATATAAAGCTGATAGCTTATGAAGACAATAACTGTTTTCACTTAACTCACTGGGATAATTGTGTTGATTCTACATCTGTATTTCGTAGTAAATAAACGAAACTCTACCAACTCATATGTATGTTGTATTATGACAGTAACAGAAATAAGAAAGGATCTGGAGATAATTGAAGTATTTAAATCAAAATGCTAATTAATTATTAACACTAACAGACACTAATAGTTGTGTAATTTAACCAAACCGCAGCAGCGAGTCTCTCCAAAGTCACAGGCAGCAGGAATCAAGAGTAAAGGCTAACAGGCTAAAAGGCACTGCATCTACAATGTGACTCTGGTACACGAACGAATCCCAAAGCTCCCAAGTGGTCTCCAGCATTCTTCGGCGTACGGGCTGCAGTTCAACATGGGTGGGAAGTGTCGAAGGCAGCATGTCCTTACAAGAGCTGGTGTCAGCAACAGCCAAGTTGAGTCGAGTTTATGGGTTTGTATGGGTTTGTAGTATTGAACAATCTCAACAGCAAGTGCATACAGCTACGGTAAGCCCTGAGGGGAAAACTTGCTTCAGTCAGTCACCACCTGCACTGCTTAAAGCTAAACGTTGTCTCACAGTACTCAAGGAATATTATTATTATTACCAATTATTACCAATCAACGACAACATTGAAACCAGTTACCGGTTTTAATATTTTGGCTGAATGGTGTATATACAGTATATATACACGCAGTTGGCAGTTTATTAGGAACACACACCTAACACTAGAGCAGTGTAATGCAGCACTTTTATAATACAGCCTCCCTTCATGAAAGTTATAATGTTTACTTTGGTGTTGGTTCAACTTCATAGCCATTTTGGGGGATGTAGTTTGGGGTGATGCTGAACTGTATTGCATTACACTAACAGGTGTTTCTATTATTTTGTCCACTCTGTATAATGCAGTACAGTTCAACAGCCCCACAAACTACTAATCCAAAATGATCATACAATTGCATCAGCATTTCTACGCAACACTTTCAACACAAAGTGACCATTATATCCTTCATGAAGGGAAGATTTATTACAGGACAATCATAGTAGACTGTATTAGTTTTACCTGGACATACCTAACAAACTACATATACATATGTATGTATGTATATATATATATACGTAATAGACAAGTAGGCGAGTGACATGCATTTTATCCCATTGCTACCGGCCCTTTGTGGTTGTTTGATTTATGTTCAGTCCCTCTGATAATAAAGCATGTTAATTAAGGGTAAATCATCCTTTCATTTATTCCTGTCATCTCAGTCCAGCATGTAGGATTACTTCACACCAGCTATCTCTGTAATATCTGCAATGAGAAACATTAACTACTGAAAAATAACTGACCATGATATGTGGTTAGGTTTAGTTTAAGTAAAAGCATTATTCTGATTCTAAATTAAATCTTACAGAATGTTTACATTTCCATCGTTCTCCTGAGGGGCAGCTGTGTGCACACTAGCCGTAGCATTGTGTGTGTCTAATAAAATATAAAGTATTTGATATTGACACATATAAAGTATATGTAGTGACAGAAGAATTCTCTACATATATTCAGAAAAATCACTGTCCTCTGTAGAACAAGTTTTAAATCGCAAAAGTCTCAAAACCATAAACTAACTCACATGCATCATGAGTCTCTTTGTGATAAAGTAATACTCAATATACAGATTTCCAATTGACATCGCAGTGAGATGCAAAATGTACACATACAATCCAGACTGACCGAGAGCTTTTGAGAGAAACGACATTGTTGTTTGTGTACCATAAACTGCATGTCTCACAACAACAAGTTGTGAACGGTGTCCAATGTCTAGATGTCAGAGCACTGGACTTTAATAAGATGGTGGAACGTTTTACACGTAACTGGCAAGGAAGAAATAGCTGTTTTCTGCTAAGAAAGCTCACACTGTTACCGTGTTTATGGCTGTTTACCGAATCAGGCTCTGTAGCCAGTGTTAAGGTGATGAGTTTGACATGCCTTTAGAGTTTCAGTGTAGGACTTCAGCGTGACAGCTGATAGAGGTTTAGACTGCGGGCATGAAATGAAAAATACATCACACTGATCTTGTAATATTTCAGAAAAAAAAAGATCACAAAAAGGCTTACAGAGTCTCCGGTGTGGCTGATCAATATTACTAAAAGCCTGTATTGACATAGTTTATTATGAATGAGGTTTTTGCCCATATACACTACAAGCATGTAACATGAGTCTCTGCACAAGCATAACATCTGGCACCCCCTGCTGAATGCACATGCTTGCTCGTAAACAGGAAATCAGTCTATACTTTTTGTTCACCTTGGATTTAATCCATCACGGGAACTGAAGGGATTTCAGATGTTTATATTTTTCCTATAATCTACAGAGTAGTGGGGTCACTATACGTGGCTCTGTGAAGCCATTTCTGGAGTGGAGGTGTACCAGCTCCCTGAAGACATAGCTATTTAGCAAAAACTAGCTAGGACGTATTTGTGAACATGCACAAGTAGGCCAGGTGCAATCAAACAAAGACAATAATACATTTAGCATAAATGTAGAAAGTGAAAAAAATCTGTGAAATTCAGTGAAATGAGTAGTGTGCCATATTCAGATACCGCGTCCCGTGGTTAATACAGCCATATATTAATGCTATATTAACCAATAATAATAATTCTCTAAGCTTTTCTTTTACTGCCGCAAATTCTGCTCCACTACGGTACATGCCTACATGTAAATGATGTTGTCACAACATTTTTTTTCTGTGGCTTTTGTGGATAGACACAGACCACTGTTTACTGTCTTAAAGAAAGTAGTTTCCAGCTCCATGTTCTTGATTTTCCTCTAAATAAGATTAGATTTTATAAGTTGTTTAAAGAATGTTAATTACAGCATACAGAAAAAGAAAAAAGATTCCATAGTGAGAACACTGTGATTTAAATGAGTGTTTTAGGAATTCACAGAAGGAGAACAGAAAAATGTTTACCTTCAGCATCCAAGAAAGGAAGCATAGCCACAGTCATGTAGAAGTTCATGTCTTAAAATATTGTTTATTTAAAATATGTGAGACTGGCAAGGCACCAACCCACATGATCGGTTTGTGGTCCCAGCTGAGGGCTGAGATAAAGAGACAGAGATACCTGTTAATGATCTGTTGGACTGTTTGAGTAGACACCTGCATAATTCCCTTTACTTGTTTCTGATTCAGTATTCAACATTTACAGACAAACTGCAGAGCCTTCACAGGCAACCTCCGCTGAACCAAAGAAACTGTATTACAAGATGCTTAGATGCTGTTAATTTAAAGATGATGTTATGCGCTGATTCTGACTGTCTTCATTTCAATAGTACGTTCAGTCCACTGCCCATTTCAAGCTGTTACATTCACTTCAGTACAAAACTAGTTATATACAGCACAATTTATATAAGGTTAACAGCTGAGCAGTCAGATATTTGCAACAGAAATGTCACATCATAACTGTTTCTTTGTTTAATAAGTGCCTTTTAATAAGCTTTTTACCAGTAAGGAAAGTACTGAGCCCTATTTTTTAATTGTGTAAGCACAAAGACAAACAAAGCGGTAAGTCTTTAGTGCACAGACTGTTTGGGGGCGTCTCCAAGCGCTGGCTGAGGTGGAATATACATCTGAGGGTGTAGTGACAGATGCACTCTCAGCCGGTCACATCTCTGGTCTGATCGCTCTGAAACACCTGAGCCAATCATAGTGACGCATGATGACAATGACTCAATGAAATCATACTGTTGTCTGGATGGAGCAGAGTGACACAATGTGAATACACATCACCACAAATCTGCAGCCAGAGACAGATGGTTGGGGTTTTTAATATTTAATTAGTACAATGGTGATAGAAATTACTACTTTTTTTTAAATGTTCAGTGAAGCAGTTTTCATAATGGCATCAATCTGACCCTGTTTCAGCCTTAACTCTGTTGTGTTTCAAATTGTAAATAGTAACATCACACACCAAGTTTACAGTTAATGTTCACATCAAACATCAGAATGGGGGAAAAAATGTGATCTGAACGTGGCATGATTGTTGGTGTCAGATGGCTGGTGTGAGTATTTCTGAAACTGCTGATCTCCTGGGAGTTTCACGCACAACAGTCTCTAGAATTTTCACTCAGACTGATGCCAAAAACAAAACAAAAACAAAAAAAAATAACAAAAAACATCCAGTGAGTAGCAGTTCTGTGGATGGGAGAGGTCAGAAAATGGCCAGACTGGTTGGAGCTGACAGAAAGGCTACAGTAACTCAGATAACCACTGTTTATAACTTTGGTTAGCAGAGAAGCATCTCATCTACAACGGCAGAAGACCACTTCAGGTTCCACTCCTGTGAGCCAAGAACAGAAACCTGAGGCTGCAGGCACAGGCTCACCAGAACTGGACATTGGATTTCTGCTAGGGTAGTGCAGATGGTAGTGTCAGGATTTGGCATCAAAGGCATGAATCCATGGATGCAAGGATCAATGGTAGTCGTGTAATGGTGTGGGGAATGTTTTCTGGGCACATTTTGGGCCCTTCAGTACCATTCGGTCATGGTGTGATTGTCACAGCCTATCTGACCATATCAATATGGTCAGCAATACCATATACCTATATGGTAATTGTGGCCATATGCATCCCTTTATGGCCACAATTTACCAAAATCCTAATGGCTACTTCCAGCATGATAATGCGCCATGTCACAAAGCAAACGTTGTCTCAACCTGGTTTAATTAATATGACAATGAGTTCATTGGACTTCAGTGGCCTCCCCAGGCACCAGATCTGAATCCAGTAGAACACCTTTTGTGATGATGTGATACAATTATGTCAACATGGACCAGAGTCTCAGAGGAAGGTTTTCAAAGTCTTGTGGAGTCCATGCCATGAACAACCAAGGCTGTTGTGGGATCAAAGAGAGGCCCTACCCAATATTAGTATAGTGCTCCTAATAAACTGCTTGCTAAGTGTATCTTTAAATGAGATACAGTAGCATTTGCTGCGTAATGTTTCAAGAATAAAACATGAGATGCAGATTTATTTGTCTTTTTTCTATTCATTTGTAAATTGGAAAGAAAGCTGTGATGCACAGGAATAATGAGTTCCAGTAACGTGATTTCTCCCCAAAAACACCAGAATGCAGAATTATAACGAACCGTCCTGATGTATGAAGAGTTGTGTGTGTTTATCCTGTAGCAGCCTGGTGACATTTGTAATTGATTTAATGAAGGTAAACACGGTGGACAGACGTGTGTAACAGCAGTGCGCTCGGGCACAGCACCCCTCAAATCAGCGGCTGCAGATTTATAAATATATTTGTCCTGCTGCCTTCAGATGGCTTCAGGGATTTAATGAGGTCAAGGAGAAGCTTTTCACAGCATGAAGCATCTGTGGACAACAGGTGCAGTAAAAATAGCCTATTATAATTATAGATAAATGCGGACTGATTGAATAGTGTTCGTGATTTAACCGCATCAAACTTTTTTTAATGCTAATTTGAGCACATTTACTGTGAGGTGTATGGTCATATATGTAGAATTGAAGCCATGTGTTGAAATAGAGGCATGGCTCAGAGGCCCTTGGTCAAAGGTCCTCGGAGGGTGCCTCACAGTTTGAAAAGGAAGTTAATGCTTTGTGACTGAAACCATATGTTAGTGACAGTTTTTAGGAAAACAACTGCCCTAATTAATGAGTGGTTAGTCGGCTGCACACCGTCTCACAAGCAGATCTGCAGATGCTTGACTTGACGCTGTACTTCTTTGTAATAAACCTTTATATGCGGTGTCAGCGGAGTCTCCTTCATCCTCTTCACATCCTCAACACAATCTAATAAACTACAACTGGAAGTAGAGTGTTTAATCAAAATTGTTGATTTATATTTTAAGCATTATACTGTTACTGCATTGAATTTTCATCTAGCATTTTGTTTACTCTTGTTGACAAAATCATCAGATTGGCAGCAGATTGAATTTGCACCAGAAACAGTGGTTCTGAGACATTTATTCTCAGCACAAAATCTAAGATCCACCAAAATACCCTCAACTCTTTTTGCGCTACCTAATCTGAATGAACCTACCACATGTCTCCTCCTCTTCTCCCACGTGTGTGCTCTACGCTTCACACCAAAATACCACATTAATAGGCAAGATCAGGGAAACACCAAGTGGTCAGAGTGCTGTTTGCGCTGGTCGTTACGCCACCACAAAAATAAAGTCCACTGTTTATCAAAGTTAACATGACAGCATTACACTCAGTCACCAGTGGGGAGCTCCACTGGTAAAAGCCACTGAGACAGTCAGTGACAGTTATGCCTCACTATAGTCACCTCAGACTGAAGATTCAGCATTAAAGATTTGTTTGTGCATGTACTGAATACCTCTATTGCTATACTGCCTTATCTTTGATTGGTGTTCAGTTGCAGTGTCTCTTTAGGAGAGTATTAATACTATTAACAATTAACTAATTTTGTGCAGGTAACAAAGGCCTATACTTATCATGGCTATGCCAGGGCCAGTGTGTGATCATTTGTAATGCCTCGTGTAAGGCTCTTGTGAAACAAACTTATTTATGGAGTAAGGTGACAGGCTATTAATGAAACTTTACTTGAGCAATTTTTTTCCCCAATGTAGATCTATTGATTATTATTTTTTTTTAGTTTTCACTAAGAATCAATGTTTAACTTCATGTGACATGTCTAAGGTCTGTAATTTAACTTCTTGTTGGACACAAAGCATTGTTGCAGACAGATAAATTAATCAAATCAAAATAAAACGTGGGTTTAAAAAGTCTACAATGCACTTGCTGCTCATAAACCTTATTGTGAGTGTTGGTAATAGTTAAATCTGTGTTGGATGAGCATATCGTGTTTTTTTTATCAACATCTGGGATTTATCAACTGTAAAAATAAGGGAAAACAAAACAAATATTTTGAAAAAGTGAGGGGTGATCCACAAAGTCGAGTCAGGGTTCACTTTTTTAATTGCAATTTTTTCAGACCTTGCTGAATAAATGATACCTTATCTGACCATTGATAATTCTGAATACACAAACAAACCAACAATTTACTTTTGAATATGTTTTGTGATTTTTGATATTCCCGTGTTTTAGAGTAATCTTGTTATGCTACATTGGGTCACACTGTTCATGCATTAGCACCCATAGTATACAGTACTTCATGTAGAAGTGTTTTGATTATGTTAATGGCCATCTAGGTTTAAAAAACACACAAATTCAAAAATGTCAAATTTCCAATAGTTTGAAATAAAATTTCAAACTAAATAATAATGGTGCATAGTGAAGGACATAAGTCAACAGACACTGTCATTTACCTTTTGTGAAGGACATTCAACAAGTTCAAGGAGAAAAGGTCCTCTGTCTCCCATTAACATTCTGTAAGCACCCTCTCAAGTGGGCACTTTTGACTAAATCTAACTTGATAAAAGTTTAGACAGCTTTTCACAGAGCTATGCCAAGAGGCAGGAAGTCCGCTTCCATGTCCACACTACTGAAATACCAGAGAATCTGCATGCTATAAGAACAGCAGTAGGTTTGCGAAACAAATAAAATCACCAAGTAATTTATTAGGAACAAATGTACACCTGCTTATTCATGCAAATATCAGCCAATCATGTGGCAGCAGTACAATGCATAAAATCATGCAAATACAGGTTTGACCGTGGCATTATTGTTGGTGTCAGATGGCTGGTCTGAGTATTTCTGAAACTGCTAATCTCTTGGGATTTTCACACACAACAGTCTCTAGAGTTTACTCAGAATGGTGCCAAAAACAAAAAACATCCAGTGCGCAACAGTTCTGTGGACGGAAACACCTTGTTGATGAGAGAGGTCAGGGGAGAATGATCATACTGGTTGGAGCTGATGGAAAGGCTACGGTAACTCAGATAACAACTCTTTACAACTGTGCTGAGCTGAAATGCATCTTACAATGCACAATAGTCCAACCTTGCGGTGGTTGGAAGACCACGTCAGGTTCCACATCCTGTCAGCCAAGAACAGAAACCTGAGGCTGCAGTGGGCACAGGCTTTTGAAAGTGGTAAAACAGGAGATTGGCAGCATGAATGTGCAGCTGACAAATCTGCACATCTGATGTGATGCAGTCATGTCAACATGGAGCAGAATCTCAAAGGAAAACATCCAACCTCTTGTGGAATCCATGCCATGAAGAGCTGAGGCTGCTGTTTGTTCCTAATAAAGTGCTTGTGAGTGTATTTCTTTAAGCGGGAGGATTTGATTTTGTGTTCCAGTTACTAACGACTGAGGCATCCAGCCACTCTGACATCACTTTCACACCAAAATGAGACGTAATTTTCAAATGAATGACATGGTCCATTCATTAACGGCAGTGGGAGGTGGTTGGGATGGATTGCCACCATACTATGTGCAGAACTGTCACACCAGAAACCGGTGTTCTTGAAGAACAACTGTGCAGAGATCGATCATTAATATTATTTCTTCTTTTTTTTTTTCTTTCTTTTTTCTAGGGAGTGGTTTTGTTTACTGATAATATTCTAATACATTTACAAGAAAAAAATACACCATATCAGACTCTGGGCCCTATTTTATTGGCGGCACAATAACCAGCACGCATCGCTCTAACAGTTTGGTAATTTTCAATTGAAATTCATTGAGTAGCTGTGTGGTATTTTGGTGCCAAGCACAGAGTGCACATCGCACAGGTGGGAGGCACAAACAGGCGGGACACAGCTTAAAGCCAGTTGTTGGTGTTTTGGTGGAAAATGTCTCTTGTCACTTTGCACTGATAAAAGGCATCTAGAACCATTACTGTTTCTGGTGAAACATCGACAAGCACCAATTTAATACATGGAGCAAATCCGCAGCATAAAAACACTTACTCACACAAACACTTACTGTATTGAGAGCAGGGACGTAAGGAAATGGGTCTGCAATAACTATAACTCTGTATTTTACAATGTTTTTTGTCCACAGATGCTTTATACTCTATGAAAAGCTTCTCCCTAAGTTCACGTGGCCATCCAAAGGCAGGACACACATGGAGATAAATCAGTAGCCTCTGATTTGAGATGTGTTGCACCAGAATGCGGTGCCATTGCACTTGACATTCCACCATGTTTAGTTTTATTAAAACACATGCACCAGGCTGCTAGAAAATGATACTACACTACTGCATATATCAGACTGGTCTATTTTGACTCAGTATTCCGCTTTGTATGTGGAGATGTTGGATAACAGCAGCTCGTCAATCCTGTGTGTCATTGCCTCCTTTCCAACTTTAGTTTTAGCAAAGGTAGCTTTTAATGTTTCATTATTGAAATGCATTACGGTGCAAATGCTGTTGTGTTACATTTAAATGGTTACATCATATGTACATGAGATACACTATAAATAAATAAAACTGGAAATAGTAATAGAATAGAAATAGAAATAAGACTCAGGAATAGAAATCGTGTCAGATTGATGCAAGTTATTTTGGTCATTGTAGAAGTCAAATTAAAAAAAAAATGACCACCTGTTTATGCCTGCAGATTTGAAGTGTTGTGTGTTCAGGTTGAGGCGCTCTGCATCATTCAGACCTAGAGAAGCCTCTTTCCATTTGTTGAGCTGTTGTTATCAAGTGTCACTGTGATTGGCACAGCTGTTTCAGAGCAATTAGATAAGTGATATGACTGGCTGAGAGGGAAGTTAGTAATTACCACACCCTCTGAATTACGTTCCTGACACTGCTGCACCTACATGAACCAAACTAAGATGTGTGCTTGGAGATGCTTATACAGCCTGTGCACCCAAGACCTACCACTTTGTGCTTGACATTTGAGCTTGAGCAATTAAAATAGGGCACTAGGTCAAGGACAGAACAATAAAGTCCCGAACTCATTTCCACCACTGTCTGGAGTTTATGTAGGTCACCAAACTTTATCAAGACAGAGACAAGTATGCAGTCTTACATTAACATTAGGAAGGTTTTCCATGGGTATTAAAGCTGCTAAAATACTCTTAATTCCCTAAATATTAACAATGTAAGTTTGTTACTATTCACTTAGTCAATTTAAACTTAGAATCCAATGGCAATTAATTTTGATTTAAATTTATTTTGTTGTTGTTGTGTGTTTAATATGATTTTAATAGTTATGAAATGATTTTATTTTAAGATATACATTTGGACAATTTGCTGTGCCAACCCTTTTGCGATTTCTTTGTTGTATGAATCGAGTCGGCTCGCCTAGCATGCATTTTTGTACATTTGAGCCTTGACAGGTATACAGGCTATCCTGTAACCTCACACTCTGTACCGCACCACAGGGAAACATCATCTTTAAAACAAAAACAGCTCATGTATTAAAGTCTCAAACAAATTGATTTTCAGTTTCAGTGGGACACACATTGTCGATGAGGTTGACAGACGTGGCTCAAAGCTGAACAAAAAGGAAGTGGTTGAGGCTGTGATCATTGTGGAGACAATTCACCATGATTGTGGTTAGAGTTATTTGCCATGTCAACACCCCGTGCAGCCTGCGTTCCTTCAAGACTATCTATGTTGAAGGCCCAGAAGAAGGCTTTCACCAAATTTCGTGAGTGTAGCCTTACTTTACTTATTATCCAAGTTGTTTGTATGTTGAAAAAACTAAGTGATGAGAGCAATCAGCAACTGATGCTAGTCAGTGACTGAGACTCATGTCTTAAGACGTTCTAAAGCTAAAAGAGGGAGCAATAGAAAAATCTGTAGCAGACAAGGAGACAGATGGAAGCAAAGGCTATGAAAGCAGTATCAACTGCAAGACATTAGAGAAAGAGATGGAAGCAGAGAAAAAGCAGAAACAGCACTGCTATTTTGCATTTATCAGTGAATTATGGACCATTTGAACATAGGAGTCTGGTATATGAAAGGTGTGTCATGTAAAATTCTAACTTTTGGACATTTGGAGAACTGTGGTAAGAACTGTATGCTCTGTAGACAGAGGCGAGTGCAGACTAGCATCAGTAGAGCCACACATGAGCATAAGACTAGGAAAACCCTCCTGAAGCCATCAACATAGAAAATAATGAGTCACGAGGAATTGGGTCAACAACAAAAAACAACTGACAACAGCAAAATCAAATGTTGCTTTCTTGCTTGCTTCTTGCTTTGTTACTAATTAACCCTGAATATAATAAAAGTACACCGAGTAAAACCATGGACACATATTTTTGATAAAAGATGAAAAAAGGACCTTTGGGGCCCATATCACAAAGCTGGTTTAGTTAACACTATGTCTACATAAAACATAAACAAACGGCAAAAACACTGTTGTGTGCAAATGATTGGCACCTGCAACAACATTACAACAGCTAAATTCTTCTTCGCCTTGTCTTCGGTTGGCAAACAACAAAACTACATCACAGCCAACATCTGATAAGGAGTGGGAAACACAAAGCCAGGTGACAAAATCAATATTTCATGCTTGCAACACCATCGGAGGAAATCAACCTAAACACTAGTTAATGACCGCAGCTGTGCTGTGTGACCAGTTTAGAAGATGACAAAATCTTCTAAACTTTGGTGCCACACAGCCCCCCCCCCCCAAACTTCTCAATTATTTTTAATTTAAATGACTGTGTTCCAAATTCCAAATTTGAGTGGAACTTAGTCTTTTTTTTCCTTCTTTCCTCTCCCACTGATCCTCTCACCTCTCAGATTTATGTAGTGACCCTTTAGAGGGTCACACCACTGGGTTGGGAACCATTGCACTAAACTATCTAACTGTATATAGTAGTTAAAACAATCTCCGCCTCAACCAGCGACAACAATAAAGTGCTTACACTTTAATGCATCAGTATTAATCTATTAATATATACCTATGCAATATATCTCAGTGGACATTTGCTCGCACAGGTAATTTTACTTTGGATACTTAAAGTACATTTTGCCATTTATACAGTACCTCTATACTTTTATTAAAAGTAGACCATTAAGACCTGGTAGGTTTGCAAAGATAGATGTAGATTACTGCATATGATGGGCAAATTTATTACATTCTCAGCTTAAACAACGAGATTCTTTAAACCAATACTTCAAAAAATATATGTTATATATAAAAAATATATAGAAATTCAAATTAATAATAATAATAATAATGATGGTACAGTTAAACCTCATAGTTTTTTAGGGCCAGCAGAAAGACTGGCCAAAACACCATTAAGAGCTGTTGCACAAACACCAAAAAACACACACAGCAAAACGAAAAAGGGGGTGATCAAGTGCTGTACTGCCTCCTCGTGCAAGGAGGAGGAAGGCCACACTCATTCGACAGGCACACAGTGAGATCAACTGCTAGTGTCCCAAAAGTGTTGTGCTGCACTGTTCAAGAACCCTCACCCTATCACAGTAGTATTTGGAAGGAGATTTACTTATCATGGAGTACTTTTATGTTGTTGCATTGGCACTTTTGCTTAAGTAAAAGATCTAAATACTTTTTTACACCTCTGGTTTAATTTTGTACATATTTTACTGTTTCTGTTGTCACACAACTGAACAAGTATGAAGTCGTTATTTAATGACAGCCCATAAAGACCCCGTTAAACAGCAGTCATTGCGCAAGCTGCTGCAGTGAAATCATTATATCCACGCGTCTCTTGGGGTTACCTGGCTTCACTAAACCTGTGATCCTGATAACTGGTATCATGAAGATGGTTTTCAACAGGCTCTGTAAACTCTGGGTTTTACGATCCAGACATAAGTATGATCACATGGATGAGGTGAAGTTCTTAAATACCAGAGCCAATCACAGGAAACATCAAAACTTCAAACCAGGAATGGAGTACTTATTATGACATGTGGTTGTGATACAGATGGGGGATTTTGGTTATTGCAGCAGCAAGAGATGATACTCAGTGAGGTGAAATTTATGCAATATAATCACAAAATTAGAATATTATCCACTCAAAAACAGTTCCAAATGAATTTGAAGGCTGTTTCTGCTTCCAAAGCAGAGAGGTAAACTACATCAAGCCTGTGCCAAAAAGAACTGAGGGGTTGATAACGTCTAGCCTCCTGAAATGTTGCATTTATAATTTATTGAACTAAGTAACTGTCTTGGTTTTTGTTTTCCCTATAAAAGGTGATGTTAAATATACTTTTTTTTTTTTAATCCAGTCATCAATTTACTGATGAATAAGTATCGGTACTATCAGGAATATGTGAAAGAAACTTATCACAATTCACATGCAGCTGTAATCGCTGTTAGTTAGCTAGTCTGTTAGTGTGGTAAATTACAATTCCTCATTTTCGTAGAGGCTTTGTTTTTAATACCAGAGTGCCCACATGGATCAGCAAAAGACATTTCTACTATCACTGCTGTAATTATCATAGAAACCAAAGTTATCCTACTGATCTATACAAATTAACTTATTGTCACTTTATTGTAAAAACCTGTTGAAATGACGTCTCCCTCCTTTCAATGAGCTGACTGGTCAGTAGAGTAGGTGGGCTGTTGCTCCGGAGCAGATTAGCCGTGCAGCAAAGGTTACTATGGCGATCTACCACAGGTGAAATGTGAGCCAGCTTCAACGGTCAAGTGCAAAAACATCTGGTTTACTCTCTCATGTCACTTTCTGATACAGGAAATATTGATCAGGGCCCGATTTCCTGATAACAATTGGTCTTAAAAGGTTGAGTCTTTTCTACAAGCATTTCAACAAACACCCTTAAATTCCTACACGTTTCCAAAAGCAGCACTAAAGATGCATGCACACACATGCCGTTAAGAGCTTCTTCACATCAGCTGTCTGTGGTGCTGAAGATGATGCTGAATACACAAAAAAGTAACTCTGTATATTTAACTGTCTGTAAGCTGTGCTATCTATTAAAAATACATAAAGTACATACAATTGGTGTTGTAAATGACTGGAATTGTTTAGTATGAAAATGAAGCTTAATATGCAGCAAACAGCTTTTTATAATTTATCTTTCTGGGTGGAAGTAAATTTAAGAAAATAAACTGTTATTGATTTAGCTGCTGCTGGTGAAGCTCATATTAAACCTAAAATGCAATTAAAAAGAAATCCGTTTTATGAATATTTACGCCATCTAATTGTGAATGGTATTCTGTCACCATTTCTGTATCAGACCTGGCGTATGTAAGCTTGTGGCAAACAACACACACACACCATAAATAAAGAATAAAGAAAGAAGATGATACGGAGCCTGAAAATATAACAACAGGAAAAGGCGATTTTAGTCAGAAAAGATGACTAAATGGGTGAGAAGAGG
This sequence comes from Xiphias gladius, assembly GCF_016859285.1. Taxonomy (NCBI): domain Eukaryota; kingdom Metazoa; phylum Chordata; class Actinopteri; order Istiophoriformes; family Xiphiidae; genus Xiphias; species Xiphias gladius. Next base: position 25,724,550 of record NC_053416.1, on the reverse strand, counting down.
GAGAAAAGGACAGTGATGACAGAAATGGCCAGACCAATTGCTGAATATGTTTGTGTTTGTGATAGTTCAGTTTTATTTTCTCACTTACTAATATAAATACTATCGCTCATTCGACATCTAATGTCAGTGAAATAATAAGTATAGACTTAAAAATTAACAACAACAAAAAAAAAAGGTCGTTTTTCTTTCCTCTTGCAGGATCTGGAGCTTCTCAAGATGCTGTTAGCCTGCTACGAGAGGGTATGAGGCATTCATTAATCCTTGATCAGTATCCTCAGTGACAATGCGTTCGGGAAACATGTTTTTAGTTTAAGTGGGTCCATATGATGCATTTTATGATCATCTTAGCCTTAAGTGGCTTTAGGGAAATGAGGCCCAGGTTTGTTGGGTCACAAGTGCTTGGGTGATTATGTCAGTGTTGTCTTCAGTTGTATTGTTATTTCCTCATCTCATCATCATCATTGTAGTTGAGACATATATCCATCAATCCATCAATTTTCTGCAGCTAATGCAGGCCAGGTTGCGATAGCAGCATATTAAGGTAGCCCAGACATCTCTCCCTTGCCAGTAATGATTTCTCAGTCCGTTCTAGGTTTTCCTTCAGTTGGAAGTGCCTGGAAAACCTCCAGAAGAAGGCAAACAGGATGCATCTTGATCAGATACCCAAACCACCTCAACCAGCTCATTTTAATGCAAAGGAGCAGCGGCTCTACTCCAAATTCCCTCAGGATGTCCAAGGTCCTTACCCACTTTACCGCATGCCTTGGTCCCTGATTTTGACTCCCGTCTGGCTGATGATGCATCTGACCCCAGTACCTATCCCAGTGAGTGGTGGGCCCACAGGGTGCATGCAGTTCATTTGGGCTTTAAACGACCAGACCCCATGGATCAAGGATAGGTATCCAGACACTGTAGTCTAGTTCCAGGATAGGGCCCTGGTTTCCCTGTTCCAGGTGAAGCACTGTAGCTACATCTTGGCTGATTCATGAGGATCAATGAATCGCTCTTACTTAGGCCCCGCTTCTGGGACCTTGGGAGACTATCAGGAGCTATTGCCCCTGACAAAACAGCTCCAAGGGTCACAGCAACAAACAAACCCCTCCACAACAATAAGGTGGTGATTCTCGGACGGGTTGAGACACATAGAAAAGAAAGGGGAAAACAATGCACAAGTATTATGTGTATTATCCAGGACACTATATACTATTTGAATATTCTGGAGTTATTGTTTACCCATGCAACTTTAAATTTACCTCTGCATTTCAAGATACAAAGACCTTCATGACAACTGCACTACCTCAGGATAATTTCTGCACAAGGTTAGCAACAGATTTTCAGCGGTGGGCTGCCGCCAGATGCAAGTAGATAACATGTAAAAAATCATAAATTAAAACTGAATGGATGAGTTTATTAAACACTGGTAAGCACATGGGCTCAGCACGGACAAACAGATGAAAAACTAAATCCAACCTAATTACTCTCCAAAAGGATAGTAGTCATAATACATTTTAATTAATGCAGAGTCTTTTATCAGCCCAAATTATACTTACACCCTAATCACTGGGGATAATTGAGTGACAGGAAGTATGACAGTATGTATGAGTTGATGCTTTGAGACTAATAATGGTGCATTAATTTGTATTTTGTCCTCCAGTGTGAGAAAATTTTAAATAACAAAATATATTATTTGAAGTCGATCGTTAGCTGCATCTCATGTTATTTTGCACTGGGTGAGGATTTTTACCGTTGATATGCAGGACTATTAATGAATTTGGTAGATGCAGAAAGAGAAAGAGAGTCAGCCCTCTAGCATAGCCTGTAAAGTCTACAAGATAATTACAAGCTCAGTTTCAAACTGAACCCTTTGAACTGTCAATTGCAGCTAAACTGAGTTTCCTCACTGCCTTCTCTTTTCCTTTCACATGGACATACACCGACTTGTTTCTTTCAGTTTTATATTTAGATTCTTGGCTAGCACTCCATTCGATGCTTGTGAAGGTAAAATGTATCTATACAGCACACACATACACGCGCGCACACACAAATCTTTACACAAACATCAAGACTTCATTGATTGCATCAGTCACACAGTGTGGAAAATGGTTTCCAAAGCTTTTAAGAAAGAGGCCATGGAGGCATGCAGTGGTTCTGCAGAGGAAGATATGTTTGTGTGTGTGTGTGTGTGTGTGTGTGTGTGTGTGTGTGTGTGTGTGTGTGTGTGTGTGTGTGTGTGTGTGTGTGTGTGTGTGTGTGTTGGTCTTGGAGACAAGCTTGGAACAAGGACTTAGTGAATGAATGAAAAATTAAATAAATGTTGGGTTGTCTCTTCCTGATCGACCATAAAAAAATATGTCACTGATTACAGTGATCGAGAGTTGAACACAAAATCATTTCAATCCACAAGCTGATCTAATAAGTACAGCAGAAACCTACCTTGCATCGATATGAGGACCTTAAAAAAAAAACCCCACAAGAAAAATTCCAAATAAATATGATTAAAGAACAATCATTGTCCCTGGGGAAATAAAATACAACAAAACAGTTGCCAAAATCAAGTGTGGTTTAGATCCTAGTAAATGCTTTAATTGATGGGATTTCAAGAGGGGGGCTCAAGCTGAAACCATTTTCACCTGTTGCCTCAGGTACTATTTTATACCACAGATCCTAAGAAACATTTAATCAAAGGTGTTTCAAGTAAAAATGAAAAAAAAATGTTAACATTTAAAACAATGCGAATGAAAAAAAAGTATTTAAAATGTTAGAAAAAGAAATGTCATAGGATTTAAGGTTACATCTGATACCACCATCTATACCTATCTGGTCATGGCCTTTTGGGGGGAAAAATGTTTTTTATTAGTGTGGGGTGCGTGGATGGGAACATTTAAGTGTACCTGTCATTGCATATCTATTAACAGCTGTTGGTAATTGCTCTTTTAGTCTGGATGCTGAGAAGGCAATGAAACCTTTGATACAATCTTTAAATCTTTGCAGACATCAATTTTAACAGAAAAACATTTTCTCGTCCCTATAAGAGTAGAGGCAAATTACACCATGCACAGAAATAAACACTCTAAAATAAATAAAAAGTTCATTTTGTCATCATAAAAACCAGCAATGCGGTCTGAAGAAAGTACACTATGAGCAAAGACGCCAGGAAGAAAACTCTGTTTTATGTCTTTCAAAGTCAGATCAGGCAGTACCTGCTTCCATGTGGGAGATGTCATCAAGGATCTCACTGGTTTAGGTGAAAAGGCTATCCTACAGGGAGGCACTTTGTGCTTTTAGTCTTTTAGTATACCCTCATCAACAGAGCAACCAATGGCTCTTAAGGAAAAGAAATTAAAATATTAAATTGCAGTTTACTTATAACAATGTACTGTATGTTTCATAAATGTTATGTTATTTTCATGTCAGCGTGTTTTCTTTTCAACTTTTTGATTTCTTGTTACTTCTTGTTAGGCTCTAAAGTTATTTTAGGCTGGTGGTGCTTACTTCTAGTCAAGAATTTGGCAGTGAGTAAATACAGTCAAACAACAGTTGTTATTAAATTAATGTACAGAACTGTGCAAATGTTTTAGGCACTAAAAGTAAAGTGAGGATGCTATCAAAAATAATGTCATAAATAGTTTTTATTTACCAGTTAACTTCATACAAAGTGCAGTAAACAGAACATTTAGGGAAACATTTGCTTGGACCCCCCTTTGCCTTTAAAACAGCACCAGTTCTCCTCGGTACATCTGCACACAGTTTATCAGGTACTTGGCAGGTAGGTTGTTCCAGCATGTTGGAGAACTTACCCCAGTTCGTCTGTGGCTTTAGGCTGTCTCAGTGTCTTGTCTCTTCATGTCAACCCAGACTGACTCCATGATATTGAGATCAGGGTTCTGTGGGGGCCAGACCGTCTGTTGTAGGACTCCTTGTTCTTCTTGTGTCTGAAGATAGTTCTTTATGACTCTGGCTGAATGTCTGGGCATGTTGTCCTGCTGCAGAATGAATTTTGGACCGATCAGACTCCTCCTTGATGGTACTGTGATGGTTAAGAATCAAAGCAATCTGAAGTGCCTAAAACTTTTGCACAGTACTGTATATTTTGAGTGACTGTTTGGGATTTAATAGAGACTAAATTTTAAAATGACTCTGTTAAGAAAAGAGTGTCTTTAGCTTTTGCAGCAATACCACCTCTCTACAAAATTGTTTTGCCGGTTAAAGGATAAAAACCTTGTCCTGGAACATTTAATAATCTACAGGCCGATGGGAATGATTGGTCGTGGACCCAAGTATTAGGCAAATAAAAATTGTACCTGCTGATGTTGCTATGTAGGTGAAATTCAGGGATCACCAAAATCAGTAGGATTCAGCCTCTAGGGACCATGACTGTACACAATTTCATGGCAATCCACCCTGTATTGTAGTTGCTGGAATATTTCCGTCTGTAATGGTCGTAAATTAATTTGACACCAAGGTCCTTCATATCTTAATTTCTTTCATATTATAATAAATGATCATGCGATTGTTAAATGATTACTCTGATGTTGCACTGGAGCATGCCAGGTAATTTGCAAAACCCCAATTGATATTCATTTTGCATACATACAGAACCTAACAAGGATATGTTGTCAGCCCTCCTGCATGAGTAATGCTTTCTTCAAATTGCCAATTTGATTCAGTCTCAACAGGGGAAATACACGTGATTTAGCTTGTGATGAATTTACTTAAGCTCATACAGCTGTAAGTTATCGGCATGCCTATAAAAAACTTGTACAACTCATACGTCCTAACAGCAACATGTCATCTCAAACCTCGAAGTTACTCTCTGTGGTTTAATAATGACCTTTTTCATTTTCACAAAGAATAGCCAAAAAAAACATATAAAATTGCAATTTTACACATGAAGCTTATGTCCTTTCTCTTATAAAATACATCCCATAAATATTCTGCACAGGGGTGGGTAGTACTCCCTATGATTTATGTACTGATTTTGATGTGTAAAATGAATGTAATTCTCCTTTCATTTCAGTGCTTACAACCACAGTCATTTACAATTACGGATATTGAAAAGTCCTTTCAACTTATTGCTCATATTTGTATATTTATATGAATAATGTATTTAATTTTCACCATTAAAAAAAGGTATTTTCAAATTTCCTTTGCCTATTATCTTTATAGATAATAAAGCTCTTTATTTTAAGGTATTGTCAATTCTTAGTTGTCCAAATGACACCCACATTTCTTTAAAAACACAAAGCATCTTCCAGATTTCAAAAAATGAATGGAAGGGAACCTTGAGCCTTTAAATATTGAAAACACATTCTACTTTTATCTATTTCCACAACATGGCTCACTAGTTTCATAGTAAAGCACCTGAAGCTCTGAGGCCTCACCATATGAGTCTTTTTTGATGTTTGCTCCTAGGGGAACAGACTGCCCTGATTTCCCTTCAACCGTCACTACACAGTCACAGAATATAGGTGGTCAGACTTGAACAGAATTGCAATACCACTATAAAAAGGACCTACTGAGTAGTACTGGTAAATAGAAGGGCTGTGAGGAGAAAGCTTTCCCTGACAACTAGAGACTGATGAGAGTTTTTGAAGAACCTGTCATTTAATTTTTCCGCTTTAGGCACAAGGCTACTTCAGTAAGAGCACAGATACAACTGGAACTTTTTCAAAATTATTTTGGTTTCTCGCGGGATATACTGTGGGAGGGCAGGGTTTTGTCCATCCCTTCACTTCATTCCTCTTAACTTACCAGCAACAAATTGGGTAATGGTTTGTCCAACTGAGGAGGCCGTTTACGACTTGGCTTTCCTCATGTGGTTAAGAGTGATGGGATTTTTATCCCTTGAGTGGAACTATTAGCCCCCCTCTACCCCCATTGCACAGATGGTAGTGCGAACTTCACTCTCCATTTGGCCACAAAATGGGAGGCTGGAGCTCAACCAGATAAAGAGGGGGATTTGTAGGAAAGAGGCATAGACAGACTACTTGCCTTTCTTCTTTCCATCAATTTGGCATGACAGATTCATCCACACCAATGGGAACACCTTGGTGGGAGGACATTGATTAGCAGGCACAGAAGCATATAGGCTGTAAAGAGTGGATCTATCATGTGATGGTACTCTGAGCTTTCCTGATAGCCATTCCATCTGTTTGTGGAATACTCTGCTTAAAATGGCCAAGCCAATGCCAGGACTTTAATCAAAACCCAGTACTTGCATAATTTATATGTTTCAAATATGGTAAGTAAGACATCCTTCCAGCTATCACAAGCTGCCTGATACCTGCAGGAAAATAAATAGCAGAAGAAGAGGTGGTAAAAATTTACCAGCCTTACATAGATTTCTTAGTACTATGTTGCAGGCCTGCAAACTCACCGGACACCCTAGCCTATCCACCCCATCAGAAACACAGTAGTAGCGCATTACTCTTTGTCAGAGTGCATAATTTTTGGATCTGAAATCTTAGCCAGTTAAAGTTATTAGCTGATTGACAAGACATCATCAACAATCACTGATTAATGTTTTCAGTTATTTAACCAGCATAAAATGCCTATCTTTGGATTTTTCACTGGCTGAAAAAAAAACCAATAATTTCAAGAGATCATCTTGGACTCTGGGAAATTATGAAGCATTTTTCACTGTTGCTGACAGTTTATAGACTAGATGATTAAGGGAAAACATAAAAGGCCCATTAAACAACGATAAGAAGTAAGACAGTTGCAGCCCTGCCTTTTGGCCTGTAAGAAGATTTCTCTACTTCGATCCCTTCTCTCCTCCTCTCTGCTGCTCTTGAGGATGGCTGGCAGTAAAACTCCACTGACCACATCTGCATTGCATCATCGGCAACACCATTAGCAGACACTTTAATCAAAACACAGACAGAAGTTCTAGTCAGGGAACGGCAGAGTGAGCTGTGTCAGCGATTTCCTCCCTCCCTCAGGGGGGTAGAACACCATATCCTTTCAAGTTTTCGCGTAGTTTGCTTTAATAATTGGGTTTGGGAATTAAACCACGGAGCTAGCCTCTTTTGTTTTATTATCTTCTTTTTTAGAGGGGCAATAAAGTTGAATGTAATTCTCATTGAACCTGCAGCACTATCAACAAGATGATCCATTTGGGAGGGATTAAAGTTAGCATTAGAGTCCTCTGTTATAAATTTAGCTACAAAACTATCAGACAGACATCTAGTAGGGGCATTTTTGCCTAATGGTGGTAATGGTGGTAACAACATCTACATTAACATTGAAGTCACTTACTACAATTTATCTGTACTAAGGACTAAACTTGTTAAAACTCTGAGAATTCAGATAAAAATTCAGAGTATGGGCCAGGAGCATCAGTACACTATAACAAATAGGCTTTAAAGTTTTCCAGGTTGGATGTGTAAGACTAAGAACCAGGCTTTCTAATGAGTTATAATTGAGTTTAGAATGTATGTATGTAGTTCATTGATCTTTACTCAGTTAAGCTCTTAATCCATTATGAAATAAAAAATACAGGCCTGAACTTGACCGCCACAATCACTTTCTAAGTTTAAAAGTAACTCATCTGTACAGTAGATATATAGTAGTAGTAGTACATATATATGCATATATATATATACACACACACATACATACATATAATGTCTTGGCTGAATGTTGTATATGTACAGTATATTAAACCGGTATCTAGTTTTCTTGTTGTGGCTGATTGGTGTATTTGCCCACTTCACCCCTTATAAAACCTTGCCTTCAACATGATTATGTCACTTAACAATCCAGTAAAGCAATTTGTGTATGTCTGCATGTAGAGCTAATTGCCATCATTATGGTCATTTATTCATTCAGGGTTGCTCATTAAGGTGTGTTATGTTTGTGAGTAATGATGCTCATGAACTGCTAGAGCACCAATTGGAGAGAATGGCAGACTCGACAAAGAAAGTGCATTTGGAGGTTATGACAATTTTTCTAACCACTGCTGTTATATTCACCAGAGCATTTTCCTTTATTTCAGCAAGAGTCACTTCGAAGCATTTGACACATTTTTTTTTCTCAGCTGTGCCATTGCTAATCCCTGAAAACAATATCCTCTTTTTCAAAGGACTCAAGAGGTAAGCTCCCCTTGCAACGATCCACTTCAAAGTCAGTGATGTGTTGCTTGTCTATGTTTAATGCCTTTGCTTTTGCAATTTTCATATAAAAAAGTGAATGCACTAAATGAAGAATTCAGTGATAAATAGGCATTTCAGCAGCCTGTTTTAAGGAATTGAAAGGGTATGGGCAATAAGCTCATTTACTTGAACATAATGCAATGATGTGGGATTTTCGGGGGAAAATGCTGATGATGTATGTAGCATTTCATACAGCATATATTAACTCGATTCAATTCAATTCAATTCAATTTTATTTCAATAGCACCAAATCATAACATAGGTTATCTCAGGGAACTATTCATATAGAGCAGGTGTAGTCTGTACTCTTTATAGTTATATTTACAGAGGCCAAACATTCCGCCATAGGCCAGCACTTTTAACATGTAGAAAACCGGGCCAGAACCAGGCTCATGGTCGGCGGCCATTATCGACCGGATGGGTTGAGAGAGGAAGAGAGAGAGAGAGATAATAATAAGAACAATAAGCAAAAAAAGCTTATAATAATAATAATAATAATAATAATAATAATAATAATAATAATAATAATAATAATAATAATAATAATAATAAAAATGAGACTAAATAAAGGACTAATAATGAAAATCGAAGCAATGGGTACTGAGCAGGATCATGGGGGCAGTAGGTGGTTTGCAATCACGGATCCAGACTCTGCAGCTCTGGAGGCAGTAATACGTGCAGAAAGCGACAGGAAAAGAGAGGAGAGACGAGAAAACACTAAACTGCGGCAGAGAAGAAGTCACGTTAGAAACAAGCATTCATATGGCACAAGCCATATGAATGCATACAGATGGAGAGGGAGAGGAGGAGAGAGGAGCTCGGTGCATCATGGAAAGTCCCCCAGCAGTCTAAGCCTATAGCAGCATGACTGCGGGATGGTTCAAGACAAGCCCGAGCGAGTCCTAACCATAAGCTTTATCAAAGAGGAAGGTTTTAAGCCTACTCTTAAAAGTGGAGATGGACTAGTTTTTCTGTATCTTTTTTAGACAGGATGTGCCTGATTTTCGCAATGCTATGTAGGTGAAAAAAGGCATTCCTTGATGTTTGTTTTATGTGGGGATAAAAGACATATCCTGATCAAAGAGAACTCCATAGGTGCTGGAGGCCAGGACAGTTCCATCTAGAGTAACTACATCATTAGATAATGTGTTTCTGAGGTGCCAAGTACAATAACTTCAGTTTTGTATGAGAAATTTGCTGGTCTTTATGTCCTTAAGGCATGCTTGAAGTTTAGCCAACTGATTGGTTTCATCAGGCTTCATTGTCAAGTACAATTAGGTATCAACTGCATATCAATGGAAGTTTATAGAGGGTTACATGATGATATTGACCAATTTAAGTATGCATAAGGCGAAAAGAATTGGTCCAAGCACAGAACCATGTGTTACTCCGTGTCTAACCTTTGTGTGCAGGAGGATTCATCATTAACATGTATAAACTGAAATCGATTTAATAAATAGGTCTTAAACATTTTTAGAGTGGTTCCTTTTATTCCTGGTAAATGTTCCAGTCTGTAATAGGATGTGATCGTCAATGGTGTCAAATGCAGCAATAAGATGTAGCAAGATAAGTACATAGACAAGTCCTTTGCCGGATGCAATTAGAAGGTAATTTGTAACTTTCACCAGTGCTGAGAAAATCCTCAAACAAACACAACTGGTTGGTGACAGCTTTCTCAAGGATCTTAGAAAGAAAGGGAAGGTTAGATATTGGTCTATAGTTGGCTAAAACATCTGGCTCAAGAGTAGGCTAATTAAGAAGAGGCTTAATTACAGCTGTTTTAAAGGACTGTGGTACATAGCCTGTTAATAAAGACAGACTGTTTAAATGAGGAAATTGTTGAAGTTAGTTGGTGAAGGTCGGTGGGAGAGAAACTGTGTAAGTATATAACAGGTTTTATAATTTCTATGGATCCTGTTTTTGAGGATAAATCGGTTCTGGTTGAGGGCAGGAATTTTGTCTCTAATAAATGGAGGCTATCATTAAAGAAGCTCATGAAGTCATCACTACTAAGAGCTATAGGAATACATGGATCAGTAGAGCTATGACTCTCTGTCAGTCTGGCTACAGTGCTGAAAAGAAACCTGGGGTTGTTTTTATTTTCCTCCATTAAAGGTGAGTAATATGCTACTCTGGCATTACAGAGGGTCTTCCTATATGTTTTAAGACTATCATGCCAGGCTAAGTGGGCTTATTCCAGTTTGGTAAAATGCCATATCTTTTCAGGTTTTCGTGTAGTTTGCTTTAATATGCAGGTTTGGTAGTTAAACAATGGAGCTGACCTCCTTTGCTTTGTTATCTAATTTTTCAGAGGGGCTATAGAGTCAATTGTCATTCACATTAAGCCTGCAGCACTATCAACAAGATGATCAATTTGGGAGGGACTAAAGTTAGCATAGGAGTCCCTATGTTGTATTGTAAAATGACAGTGAATTAAGTACTGATGGAATCACTTCCTTAAATTTAGCTACAGCACTATCAGATAGACATCTAGAAAAGACATTTTTGCCTAATGGTGTGTAGTCCAGTAACAGGAATTCAAAAGTTACCAAACAACTGTCTGATAAAAGAGGATTCTGTGGAAAGACTATTAAATGTTCAATTTCAATGCAATGAGATAAACACAGAGCTAAGGCAATCTTTATCACGTCCACATGAATATTGAAATTATCTAATATAATTACTCTTTCTGTACTAAGGACTAAACTTGATAAAACTCTGAGAATTCAGATAAAAATTCAGAGTATGGGCCAGGAGCACGGTACACTATAACAAATAGAATTGGCTGTTGTGTTTTCCAGATTGGGTGGGTAAGACTAAGAACTAGGCTTTTGAATGAGTTATATTTAAGTTTAGGTTTAGGGTTAATTAATGAAATTAAGTCAAAAATGGCTGCTACTCCACCTCCTGGGCCTGTGCGCCAAGGAATGTGGGTATTAATATGCCTGGGGGAAGTGGATTCATTTAGGCTAACATATACTTTGTGACACAGCCAGGTTTCAGTAAGAGTAATTAAATCAATGAGGAGGTCTGATATTCGATGGTTTACTAATAAAGCTTTAGATGACAGAGATCTAATGTTTAAGAGTCTACATTTAATTATCCTATTTTGTTGTACTTTTGCAGTGTTTGTCTTAATTTTCATTAGGTTTCTGTGTACAACTCCTCTTCTGTTTGTTTTTGATTTAATTAATTTAGGTGGTCGGGGGGCAGACACAGATTCTATGAGGTTTTGGGTGGGTGACTGCTGTAATGGAAGCATAGAGAAGGCTGTAAGACTGCAACTCTTATTCATAATGCAACAGTACATTTATTCATGCACTGTGTGGATACATCTTTTCAGATACTTTAGCCACATGGGTGAGTACGATAAGGCTGTGTTGACTCCGGAAAATGAAAATCTCCTCCGACTCAGTCTGACTGCATCAATTGACTAGCCAAAGAGGTTAGTTCATAGGCTTTCTAATAATGTCCTTACTCCCTTAACTTTGTGGCTAATGATTCTTACGTATTTTCATTGTCACACATTTGTTTTAATGCACTTCGCACTAGACCTATAAATTACGACTCAGACAGACATAGGGCCTTATATGAAGCTCAGCTTATTAAACACTGCCACAGCCTTTAGCAAGTAAAATACAAGTGGCAGGGGTGTGGTCAGCACAAACAAATAAAGGTCAGCCCCCAAATACAATCCGGTGAAAAAACTTCTGGTGCCTGTCACATAATGTGCATGCAGTTAAGTGCCTTGACATTTGACACTGACTGTATTTTGTTGGGTGTGCTAGCTAATGTATGGGGTGTTTTTAAAATTTGATTTTGATTTATGACTCTTAAACTGGACTAAGAGAAACTGTCTTCATTACTGTTACTCAGCAGGTTGATATCTATAGGTCAGCACAGCAAAAGGATCAGTATCATAGATATAAAATATTCATTTAATTCACATTTGAACAACTGAGCTCTTTACCCAAGTGAAACTTGGAGGAACTTACTGCAAGGAAGCAGCAAAAAAGAGGAGTTGGAAGAGGAGGGAAAGAGTTGCTATTGCTAGCGGGCCCCTGAAAAAGGTAAACTTCATCATGGCTGTGTGTGGACATTGCCAGCAGGCATACTCACTGTTGCAAGATGAAATCAGAGAACTAAAATTTGATCTTTCAAACAAGGATGAGCTAATCCTGGGGTTTTCATCCATTGCCACTGCCCACGCCAAACATCTCGCCCCACCTGTCCATTCACTGAGTGCTCACCCTCTGCCCCACACAATGATGCCAGTTTTCCTTGCTCCGGCTCTCTCACCACTAGAGGGGAGCTGATCCTTTCAACTGATGTCTTCTCTCTGAGTGATGAATTATGGTCTATCATTTGGGCAAAGCCCAATTCTCAAGCTTGCTCCACTCTCTGTAACTCCAAACCATGGGTCCTGGTCAAGAGTGAGAAGGGTCGTGCTAAACCTTCCCTCCAACCACTTTTCAGCTGTACAATAAATTTCAAGGCCTGAACAGTTGGGATGGACCACACTCTCCAGTAAGGCTCCCGCTGGGCAACCATCAATCATCTGTCAAGGCATCCACTCAGGAGCCCATGGTCCTGGGAGGCTCACCACTACCATCAACCACTGGCCAAGCATTCATGCTTGTTGTTGGCACATCCGAGGTCCGACACCCTGCCTGTGGCCAAAACTTTCTGCCCAAGTTCATGATATAGACTCCAATGTCCCGCAGCTGCTGGATCAAAACCCATCTGCTTAAATCGTTGTCATTCATTAGGGAATTAACGACCTCAGGAATAATGAATGAGAGACTGCTGCCCTGTCTCAGCTTTAGAGAGGTCAAAGTCAACGTGTCCGTCAACTTCATACATGGCTCAAGGGTTACTCCAACTCGCTCAGCATACCATTTGTAGACAACTTTATCACCATCTTGAACTGCCCATACCTCTTCAGACACAATGGAATACATCCAAATTTTCACGGGAACATTTTCATGTCATGAACATGGAACATGCGTTAAACTCCTGTAACATACTGCAGAACTGATAACACTTATGCTAACAAATAAGTCATTTTTAGTTAATGATCTTATAAGTACCCATAACCTAGACTTTACCCTACTGACTGAGATCAGTAAAAAATGGCGCAGTCGCGCTCTAGGAGACTGCACGTCTGAACTTTAAGTTTGTCCATACCACTAGATCTAATAAGAGAGGCTAAGAGATAGCTGCTGCCTTCCTGAATATCTATACCTGTAAGGAAATCTCTCTTGAGGAATTTATGTCATTTGAGGACCTTGCTGTAAATATACACTGTACTGCTTTGATTTTTATAATTAAAAAATATAATCATAATTTTCTATTAGCCAGCGAAATCTATATATGGCTTTCTTGATTCATTTTCTGAGCTGCCCTCCAAGGTTTCCACTATCGTTATTAAATTATCTCAGGTGATTTTAATATTCATGTTACAATCAAAAAGAACCTGATGCTAGAAACTTAAATAGTCTTTTGGAGGCATTTGACCTCAGTCAGTATGTTTCTGGATCCACCCAAAATAAGGGGCATACTGGACTTAGTGATATCAAAAGGACTTAATATGACTGCACCTTATGTCATGGATGTTGCTATCTCAGATTACTGTTGCATATTCTTTGATGTGTCTGCTTTTCCTGTACAAAAAAAGGGTACTCGAACAATTAAAAAATGTCCTATCAATAATAAAAAAAATTGGAACTTCAAGAAAACTACATGAGTTATTGTTGTTAATGGCATCACCAACTGAGGATCTTGTGAACAACCTCAAATCAAAAAATATGAAATATTATTGACAAAATTGCAACTGTTAAAACAAAAAAAGTGGAGTGGTTGTTAGGCAGAGAAAGTGTCACCAGTAGAACAGCTGTGGAGAAAGACAAAACTAGATGTTCACCATGAAATCTACAAGGATAGACTAAATGATTACAACAAAGAAATTAAACAGGCTGGACAGTCTTTCTCCTCTAGGATCATTAATGAAAATATCAACAAGAGAGACCATCTGGTGATGGGATCGCACCAGCAACAACACCTGACAACATGTTGATTTTCTGACACATGAGTACTCTGTAGTCATTACTAAATTATTGACAGGCATCACAGCTGGTGGGATCCCATCCCAAAATGATCTGTAATTTTACCATATGTTACATCCACAGAAGTGGTCCACAGATGTGCCCCCTTCTCTACTTCCAACCCCCATATTTCCAGTAGCCTTGCTCAGACCACACCCATTTTCAAATTCTGGCTTTATTTTGATTTCAACTATACACCTGTAAAGTTTCTTGACTGTATCTTTCACAGTTGTGACGATTCTGACACATCTGTGGTAGTTCCCACTACAGGTGTCTCCAGGACCACATTTTGACACACAAACACACACACACACACACACACACACACACACACACACACACACACACACACACACACACACACACACACAGAGAGACTCAAGATTCAAGGTGAAATCAATAAATCTTCAGAGGCTCATTTTATTTTATCTCATTTGATTTGAGATTTGATCCGTTTCATGGCCAGGTGTGGCCTGTTCCCTCCTTATTTCATGACAAATGAAGCAGAGAAAAGGTCTGGAGTAGATTTCAAGGGTTGAATTTGCATTTGGTAGCTGTTCATGGGAACTCTCAATATGCGGCCGAAAGAGGTGTTGATGCAAATGAAGGAGGCCATCATTACACTGAAAAAACAAAAACAAACGTATCAGACAGTTTGGTACATTCATAAAAAGAAGGAATGCACTGGCGAGCTCAGCAACATCAAAAGACCACGGAAGACAACTAAAGTGGATAATCGTAGAATCTTTCCTTGGTGAAGAAAAAACCCCTGACAACATCTAGCCAGATCAAGAACACTCTCGATGAGTCAGACATATCATTGTCAAAGTCTACAATCGAGAGACACCTTCATGAATGTAAATACAGAGGGTTTACCATAAGGTGCAAACAACTGGTAACACCCAAGAGCTGAAAGGCCAGATTAGACTTTGCAGGAAAACATCTAAAAAAGCCTGCCCAGTTCTGGAAGAAGATTCTTTGGACCGATTAAACCAAGATTAACTTGTGCCAAAATGATGGTAAGAGAAAAATATGGAGAAGGGAAAGAACGCCTCATGAACCAAATCCACCACATCATCTGTCAAACATGGTGGAGGCAGTGTTATGGCATGGGCCTGTATGGCTGCCAGTGGAACTGGGTCACCAGTGTTTATTGATGATGAGCCTGTTGATAGAAGTAGCAGGATGAATTCTGAAGTGTAAAGGGCTATACTGTCTGCTCAGATTCAGCCAAATGCTGCAACAATGATATGATGATGCTTCAAAGTACAGATGGATAATGATCCAAAACATACTGTGAAAGCAAAACAAGAGCTTCTCAAGGCAAATGAATGGAATATGCTTCAATGGCCAAGTCAGTCACCCGACATCATCCGAACTGAGCATGCTTCTCACTTACTGAAGACAAAAATGAGGGCAGAAAGACCCACAAACAAGCAGCAACTGAAGGCAGCTGCAGTAAAGGCCTGACAAAGCATTTCAAGGAAGGAAACTCAGTCTTTAGTGATCTCCTTGGGTTCCAGAGCTCAGGCAGTCACTTACTGCAAAGGATTTTCATCCAATATTAAAAGTTATCCTTATATGTTTAATTATGTTGGTTTTCCAATTCCCTTTGAGCCCATGAAAATTAGGGACTCTGTATAAAAATGGCTGTAATTTCTAAACATTTAATGCAATATTTTTGTGAAACCCCTTGAATTAAAGCAGAAAGTCTGCGACTCAATCACAGCTTGATGACTTTGTTTCAGATGCACTTTTGTAGTGTACAGAGTTAAAATTATGAAATTTGTGTCACTGTCCAAATACTAATGGACCTAACTGTATATAGACCTAAAAAAAATAGACAATATTGTTGGGCATCTTAGGTCCTGCTGCTTGGATCTTCTCCCTACCACATTTTTAAAAACAGTTTTTAACTGCTTAGCATCTTAGAAATTAATAATTGCTCTCTCCAATTAGGCATATTTCCTGCAGCACTTAAAACAGCTGCCATTAAACCATTTCTGAAGAAGAGCAACCTTAATGCAACAGTTAGTGTTAATTATAGCCTATTTCCAACCTACCATTTCTTAGCAAAATACTTGAAACAGTTTATTCTAGGCTTCATCACTATCTAAAATCAAATACCCTCCTAGACATCAATCAGGTTCATGATAGCACAGAAACAGATCAAAGCTATGAATGATCTGCACATAAACAAAGACTCTAATAAATTATCTGTTCTGTGCTTTTGACAATGCTGACCATGATATTTTATTGGAAAGGTCAGAATAAATAAATTGGCTTATCCGGCTCGGTTCTAAAATGGTTAAGAACCTACTGTAAGGACACGCAGTTCTTTGCGTCCATTGGAGATTTTGCCTTGGAAAGAGTGGGTATTATGTGTGGAGTACCCCAAAGTTCGATTCTTGGACCACAACAATTTCATCTCTATATGCTAAGCACCTGTTATCCCGGAACACAAAATAAATTACTATAATTATGCAAATGATTCACAACTAAACAACTGTACATATGTCTTCCCTGACTCAACATATTGATGATATTGATCCATGGATGTCAGAACTTTTTACAACTGAACAAAAACAAAACAGAAATATTCATCTTTGGTTCAAAGGCTCAGAGACAGAAAATCACAGCTCATCTCTGTTCTCTGTCTCTGGAGAGCAAAATTTAAGATAGGAATCTGGATGTAATCCCACACAGTGACCAAAATTTTAAGAATTTTATCAATCATCTCACAAGTTAGGCTTTCTACTGAAAACATTTTCTTCCCATAACATTTCAAAACTAAGGGGCTTTCTATCAAAATTGGATTCCGAGGAAATAATCCATATAATTATAACAAGTAGTTTAGAATACTGTAATGGTCTATCACTGGCCTCCAAAAAATAAGATGTGCTATGATTAAAGTTAATTACAAAAGCAGCTGCAGGCATTCTCATTTTTAAAAGCAAGTTAAAAACCTCACTTATCACAGCAATCTATGTTCTTCTGTGTGTGTGTGTGTGTGTGTGTGTGTGTGTGTGTGTGTGTGTGTGTGTGTGTGTGTGTGTGTGTGTGTGTGTGTGTGTGTGTGTGTGTGTGTCTATTTGATATTTGTACTTTATACACTGATTTTGTATTATTGCACACCTGCTGCAGATTTATCTTCAGCACTTGCACTTCTTTGTGTTGCGACTGTATTGCCATTTTTTGTAAAGCACATTATGTTGCCTGGTGTATGAAGTGTGCTCAAAAAATAAAACTTGTCTTAATTTGACAACATGTGAATACATCAGGACCTCACTATGGCAGATGTACAGAGAGTGTAAGAAAGCCTCAGGAACATATACCTGGGCTACTGTAAGCAACCATGGTGCCTCCCCTTGAGTTGTAACCCAGAAGAGTACCAGTAACTAAGTGTGTTGTAGCTTGCCTTGTTTAAATATTTAAACCAATTGAATGTGGAACATGTTCTTTTCATGTGCATACATCAATCAGATAATATACTTTCAAAATTATATTATTTTTTCTCCTCGTCACCAAGAACACTGGACAAGTAGACATCCATTAAAAAGCTGTTTCAACCGAGGGTGAACGTCCATAAAAAAATACTTTAAAAGGATTGTCTGGTTTAATGTGAGACATCTGGGTAGTGTCTGCCATACTGTGTACTTCACTTGATATCTCCCAGTAGACACCCTGTCTTCACTGTCTTCAGTAGGATAGCATCTCTTCTTGGAAACATGAAATGGGCATCAAACAGCTCAGAACAGCATAGTTTCCTGAATTAATATTCAAGGCTCAGTCACCTTTAAGTTCTGTATGCTAAACGTTTTCCCACATAGCTCGGAGGAGTCTTCAGTAATCAGTATCTTGGGGAGGAGCTCACTGCAGCAATTTATATAAAGTAAGAGTTATGAAAGCATTGTCAGATACTGGGCTGTTTTTTTGTTTGTTTGTTTGGTGTTTTTTTTTTTACAATCAGCTTTTCTCCACTGACTTTAATGTCCAAATGAACTCACTGAAGCGGGTAAAGTTCATCCTACTCAATATAATAACACACAACTACTACTCCTGTAGACTATAGACCCAACTAATCAAATATGAAGATTACTCTAACGCTTACAAATAGCAAACTAAGATTCAAACTTGTGATGAATGTAGAAAGTAAAATTGTTCATTGATGTCTTACAGTTGTGACCACGAAACATATTATGCACATATTTTATTTTTGAGAGAGAATTATAACTGCTCTAAATACCTGAACAGTGCATGCATACTGTATAATTTAGCTTGAAATAAATTTACATTTTGTTTGAGGATGGAACTCAGCTAAAAACTCCATTCTCCTAATATTGGTAGTCTCTTAGAGTATATAAGCTGACAGGCAAAGGCTCAGCATGATGCACTGGTAACGTGTCCTGCATGAGCAGTTTTGGGACAGGAGTCAACCCTGAAAAAAGCAGCAGCAAGACGAAAGTGCAGGGTGAATGAACTCCACACAGCCTTTTACAGTACCAGGATACACAACATAAAAATAAAAAATCCGGTGAAAAATGTATCAGCACACAGGTGCATCAAGTGAAAGGTTATCTAAACCGAGTTATCAAAGTCCCATGCCACACTATCAGCAAGCAAACCACAGGTCCAAATTAACACAGCAGCACGTTGACAAATATATTAATAAGATCTATTTGCTTTGAAGAGGAAACATAGTGGCTGTCCTGGCTCATCAGATAAATAAAAGCCTACACATCCAATTAGAGCTGGCTTCTATGATGGATGAAAGGCATTCACTGTAATGGTTTGTTAATAACACGTGCAACTTCCCCTTTGCACAACAATGGTATAATTAGGGAGACTGTGGGGATATGACCCATTTGTATAAAACATCTGCAGCCACTCACCATCGTTGAGATTCACTGGTGGTTGAAGCACCCATATTGTGACAGATGAGATGAAGTAACAGTAGGTAGCACAGCAACCCTGTGACTGAGTGTTTGGCATTGTGGGTTGGCAGTTAAGCGCATGCTGTGGGCGGACAAAGTGCCAGTATGCCATGGGTACAAACAAGAGTACAGACAGAGCTTTGTGAAAAATAACAGAACTTTCTTGTGGTATTTATCAGCTGCTTCTCAAAACTAGTGTCTAATTAGTTGGCATATGGAAAAACTGGCAATTAGCAGTCAGTGTCCTATTGTGATGCATGGACTTACAGAAAAATATGCAAAGATGACAACAGTGCAGAGCTACTTCTGAAACTTGTGTGCCGTTATTGAAAAGAAAGGAAAAAAGAAATTGTTGACAGATATATCACTCTTGTAAACAAGAACTGATTTTCTAATGATTTTTTTCAACGTGTTATGCCGTCACGTTGCCTTCTCTCTGTGAGCTGTGAACATACAAGAGAATTTCAGGACACTGAGCAGACTGCATGGCTGTCTGCGTCAGTGAGGTTGAGCGTCCCTCTGTTATTGCTTGTGTTTTTTTCTCTCTTTGGGTTTATGTCCATTTTAATATCTTGGTCTAGATATGAGCTTTAGGACACACATCCAGTTTTTCCAGATATCCTCCCCGGTGCATAACATCCATCCTGTCAAACATGCAAAGCATGCTCACCACAAGCTCCTACACTAACTTAACTTCTGTGAGACCGAAATGAGGTAATGATCACGTGATGGAAGATGGTTCAAACGAAGAAATGTGTGATGCAAATTGATATACAGTAAATCCTCAGGGATGGAAGTCATCAACGTTGATTTTTTTCTTTTGTGCACTTGGATGTTATACAAATATATCCACACTATGAACATATTTGTGAATTGCCAAATACGTAAATTACAACATATCCTCATTATGTTGATAGAAAACGTAATCAGATCACAATTACATTTACTCCAATACATATTTACTGTTGCAGTTTAGTTGTATAATAAGATTATTTTTAGGAGACAGTTCTCCTATCGTACTACCCTGTGCATTGAAAAATGATACAAAAGGGATACGCAGTGCATTAAAAAGTGATGCCAAAGGGGGTCCTGACCAAGTGACAATATGTGACAACTTGGGAGTGAGACCGTGGTTGCAACCTGCAGCTGCAGGAGGACACAGCTCCATGTCCAGAGAGGTCACACTCTCAGCCACCCTCAGCCCAGTCTAGATACGTGTTCTAAAGTTGTACATCATGGACACATTATGCATGGATGCATTTTCATTGAAAATACATCCATGATGTTCTTTGATGACCTTTGAGCTAAATTCTAACATCAGCATGCTCAAATGATCCCAATGACAATGCTATTCAGCAGGTGTTTACCATCTTTACCATCTTAGTTTATTTAGTTAGCAAGCTAACATTTGCTACTCAGCACTAAATACACAGCAAAACTGAAGGGATAGCAATCCACTTACTCCTTAGGGGGACATGAATATCCAGAATTTCATGTCAATCTATCCAATAGTCAAGAAATGAGTAATTAACTGAGATTTTACTCAAAACCACAAATCTGATCTTCACAGTGGTCTAGGGATCGGATTTCCAAAGTCAGTACATTGTACATTGATTCAGTAGATGAAATTCAATTTTTTGAGGAAGTTTAACTGATGCTGGTGCTAGATGAAAAGTCAGAGGATCTCCAAAGTCACTAAGATTCACTGTGGATATATGTACTATATTTAATGACAATTCATCAATAGTTGTGAAGACATTTTACTAAAAATCATTAATGTCAACCTCATGGTAGGACTAGAGAAAAAGTCAGGGGATCACCAACGTCAGTAGGATTCATTGTCTGGGCACCATGAATGTCTGTACAAAATTATGTGCCAATCCATCGAACTGTTGTTGAAACATTTCAGTCTGGACAAAAGTGGCAGACCAACCAAATG
The DNA here is from genome assembly GCF_016859285.1 of Xiphias gladius. NCBI lineage: Eukaryota > Metazoa > Chordata > Actinopteri > Istiophoriformes > Xiphiidae > Xiphias > Xiphias gladius. The sequence goes on along the minus strand of NC_053416.1, from coordinate 25,703,420 downwards.
ACTGGCATTTCCATCCTTATTCCTATAGTCACTGACTTGAAAAAGGTTTTACCAGAGAAATGAAAAATCAATCGTATTATACTAAAAGGAGTTAATGCTATCTTTCTTCAGTTTATACATTGGAGTAATATCATTGAAGTTTTCAATGAAAGAATGAAGCAGTGTTATTTTACATATATGGTCACCAATAATAGAAAACACATTTGTCTTGTGTAGTTTTTGTAAATATGTATGTACTGTTATAGTTACTTCAAGAATAATAACAAGCTGTAAAGTGCATTCAACAGGCCAGACAACATCCACATCCCTGCAAACACACACACACACACACACACACACACACACACACACACACACACACACACAGACACACACACACACAAAATGAAATGTAAAAGTTGAGCATATGCTGCTGCCATGTTCACTGATCCTGTTCTTGAAACATCTGCTGGTTTTAACTGCATGGACAGAACACAAGGACATCTGAGTTTGTATCTCACATTGGTTTATGTACAGGTAATGAGACCTTTACTTTGAAACACTCTTCTGTACAAGGGTATGTATGTAAAGTCATTTTTGTTGCTCAAACTACTCTGAAATGTTTTGTAGTTCTCTGATGGGTATTCAGATTTCACGACAATGTCTTTCATATTAAATAGTAAGCAGAATACAGAATGTGGGCTCGAGTTTGAGTAACTATTCCTAGCTGATAATAGGGAAAGTGAATGTCTTAATTGGCAATTATATACCCTTCTGCCCTGTTAGCTGAACTCATTAAGAGGGTCAATCTTTAATATATCCAATTATCATAGGAACCAGGACATACCATTAAACAATAAAGTGAAATCCATGTACCTGCAAAGCAATGTCAAGTGCAAACAACAAGTTTATACTGTAAACTGCCCTAAATTATATAACAAAGCTGTAGCTCTGTTTTCATATCTGTCACATCAAATCCTCATTCAATAGCTATGGCATTATTCATCATCAGCAGAGGGGTGAATGACATAAAAGGACAAAGGAGGAAAAGCATATCTCCAAGCGTTCCTGGCGTTTGGGTGACATTGTCAACTACTCAGTGTGCACTCCCACCATTTATCAGATGTAGCTCCTGCCCATATTTCTATGAGGAACTGATCACTGATTTCTATCTCATGGTAGCTTTAAGACCACATTTATTATAAGCCTCCAGCTATGCCCAATGGCTATGTTTGTAAATGAACAATCAAATGCCCTGAAATAATTCAAAGAAAGAAAACTTATCTCGGTAAGTGGATGGCTTAACCAACCTAGAGTTCAGTATGTGAAAAAAAAAACAAATCATTGATTTGGGTAAAACTGAATGAAGTGCCTCTGTTTCTGTTGGTCATTGGATTGTTTTTAGCCATGCTAATGCATGGGTCTGTCAGTAGGTGGGTCTGCCACATTGGTCCAGCCTAAAAATATCTCAACACTTGTATAGTTTGGATGGTCTGAGTAGTCTCAGGGGTCTCAGACATTTGGAACCCACTGCACATGGTCCCTGGAGGATAAATCCTGCTGGTGATACCCTGACTCCATTTGCTAGAGATCCAGTTCCTTAAGCCCAGATCATACACCAGGACAGATGCAGACAGCTGCAGACTTTATGTTCCTCTATACATTCTACAATCAGATTATGCATATGCTGACACATTCCACACATGCACACTAAAAAACGTAATGGCGACCACTTATCAAGAATAGTACTAAGGATATGGAATACATGCAATCTTTGGTGATCGACTGACTTTTCGTCTAGCGCCAACATGAGGTTGGAATTTATGTTTTTTATTGAAATATTTTGACAACCATTAGATGGATTGCAGTGACACTTAGTACAGGTATCCATGGCCCCAGAGGATGAATTGTAACAACTTTGTAGTAACTTTGATCTGCTGACTTTTCATCTAGCAACACTATCAGGTAAAAATTTAACTTTGTAAAACTGTTTTATTTATGGCCAAAGTCCTGCAAAACTAATGACCGTCCCATCAGCCTCAGCTATAATTTTTGTGTATTGCTTATTAGTAAATGATTGTTGGCTTTGGAGTCTAAGGAGCTTTACACACATACAGACTACAGAGACATTAAAGACACCCAGCAGCATTACAGGGGAAAATTGAAACGGGCTCAACTTTGTGCGAATGAGCGACTCATGCAGTGCAACCAACAACCAGGCAAGAGCCAATCGCGCTCGTTTTGATATCCATGGCAACTGAAGCACAGAGATGGTCACTACTCTGCTCAGTAAGTAGAGTGGGGAGGACTTTGAGTGCAGATACAGGAGATACCGGAAAGCAATGCTAATAAATCTTGGCTGTTCAGTCAGTCTTGCCAATGGCTGTTAATTATATTAAAATGCACATTACAATGTAAAAAAAAAAAAAAAGACTACAAACAAATCTTAGAGAAAAAAACTGTTCCACAGGAAATTAAACTTCCTTGTGTGTAGTATGGTAACTTCTGCTCTGGTGGCAGAGCAGAATATGTATATTAAAAGATCAACACAACACCCCCCAGAGCCACAGCTTTGCGAGAGGCCAAAGACTACCTTCTACTTTATATCTGTATGTGTGAATGCAGCGTCAGTCTTGTTCAGTCTCAAAGAGATACACGAACACACCTTCTTTCAATTAAATGTACAGCAGAGTTCAATTTGCAGTCCAAAAGTGTGTTGATGTGAGTAAACACCTTTGTTTTTTCACTAAGACACATAAACCACATGGATGGATAAGACTGCACAGTGTAATTTAAACCTTTTGTGTGAGGTTTGCCTGAAAATTATATTACTCTTTAATGGATATATATTGAGCATTTATTTACCTGTGTTGTTTGAGCTGTGAACAAGGAGATTATTCAAGGTGAACATCAATAAAGTTCTTGTCACTACCAAAACTAATAAGCTTTAATGTTATCATGTTTTTTCACCAAGGACACAGGTTTAAGAGCAAGGAAACTGCTTCCTTTTTTGGCAGACACCTTCCTCTACCTTTACCATATCTGTATTGTTCTCCCATCCAGGAATTAAAAATTCCAGGTGCAATTTTGCTATATGGAAATAATCTGCTCTGATCCACTCTACTATCTCTTATGCCATGCTAATGAGAAAAAGTTTTCAAAAAGACTGATTTACCATGAATGAATGAAAACCTTGGTGGTACCAAAGAGAAAAGATGAATATGTCTTTTTCTTCTGACATTTGCCTTTTTGAGATGAAATCCCACTAGGTGATACCTTATTTGAACATCAATTTACAATACCATAAGTAAAAGCTGAACATGACCTTCATAAAAGCTGCAAAGCATTCGTCTCAATATGTTATTTTCGTTTTCAGTAGATGTGCAGTTGTATATATATACTGTATCTCCATCTCCATAAGTTGCATCTGTGGCTTTTCTTACATGGGTCAAAGAGTATGCTTCCCTACATGCAATGCCCCTGTACATTATGGGGAATAGCTCCTGATCACCAGTGTTTTATGTTTCTTCTCTACAGCATTTGTCAGGTATGCTGGTAGAGGAACAGGCTTTAAACAGCAGTCTGTTGAGAACCAGTTTCCAGTGAGAAAACCTGAGACAAATTTGAGTGGAAAGGCAAATGTTTACACAAACGGAGCAGGGGAAATAAATCGTTTAAATATAATCAAGAAGTTGAATTACCTAATTAAATATGCTGATATGAATATTGTGTTTTGCAGATTAAATGAGCTTGGAGCAACAAATAATATTTTCTATCTCCCAGCTAATAAAGCATACAAAAGCACATGCTATGAGAAGTTACCATTCTAAGCCAGTTCAAATGAAATTAATACCTGTAAACTCATTTCATGTTTTGTGTAGTACTGAGATGTTTTCTCTTTAAGTATGAAAGGTAGTATATTGACTTAGGAGGTGGCACTGATCTTGAAAATTGTGGTGCAAGCTAAAATACTATAGCACTGACATACAGTAAATACTGTGTGGCTACAATCAAATACCCGAATACATTCCTTTCTTTAAGATTAGAAAAAAAGAAGAATTTAATAGTTTGATTTAGAATTTTACAGATTAATTTCAAATTCTGCCGGCCATTCTTCAATTTGGCCTTTCATGAAAGAGGAAAAGATCTGCAAAATTGTTGCTTTGAGATGACATTTCATGTGCCTCCCTCCACCAGCCATTATAAAATAGTCTTGAAGTCTGTGTTTGTACTGGAATATAGCACCTTTTCAATGTGTGCCATAAATACACCTACTATAAATCAAATCAGCAGCTTTGGCTTTGGCTTCTGGTCTGTCCAACTTTGCCGTTGTGACCAATATTGTAAAACTGCAGAAGACAATAGTGCCAGACTAATACTGTGAATCAGCCAGACTGATGTATAGGTCAATATTACCTTATTAATTTAGAAACAATGTCTCCATTACATACATTAGTTTTCCACCAGATGGCACTGACAAGTGCAGGGATCTGTATTAAGATTTTTTTTGTGTGTTGTGTGCTGACATTAAGAAATATATATGAGGCATTTTCTCCAAGATGCTCGGAACAACCTACCTGCCAAGTATCTTGAAACACTGCACAAATGTACCAAGGTGAATTTGTGTTTTTTTTAAAGGTGTTCATACCAAATATTGTTTATATAGACAGATTTCTAAAACTCCTAAATATTGATGTCATTATTGGCCAAAAAAACAGTATCAGTCGGGCTATAGCCGAAACTGTGACAAAACCAAAACTTGATTCATCACAATATGAACCACCATCAGTATCAACTACGTATCAATTATTATTTAGTTATAAATATTTAAGATATATAATATTATATAAGATTTATATAAGATTTTTTTTATTGATGGAGAAACTTGGTTAGACTTTGTGTCTATTCCCAGGAGATTATCAAACACACTCTTCAATTGCCATGCAGACACTTTTTATAAGAAAGCTTTAAAAGGAGCTGAGAAGCCACCAATTAAAGAGACAAAAGAAGATTTGAGTGCTATTTGTTCGGCAGGATGTCTCTGCAAATCGACGTGCCTAGCATCATTACACTTTCTGTGTAGAATGGAAGAAATTCAGAGGGACAAAAGATGTTATTTTTTCTTTCCAAAGTTCTCAAATGAAAGGATAAAGGAGTATAGCCAATGGATGGGTGGAAAGTTCTCAAATCAGCATTGCTAAAAGGTTTTTCACCTAGCGGTTTAAGGCAACCTCCTGCTGAGCCTAACGTACCATGGCCAACAGTTCCCAAAGTCTGTCCACCACACTCCCTCCTGAGATGACAAATTGCCCAATGCTGCATTACTCAGGAGTCTTCTGACAGAAAGATTCTCCTATTTCCTAGTCTTTGTCAATCAGGGATTTGATCTAACCATAAGTACACAGTAATCTGTCAAAACAGACAAACAAGGTTGAACCAAATGATTCACTGGCTTCTGGGTTGCAGGCAGCAAGGAAACTGAAGAATTAAATTGTGCAGGAAATTGCAAAAAAGGTGTTATATTATCCTGCTGAGTTATAATAATATGATTATAATAATCTGCATCTTTATCATTTGAAACGCTGTTGGTTGATAGTAAAAAGATTCAAGCTTTACCCAGTAAATAAAAGCCTGTGATTTTGCTATTCTAAATGCTGGATTCTCTTAATCTTATCTAAATACTAAATACATCAAAACAAGCCTTTGGTTCTTCTTTTAACCGGAATGCAATCTTTCCCTAACTTTAACAAAGTCACAAGTTTTTGTGACTAAATCTAACCAAACCTTAACCATAGAGGAGAGAGATCAGAAAACTCTCACAAATCGAATCCTTTTTGTTATGGGTTTGTCCTGTCGATAAGGTTGTCAGATCAGAATACACTCAAACAGGTCATTTTCGAAGGCAACAACAACAGACCTATTTGTCATTCTGATTGGGGGAGATGTTGGGATAGGAACACAGCTGCAGTGTCTGGTAGGTCTTTACTGGGAGACATCCAATGCCAAACACAAAATAGATTTTATGTTTCCCATGGGAGAAATGGTGGTTTGTGTGCAATATACACGGAAAAGGCAGAGAGAGCACAACTGATGTAACCTTGACTGAGAGGACAAAGAACTGAATGCTACCCACAGAAACTGTGAAAATGACAGATTTAACCTCTACAAAAGAGACAATTTGAACACCTGCACTGCTGTCCCAAAGATAAAAACCTCTCCAAGATGTGGCTTTTTTTTAAAACTAGATTTCACTATCATTAATTATATTTTCATTTATACATACATTAAAGGCATTCATTTTGAATGTCTCTATCCATAAGGTATATTGGGTTCAGTGTGTCTCAATTATGGAAATTCAACAAATCAATTTTCAGTCATATGTACCTGCTACTGTAATGTCTTAATTGATTTCTCTTTTTCACACTCAAATGTGTAGTGCCCTCACGTTCAATCGGTGATACTTATTTAGCTTAAAAGACAAATGAAGATAATCACATTAAGACGAACAAAAGAACAAACATGGATGTGAAAAGATTGGATAAGAAGGTAAAGATTCCTCAGAAATCTGCATTGTTTAAATTTGTTTAAATTTCACTTTCTAGTACAAGTGGTGGAATCAATACACTATTTTTCTAAAATTAAAAGGGATTTTTCATTCTTCAGCCCTCAAAAACTATTGGGCAAAACTTGATCCAATCCAAATCAAAGGAATTCATTTTGGGGGGCTTCTGATATACAATACTTCACTGTGAGACAGTATAAGCTTTTCAGTTCAACACATTTATATGCACAGCCCTCTCATTCATAAAAGCCCCTGTCATCTCTCCGTCAGTTGCTATGGATTTACAAAGACCACACAAAGGCAAACACAGTCAATTAACTTTCTAGCGAATTAATATGCGCAGTCATCATGGCTTACATTGTGTTTACCTAACGTGATATGCCACTTAGCACAATATTTACAAGAAAAAACTGATTATACAGCCTTGCATTCTGTCTCACATTTGGACCAGGATTTTCAGTGTGAGGGATGAGGACAGCAATCTCTTTGTCTCTCTAATGTTTGAGTAAGCAGTCTTGTCGGAAGCATATTAAATTTTTGACATGAGGAACAGCCTGGAAATGACAATGCCAAGTGCTCTGATATGATTTATAGTATCCACATTAGGAATGGAACTGCCTTCACCAAGCTGGAGATATTGGCAAAGAAAAATGTATGTATGTTCTGGTAAAAAAAAAAAAAATTTTTAAAAGAATGTATAAAATGCTTATAGACTGTTGATTGAGATTAATGCACAGGCTTATGGGAATGAGCTCTAAAACAACAACCCATTACATTGGATAACTGATTTGAAAAATCTATAGCAGTCCATTCCCCAGGCAAGAACTAATGCCGCTGTGGACCATAATTCATTAACTGCTTGGCAAATTACTTGCCATTTTTTTAAGACAGAGAAGTTAAAATGCAAAATGACTTCTTACATAAAGTCACTGGACTTTTCCTGTTGTTTCTCAATGCCATCCTGCATACTCAGCTTTTCTAGTCTCATCTAATAGATGATGATGTCATGGTAAAACAATGCTAAATTGTGTATCGTCTGTAGTTGTAGTTATAACCTGCAGGATTCAAATTACAGAAAATCCTTATAGTGATAACCATATATTGATATTATTCCTCTTGACAAACTCTGCAAGAAATAAATTCCAGACACCATGAATTTTATTCAAGGGGCAATGCTCCCTTTAATTAAAGTTTAATGATTGCATGCACAATTTCAATTAGTGTCAAAGTGAAAGAAACCTAAAATCATTTCTGGTCAATGATCAGGTTGAAACCATTTTTTCGTGTCCCTTGACCTGTATAGTGTCTGGCATTTCAGGCAAATTTAACTCACCCAGGTTTTGTGTTTTATGTGTTTTGTGTTAAGGGGTCTCATCTGGCAGGAGGCAAGCTGAGATTTGGTTGGGGGCTTCTGTAATTGTTCTCACATTCCATTTATGTTCTGTCAGTTCCGTGCTTTCTTTGCCACTAACTCTCGTGTCATTTCACACCCTGCAACGCCCCCTGCCCCACTTTCCCGTCTGCTCCACCTGTGCACACACCTGTTCCCATTTACCTAATCATTCCCCTCTGTATATGTACCTCCCTGTGTCCACTCACCAGTTGTCAGATTGTCTCTATGCTCTTTGCTAAACTCATCTGACCGGTGCCGTTGATTGTTTGCATGCCTGTTTGTGCATGCCATCTCTTTGTACTGTTGTCTGCCAGGTTTGTTTGCCTTTGTTTGAACCTTTCAGTAAAAACTCTTTACCTGCCATTATTGACTCTATTATGCTTGTGGGTCCTGAGTTTCCTCAAAATGTTATATGGCGATATGTACAGTGAATCTCTTACTTGGTGAAGGCGTCATTCTGCTTCACCCCCAGGTAGTAGGAGTGCAGATTAAACATGCCAATCACGAACGCCAGAGAGACCAACATGGAGACAAGCAAGAAATTGAACTTGTTCTTGACAGTTCTCACTTAAGAGGTCTGCATTTGGCAAAAGCTCTCGTAGGCTAGGAAGATGTAAACAATCCGAGAGAAGCTCAATATCACTGAGATTGCATACAAGTCCTCCGATTACCAGGGGGGGTCTGATGGAAACCAGTAGGTTCGTGCTACAAAAACAGAGCACGACTACATCAGTAAAGTTAATCAAATCAACTTTTGACTTAATTTTTTTTTTTTTTTTTTTTTTTTCCCTGAAGTTTTCTCTAATCTTGCTGTTCTTGTAAAATGTGAGTTTTATTTCTTCAGGCCTCCAATGATTATCAAATACACATGTCTAATGTAGAAATAGACTGTATTATAAGGGGTCTCAAGCAAAAAATGTTGGGGACCACTGAACTAAACAACTGTTAACTGGCATTTCTTCAGAAATGCTATACTGTAATTCTAAATTTGATCAGTGTTTGGTTGGTCTTTTTAATCTTGTCTTTAGTTAAAGGTGTCTTTGTTTTTAAAAGCAGGTCTAGGTGCCAAAGAAATACTGTGAAAGCGTCAAAATGCTCAATCCACGGAGACATTGCGCACACAGCCCGTATTCAGAAACTGTGCCTTTAAAACGAGCCACCAGAAACTGTAACTTTGTCACACCATGGCCCCAGTACGGCCACCCTGGACCCACCATCAAACCCTACAGTATTTGGTTTCTCCAAATATTTCCCCAAAATCGGGTATTCTAGATATTTACCCAAAATTCAGCTTTTTGATCTATATCAATTAGTTTAGTGTCTGTTCAGCATCTCCAACAATCTTTCCAGCTTTTAATTTTTTAAAAACTATTCTTCTGATGTTTGTCCATCAGTGAGCCTGCAAGAGCCAAAGGCAGTAGTAATCCCAGCAATGCAGTACATATGCTCCTATATGCACTGCATTGTGTTAACTTACTGCCACTGTTTGAGGTAAATGATGGTTTTTAAAGTCTGGCAGTCTATTAGTCTGTTTGACTGTCCCAGCATGGACACCCAGTGTAAAGTAATGTATCTCGGAGGGCAGTGTGACGTTTAATCTTTTTCCCGCAATGTTCTGATGTATTTAGAGTTTCTCAGTAATTCAACACAGAGGATTCAATCTATAATTTTGCATTTAACCTTCCATCTTCATTTTCTGTATCAGGAATGAAGAATGTTGTTTCTTGGCGTTAGTGCCATTTTTTAAATGTTCTCTCTCTCCTCTTAACCTTGTGATTTTGATCATCAAAATCAATTTCTTTTCATCTTTTTTGGACTTTTTCATATTACCTCATGATGCATGTAATTTAAAGTCTTGAGTATTTTATTGGCTCATTACCTCTACAAAGGAGGTTATGTTTTCACCCATGCTTGGTTTTGTGTGTGTGTGTGTGTGTGTGTGTGTGTGTGTGTGTGTGTCCTGGAGTCTGGTGTAAGTTGTGTAACATCTGCCTTGGCAGAGGTATGCACTAAACTGAGTACCACTCTAGTTTTCACATTTCTGCATTGTAGTCTCAGGTTGTTTGAAATGCCCTGTGTTAGACAGCAAATGGAGTCATGCAATGCATATATTATTCAAAGTTACTAATAACTTAATTCTTGAACATCGCTTTAATCTAATGTAATTTAACATAAAGGAACATCACGCACCACACAGCCACAAGCCCTCTCAGAACCTACTTTGTTGTTATTCTTCAACACGTCTTTGCTTCTGCAGATCTTAAATTGTTTTTAATAGTTTATACAACTAAGCTTCAACATGTTTTGTAGGAAACATGAATTGTCTTCAGACGCATCATTTTTTTTTATCTTGTCTTCAGTGGCACTTTTTAGTAACTACATTTATTAACAGCAACAGCATCTTCAGGACGTTGTTTGGGGTGGATGGAGGGTTCATAACCCTGCAACACCAGAATCGGGGTTCACACCCACAGTCCGTCTGTTATTTAGGCAACAAAAGCACTTTGGTTAGGGGAAGATGGTGGTTTGGTTAAATGTGAAAAAACACATTGCGTCTGAAGTAACTGAACTTTTCCTGTATTAAACCAGACCAGGATCTTTCCTGAACTTTTAACCAGGTGCTCTGAGAGTCTAAACAGAACCACAAAACGGTTATAGTGCCATAGTCACCAAAAATGGATATTGTACTGGAAGATAGGATATTTTGAGGGAAAACAAATACATTTTTTATGAACATTTTACTGATACGTTCAGTATCAACCTATTTGTGACTGGCCAAATACGTAAATCAACATTTCCTCATGGGTTTCCTACTACACACATTTGCTGTTGCAGTTTAGGTGTGTAGAAACTTAACTTTTAGGAGACAGGGTTGCCAAAATCTATGTAACTTCATATTATTACAGGATATCTTTTGTACCTTAATCGTTGTTTTACTGACTGGATTATGTCACATAAGAATTATATGATGGGATTATAATACAGTTACAGTACATTTGACCACACATCATGATTGAAATTATGACTTCACCTTATTTACTTTTTAAAGCTCGACCTAATCTGTGTAGCTCTTTTTCTTTGGGTTTTCAGTGAATACCCTATTAGCGTAACTGGTTTAAATCTGGGCCAAAGTGGGTGATAATGCCTTTGTCCAATCTAATTTTAGTTTTATGAATTTCTACATTCAGTTGTCTGTCACATCAATTAGCGAGGAAGACAGCACATACTGCGCAATACATCTGCATGCATTACTGTGTGCAAATGTGTGTATTTTGATGCAACCATTGGGACATTTTCAAATCAAACATGTTGGGGCTTTATGAGCGACGAGCCTTGTGCCTGCTGCACACTAGTGCCACTATTGCATGGTATAGCTCTTCCTGTCGTGTATTAAAGAACAGGTTGACATTTTGGGAACCACACGTCTGCATCCTTGCAGAGAGTTAGATGAAAAGATCAATACCACTCTTGTATCTTTGCATTAACTATGGAGCTATGCATAGGAGGCAGCCTAGCTTAGCGTAAAGACTGGAAGCGGGGAAACAGCTAGTCTGGCTCTATCCACATCTAAAGCTCAATAATTTACATGCTGAACCTTCTGAAAAAATGTAGAATGACAAGATTTGCCAGAATTAAGTGAAAGCAATTTATTCTCGATTATCCTTCTAAAATATCAAGTTGTAGGCTGTATAAAGCTGACAACTTATTGAATCATAAGTGTTTTACTTTCTTCACAGTGATAACTGTATTGACTCCAGTGAAGTTATTTTTCAGTAAACAAAAATCTTAGTACTTATTTGTACTATATGTTGGGTCATGACAGTATGATCTACAATAAGTAGGATATGAAGGGTGACATAAGTATTTAACTTACTCTTGCTCTTTAAAGGAAGCTAAACTTTGTTGCACAGTATTCAAGTGAGTACTGTGGCAACGGGTTTGGTAACACACAAAAGCTGAGTAGGCAGGAGAAGACAGGAGCTTTTGTTACTGTTGGAGTGTGTGAGGCTCTGGCTATTTCCTGGAAGCAAACTAGTGCAGTCCCAGTACATATGGAAGTCAAAGTCTGTGTAGAAAAGCTTTGTTAGTTAATATTTTGCCAGCACTATTTTAATAGTTCTCAGCATGAAATAAAAAACATATTTCCCAAAATGTTTAATTATTCCATTAATGCTCACTCAATCTAAACCAGGGTATTAATAGCTTCATAGCGCGTTCATGGGGTCAAAATAAAAACAATGTGGGAAGTGCTGCAAGCTCAGTTTCACTAGGTACATAAATCTGAACATTTGTAATCCCACACTGACATACTTACTCCAGGTCAGAACCTCATTACTCAAGGAGTGCATTTCTGGGTAAGTTTTAGAAAAAAGGCAACACAGATTGTTGGCAGAGGAGTTACAATGGCATTGCAATGCTTGAAGAAAATATCAAAGTAAAAAGCAGCGAGAAATGACCCAGATGTGCATATGTGTCTACAAACACAGAAGCGCTATTTGACAAAGTGCCACATGGTGTCACTTTGAGGTTACAGTCAAGAGAAACACCAAACCTGTTTTCAACAGGGCTAGTCTTTTGCTGTTCAGAGTCACTCGATAAAAAGCTGGATTGACTAGAGGCCAAGGGCATGTTATCAACAGAAGAAAATGTGCTAAGGAATGCATGACAGAGGCAATAAGTATCACCTGTAACACCATTGTATACAAGTATTCTTAATTCCACAAACCCAGCAGCTGCCTGCTATGGAAGACATGCCACACACTGAATCTATACAGTCCAAACACCAAGGATTCTACACTGGCACGGTTTCTGGTGTTCTGCTTTTCATGTTGGCAGGAAGTGACTGCATCCTCAGGCCTTGAATAATGTCACAAAGTCAGTAAAAGTCTGAGAACAGGTGCACAAACTGGATACTCAGTTATTTGGAGAGGTAAGTTCACCCTGAGCACCTAGATGCAGTGAAACCCTTTACATAAACCCTGTTCCTTTTAAAAAGTCGGCTGTTTGACGTCAGTGATAGTTGAAAAGGAAGACACTGAGTTACGTTTACTCTTTAAAATATAAAAACCAACTATACCATTACCTTCACCTTTTAAATCAGACTGTCCCAAAGTGCTCTTGAAAATCTTTCACAGGCTCAACATGCAGCATCACTGAAGCCTTTTACTGGCTATTCATCCAATCAACGTACTAAGAAATGTGCTTTGAATATAAGGAGATCAATCAGAGCTCATGAATTCTGCACAGTGTTCTGTCTAGCCAGAGGAGCACATGCAGCCGGATACTGAGAATGACTAAGTGCTCCGACGAACGCCACAGGAGGTCCTTCCTTCCCGTGGCCATCCAGTTATGCTACTCCTTCTCTTTCAGTACTCTGCTGTTAAACCAATGTTAATTTACTGTTGACCCACATTGCACTATTCATTCAATTAACTGAGAAACTGTAACAAAACAATTGCCCTGCGGGCATCATTAAAGTTTTTCTTTTTCTGATTCAGATTCAGAAGACATACTTCAGGACAACTGTCTGTCTACCACCTTTAAATACACACATAACACGCCTATATGAGCACACTGACAAAAACACACACCTCTCCAGGGTGTGATGCATGAGGACTGTTGACAGATGAAATAGATGTAGATGGGCCAACACTTGGCACATGTATATCAGTCTTCCCTGCCCCCTTCTTCCATTTCTTTCTCTCTTAAGGAAGTCATCAGTCAAAATGGAGCTTTCACTCAGATGCATAAGGTAGACAGCCATGATATTTATTGTATGGAGGCAATACACACACTAGCACTACATCTGGCCCCATCCAGTCAGTACAGGAACCAAATTGATTTCTGCAGCCCACTTCATTTAAACCTCAACAGCAGAACACTGGTGAGCCAATAAAATCCACACCTGCTCTTGCTAGGGAAGATGAACAGGTCTAAGAGATTTTTATATAAGTCTTCCTCATGGTGGGTGACAAAAAATAAACTACATCGTGGAAATCAAAACTGGTAAATGCCTTATTTTGTTCTTAAAAAAAGAAAAAGAAAAAAAATCTGCCAGGCACCGTTTGGGACCTGGTATGTTGGAAACACTAAAACAAGATGGACGATCAGGAAGGCAATGCTAGGAGAATGGCAAACTGGGAATCGGGAAACAACAGTACTTGTAGTAAAAATAACAAGTATTTATTATTAACATCAACCTGTTTCAAGAAATGGCTTTCATCATGGTTTTTGAAACAAATAATTGAAAAGCAAATATAAATTCATAAGACACGCTGAATTCAACCTTAGAGAAAGCTGAATGAAGAAACGGAGGCTCATGTGACAACTAAGAAGAAGATGAGGTGCACACCCTTCCCAGTGTAACAATTACTGTATTTATCCAATGTTTTGACGAGGAGGATAGAGGAAAAGAGACTCAGAGGCAGGATAGAACACAGGAGCGTTGTGTTGAAAATAAAGGTAACTCAGAACTGAAAAACTCACAATTGCTTCAAACTCTCCCCCCAATACATTGGTGGTGTCCCTTTTGCAAGTTTTTCCAACATCTAGAAGCTCATGGAGGCAGCACAGAGGTGAACAGCCAAAGTCACCTGTACGTAACACTTACAAGGGGTTTTAACGCGCCTAGTAAATAAATATTGAGCAGAATGAGCGTAGACTGTAAACGGTGTATGAGAACTGTGATAGAGTAATACTTTACAAAACACAATGATAGCACACCACCAGAACAACGACTCCACAAGATGTATTAAAAGAACACTGATTCTATTGACTGACTGTGCTAATTCACTGGTCATAGTTGAACAAAGATGAAATATGACCTAGAAGTCCGACTTAAGTGAAGAAACTTAACTGGAATTCTGTGACATCGACCCTCAGGCTACCAAGAGGGCAAGTGAACAGTGATATACAGTAGGCTCAAACTGCTACCCAGCATGCATTGTGTTGCTGTGAGAGCCGGCATTAGTTGATACTATCAAACTTCATTTTACATTGTATTTTTGTTTCTTTGTTTAAACCACTCTAACTTTGTTCAGAAAAGTGTGAAATAAATACAGCTTATTGTTGAAGACACTGATGATCATTTATTGCAATCAGACACTAATTGGTACCTAAGACAAGGTAATTGCAAATCACAGAAAGCAAGTCTGGCTGTTTTCACTTGCTCAGTTGCCACTTGTGTGACGTGTGGTGAAAGAAAACATCAAGTGCCAGGAGAAGTGAAGGAGAGTATGGCAAATAATTACAGAAATGCATCACTTGTTACCCACCGATGGGGATACAAGCAAGAATGCCTGAGGGCCTGGTTATGGTAGGAAAGAACTAGTTGTTACAACGTGGAGTCAAAAGGCCAAACTGTTTATAACTGTTTCCGAAAGACCACACTTGAAGACCGAGTGAAATGCAGGTCATCATAGAGCAGGGGAAGATGTAATAGTCATTTAAATATGCGCACTCCCAAAAGGCATTCATTCATTTGTACACACAAAAAAGTGTTACGCACATTTGTACGTGCAAAAAGTGGCAGAATTAGTAGTGTAAAGATAATGATAAAAGAGAGCTGAGAGACAAGCTCCCTACAGCTGAGCAGTCAATGCGTAAGGTGGGCATTAATGTTGAATTGTCAGTTTGAAAAGTTATATAAATTGTCAGCACACAGTTTACCTGTGAGACACAGAATCTTAGCAGCTGTTTTCATATGAACCCACCACAGCTTATTACCAGCTGATTAGAAGTCTGCCAATGGCTTTCTTGAGAACAAATTGAAAAAAGAAATACAAAAAAAACATTAAAAAAAAACAAAACATGTATAACAAAGGACATCAGTGCTTGGTTTGAAGTTTGTAAATGGCACCAACAGACCCCTGTTTTTTCAGTGCATTCACTGTGGATTGTCTCATTAATTGGCCATGCCCTCTCTTAGTCATACTAGTGGCACCATAACTAATTAAATTTGCAGCTACACGGTAGAGGTCAAACTTTTGAACTGTCCCGCTCATGCACCTGAGTTAGGGCCCCTTTGAAAATCACCTGCCGTCGAACCGAATAGATCTGACACATTCGTGAAGAGCTGCATCACAATGTGTCTGATTCAGCGTGAGCAGTTCCACCACCAATGTGTAGAAACGCAACAGGGCTGATTTGAAAACTTACAGTGGTATGTTCCATTGTATCTCTTACAGAGATTATTAAGCCTTCTAAAGTTTTGTTCTGTGTGTGTGATATATTAGACTTTTATATCGTCAATATTTGACATTTATACAAGTGTTCATATGTGTATTTATCATATATGTGAAATGGGCACAAATGCTATACATACTGTATATTTGTCCTTGCACTAAAAATCTAACTTGGATCCATCAACCTACCCTAAACTGGATTTTTGGGATGTTTTTTAACAGCTTTCCCCTGAAGGAACGTCATGGTGTCTTTTGATCTTACAACAACAAACTTTGTGCATAGCCTTAGGAGAGACTACACATACCATGATATCATTTGTAGACACACTGGCAAGGTAGCTATGGTGGGGGTGGTAAGGGGGGATGTTTACTGCTTAACTGCGAGCACTACACAGTGACACAAGGGACTGAGCAGCGTGTGTGGCGCATGAAAAAAAAGTGAATTACTAATACAACTAAATTTAATTACAGTCGAGAAGGTTACATTTTCAGCCATCAGTTAGTTTGTTGGTTTATTTGTTGGCAGGAAATGTCAAGAACCTAAGAACAGATTTCCAGTGAAATCTGGTTGACAGATTGGGCTGATTGATTAGATTTTGGTAGTCATCTGGACGTGGGATTTGCACCATTTAGAGAATTACCATTTCCTAGCCATAATTATAAAACTAATAGAAGTAGGCTTGATTCGCAAACCGAAGAATATGCTTGTAGAGTCCAAACAAATTGGCTCAAGTTAAAAGATAAGTGATGGGAAGGAAGGTTATGAATGTAACAGCCAGTTAGAGAGTTATTCACTGTTGGCATAGGTTTGATGTTTTATGCACTTTTTAGCTTAAACTGCATTTTCTACCGAGGTCGTGATAAAAATAAATTTGAAAAAAATGAATGAAGCAAAACTGACGTAGAATAATCATAACACCACCAAAAGATAACTTAAAAAAAAAAGTAAATCCGAAGCAGCAAAATGCAGACGGCAAATTACATCAGTATTAGAGTTGCTTTTGTCTGTGTGTGCATCCTGTCTCAGCACTTGCAGTTGAAATGTGATGTTAGTTCTTTTCTCTGACAACAAACCTATTATTTTGGAACATGGAGTGTAAATGACTAAATGAATAAATAACTGAAATGATATTCTAGCACTGGCAACTGCAATGCAGAGTTGGAGAGAGGAGATGTATTTACACCTTTCAGGACATTATCAGTGTCAGGAGATGACAGCACTGACTGAAATACAATATCAGCCCCGCTTTTTTGTGTCATCCCACATTTGCACCTGCTGTCAGCTGCACTTGACATTGACACCTGAGGTAAGAAGCTTGTCGGCGCTATGAGTCAGGGTGGATTGGAGTCACACTGGAGGTTAGCCTTGCCCTAGTGTTCTGTAAATGCAGTTTGAATCACACAAAGGTTTAGGGGGGGAGGGTATCGGCTGCCTGCTGGAGTTGATGACAGCAGCTTAGACTCAACCATACAGTAAAGTTCTGTCAGGAAAGACTAAGATAAAAAAGGCCAAACATCAACAACAACAACAACCAAAATAATAATAATAATAATAATAAATCAAGTTGCTACATTGAGTGATTGTGAAGAGGTTGTGAAATGTGTTTCAGCCCTGAATAGTGTCTGCAGGTCTTGTTTTCAGTCTCCATTAGGCCCCATCAATCCCTAGCAATATGTTTGGGCAGGCTGTATATAGCCTGAGAGGCAAAACCCACAACTGTGGGCACCTCGCAGTTGCTTGTCAACCTGATTGCTTTGAGCACACAGGTAATAACAGAAGGCGACTTAGATGACCAGCATTGTCAGTGAAGATTTATGTGAAAAGTCTATGATTGTTTGGATTTAGGACCAAAGGTGTCCTTCGGGAGTCCAGAGGGGGAATGATCCTCTGAGACAGACCTGCTTTAGGTCCTCCTCCGATCAGTTTATGATTCCCTGTCCTACTGTCCTGACCTTTGAGTCCATAGAGACAAAGTTTGTACTCCTGGGCGATTAATTGAATTTGTTCAGCTTGATTTTATGGTAAACAGTTCTTGTTTAATAAAAATAATTGTCTAAATATTTTTCCTGCTTTTCCTTCCAAAACAATCTGAGCCTTGAGGAAATACTAGTAATAAACCTCTGGATAATTATATTATCAACTTCTGTTCCTGTTTGATGAGGTACACTGAGCTTCAAAAACACTGTATAATCAAGATTATTCATCTTGTGCTTGATAGGTCTTCTTAATTTATTCAGCCTTAGATGATTTAAAGTCATCATTACTGCCTGCTCTTGCATATGTTTTATGAGTAAAGTTGAGCTTCAGAGGCGTGTGAGGATTTATAGATATTTTACACAAATATCAGAGATTCTAAGGAATGAATCCTCAGTGGAGAAGTACATACACAGGTAATTCACTCTATAGTATAGCGAGACCATAAAAGCCACGCAGCAGGTGTTCGGTAGGAGTTTTCATTTCAACAGCTGTTATACATTTGCTGCAGCATTGACAGTGCTTTGTTTGAAGAGGACGGGCTGAGTACTTAGCATTGGCAATGTAAGCTAACATGGCTAAACAAAGCAAAGAAGTCCCCTCAGTTCAAACTTGATGAATCAGAAACCTCAGGAGAAAAGACACAGACACAGATCAGTCACTCAGGGGAAGGGAAGCGTGCCTAAAAGCAAACCTGTCAGTCAAATGTAGAGTGAGCATTCGCCCCGTCCTCTGAGGATGAAGAGCTCTCCAAGCTGAGAGGGGTCAATGAGGACTGCTGCGGATTTGGCTCTTTTCCTTTCTGGACAAGTTTCTTTAATTAGCCACAGTGCACAGTGATCCGCTGTATTACTGAGTATACTGATGTGAAAGCAATGAAGCAATGACACCTTAAATTATTAAAGAAGCTGCAAAACTCTTTCCAACATAGAATTTTGTGGTTAGCTTTCGGTAAGTGTTGGAAATATTTTAGGTTGGAAAGACTTTAGATCATTTTAAGAAATATACCTTAGAGCTGAAATTGAATTATATGTCCCGCTATAATCACATCCTTCCCTGGCAGGCAGTAATGGCTTTTCAAGGCTTCTCTAATCACCATGGCAAAAGCACAAAACTACCTGAGTGTGTTTTTTCCGCTCAGTGTGGCTATCAATTTTAATTTAATGTTCTGTCTTTATTACATGGCCATCTGAACAAGGAGGTGAGCTGCAGTGGATCAATCGTGTCATGAACTGAAGGTCACCTCAGCTGTGCTTAAAGGTTTACTAGCAGCTCCTGTTTTGCATTGCTGTCACCACGAGACACTCGCTTTAAATTCCTCAAGAAACTGATCTATAGGCGTCTGATTTTGACTCCTTCACAGCCAGCAATCTGAATGGCAAAACAGTTTATTTGTAAATCCACAACACGAAAAAGGTTAGCTGGACACAAACAAAGCATCCATCATCCCAAAAAAATCAACACTTTCCTCATACATCGGTCCTAATTAGATGGTAGTGTGGTCAGCTTTAAAGCAACCCAATAACCTACCCCAATGCTCCTCCTTTCACACCAGCTTTTAGCACATAGATCATTGCCATACACAGTCGGATCAAACCCAATGACTGCAGAGTAATTTGATGTTTCTATCCATTCCCATCAGTATATTTGTCATGCAAAGTTCAGTGACAAGGTTATGGCTCATAGAGTTGTCAGGTTGTGTAACAGTACAAACTCAGTCACTTGGATCCTGCATTGTGCTCGCTGCTTTGCTGCGAGCCGCATAAGAGTTATGTAAGGCCTGTGATGATATCGCCTCAGTAAGGTTTGGTTGTAACAGAGTCATCATCATTATCCAGGCAGGCAGGAATGACAGTGTGGAGCAGGCTAAGGGTGCCTTTGATTTCTCATTTCACTTTTTCAAATCCCGCTTTAAAGCATAAGCATTATGCCCAACATTTTGGGAACCACAGAGTGCAAACAGTGTTAGATGGTGTACAGCCTGCTGACATAGCTGAACTCAATGAAGATTGCCAGCAGTTTCTTGGTTCCAAAAGGCAGTGATCCAATCACAGCCATACCAGCCTCTTCACACATACTGACTCTGGGAAATTGGCTGCGGCGCAGAAGCTCTTACAGACTCTGGCAGAGGATTCTGGACCTGGTGAATGCCTGATAAGGCTGATTTGAATGAGACTGACTCTTTTGTTTTGATTACAGGAATTATAAATATCAACAGTGACCCCACTTGTGATGAAGCCCTAAATTAATGTATTGCTATCAAAACAATGTGAGCAGTCTAGTTTCAGCATGACTCAACGATGCCCTCAAGTGGCCTGAGCCAGCCAGCTGCAGCCAAGAGAACAACAACACCATCACAGACAGCAGAAACTCATGTTTTTGTCGTCGTGTTGAACTCTGAATAAAGGTTGCTCCCATTCCAAATATGTAGTAAAGAATGTTCCTTATCATAATCCGTCTTCCTTTTTTGTGCTCTGTGCCAGATGGATGATGGAGGATGGGAACTTACATCCATGACTGTCGATGACAAGTCATCAGATATTCTTTAAATCTCAGATCTAAATTGTATTCCTGTTGTACAGCAATTGCCCCTCTTACCCACTAGGAGACTACCCTGCTTTTGTGTCTTTGACCACATCCAAATAATTGCATGCTATACCCTACATTGTTCCTGCACAGCAGTAATTCTTGGCTCATTCAGTAAAATAGTCACACATGGTGACACAAGCAGAAAAATGTGTCCAGCAAGGCCTCCCCTCAGATGGCTTTTGGTCGCTATGAAGCACGCAGTTACTGGTAGATGTCACACGTTAACTACCTATTGGTTGGCTTCTGTGTCATCAGTTTAATTAACAGTTATACGTGAATTACAAGCAATTTGACCAAAAACAACTCATAGTCATCTAATAGCTGCGTTAAAATAGTAAAATTTCTACAACTGCTTTTTTCCACACCTTGTGCATGCCTCATTCTGATGAATGTGACCGTACAAACATTTCATGCCTGTAAATACAGCTGTAATGCTAACTAATACAATCATGAAAACAGTATACAGTGGATTCAGTATACATCTACGCACTAACAAAATTTCAAGCCTTTTAAAGTCATTACGTATGGCCTTAATGGAAGGATTTTGTCTATTCGATGTCTACTTTTTGTAGACAAGTATCTGACATTTCTGCACAGAAGCAGTGCTTAGTCCAACCCAGCTCTGAAATTACATGTACTAAAAATAAAAGCACTAAAAAGCCAAGTGGCTCTCTGCTGTCCTGAAATGGATAGTTCAGTTTGACTTCCTTATATATTACAGTGGAAGCTTATTTTTCAAAAATTCAACTTTATGAATGTAAATTATACATCTACAGAAATGTTAATAGCTGAGCAATGATGAGGGAAACACCAGTAGTTACACCAACTTCATTTATTTAGAATTACATAGAATACAATTCTCAAAATTCACAGAAAGACAAACCTCATCTTATTTGCCGATAAAGTAAATAACAAATGACGAAAGCCAAAAGAAAGCGAGTACATAAATTACAATGTTCAGTAACTTTAACTTTTATTAAGTTAATAAAATTTTAAGTCACAGAAAATGACTTACACTAAAAAAGTTTCTGTTTCTCGAATGACATATACAGTATACTCCATACTTTCACAACTCCTATTTCTCACAAATACACAATTTAACTAAGTCATGATGACCTATACTGTAGTTTCTGGTACACTGTATGGTCAGTCTTAGATGAGATTTATGCTCTGTGTTCTCACACTACGATTATAACAGCCACTTTTACTTGCATGCTTCCTTTGACTACTAGCCACTCCCGGCTTCTTAAAAATGAATGAGACCAGATTGAAGACAGACAGACAGACAGAAGGAACGTCTGTGGCAGCTATAGATGCATGGCTGTTGAAAACTGACAAATCCAAATCGAATGAAATTTCCAGCCAGAAAAATTTTGCCCTGTAATTCTAAAAGAGGCTTTTATTTGTCTTCAGATGACAGAAACCCATGATTGGTTTCCACAGTCTTTGTGGGTACAGTATTCTTGACAATCTACTGTAGAGAGTGCCCCCCCCTATTGTTATCACATTGATTCAGTCCATAGGAGGCCTAGTAATGACTAAATGGTGCTGTCTCCTTCAACTCATGGTACCCCTGGTGGTTTGGCTCTGTGAAGAGACAGAGAGGGTAGTTAGGGCTCAGAAGTACCACAAATCTATCTCTTCTACATTAGCCAGTGATTTGAAAAGACTCTTTTAGAAACAATTTTACCAATCAATTGTATTTGGATTCACTGCCTACAGTTGCAAATGTTTCTCAAACTGCTTCCTCAGGTCCAGTCAGATATAAAATTATTGTGCGTTCAGTTATATTTAAAGCACTTGCTATTTACTTTCAGAGCCTGTATCTTTAGTCTGGAGGTCACTTAATAATTTTCTTTACATCCCAAATGATATAGACAAAAATAGCCACTAGCAGAATGCGTTTGAGTGTGTAGATAAATGTTACGGTACCCAGACTCATATTTTCCTCGACCAGAGGCCTCTTCTCGCTGCAGTTTACCACTCTTCCCTGTGCCGCTCCCAAAATAGTCATGATATCCACTAAGTTGAGCTTCCCTTCCTCCTTGGCCTCCTCCACCTCCTCGGCCAGCTCCATTGCAGCCTCTTCACGCTCTTCTATCTCTTCTTGGGTCAGCATTGCGTTTAAGCCTTGTCCTGCAGTGGCGTTTCCTACCTGTGGCGGTGCCAGGGAGCACAATGCCCTCACTTTTCCATAGGACTTCAATTGCGCTACATTAGCACGCAAGAACAACAGAAGGACATTGAGGTCATTCAGTGGGCAGCCTAGCCTGCGGCGGCTGATGAGATCCAGAGCTGGGAGGACTTCATAGACAGAGATGAAGGTGGTGTCCCAAACAAAGAGCCGAATCAGGCTGAAGAGAACGATTGGAGCCAGCAGGACGTAGATTGCGCCGTTAGCCACACTTATCACCTGAAAGACCAACTGGCCAATCATTTTACACTGAACTAGCTCAGGAACCCAGTTCTGGTCACGCAGCATGCCCGTGCGGACAAAGCAGCTGAACTCGTCCTGCAAGAAGCCTGAGAGGTGGAAGTAGGCCAAGTAGAGACAGGCAGCAGTCATGAAGGTCAGGAGGAGGAACCCACGCAAGAAAAGCATGCTAACAAGGAAGTAGGAGTTTTGTTTGCATTGCATGTATCTCTCCAGTAGAGGGTACTCAAAGTATCGCTTCTTCTTGGCCCTGCAATTCAGACAAGGAGAGGAAACTCAGCACCATGTTCTCCTTCATGTTCATATAGCTATACACATTTCGAGCTGGCAGCTGCCCACCACAACACCCACAACAAACCTCCACTGAGACTCTTGGATTTTAAGACCTTGCTCAAGTGTATATCAGTAGTAGTTGCTGAGGGAGAGAAAAACATTACTCTTCACTTTCCACATTTCCCAGTTTATCAAGAGATTCAAACTGAAAGCACAAGATCAATTCTGTAACCTTTGGGCAATATTTCTTACTGGCAGACCATCTTTATCTGTTGCTGCAATTACCCAGTATTTCTATGGAAATCACTGGAGTTGCATTTAATAAGGGATATTTTTGATTGGGGGCAAATCAGCACCCATAAGATTGGGTTATTCAAAACATAAACATAGAAAGTGGAAAATAGGTAGCATTTTATTTGAAAAATATATACAGTAAAGACAAATCACTATTAATGCTACAAGCCAACAGTCACTGGCCTCTTACCTCTGCAGTTCAGCCTGAAATGTGAGTGGGTTCTTAGTGTTTTGGCGCATATCTATTATGCTCTGGGCAAGTCGGATCGAGCGGTTGTATGACTTGTCTAGTTCTTCAATTATGAAGAGCAGGTCTGAGCCCAGTGTGGGCATGACGAGCTGGCGCCAGATGAGAGCTGGCAGGTACATCAGCACCGCCATGGCCAGAAGAGAGTAAGGGAACATCTGGACGGACAATGAGAGAAAACAGGGGAGATGCAGATGGAGAGAAAGAAAAGACAAAGTAGCAGAGACACGAATGAGTCACATAAGCAATGGCCGCAAAAACCACTATCACAAAAGAACCACGACAAGCCCTGATTTAGAATTACTTTCCTGTTTGTGACTGGCCCTTAAATGTCAACTGCAGTGGGTCAGAATACTTTAGAAATGGTTTTAGCCATAAATCAGGTAGTAAGCATTCCCTGCTTCTTATTAAAGGGGTACACTGACATTTTCAACTGAAGTCTTGCAAATTACAGGAAGGATAAAAACGTGTCAGGAGCAGTTTGTCTGTCAGCCACTCTAGGTGGGAGTAACAAGTCAAGAAAGCTTGATCAAAATCTTTTGACTCACTTTGTGAACCCAGAGAGAGCGCTCCTCAAAGTTCCCATCGCTGTCAAACTCATGATGCATGAGAGAGTCCCAGCAGTATGTGTCTACATAGCTGGCCTGCTTGACAGTGAAATTGCTGGGAGGGAAACAGCTGATCTGAGGACCTGCAGAATAAACAAATGTTTATCTGTAACATTATCTGTTCATATAGGGAACTGGTTTCTGCAGCCTCCTTTGATCTTGCTTTATCAATTTGCCTGTAAGCAATTTCTAAGCTCTTGATATCTCACACATGCAAATAAACAAACACGCAGGCACGCACGCACGCACATACGCTCATACACATTACTCAATCACGTACACACACACACAGTGTGCAGTTCTGGAGGTCCACAACCAGACACGTACATGTGAGCTTCTGCATGTGCCTTTTTCCTTTGAGTGCTACAGATTTTCACTGGAGAAATCATATGTTTCCAAATGGCAGCCTGGCATTTAAAAACCCTGGGTGGCTTCATTCCAAAATTGGGCTCCTCCACTTTATATTTAGTTCACCTTGATATTACCACATATAGTCCAACCAATTGAATCCTTGCTCAACTCCCATCTGTCATTTCCCAATGCTTCTCCACCCTTAAACATAGAGCTTGGGAGGGAACACACCAAGGGTGTGCCCCACCTTCCACACAGCCTTACAAGAGAAACATGGAGCTTCTATTTTTTACAAGCAACCTCCACATTTGGCCAGCCCTGTTTAAGTTGAAACATACTGCCACTAATTTACTGTCAGGATGGAATTTCTTGTGCCAGTCCACCTCATTATAGGCAACCGTTACATGTGCCAGTTGTCCTATAGCCATGTATGTGTGTGTGTGTGTGTGTGTGTGTGTGTGTGTGTGTATGTGTTTGTAATTAATCAGCCACATTTTAACATCTTGATAAGAACACCTAAAATATAAGTGTGTAAGCTGAGGTTACAATTGAATAACAACTCTTTAAATGTCATCATCATAAACATGGTAAGAAACATGTTATGAAAAAGAGCAATATTAAACAATATGTAAAATTTGGCCAACATGCATCTAAGAAATGTATGTGATGCATTTGGTTTGATATTAAAAGCCTAAACATATACTGTACTGTATTTTAAACATCCTAAATGCACTCTACATATCTAATACATTTAGGGCCAATTTGTAATCACATAAATTGAAACCATATTCTAAAATAAGTGTATTTTATTAGAGGCCAACATGGTGAGGACAGATGGTATACAAATGGACAAAACAGTGGTGGTTTATCATCATCCATTATTGGCAGTCACATTATTAGATAGGGTTTACAGTATATCATTTATAAAATGTTTTGCAAAGCTGTCTATCCCATTCTCCGTCCTCAAAGCTTTCACTTTCACAAACCCCCAAAGGCATCCATTTTGCTTTCAATTATGAAAACATGTTAATAGTAAATTGAATACTGAAAACATAGATTTTAATTGTGATTAGTATCTATTTGTGGGTTACCAAATGAGCCAAGAGAAAATAATGCATGGTCTTGTGATTTTTTAAGGCTTTCCAAGAGTTAAATCTTACATTTTGCTGTACACATGAGCTACACTTCATGCAGCTTACAACGGGAATCTATTTTTCCAGTTTGCTTGTGAGAGCATGTGTGGGTGCATGCATTAACAAGTCATTCTAAATAAAAAAGACAGCACATGCCTTCTCATGAAATCTTGTAAAATATTCTCCCTCTCAGCTCCCAACCCCTGTGAGCCATTTGGCAAAGTGAGGGGGCCTAAATTCCTGCCACTGTTCCTATCTCCTACACCCACTCCTCAATTAACACTGGCAGATCATCCACACATTTGTGCCTTGTACAAGAATTCTTGGCTGAGAGTCCAGGTGCAAGTAAACCAGACTCCAGACAGCAGCGCAATCAAGCATTGTTGTGAAACGGACAACCCAACAGATAGGCAGCCAATATCCACCTCAGCCCCATGTCATGTTCTACACCCCCCTTCTGGTTAATCAACATATCCTCTCATTTGACTGAAATAGAGGGGAGCTGCCACAGAGGAACTTCGCCTTGTAATTACGGCGTGCCAGCGTTAGTGAACGCTGCTCTCAATCATCCCCCATGGCAATTAGAATCAGGGGCATCAGGCTGATTGCAGACCAGCTCTAGAGAGACTGCGTTTAGCTTCAAGTCGAGGGAGTCAGCCTCCACAGCAATAGATTTGTGCTGAGGACTTGCCACGTATCCTGCGGTTGTCAGTTGTGCTTTTTGTGCTGTTTGAACAACCATGGACAGACAAGTTGTGGGCTTGTTTCTTGTGAAAAAAACACCAAATCACATTCAAAACATGTTTTTTTTTCGATAGTGTCTAAATCAGTTCAGGCCTTAAAATAAACAGCAAAACAGTCAATAAAATACTGATCTGAGTTTCAAGCCCATCGTGATTTTGTGTTTTCAGGGATTTCGTGTTGTCATATCATTATTGCTACTCTGGTATCTGTTGTGGTGAGGAGGTCTTAATAGAGCCAGCAGTCAATGTCTTCCTTTTATGATAGGTGTTGTTTAAGTATTTTTCGGTTCTTGCTTCAGAGCACCCTAATTTTTTTGAGGAAAGTGCCGTGTAATTGTGTCTCTCATTGTTATTGCTTTTAAGATTTAGTTTCCTCAAGAAGAAACTGCAAGGGATGAGATGTATCTCAGTGCAAAGATAAAAACCTGCTGTGAAAGAGAGAGATATATACACACTTTTAACTCAGCTCTGAAATCAAACACAAAAACTGAGCTTCCAGTTTTACTTTCAATAGCTTTGCAGCAGAGTTTTCCTTTCCTTTTCCTTTCCTCTTTGGTACATGAAAACTTTGATTTTTGTCTATACCTTTGAGTTAACTTTGAATCAGTTACCATGGACCATAGGAATGATAAGTACACCGACCAGCCACAACATTAAAACCAGTTACCAGTTTTAATGTTGAGGCTGAATGGTGTATTTATCATTCCTATGGTCAGTATATGATGTTTACAGATATCTGATATACAGGGTATGTTTATACTATGTTATACTATGATGTGTTGTATGATATCCATCGTCATCACAAGTTGAACTAAAAGCAGTAATAGTAAGCAGTTCAAGGACAAACAGTACAGGACAATGATACAGGGGATACTGCATAACAGAACAAACACAAAGCCAAATCACAAGTATGGAATAAAAAACAAGCACTCTTGAATAGAAAGGTATAATTAAGGGCAACAGCAAAAAAAAATCAGAGGTCCTACAATAGTTTTAAAAAAAGGATAGAGTTGCTCACCCAGGGAGATCTCACGGGCGAACGCCATGCACACCAGCATCAGTGGAAGGCCAACTGACACAAATTTGATGACCTTGTCCAGAGGAAGCTCCAGCTCCAGGTGACTGATCCGGTTTATCCCGGAGCCCTCCTGCAGCAGGGCATCAGATAGCATGGCCTTGGCCGCGGCCTGGGCGATGGACATTTTGAACACCTACCCAGTGATAAGAAAAAGGTTTATTGTTTGACACAGTCCGGTAGAAATAGAAGATATTGTGTGCTCTCAGTGCTGTAAGTACAAATCAGACTCATGACTTTTGTCACATGTCACTGCTTGCCTTTTTCTATCTTATCGTCCCTGGCAGTCTTCACTATACAGGTATGTGATTATAATAAAGCAGAAATTCCTTTAAATCTACAGTAATAAAAGATAACCTCTAGAGTAGTGATTTGGTGTTCCAACTAATAGGGAATTCAATCAGAAATGCATTTAATATTATCTCAAGTAAATATCTTCAACATATGATGAAAGCTAAAACCACCATACCTTAAGACTTCCAGCTTTCTCTGGTGATAAAATTAGAAAATATGTTCCAGATCCAAAGAGCTCCTGTAAAGGCCTGCACAGTGCTGGAAAGCTCCTTAAGTATTCAGGGAGGGCCTCAGTAAATGAGAGGTTGGATCTGGGCTGAACCAGGCCAGGTCGGTACCGGCTTTAATTACAGAGAAGACATCTGGGATCATGTAGGCGTCCAGATGGCACTGACTGCAGCAGACCTCCAGTACTCAACACTGGGCCGTGCAGTTGTGGGTGTGTATATACATGTTTGTGCTTCTCTAGTGTATCCATGCAGTGAAGCACGGTGGCTGTGGCCCACTTCAAACAAGTGAACCATTGCCAGTGGCTTTTTCAGCCTCTGTCATTCTGAACTATTTTTACTTCACTTCAGCCCAAGAGCTACTGCTAAACACTCTCCAGTACATGTTTCTGACCCTTGCAATAAATGTATTTGAGAGAAAACTAAAACAATCCTGTTTCACTGAGTTGATCAGACATACAAGGCTGATTGGGAAAAACTGCGTTCGGGTGTTTCAGAATCTGAAAACATTAAGTGTTGTATTTTTCAGTGTTTTGCAAGTGCATGGAATCTGATGTAATTATGTGGCTATAAATTGCTATAAAGTAAGGAGACCTACAGTATGTCATCAGGTTTATCTGTGTTACCGATGGTCTGTTAAATCGGGTCTTCACACTGATCACACGAAACTGTTTTCATCGGCAAAATGAGAGAATTTGTTTGTTCAAATTCTTAAAAAAAATCTTCAGATCACATTTTCATGACCAACGACGTCTTGATGTGCCCTCTCTCAGACTCCAGGTGGGAGTAGCGTGACATTGTTATAACTCTGCAAAACCTCTTTGGGAGGAGATGCTGGTGGATGATTGGCCGCAATGAACCGACCTTAACCACATGGTTTTGGTTGCCTAAGATTAACTAAGTCTGTTTTCATGTTGGAACGTAGTGGCCTTTTTACACTATATGTAGCGCTGTGTGTTCTTCCTGAATATTTCAACTTTAGTTTCATCAGTCGACAAAACATTTTCTCAGTAGCTTTGTGGAATGTGAAGATGCTCCTTAGCAAACTTCTGGCACGGTGATGTTTTTTTGTTGTTGTTGTTGTTGGAGAGCAGCGTCTTCCTCCTGCTACGGACACCATGCTCTATTATTTGCGCATGGTAGACTCATGAACAGGGATGTTAACCAGCTACAATGATTCCTTGAAGCCTTTAGCTGTTACTCTAGGCTTTTTTTTTTACCTTATTGAACATTAAGTGTTGTGTGTTTTAGTGAGAATATCCACAGAACTAAACCTTCTCCATTTTGGACTATCTAAACTCTTTTCACCCTTTCCAGCTTTATGCAAATCAACAATCCTTGATCCTAAGTCCTCTGCGACCTCTTTTTTGTGAGGCATGGGTCACATCAGCAGATGCTTCCTGTGAGTAGCAAACCTAAGTGTTTTTTAAATGTTTCATTGATTGGACTCCAGGTTTCATAACTCATGACTCCAGTTATGTTTTGTTGATGTCATTAGACGAGGGGTTCACATACTTTTTCTAACCTACACTGGGAATGTTTGAATGATGATGATTGGGTAGAGAGAAGAAAGATACAGTGATTTGTGTGTTATTAGTTAAAATACATTGTGTTTGAAAATATGGTCAGAAGATCCGACCATATTTTAAGAAAAATTTATGCATAAATGCAGATTATTCCAAAGGGTTCACTCACTTCACTAAAGTTTGTTTTTGTAAGTGAAAATCCAGACTGAAAAAAGACCTGCTTTAAAAAAAAATGAAAGGGGCTGCACCGATAGCCATTTTGTTTCAGGTACCACTGGAATGATGACGATGTATGATTCTTCAGTTGGAGTGGTAGATCTATGACTTTGAAGGCTAATCAGACTGAACACACATTTATAATACTTTGAGAATTTGATTGGCCAACACAGCACCGAGCTGAATGAGGGTACATTGCGTTGTGGCAAAAATTGAACCACCATCAACTGTTTTGCTGGATGATCTTGAATTTTTTTGCCAGCACTCTCTGTATCGGCGTCAACACAATGTCCACATTCAAATAAATGAAGGAGCTGAGTTTTTTCTCTCAGTGATGTTGTCCGCCTTAGCCCTATGACTGACTGGTGACCTTTCCAGGGTGTGTAACCAATAAAAAGGGTCACCATTGTTTATCATGTGTCATATTTTCACATATTGATGTGAAGAATTACTGTTGGCAACTATCCTTGCATTGTTAAGTATTGTATTTGCTGAAACTTGAACCCTGCTGGCCTAAAGTGAACTACAGTGTACAGCAACAACCTGGCTCTGTAAATGATTTATGACCAGTCCTCCTGCTGTAGCTAATGCCATCCCATGATAAATTAAAATGCCTTCCTTAGCTACTGTATTGGATAGATTATTGTATTTACATTTCATCCAGCTGCCTCTCTGACAGTAGTTCTTACTGTTCAGATGGGGCCACTGGCTACTCTGCCCATCTGACCTGCTGTTCAGAAAGTCCTGTGTGGAATAATTATAGAAGAAATGTTGTGATGCCCATAGTCTCAACAAGTTTTTTATTACACCACTTATGTAAATATGGGTGATTTCCCTCCCAGGTATAAGAACATTTGAGCAGAGCTTTCTCATTGTACAATATCAAGTGCCTAATCATCTCAGCAGATGTTGCCTACGCCTAATATATTATTTTGAAGCCCTGCATGGCCACTGCAATTCAAATTCCTCCTACCAGAAAAATGTGGCTGAAGGAGTAGAAAAGTAGCAGAGGTACACAATAACAGATATATAATAAGTGTTGCTGCAATTTAAGTTTGACCTTTTTTAAGGGGGCAGAAAACAATGCAAGGAAGCAATTATACACAAGCGTACAAGCTGTGTAAAAACAATACAATGTGGCTTGTGTAGCAAACACCCACAGCAGTGATTAACATTTATTTTTAGGAAGCAGAATCCACATTTCAAAAGTTGAAACCCCGTGGTCAAAAGCTCTGTTGGGTTCTTTTGTGCTAGTCGGCTGAAAAGGTGGGAGGGTGTTTGGGTGGGCGTCTTCCAGCGAGTTAAATCACAGGATAGAGCGATAACAGGTGGGTGGGAGACAACCCATGTGACAGGAAATGTGGCTTGTTAAACCAATATTTAGACTACTAACTCTGTAATCTGGAAATGGGTCACAATAAAACAGGGCCTGAGCGGGTTCAGAAGTGTCACACACACATTAAGTCTTGCTCTATTGAGATACTGACTATTTTCATCAGTAAAACTGCCTACTTACTGTTTGTGGATTTATGGCCCTAGATGTTTGTTCAGCCTAAACATATGCAGAACTTTCAGATCACCAAGTCAAAATCAGTACCTTTACATGTTTAATTATTAAAATTGGTCTATTGAAACATAATAGATTATGACAACAAAGTGTACAAATGAAATAGAAATATTTCCTATTGTCTGTCACTTGCTCTGGAAGATCCATTTAAAAAAGCAATTGAGTAAAGAACATTAATGAGCAACATACTTCACAATGAACAATCAGAACATTCAATATAACATGTTTTTCTTTTTCTAGACATCTTCACATTAGAAACGAGTGACTCCATTTGTGTGTTTTAGTACAAAACAGAGAGCTGAAATTGTTTCACAGTTTCTTCAAAATCCTTCACATAAAATTGAAAGACACATTACTGCTGAGTTTTTTTTTTATTTCTCTTTCTCGTTTTCCTCAAAATTATCTTCTTCCTTGAAAAAGTTTGTCAGCAAATGACACTGGCTCTGTCGGTCAGGGATTCCAAAGTCGTGGCCATCTTTGTGGGATTTCTCTTGATGCAGGGATGTGGGTGAGACAGTCTGTTGTGACTGGCAGGGCTCGTCATGCTCTTTTTTTGTGACAGAATCACATAAGGTAACAAAAATACACAAGCAATTCTAAGAGTTGAGGGTTGAAGTCAAGTACTGTATGTGCATGGCCACCAGCTATTTCAACAGCCTTATTCAGAAAGATTGCAAACCTAACAGTGTACGCAGAAGGAACTGTCATTGTCATGATGTTCCTTTAGCCACCATCTGAGGCCACGCAAAAAAAACAAAACAGAATAAATATGCAAACCTTCAACACCAGAATGCAAACATATGAAAAATCCAATATACATACTATATGTGCAGTCAGTATACACTAGTTTACTACAGGTTTCTTCTTTTTTTTTTCTTTTTTTTTGCTCATGGTAGAAGAAAAAATAAAGATTGTTTCAAAAGTCATGCTTGAAAAGATTTACTGCAGCAATGAGTCAAGTGTTTCCATCATGGGGAAGAAACACATTGAATGAGAGTGTTGTTCAACCTGAGAACCTATGAGTCAGTTAAAAGGCGTGAATGATGTCCCAGCAGTGAAAAAAAAAACAAAAACATAAACAGTCAGTTCTACAGATATTTGCACAGCATTACACCTTTTTTATTTAATCTTGCTTTGCGTATATTTTAGGAAGTGAAATGACACATTAACTGCAAAGTTAAATTGTGAGCTGTCAGTTGAAAATGACCCTTTTTGTAAATTTTTTCATGGTGCCAAAACATTTTTGACAGATTACATTCAGTAAAGTAGTTTTTGAAACATACAGTCAACACTTCTCACTGTGCAAAGATTTTTAATTTTTTTAGATTGTTCATTCAGCATTCAGCATTTCCATTTTCAGTTCACTATATCCTGAATTCAAAACAGACTCATAATGTCACTGCTCTCTGAAAGCAACAAACTTCTGAACTCTGACAGTAAAATCGGTAAATATGTCTTCAATTTAAAACAGCCAGCAATCTTTTCAACCTTTTAGTTTCTGTGTCATTTCTCCCCATAAATAACAGGAGCTATAGAGTAAAAAAAAATGTGCTACGATCCAAATATTTCTGGAGCTCACTGTCATACTGTTGTAAAATGAAACAACATATATTCATCATTAAACTAATATCCACTCTCTATAATCATGATCATGATGGTCATTGTGTCTGATTAGGCTCTGCAGAAGAGTCTCTGATGAATGTGGAGAAAACATAATACGCCCTTAAATGCTCTCAAGAGTCACTTAGCATTAAAGCCATCCAAAGTTTGAATGATGAGTTTGAATGAGGCTGTATTAAGTGGACAACTGTGGTCAAAGTTCATATAGTCTTTCCCTTATTCAACTACTCCAGTTCCTCTCTGTGCTCCATGCTCAGATCCCCCCCCCCTCCGCTGGACATTTGCCTCCCCCTGTCGCTTTCCTCATCGCCGTCCTCCTCCTCTTCTTCCTCCTCCATTCCTTCCTCCTCCTCCTCTTCCTCCTCCTCTTCATCATCCTCCTCAGTGCCATCCATGGAGTCATCGGCTCCCAGCATGGCTTGCTGCATGGCCAGGGTGGCTGAGTCTGAGGACAGCGACTGGAGGCTGTCCATACTCAGCGGGTCTGAGGGGAGGCAGGGAGACAGAGAAAGGGTCAGGATGCAGCACACAATTATAACCTCTAAAAAAAGACCAAATTCATTCCAAGACAGACTTCTCCCTTCAGATTATTCGTGGGAATTTTCAGTTTTGCCGTTTACATGCAATCATACAATCATAGTACAGTAGCATTATTGTGCACATAAAAGTGTATCCAGATACGTCTGACTAAAAAAATCTGACCATTCTAATTACTTAAGTAAATAGTAAATGATTGTGATTGAAAAAATAGAGACACGTGTAATTGTACTATTAGTTTCTTTGGAGGTACTTTTTTTTATTGATATATCATAATCAGGATACATTAAGTTGTGTAATTGGCATTTCTCACACTGAATAAACAACTTAGCTATAAATGAAGTGCAGTTTGTTATTACCTAGAAGCAGAGCTTTAATTTAGAGGTTAACACAAATATGCTCATAAGTCGGTTCAGTTACATTTATGACAGTGAAGTAATTTGGTTTTGAGAAAGCTTTGCCTCTCCACATTGTTCTGTCTTTACCTGCAACAGCTGGAGTACAGAGATAGCAGATAATAAATTACGCCCAGCAACTAAAATCTATTATATACTCTGGGCCTTGACATGAAAAACTAGACAGTTGCCATGGGTGACGGTTGTTACCACTATCCCTTTTTCTAACTCAAGAGAGTTGGAAATGCTATTTTTTCTTTGTTCTTGACTTTCGCCTTCAACATAAATAGCAGGGAAATGTCAACAGTGGCACCTAGTGGTTAAGATTTAAATACACGAGATTAAATGGTATTTTTAATCTTGTATGCATGTGTTTAAATGCCAAGTACAATTTAGGAAGCTAGGAGAAAACCTTATGGATATGTTTGTGTTTATTTCTTTTTATTCTTTTCTAAATTTTAGTGTTTGCATACTGTCTGAGTTGTTTCCTGTTTGAGATCTGTGCGTCTGCAGAACACCAGCCACGATGGAGTCAGGCCAGAAGCGCTGCGTGGGACGGTGCTGGGACTTCATCTTCTTCGCTTTAGGAGCTGGGTCTGGGTTACTGGCATCCAGCATAGGTTGGAGGATACGCCGACGAGCGTTGATGAACCTAGATTATAGATTATTACACATTATCATTATCATCAAAAGGCTTTGTAGGTAAAATTTGTTGGAACAGGACGGAAACACAGAGGAAATTTGGGGATCAGTGAATTCAAAACAGTTCCTATCTTTAAGGACGCAAACACAGCAATGTTCACACCTTTGTGAATTTTAATGCGAGTCCATCCAAATTAGTCACAAAATCTTCATCAGGGTGGTGTCTGAGGTTCAGGCTTCCTTATATACAGTCCAGTGATCAGTCATGTGACTTATAGGTCACCACAGATACAATGCTAAGTTTACAAAGCAACATTATCATCATATTTTTTATTTTTTTTTTACAAAATACATGCATGACAAGAAGGGTGGCATAACTTTGTTTCTGGTGTACTTGAGCTATATGACCAGGAGATGGTGCCACAGCGCCGGCAATGTGCTGAGGAGCTCAAGTATATACAAGTTCAATTTAAGTAAAGCCCCCACTCATGTTTCTACTACAATAATATAAAGTGGTGTCTTTCTGTCTTCATGTGCATACGAGGATTTAATAGCTATGGAGAGACTGCCATTCAGCATCTTACCAGTTGTTCACTTGCAAAAGGGTTAGACTTGTTTGTGCAGCAATCTGCCTTTTCTCGTCTTCTGTTGGGTATGGGTGCTGAAAGAAGACAGCAACAACTTCTCAGTTTTCATGCAGCTTTCTGTAATTAATAGCATTTGTGTTCGACTCCCTTGTTGATGCTGAGTTCTCATGCTAGGCAGTGAAATTTCCTACTCTCTCAACATTCAGTAAACCTCCTCAGTCAACTTGTTAAGTCTCCATATATGTCTCATCCATCACCCTTTCCTTCTCTGCTTCCATAGCTAACACTTTATAACGGTTCCCCTGAGAAAGCCAACATATATGATTGTTTCAGATTAATGCAAACACACAGACACACACACACACACACACACACACACACACACACACACAGCCTCACCATAAGATGCTGAAAGAGCCAGGAACGCATGATGTTGGTGGCGTGTTTGGGGAGGACCCCCCTCTTATTCTTGGACTTCTTGTCTTCGCTGTCCAACAGAGACGACAGGTCCACATTTACCTTTACAACAGACACCAGGAAGCGAAGAGAAAAGAAGAAAAGAAAAGCAAAAAGGAGCAGATGGTTGGGCTTAGTTATTGTTGCCACGGAAACAAAGGGAGACTACCAATTACCTATCTTTTTTTTCTGTGGCAAGGGCAAAAACACCTCCTCAAGTGTCACCATGGTAACTGAGTTTGAGTAATGATACTTAAAATATGAAAAAGCAGCCCCCTTGAATATGTGGAAACACAAGAGGGTCAGTAGTCTGTTTGGCGCTTCAATGAGTGTAAAGACTGGAGGGTCAGGCAAGCCCTTGGTCAGAGTTTGGATTTCACAGTTTGGTGCTGGATTAGTGAGGAGCCAGTACAAAGTGGGACTGTGTCCGGTTTTGTTTTTCATTTATTGACCTACGTTTGTCTTTGTGTTCAGTGAGAAATCATTATTCAGACATTACTGTTTGGAGATCAAGTACTCCCTTACTTAGCCTTTGACAATCTACAGTGTACATATGGATGTGTGAGTGCACATGCTCGGTCTGGCTGAGCTCTACTATTCTTGTGGAGACATTTAGGGTTACAGTGGTTACAATCGAGGCTACGTTGAGGTTTGGAAATAACTTGGTTGTTCTAGGCTACTTATTAGATAAAGGCAGGGCAGGGCTGCAAATGATTAGGAAAGGATTAGTGTGGTGATATTTTATATTTTTCTATATTCAACAAATCACATAAAAAGACCCAAATCAAAAATGAATTGATGCAAATAACAGGTAGTGCATATGTATCCAAGACCTGATATTCTTCTGTGCCATAGAGCTCAGTGTTTTTGAAAAACATTAAAAACACATCAGTGAGCCACACTGTTGCATCGGGAGACATATTCCTTCATTCCATGAACACACACTATTTTGACTCAGCCCCACACACACCATCCTGCTGCCAGATATACTCACTATGGCATCAAATGTGGCTTAATCCAACACTGAAAATAGTCTCCAGGATATGAACAATTTCCTCCTGTTTGAGGAATGTTTGTTAAATACAACAGTGGCCAGCTGTTTCAGGAAATCTTTTAGCTCTTTTAAGTGAAAGTATATATTTGTCACAGACATGTTAGGGAAGTCAGAAAGTATTTAAAGATGGACTAACTTATGCTTGGTTTGGGTGTTTTTTTTTTATTGGGATTTGTCGAAAAATGGCAAAATAAGAAAAATATTGAATATATAGAATTTCACCAGCCAAAGTTCCCCTCCAGAGATACTTTAAGACATAACTACTCTGTTTGATCATTTGTGCCTAATGTGTGAATGTGAATACAGCCTTCTTGTGTCAAACTTTGCTCATAAATCATTCTGCACAGTGAAGCTCAAACATCCAGGCAACAAGAAGCAAAAGATATTTTTAAGTCGTTGGGGACTTTAACTTTAGCAATACAATTCGTGTTTCTTGTTTGTACAATAAACTATTTTGACACAACAGGTTCAAGACTTAATTTTTGGTTGATTTTAGGGTAAGTTTTAGGTGAGGGTTAGGTTAGCGTTAGGGCAAGGGCTGAGGTTAAGCATGTATTAGTTAGGGTTAAAGGTTAGTTAAGTCCCCAGAGAAAGAAGGTAGGCCAATGCAATGTCCTCCTAAGTGAAAAAACAAAACAAAAACAAGTGTGTCCACATCTGTGTGTGTTCACTTCATTATAGAAATAAAAGTGTATGTGGGCTCTGACTCTGATAAAATAAAACACAATGGGTCCTCAATAGCAACCATTAACAAACCCCATATGACACTACCTGCAAAGAACTATACCTCATACAAAAAAAAAAAAAAACATACACTATATAAAGATGTACACATACACACATGTGCTGAATCACATCCACACACTGTCTTTTAATGCCTGCATACTCATAAATATGTAGTATATCATATAAATGTATAATATGAACCAGTCACTTTAATCTGTCATTGTACCAAGTAGTGCAGGATGGCATTGAGGTTTTTGTGATTTTTTTCAATGAGGTACCCATTTGTAAAGGCTAAAATGCATATGAAAATTTAATATGTATAATCATGCAGGACAAAATGTGTGAATACATTTTTCAAAAATGCAATTAATAACAGATAAACCTATATCCAAACCCCCACTAATTCATACAATGACATAAATACACATTCACACCCGATCAGATCGCCCTTATACTCCCCCACAAAACAAGACTCATTACAGTTGCAGCTGGGTGTCACGTGGATAACCCCCCTCTTATCCCCTCTCAGCCCTGGGAGCATGTGTGTTCCGGAGGAAAGCAAGGTTGAATTAATTGGCGGCACCAAGCTCGAGAGTGTGATTACTCTGGGCTTGTCGACAAAGTAGTGACGGGGCTGTGCTCAATTCCCAGCCCACATGTAACACTCTGCCTCGGCTGGGTCGCGGCTATTCACCAAGGCCCCCTCTAACTGTCAAGCACAGAATTACCTGCCTGTAACTGAGCTGCTCTCCAGGCCCGCCATGCTGCACATGGCGCAACGCTGCCACTTTTTATTCATGTCTATAGGCAAGTACCAAGGCCAGACAAATACGGCCTCAGTAGTAATACATTAAATCTACCTAGCCTGGTGCTTTTCTGAGTCACGGATACACTATGTCTGAAATGTCTGGAAAGAAAAAAAAAAACCAGTGATCGTAAAAATTGACTCCTAAAAATTAGTTTATCTTTGAACTAAATTTAATATGTAATTCTGAATTCTAATTTTGTTGTTTTTTTGTGGTTCACAAACTAGTTACAAGCTAATTTTCTGCCTAGTGTTACACAGACTCCCACTCTGAAGAGCAGAATTAAATTCAAAAGGAAAATTGGCTTCAACTAATTCCCCATCTTCTGTTGCATATTTGAATAGTGCATTGCCAATCTAACGTGTGGCTCCATAAAAACCTGGTCTCTCATATTCAAAAACTGTACTCTTAACTTCACATCACAGACCCCACTAAAGAGTATGTAGACATTCATCCAAGGTAATCAGGCCATCTTACATTATGCACACTTCCTATAACTTAGTGGTATGTTTGCAGTAAACGAAACCGTAAACAGAATAAAAAATAGCTGTTCCTATTTTTGTCATCTATGATACTACGGACTACTGTGTTATTAAAGACATTGCCAGTGCTACTGCCAATGCAAGACATTTTACTTGGAAATTGAATTCTTGTGCATATTTATATTTAAACAACTTTCACACAGTATATTTTGTCTGCTCTACATTTGTTGGTCTAGTATTTTGCCTTTGGTGTGGTGCCTCAGCCCTGTGTTTTGACTGTCTTTTAATGAGTCAGCACCAATTATCCAGGTCAGATTCCTTGTGCTTCCGTTGCACACAGCAAAACAAAGACATTCTGACTCTGAACAGATCCTGCGTCCTGTGAGCAGACCTAACAAGGGCTCAAGTGCCTGATGTTCTCTACTTTTAGAGGAGGGTTTCTACTCTTGATAATCTCTCCTGTTGGGAGAGAGAGTATGTGTACAACAAAAGAAAAGTCCTAAAGGTTTTGGATGCGAAACAGTCCTCTCCTGCCTAGATTAATCTTTAACAAAAAAAAGCTTTCTGATGTCTGACCACTTGCCTTGAAAGCATGAAGGTAACAAACAATATAGCCAAGTTACAGAATGATCAATTAGATCTAACAGAATGTCCTTTTGCAAAAGTTTTAAATCTGTTATGGTTATGTTCTATGTCCAGCTGGGATGATGCCTGGTTTAAATTCACTGTGATAAGTTTAAGATAGGGCTGGACTAAAGTATACAAGTGCCAGATCAACTCATCATAGAGAGATAAACTGCAGTTGAATATCTCTTTTCCTTACTACTGATAGATTTGATTTTTTTAAAAAACATTTATTAAACCCACATCATCACCCAATGACCAGAAAGAAAAATATCAAAACAAAGAGAAGCAAAAAACAAACTGTCGCCAAAAAAAAAACATTTTCTCTCAGAAATTAACAATCAGCTCTCCCTCCCCCCCAACAGAACATAGGACCCCTCCCACAGCTCAAATGTGCCTGAAGTCCTGCATGTTATCCATCATTATATAATAAGCGTGTTCCACTCTCAGGCGGGTCTTCAACAGTCCCTGCAGAACCGGCACAGGTTCCACATTGCCAGTGTTCTGGACCCGGTTCCTGCGCGTTAGCCAGATGGCCAGCTTGGCAGAACCAGATAAAAAGTTCACCAGTGTATGTGCCGTCTTCTTTTTAGAGCTGTACCTGGGGCCAAAAATGAACAACTCAAAAGAAAATTTCTCCCCGATACCCTGAAACCACCTTTTTAAAAGCTCGAACAGCGTCACCAGCCGAGGACACTGAACAAATAAATGCTCCAGGGTCTCCGCCTGAGAGCAGAAGACACACTCTTCCCCCAGCTCAGGATCCAGGTGCACTCTGTATCTGTTCGTAGCTATCGCCCCGTGTACAACCCTCCACTGGAGGTCTGCTGTCCGCTTTTCAATGGGCAGCTTGTACAGGGCCCGCCAGCTGCCTTTCGGGGAAGCGCCTGGACCAAAAAACTCAGTCCACCTCGACTCCCTCATCCCCGCCAAAGAGCGCAGGTTCAGAACCTTCACGCAGATTTGATAGGCTGCTTTTTTCCCCACAGCCTGGAACTGGTCCAGGTGTGGGGTTGTGACGGACAGAGAGGGGAAGCTGTACTCGCAGCCTTCGCTCCATTGTTTGCACAGGTCTCTGTTTTCTGCGAATGCTCTCAGGTTTTGTGGCAGGGCAGCACTGACCTCCTTCACCACTCTGTAAATCAGCCTGGTAGAGGTGATGTTGCTCCTCCTTCCCAGGTTGTCCACCGATGTTGCCGTCACCTTCATCAGATGTCCTAGTTTGGTGCGGCCGGCCTCCCTGAGACCGGCTCGCAAGCTGGCAGACTGCAACGTCCGGGTCTGTATAAAGTTGTTGAAGAACAACGGTTCTTCAAACAACCACATACCCAGAGTTTCATTTGTACGACGTGTGATCTTAAAGATCTGCCACGCCTGCAGGACAGAGCTGTAAAAAGGTGTCAGTCCAGTCAGGTCCACCGTTTCCGGTTGGAGGAGGAAAAGCTGTTTGTCGTAGCCCAGTCGACCGGCTCTCCTCAGCAGCAGACGAGCTGTGTTGAACCAGCTTGGGCCACAGTTGTACAGCAGCCTTTGCGCGGTCTGGAGTCTAAATGCAGCCATTTTGGACTGGATGTTAATCAATCCCTGCCCCCCTTCGGCCACAGGCAGATATAAGGCTGCTGCTCTGACCCAGTGGTAACCAGACCAGAAGAAGTCCAGGATGGCTTTCTGAATTTCCTCTACCAGGCCCCTTGGTGGCGTCAGAGCGATAACTTTGTGCCAGAGAGTCGAGGAGACCAAGTTATTGGCAACCAGAACCCTTCCCCTATATGACAACTGGGGTAGCAGCCATTTCCATTTAGACAACCGAGCGCACACTTTCTCCCTAGCTCCCTCCCAGTTCTTTCTCTGAAAGCCCTCAGTGCCAAAGAACACTCCCAGCACCTTCAGCCCCTCCTTCCCCCACTGGAGTCCACCAGACAGACTGGGCACTGCCTGATCCCGCCACTGTCCCACCATCAGAGCTTCACTTTTTTTCCAGTTCAACCGTGCAGACGAGGCCTGTTCATAAAGAGTCAGGGTGTCCTGCAGATGTTGAACATCCTTTTGACTGGAAACAAAGATGTAAATGTCATCTGCATACGCAGAAACAGTGGGAGGACGATCGAGGTCCGGCAGTGAGAGACCACTGAGCCGACCTCTCAGCCTGCACAGCAGGGGCTCAATAGCTAAGCTGTATAGTTGACCTGATATAGGACAACCCTGTCTTATCCCTCACTGTACAGGGATTGGCCGGCTCAGCCCCGTCCCCATCTTCACCATACATTGTGCACCTTTATACAGTAAACCAACCCAAGCCAGAAAACCATCACCAATACC
Source organism: Xiphias gladius (assembly GCF_016859285.1). NCBI lineage: Eukaryota > Metazoa > Chordata > Actinopteri > Istiophoriformes > Xiphiidae > Xiphias > Xiphias gladius. The sequence continues at coordinate 25,661,503 of NC_053416.1, read as the reverse complement.
AAAAGCCCTAAGTGCAGAAAACAAGTAAGAGTGATCCACCCTGTCAAAAGCCTTTTTCCTGATCTAAAGACAATATCCCACAATTTACATTATAATATTTACAAACGTCAATAACATCTCGTATGAGGAAAATGTTGTCCATGATTGTCCTATCTGGTACACAATAGGTCTGGTCTATATTTACAATTATTTTCAGGACGTCCTTAAGTCTGTTTGATAAGGCTCTGGAAAGCACCTTATAATCTGTACAGAGGAGTAACTGGCCTCCAGTTCTTAAGTTGGGCCAGGTCTCCTTTCTTGGGTAGTAGGGAGAGCACAGCCCTCTGACAGGAGACTGGGAGAGATCCTGTTCTAAAGCACTCTAACAGAACACCATGTAATTCGGGTCCGATGGTGTTCCAGAAATGCTTGTAGAAGTCACTGGAGAGACCATCGATCCCTGGTGCCCGTCCTGATGCCATCTGGTTGATGACGACCGTCAACTCCTCCAGAGTCAGCTCCTGATCCAGACCAGCCTTCTCATCCGGGCTAAGTCGAGGAAGCCCTTGCAGAAGTTCCTCGCGACTCTCCATGTTGCAGTGGCCTGCACCAAAGAGGTCGCTGTAGAAGTCCATTGCATGGCTCCTCATCTCATCCGGACTGGCGGTCACTCTGCCTCCTGGCAGCCTAAGGCAGGTCATCTGCTTTCGTTGGGCGACCGATTTTTCCAGGTTGAAAAAGAAGGAGCTTGGAGCATCCATGTCCTTCAGCTGGAGGTAGCGGGACCTGACGAGGGCTCCTTTTATTCTCTCCTGCAGTAAGGAGCTCAGCTCCAACCTTTTTTCCTGCAACAGTTGGCCCTTAGCAGGATCTGGGTTGCCATGCAAGCCCTCTTCAATTTCCCTAATGTTGGCTTCAAGTTCTTGCACTGCTAACTTGATTTTAGCAGTGGAATGGCAGGTGTACTGTTGGCAAAAAACACGAATGTGTTTTGCCAATCTCTCACCACAATTTCAGTGAACTGAAGTCAGTTTTTTTAATTTTCCACTACTGCCAAAATTGCTCAAAGCAGTGACAGAAAGTCCTGTCTAGAAGGAGTTTGTTGTTAAAACCCCAGTAAGATTTAACCCTTTCACCCGGTGAAATATACAGATCTATGCTGACTAAGTGATGGTCAGTGAACCCAACTGGACTAATTGTGCTCTCAACCAGTCTGGAGCTGAGACTTTGGGAGATATAGATTCTGTCCAGTCGGGCTGCACTGACCGTGCCGTCTCTGACCCTCACCCATGTGTATTGTCTGGACTGTGGATGTTTGACCCTCCACGCGTCCAGCAGATCTATTTGTGTTATAATGCTGTTTAGGTTCTGGGATGACTGCGGGTGGGGTTCCTCGCTTGTCCTGTCCACAGTAAAGTCGACAGTACAGTTGAAGTCCCCACCAATGATGAGTTGGTCGTGATGGTGTTTCGTTAGCTCGTTTTGTAGCTTGTTAAACAAGACTACTCTTTCAGCCCCCTGGTTCGGAGCATATATGTTGACAAAGCAGAACACAGATTTCTCTATTTCTGCTCTGACCATCAGCAATCGTCCCTTCACTACTTCAGTAGTAGACAGGACCGTTGTATTTGTGGTTGGTTTTAACAAAACGGCTACTCCTGCACTGAAGTTGGTGCCATGGCTAAGGGCATATGTACCCTCCCACCATAAACCCCAATCTACTTCGTCTGTCTGAGTTGTGTCTCTCTCTTGTAAAAAAAGCACATCAATCTTTTTTTGAGCAGAGACCTCAGATATTAGAGCTCTTTTGTGCTTGTCTCTCCCACCATTGATGTTTAGCGACCCTATTCTGAGGCTCCGCATAGAGAGGACAGAGAAAAATATAAGACGTAAGACAAGCAGGGAACAGTAAAGAGGAAGAAACACCTTGTGGTACATGATCATGTCAGCGACCTTCTAGTCTTTCTAACAGTTTTATTTTTTGCTTCTTTCCTCAAATTTGTGACATGTTTTATTAGACGGAAGCGTTTCTTTTCGTCCAAAATGTCAAACCCAACCAGTTTTTTTAATATGCCAACAGCTCTAATGAACTTGTCAGTGTCTCTGAAATAATCAGTCACTTTAACAGATTTTCCAAATGTTTCATCCAGGAACTGATTTATTTCCTCTAGAGAGTAGAGGTTTGTGTTCCTGTTAGGAGTCTCACCAATGGATACAGCGTCTGACTCAGAGTCGTACTCCATGTCTCCTCCTACATCTGATACCTGGCTACTGAATACACTTTGTCCTTCGGTATTATCTTTAACTATTAAACTGGTGGAAGCAGCTTCTTCAGCTTTTTCTTCTGACTGTTGCTTTGCCTCGGCCCTTGCAGACCGAGAGCTGCTCAAGTTCTTTGCAGTCTCAGAATCCTGCAGCTGGCTGTTACAGTTTGGCCGTGGTCCACCCCCTCAGTCCCGGCTGCGGGCCCACCCGCCTCCCGGGCACGAGCGGGGTTGCCCGCCGGCGTCACCTCGGCCCCGGCGGACCCGCCCGCCGGCGCTTCCACCAGTTGTTGTCTATGTGGACACGCAAATCGTTTGTGACCAACGACTCCACATTCGAAACATTTGAGCTGGCCTGAGCTGGCGTAGACTAGGTAGTGGCCGTCGCCGTGCTTCACCCTGAAAGACACCTCCAGTGTCTGGGTCGGCGAGTCCAGGAACATGAACACCTGCCGCCTCAGAGACTGGACGTGCCTCAGTTTGGGGTCCTTGCATCCCAGACTCACTGTTTTAAATCCGCTGGCGAATTTACCGAACCTGCGGAGTTCGGTCTCCAGCGATTCATTGGGGATGAACGGCGGAACACCGGATACGGTGATGCGCGTGGAGGGCACCGACAGCGGGGAGACCTGTACGAAATTCTCCCTGATAAACACACCGCTCTCGATCAGACGATGCACCTGAGGCTCGTCCTTCAGGAACACAACCATCGCTCGGTTCATTCTGGAGGCAAAACACAGCTGATCGTGTCCCCCCTGTTCACCGGCGGCCAGCAGAACTTCCTCTACGGTCACGGTGCTATCCGGCGGGACTATCCGCACTCCCTGCCGGATAGACGGAGGTGGCGTCTCGGAGGACGCCATCACTCCCGAAGACCCCCTGACAAGTCCACCGGTCGATCGGCAAACAAATCAATGAACCAATTTAGAAAAATGAAGCTTACCTGATCATGTACAGATGAAAAGGTGCAGAGATAATCCAGAAACACACACAATACAATTCACAACTCCCGCCACTCGCACGTCCACCCTCACTCACGCTCGCAACCGGAAACCGGAAACAGATAGATAGATAGATAGATAGATAGGACACAAAGCATGCCAGCAAAATGCCCCCCACAGCGTAACAGAACCACAGGATCCCCTCACTGTAGGCGTCAAGTATTCAGGCCTGTACTGTTCTCTTGGTGTACACCAAACATGCACTTGTCCAGTTGTTCAGAATATGGTGAAGGAAGACATCTGACCGTATCTCTATTTTCCACATCTCTGTAGACCAGTGTCTATGGTTTTTGCACCACTGAACTCTCAAATGTGCAGTCATCTTTGTAATGAGGGTTTACGCCCTGCAACCCTACTATAATATCCTTCTCTGTGGAACTGTCGACAGACTGTTGTTGTCTGATCACGTCCTGCTTTGACTTTCTCAGTCACCTGAGGAAGAGTTGCTCTTCTGTCTTTCCTTACCTATTGCACTAATGCACGAGCATCACGGTCATCAAATGTGCGCTGTTGACCACAGTTCCTATTGAAACACCAGCCAGCTGAACAGTCTTTGTGACTGAAGCTCCTGCCATCTGTGCCCCAATGATGAAAACTTTTTCAAAGTCACTTAGATCTTTGCCTCTTGCCATCTTGATACAAAATCAGAACCAACTGGGCCTACTCAGCATTATACATGCCACAGAGCATGATTGGATGTTATTTGCTTAATTGTACCATGCAGTGCACCTGTGTGGAAGCATCTGCATTCATTATGTTTCTCCTCTCATTAACTCCACCAAGGAGGTTATGGTTTCAGCCGTGTCTCTTTGTTTCTTTATTTTTCAGCAGGATTACCATCCCTTCACCGTACTTGGTGGAGGGTTGGGGCATAGTCTGATTAACTATGAATTTGAATTTTTTTTTTCTCTGAAGTCTGGTGTATGTTGTTTGACATTGGCCTTGGTGAAGGTCTGCGCTCTCTGAGTGCCCTTCTAGGTAATTCAGGTTTTTCTTTCACTTTGTCACTTGTTTGTAGAACTAAATAGATAGATCGATAGATACAATTGACAGTCCTTTAAGTTTAAGGCAATGAACCATAATCAACTCTTTAACCAGCAGCTGCATGTTGGATGTTCTGTAAAACACACAATACAAACAGGACACAGAGTAATTCCTCAAGGGTGTGTGCGTTTAGCTCAACAACACAATGATAACTTGGTTGGTTCACAGTGATACAGTTCAGTGACAAATAAACTACAGAGTTTAAGTTTTCCAAAGTACAAATGACTGAGCATTTCAAATATCTGGGGTTGAGGCAAATTTCCATTTTTCATATATTGGGGGGAACGAGACCTCCATGGCATTAATGCACCTGCTACAGACATTCTGTAAATGTGATTTTTGGAGTTGACTAACACTGTTACAGTTTCTTCATTTGAATTAGGTAGCTCTCAGCTAAATATTTAATTGATTATTAGGAACTAGTATGAGGCTCTTTCACCTCCACAACAACCTAACACTCAAAGAGAAAAAATACACTGTGAAAATTGAACTAGAATGAAAGGAAATAATAAAACCTCAAATGTGTCCTTGTGTCATAAAAAATCCAATTCCAGGCATTCATGTGGGGTTGACGGTTCTATTTCACGGAAAGGAGATAAAACATTTGTGGTCATAATATTTCCTTCCGAAGATAATTCCACAATACTTTACTCTCTTTCTTTTCACATCTCCATGTGTGGCACTTTATAAAGACCAAGTTTGTCAAAATGTTGTTAAAAAATAAGATACAAAATGTTGGATTGAGAATGTTCTGTAGCAACTTTGAGATTTATTTCTTGCATCTGTGTAAATCACATCATCAAAAATATTTGATCTATAAACGAAGTTAGCGTTAAGCAACTAAGTAAATGACTGTCTGCCATCGTACCTGACAGGATAATGTAAGGGCCCTACACATCATGGGAATAAACAATTTCCATTTTGTGTCCCAGCAGGGGGTTGTGTTCAGACAGAGACAATGAATAGGCGCCCAGGGGGATTGTGTGAGATGTAAAGAGGCCCGTTCAATAACAACAAATTGAGACAGTGGGTGGTGAGAGAACGGGAAGGAATGAATGTGTTGGCCAAAGCACCGCCAGCCCAACAACACTACCTGTGAGTTCTGGATCTGGATGGTTCCTGGCGGCAGCGCCTGCGTTAACACTTGCCCTTGTGATGTCACCATGGCAACCGGCTGGTACAAGGTCCCACCTGAGGAGATAATTTGCTGTCATGAGAATCAAGTGGCTTCAGCAGCTACTGGCAGCCACAACCAACACTACCACCAGAGCCTTATTAACTTCTTGTCAGCCAAACAAACAAATACAAGGCAAACAAGTGACAAAATTATTAAATTCAAGGTGCATTAGTATCCTTTAACCCAGAGAAAAAAAGGAGAAGCGAGAGTGTTTTTGCTGCTGGCTTAATTAGCCTTGATCAAGACACTCTTATCACAGTCTGTTTGAGCTCTTCAATGTGTAGTGATCAAAGACAGAGACATTGATTTATTTTGGGTTAAAAGGGATTTCTAGAGGGCAGGATTAACATTTCACTGTAGAGGCTTGACATTATAAGAACCTATCAGCCAAGCACTCTGTGAAGTATACATACCATGGCTCTCTAATACACATGTACACAAAAAAGACACTATAGCTGTAATGAAGATTAATATTTAATATAATAGCTGAGGGAATTATAATAAAATGAAAATACAATGAAAGGAAAAAATTAAGTTTTTGGTAATAGTTGAGGTTCAGCATTTGAAATAGCTGGAGATGAGCAACTAATGTCAGTCCAAAACCTGAATAAAGAGAACTGTAGTAGTCTAAATGAGAAGAGATAAAAGAATGGACTACTTTCTCAAAATCTGAGAGAGTTGAAAACATCACATCAAATTTAATTTAGGCTAAGGTCCTAAGATGGAGAAACCGTGATTGATTCACCCTGGTCCAAAGACAAAACTCAAATATCACTCCAAAGCTGTGGGCACTGTCTGTCATGATCTGCTCCCTGTTTTCCCTTTGGCCCTCCGTCTCCAACCTCTATCCCTTCCTTCGTTCCCTTCAAACCGGCCATTCTCCATCCGTCCACAAGATGTCCCCGGACTTTTTGTTTTTTCCTGTTCCACTTACTCACCTGTTTTCATTTTTAATCACCTAACTTCCCCTCCCACTCACACACCAAAACCCAGTTCACTCATCACCGAGCCACAGTTCCTACCACTGTCATCTGTTATCAGCTTTTGTTTCCTGTTGCCAGTGCTGCTCATTTGCCCACCTGCTCAGCTACCCTCCGGCCTGTTCATCCATGCTTCTACCTGTAAGCCCCTTTTCATTCCTTTAAAGCATCTTCACTGCATCAGACTGCCTTTGTGTGTCTGTGTTGGGGTCCACCCTGTCCTATCCTACCCCCACTGTGACACTGTCCTTAATTTTGAATGATAGATGATGTAGCTGTGACTGGACAAGAAGGGTAATAGAAGGTGGGCCAAATAGAGTGATCTCTCATATGGATTAGTTAAATTGTAAAATGTTTTGTGACATCCAGCTCTTAATTTCTGCTGTAAGTGACAAGATCTTGGTTACATTAGTATCTACAGGGACCTACAGCTGAGCTGTGTGTCACAGCTGTAGACGTGGAATTTTAATGTTAAACCTCTTTAAATTTGACTCATTGGCAGCATGTACAATTAGGTGCATAAGTATTTGGTCAGTCACACAGTTTTTGTATTTTTGCCTCTGTACACCAACAAAATGGATTTGAAATGAAGCCGTTGAGACTTGATTGAAGTGTAGACATTAAGCTTTAATTCAAGGGGTTTGACAAAAATATAACAGTTTAGGAATTACAGCCAGATTTTATACATAGTCTCTCATTTTCAGAGGTTCAAAAGTAATGGGACAAACATAATTATAAATATAAGGATTATTTTTAATACTTGGATGAAAATCCTTTGCAGTCAATGACTCTCTGAAGTCTGGAACCCATGGACATCACCAAATGCTGAGTTTCCTTGTTTGAGATGCTTTGCCAGGCCTTTACTGCAGCTGCCTTCAGTGGCTGCTTGTTTGTAGGTCTTTCTGCCCTCAGTTTTGTCTTCAGTAAGTGAAAAACATGCTCAGTTGGGTTGAGGTCATGTGACTGACTTGGCCATTGAAGAATATTCCATTTCTTTGCCTTGAGAAGGTCTTGTGTTGCTTTTGCAGTATGTTTTGGGTCATTATCCATCTGTACTGTGAAGCATCGTTTTATCATTGTTGCAGCATTTGGCTGAATCTGAGCAGACAGTATAGCCCTTTACACTTCAGAATTCATCCTGCTACTTCTATCAACAGGCGCATCATCAATAAACACCAGTGACCCAGTTCCACTGGCAGCCATACATGCCATGTGGTGGCTTTGTTTCATGAGCCGTTCTTTCCTTCTCCATACTCTTCTCTTCCCTTCATTCTGGTATAAGTCAATCTTGGTTTAATCTGTCCAGAGAATCTTCTTCCATAACTGGGCAGGTTTTTTTTAGATGTTTTCTGGCAAAGGCTAATCTGGCTTTTCTGTTCGTGAGGGTTACCAGTGGTTTGAACCTTGTGGTAAACCCTCTGTATTTACATCGATGAAGGCGTCTCTTGATTGTAGACGCTGACAATGATACACCTTCCTTCTCAAGAGTGTTTTTGATCTGGCTAGATGTTGCGAGGGGTTTTTCCTCCCCAAGGAAAGAATTCTGCGATTATCCACTTTAGTTGTCTTCTGTGGTCTTCCAGGCCTTTTGGTTTTTCTGAGCTCGTCAGTGCATTTTCTTCTTTGCAAATTTGAACCAAATTGTTTATTTGGCCACTCCTAAAGTTTCTGCCATCTGTCTAAACTGCCTCATTTGTCATGAAATAAAGAGAACAGGCCACACCTGGACATGAAATTGATTGACAGTCAACTATTCAATTACTTTTGAGCCTCTGAAATGAGGTAAAAATGGCAGTAAATCCTAAACAGTTAGTGATATTTTTGTGAAACCCCTTGAATTAAAGCTGAAATTCTACGCGTCAGTCACATCTTGATGTGTTAATTTCAAATCCATCGTGGTGGTGTATAGAGGCAAAATTACAAAAACTGTCAAAATATAGACCCAGCTGTATATAGAAAACAAAAGTGGTCCCAAAATGAATCTTTTGGGGACACCACTGGCCAAGGGGGAGGTATAGAAGAGGCCTCTCTATTGAACTTCTAGTGGTAAGTTAGGGACAAAACTATTTCAGATCCAGAAGGATAACATCATGTTGAACTGTATATCAGTGAATGGAAACTTCAGTAGAGTAGACTGTATGCACATTACTAACTGGTACTTACATTTATTCTCTAGTAACAAAAGTAACTGCATATCGCTGCATAATGTCTGTCTATATTCACTTTGAAACTTGTATCAAATGAAATTTCTCTATATTCTTATTTAGTTTTTTTTGTTTTCCCCTGTTGGAGACAAACTCTCTATTCCCTGTAGGTTTTGAATATCGGTGTCAGAATATTTCTACCATATATTCAAACAAGCAAAATTCTCTTTATATCTAAATGTGGGTTTTTTTTTTTTTTTTTCCAAGCACTACAATGTAGTGTTGCAAATGCAAACGTTTCAGAAATATTAGACATAATATATTCCCACATAATGATAATACTGGAGAGGTGCAAATTAGGTGCATTGTGAAAGCAAGTGTGCTTGTCTGGCCAGAACAGCCTTAACCAATCCAAGTATCATGGATGTCAAAGTTACTGCAGAGCAGAGTTTACTATGAAGCGTAAGTAAGGGAAAATTCAGTTAATAGTTTAAATAAGCACTATCCAAACCTTTTTTAAATGTGACATTGCAATCAAAAACTAATACAAGACAATTTGAATCTTGTATGTGTCAGGGTCATAGTGTTATAACGTTTTTGGTTTTTTTTTTTTTTTTTGCGTGCGTAAAATCTAATGCTTACCCGAAACCACTTGAGAGTTGATGGTAGTCATGCCGACATTGCCCTGTTGCAGACCGCCGGCAGGCACCACAATCCCTGAAGGGTTAACAGAGCTGGAGACAGAGGTCATGGATGGAGAGGAGGTCTGAATTAGTTCCTGGGGGATCACAGAGAGACACTAGTGAGCAAATGTAAGAAGGTAGCGCTACTATTGTTATTAAAAACTCCCAACAGCAAAATCTACCTGGTGATAAATGACAAGACTGGGACCTTGGGAAGTGAAGGAGGGGATACCATCAAGTAACTGTATAATCCAAATAGTCTGTGACTGACCTGCTGCATGCTGAGACTGGTGTGTGATGGAGAATAGGGTCCTCCCAGGTCATTACGGAGGAGGTTGTCGCTGTGCATCTTGGTCTTCAGGCAAGTGATGTAACGGTTGCAGAAATCCTTACAGAGCTCATTGACTTTCTCTAATTCCAGTAGGTGGATCCTCAACACCTGAATGGCCTTTACCATCTGAGGGAAACGGACCATAAAACTGTTAACATTCACAACATTCTACAAAACTGAATCCCTTTTATTCATTTTTCTAAAATATAGTTTTAATATAATGAATTGTTACTAAGATGTTAATATTGTATATTTTAATTCAGTATTTTTCCTTTTTAACATTTATTGCATTTTTTTTTTTTTGTTTTCAAAAAAAAAAAAAAGGATTATGGAATAAACAATTGAATGTATTTGAATGGATTTTCATTATTGTTAAAATCTACCATAATCAAAGAGTGAAAATTCGGGGATAGCCTTAATACTGTTCGGCAAATTTGAAGGGGTTTTGCAGAAAACCCATTGGGGAGGGAAACAAACAACTTAATACAGACAACCACATGGGTGCTAAATTACTGGATAGTTGGGTGATCATTTACGCATCTGTTTTGAATATACAGATGCATAGATGATCATCCACATCAGCTCTGGACATATTCAAACACAGTGGCCACATTAAGAGTGAGCTGAGGTGTTTACAGTCAGCTTTAAAGGGTGAGATGTGAGGAGAGGAAGTGACATGCAGCGATTTCTTTTATTGATGAGCAGGGAGTGACATCAACTTTAATCTTTATTCCAGTGATGCATATATATTGCAAGTATACAAAGGGGGCTTTAATCCTTTCATCCTTCTCTCCCAGAGCCAGAAATCAACACACAAAGCCTTTTTAATATGCAATGCTGTGAGGTCAAACTTGAAGCTTCTCCACTGTCTCTGTAGGACTCGCTTATTTGGCTTTAGTGTTTAAACAAATAGAATCTTATTTTCATCAAAACATAACGAGTTTGATAAAATGTCATGTCTAGTCTGTTCAATGCGTTTTTTTTAAATTAGCTTAAACACATATTAAATGTACTTCAGGAAGGATCTTTCCTCTTTTCTTATAGCCAAAGACAAGCACGACATTTATGGTTTAAATCTAAAAAAAACCTTCGTCATATAAATTCTAGAATTGCGTCTGTGTTGCTGGGTTTTCCAACAATGTTACTGCTCACAGTAACAAAATAATCTAAGCTTAAAGTTACAATCACATTCTTTTTGGAGCTTCTCCGCTACATCTCAGAATTCTTCAGTGAATGGAGATCGTGAGATGCAGTTTTGTTTCACAATATCATTTTGTTCCCAACAGTCAGCGATGAACTTTCATGCAATTTTTTTTTTTTTTTTTTAAATTATAACTCAGAACTAAAAGCTTCTGTTACAGACCCACAATATCATAGCTATTTTCTATTTTCCCTACCACTGTTTTGAAGTGAAGTTATACATTAGGCATTATCTGCCACAGCAGGAAACTAGACTTTCCATTTAAATTCAGTGCAAGACATCAAAATTTTTCTTTACTTTGCAGGTTAAGTAACTCATTAAAGTGAAAGAGGAAAAAACGCATGATAACCATTAAGTAAGGTATGAAAATCATGGTACACCTCCTGATGTTGCAGCTTTAAGGTTATAGTCAAAGACCAAGCCTTTTGGTATCAAAACATGTATAAGACATTTATAATTCAAGACAGGAGTAGCAAAACAAAGATTTTCAGAAAGCATTCAGACCATGACAGTGCACTAAGAGTCTCCAGTGAATCATGACCTAAAGGGATTGTTATAGAAGCCTCTTTTGGGAGGTTTTACAGATACCTCTGAAGCTGTTGAGGAAAATCTTCCCCTTCCACAATGGAATTATTGCTCTGCTCAGACATTTTTAAAATTTGAATGAATGGCAGGGGTCAGAGAGGAACTTTTTATAATATTGGAGGTAGATGACACTGTCAGACAAATGTCTGATATTTACCAGACCATTTCATTGGAGTTGGGTTGCTTGGAAACAGCTTGGGAGCAGGTTTATTTATTTTCTATTATTAATAATAATAATAATAAAAAGCAAATGGAGGAAAAAATAACTTGAACATACTGAGTGTTGTTCGAAACTGTGAAATGGTTACAGTTCCTATATCGAGTCAAATTTTGGCAAAACCACCAAATACTCTAGCCCAGTTTAGGAGTTTTTGTTTGTAAGTCATACATTTTTAATAATCCATTCAGTTAATGTACAGTATCCGTATAATCTTGTATTTTCTTCTCTTCAACAGTTATCTGGCCATCAATAGCCTGGCTTTTCTCCACTCTGTGAGGCCCACTGTGCTGCACGCCTTCAAAGTCACCACTCAAGGTCAACAGAATGGACAGGAAAGTGCTTGGCCAAGGAGGAGATAAATCAGCTAATTAAACTGCACTCGCTTAATCAAGGGACCAGTAACTCTTGCACCCATCACAGCCAGTCAAGCCCAGTGTAACATTACTGCCCTGTGGAAGAGTTAGTGCCCTCTGGGAGGGATGCCCGCACCCAGTGCCTCATAAAACACACAGATGCAAGGTTAATTGACTGTTCAGCACTTGTCGGACTGCCATCCCAAGTACTGTAATAGCAAATGTGCACTTTTTTTTTTTTTCATGTCTTCCTTTGTCTCTCTCTGGCTTCAGCTCCTACCCCTCTTTTCTCAGTGAACAGGATCAGCATCCTCCTCCTCTTAATTTGTAATTACTGCTAGGTGTTGTACAAGGGCAAGCGTAGGGGTAGGATGGGGAAGATTACATGAAAAAGGAGGGAATGATTAGGAGTAGGAATGATGGGATGCACTGCAAACAGACAAGCAGGCATTTTACAGCTAAATAATTTTCTATTTAGGTTCCCTAAACAAACTAAGTGAAATCTAACTAAAACTAAGTGAGTGTTAAGGATTTTCCATCTGTTTGTCACAGAAGTTTGCTCACCAAGTTGTCCAGCTCTGGATCTTCACTGAAGAAGGGCTTGTGTTCTCGCTCCTGCTGGTGCACAAAGTTTTCTATGTCCACATCAAAGCTGGCTGATGTGATGCATTCAGATCCCTGTGTGGCCTGCTCACATTTCTCAAACAACAACGCCAGCAGGGGGAACAACGGATGTCTAATGGGGGAGGGAGAGAGAGAGAGAAACAGTGTGCAACAGTTTGTATTGTTGCTGATCTTAATTATGTTATTGATTGCGTATTAATAGTAAATGTTTTGTGCATCAAGCCAAGACAGGAGCATCAAATCATTTTACTGCATTTCTAATGTCCCTTCAGAAGACAATTAATACATTGAATGGCTTTCCACAGCCCTAAAGAAGAGTTGTAAAGTAAACAAAATTTCACAACTAGAACTAAGCACTTGCCCCTTGATTTTTTTTTTAAAGGGCTAACACCAAAAATCTGCTAATATTTTATATGAAGCTGAAATTGTTTCTGCTATGAAACTCGATCGAATTATCTTGACACAATGTGACATTATTATTTGGTCAGTTAACTTTGAGAATAAGAGAAATAGGCTCAGGAATGCGAGATACTAAAGTTTAACGATGGACTTTTCACTGACAGCAAAATACATTTACAAGCCAATTAACATTATCCTGTTTCCATCAGTGCATTAAGTAAAGAGAGAATAAATTACGGGTTTTACCATATTAAACACTTTAAAATCTTAAAATCACTTGAGAGCTTTAAATGGACAGATTATCATGAGCATGGGCCCTGGGTACAAATTAACACTAACACAACCCATACATAACATACCACCTCTCCCAGCACAGAGTACAGGACCAAGTAACCTACACAGCTTGTGTCATGTAGATTATTTTTTTTACTATGTGTACCAGTGTGCACTATTCATCCTTAAGAGCTAAAACAGAAACTTAACACAGCACAAAACAGCAGTGACAAGTGTTCTACCCAGACCATCTGCTTTCTTCTGGCCTTCTGTGAAGAGAAGAAATTGATCAGTCTATGAGGACAAGCTCAAGAGGAAACGTTCAAATTCAGTGACCGTGGGTGATATGTTCTCTCTGACTCTGAGTGGCAGACACAGTCTTAATGACCATGTTAGGGAATGTGAACTGTAATCCACAATCCAGTAACACTGAGGTGTGCTCTGTCTGTCAGGTCTGATCATCAAAGATCTGAAATGTATCAGCTCATCAGAGAGAGATCACTGTCAGTTACTACACTGTCTGTCTTTAGGCTTCTTTTTTCTCTTTTTTAAGTTTAGTCTTTCCCACTAGAAATGTGTTTTTCCCTTTTGAAGTTGCAGCTGACACTTGACATTTATACTTTATTTCCACCCACAAAGCAATTTATTTGGCTATATGTTACAAAACAACTCTACAGTATATTAATATACTTGTACTTCAATTTTTGCTGTTTGGTCAGTCTGTTGGTCAGTTTACACACATGATGGTAAACATGGTACTGTACACATTATACCTGCCAGACATCAGCATGTAAGCACTGTAACTAAGCATGTTAACATGCTGACTGCTGAGCTGATGAAACTGAGTACAATAAATGCAGGGCTACGCATGAAAACTCAGGGATACACTATTAGAATGCAAAGTTTCTTTCCAGACTGGAGTTAAGTTATAGGTAGACAAATTAGTAAATGGGCAATAATTATCACTGGGATGGAAGGTGAAACATCACAGGCATATGAGCTCCAGACAGGATTAAAATCACTGACCAGTACAGGTCACCCTACCTTTCCTCATTTAAATCTTGTGCAAATGGGGACTTTACTCTTGTTATGAGCCTTTCATGTGCTCTCATACAAACAGTCCTTTTACACATTTCTATGCACTTAAAAAAAAAAAACAGTGGTAATCTGTCTATGGGTCTCTTACCATACATCTGCAAAGACATTAATGGATTATAAACAGAAGAATACAAGATACAGTATGAGCTGCACTCCAAAGCACTTCTCCTTCTCTCACTGTACTTTTAATAGTGTGGCAGCTCCATGACATTCCCTAAAGGACGTGCTGAACATACGCACAAGGTTCAGCAAGAGATCAAAAAATGATCTTTAAGTGGATAGGATATGGTCCAGTGGCAGCACTAGGCTTCACAGTGTCACCTACATTGTTAACATCTGCCTTTTATAGGGAATGTCACTCATATAAGATCCCCCAGATACACTGAGCAACGGTCCATATGACACTGCTGTATGTAATACATGCCAAAATTATCGATTATTTCCACTTGGCAGAAAGCTGCTGCCCTAATGGCCAGGGTGACAGAATACTACGAGGCAATAAAATCTGAGAAGTTGTTGGACAGAAGACCAACTAAGAATAAAAGGTTTCAGTGGATATGAATATTTGTGCCCCAAAGAGCTGAATTTCACAGTGGTGATTCCTGTTCTCCCCATTCCCTATTCCATCAAGACTATTTTTCTACACTCTGCCCATTTCATCCTCTCATACATTTTCCTTTTTGTTACAGTACCTTTGACTTAGAGGAGACCCAGGGGAACTTCTCAAAATAAGTCCCTGTCAAATGAATTATGATAAGGACTCTTGGCAATAAGTTATATAAACCCTGTAAGCCGGTTACTAGTAGCATTTTTCATTATTTTCAGATCCAGCAGTTTTAGCCGTACAGCATATACGGCAAGGTCTTTTTACGGGAAAGGTATTTTTTACGTTAAAGCCCCTACATGTGGAATTATAATGCAATTTAGATATCTACTCTAAGTTTTTGTTTCTTGCAGTAATAATTGTATGTTTCCTACAGCCTATAGGGGAAGGCCTAGGCAGCTTTTCAGGCTACCTTCACACTTCTAGTTTGGTTCATCGAAATAAAATTCTGGTGACTGACAGTGAGTCAAGCACTGTTTAACTGTCTATTGTGTGCATTTATGTTCTTTGGTGTCATAAAGAGCTCATGAAGAAATAACTGGCCATGAGCTTTATTAGTTGAGACTGCAGCTCCACTTTAAGTACTCAAAGTAGAAATACACCTAACTTTTTGATGTATCACTCATGTAGGCGCACACATGCGCTACTAAATGAGCTGTTCTGATCCTCACTCTAAAAATGTATGCTGTTTATACAGATCGCTTATAGGATCGCTTCCTTTGTGGCTGCTGATCAGCAGATAGATCAGCAGATAGATAATAAATTAGTTTAACTTTTCAATTCATGTTAACACGTCATATCAACTACCATAAAATTCTGTGCTTGGTGTGTTTTGCTTTCACACCACAAACAGTCCACACCAAAGTTTGCTAGGAAACCCACATTTTCAGGTGGTCTCAGTCCAGTTCTTTGAGTTTGCGCTACAGGGAATAACAGTGTTACAACAGCCTAAATAACCACACCAGGCAGATGTGGGTAGGTAACTATTCTTTACATTATTTAACATTTGTTTCTTTGACTGTGGTAACAGCAGGTGATCGTTACGAAGGCATGCTTATGTCCGGAAGATTGTCAGTTTGATCCCCAGACTGGCAGGACTCAATCTGTGTTGGAAGGACGAAAATCAGTGCTTGTCCTTCCTCTCCTGACTGCCGACGTGCCATTGAGCAAGGCACTTGGCTCCCCAACTGTTTCAGTGCAGCTGCTCGGTGGCCTGCAGATGCAGTTAGTCTGGTTGAACATTCAATCTCAGCCAATCAACACTGGATAAATAAAGGTTAAAATGAATTATATATTATACATGTTACTAACCCAAGTTACATGCAGTTTTTTTTGCTCTCTGAGAGTCTAATTGATTCTTGTACTTACTGGTAGTTGTTTGGTTAATGATGATCATCAACTGGAGGTCATATTTTTTTCTTGCATTTTCATTTCACACAGTGTCACCGTTGTGGACATGTAATTGTGCATGTGTGTGTGTGTGTGTGTGTGTGTGTGTGTGTGTGTGTGTGTGTGTGTGTGTGTGTGTGTGTGTGTGGTGAGTGTATATTGCACTGGCATGGAGGCAGGCTGGGCCCCTGCTCAGGCTCTAACCCATGGCTCTCATTTGCAGCCTTTAATAGTCATCTATATTATACTCTAATCTGCCTGATCCCAATTTAATGCCGCTTCCTCAGCCAGACGTGGCAGGAATACTAAACAGGAGGGTCACGTGCAGAATGGAGAGCTTCTGCCTTGTCTGTTTAATGTCTGCGTTTGGGGGAGTGGAAGAGAATCTGGGTGGGGGTGAAGAATAGGGGGACTATAACTGAGAGCAAACAGGGTCACTCTTAGCACTGCCGATGTTGTCTTAACAAGTTATTTACTTTCACATTCATTCTCAGTATTATTTTTACAGAGTGACAGTGATTAATTCTGCCAATGAGGTGCAATCATCTAATCGTCTATTTTTTTCTCAGTGTTAACATTTATAAACAAAGAAGAATATAAAATAAATATCGGCCAACTAAAGTCAGCAAAGTGACACAAGTTGATTTGCCTCATAAACTTCACACAGACAGAAACGCATACACTAACTAACCCATCTATTCATAGACAACTGCTGTCAAGGAAATGTGGCACTACAGAGCCTGAGGTGGGTAGAGTTACAGACTGCCCAACACCTTTATGGCTGGTAAATACATAGTGTTCATGCGTGCATTACACACAAACACAAACACTGATAGCCAACTATAAACAAAACAAATATAGCAATTAAAGGTGATAATCCATACGCTAGAAAAATGTCTTATGTGTCAAAGAAAAGAAAAAGTTTGCTTTAGGAAAAAAAAAAAAAACGTTTTGAAGATTCAGTGTTCATCAAGCTTTGCCACACAAAAGCCTTAAAAGTTTAGACTTTGTCACATTCACATTATACTCAAGTCATGTTTATATGATTGCATAGCAGATCTTAAAATAAAATCTTACTAGCTATGTCAATGTATTGCTGACACCATGACAAAAAAAACAATGTCTCGGTTTCATATTATAACAAGAAAAGATCTTTTTCATGTTATGAAAATATATTTTTCATGCTTTTATGAAACATTTTTTTCATGATTATTACATACCAAATTATTTCCATTTAATAATAAATGTTTCTTGTTATAACATATCACTCTCTTATTTTACACTTTCCCATTTATTCACTAAATCATTGTATCTCGTTAAAGAAAACCTTTCTTGTTATAGCATGATAAGTTATACTATAATAACATTATTATAACAAAACTTCCATATAAATGTCCATAAAAAAGGTCCAGTCAATGCTTAAAGAGACGACCCTGTATTTTACATTGGCCAGAAGAACTGACAACAACTGACTTATACAGCAGTCAGCCACAACATTAAAACCAGTTCCCACCGGTTCCACTGCCATAATATGGCTCTAGGAATGCTCAGTAAAATATGTATGTCAGATTTCAGTGGTTGGATAATGGCACTGTTTTTCATGTCTTTACCACCCTGTAACTGAATATGAATCAGAATGAAGATGTTAAAATACTGCCCAGCAGGAGTACAGCTTGGAGAGACAATCTACTGTACAAGCTCTTTGTTTTTAACTCAGCATGCTCTGTGCTCGATATTTATTGTTATTTTACTGTAATTTCATGTGACATTTACCTGATCTGAGATCTGAAAGGGAATCAAGTGAAACTTGAATCTGTTTTTAATTATAATTGTAGATTGGAATACTAATGCACAATCATCTCCACAGAATCCAGATGGCTAAATTTGTTGTTACATTTCATGTAATGCATCTTTAATTTTTTAACTCTGGCCAACTTGAGCCAGCTACCAAGTGAGACTTCTAATTCAACAGCTGTGTTCTTTCTGGTGCTCCCCTTCTTAAATTGAAACAATAAAGCATGTCTTGTTTAATGCAATGAGTCTAATTAACGTTAAAAAAAATTAAATCACATTGAACTGAAACTGCATTTGTTTAACAGACTTCACCGTGCTGAAATGTTACTAAAATCTGTAAACAACTTGTTCAAGTACATGGTGAGAATTTTATCTAGGCAACAACAGCTTTGTAAAAGCTTGATTTGGATGCATTTGCATGTAGTATATTATATTTGCATTTAATTTTATTTCTTGCTGCTGCAATTAATTTTTACTTTATTTGCTCATCTACCGACATGTCAACAAAACACATCATTGTATATTCAACAGGTTAGATGGAGCCATTAAATCAAAAGTGCTACAACTAAACATATTAAAAGAAATTATTTCAATCTGCCTTTTTGCCCTTTAGGTTTGGTGTGTATTGTATTCATCCTCAATGGAGCTATTGCGACTAGGCTAGGAAGAAACATCCCTTTTCGTGTTCGCTCCTTTCTTGGAGCGAGAAATCTGACAATAAGTGCTCAGTTGTCATGTGTAAGAATATTATGGGTTTTTAAGAGTAGCTTAGGTGTTGGGGTTCTATGGGAATTGTGAGCTCTACCTTGTCACCAGTGCTCTGTGGCTAGAAGCCAGGTTTGGAGTAAATGATGTACAAGGCTAATGGTTTCAAGGCAATCAGGGTTTGCACAAGGAAAATGTCTATCCTTGACGACATACCATTGCGCACAGTTGGACCTCGCCAGCTTGGAGTGAGGTAAAAACACTAGCCTTTGGCGCTTTCTATGACCTTTACACAGGAAGTTGGGATTAAGGTAGATGAGGTGTGAAAAGGCATGCATTTTTATAAACGAGAACATAGCCGGATGTGTCTGCCTGTGTGTGTGTGGGTGAGTTCATGGTCACACAATGTGTGTTTTCCAGTCTCCCACCACCTCCTCCAACCATCCTTAGCACCCCCATGTTGGCTGCCAGAAGCGGCAGGCTCTATCTGCAGTGCGACGGAGTGGAGTGCTGGCTGGGGGATCATTACAAGGGCCATAAAAGAGCGATTTACAGGACAGCCAGTGAGTGGAGTCAGCATGGTCCCCCACCCTCCAGCATGCACCGTGCTGGGTGACCAACCAAAAGCCCAAAACAGAGAATCAGGGGCCAGCAGGGAACGTGATGACTTAAACATGAAGGTGAGGGACGTGGCAGCTCTAGTGGCATCTGCTTTATGGTCAGAGAGTCAGAGGCCAAGGGGGGAAATAACGTGCCACTTGATTTTTAGATGATTGATTAGAGGACAGTACACTTCAAAAAGATAAAACAGGACATGCCTTAGACGTTTAAAACTATTGTAACACCAAAAAACATGCTGTTGTCAAGTCATACTTGTTAAAATTCAGTAGCTGTGCTGGAGCTGAAATGAGCTTGAGGGGAGATTTTTTTTTTTTGGTCAAATATTGTTTCCAAGGTCAAAAAGGAAGTTCCAGTCTCAACATACAAGCCAACAGGGCAAGAAGCCCTCTATCAGTCCCAACAGAACATTGGTGTTCCACCCATTGTTTAAGTGACCTTTGCATATGGAAGAACTGGTCTATCTCACTGTCAATCAACATATTAATAGCCCTGGCCCTCTATGAGTAAAATGAGCTATCACGATTGGTTGCAACTCTGTGATGTAGGCTGTTATGGCAACCTAAGCAAAAGGTGCAAAGTTTGTTTTTTTCCCCCAATTCTTGTTAATGAGGGATGAGGCTGTCAGCAAATAGTTCACTAAATAGCTGCTTATGTTATTTATTGGTTAGGATATGAATGTGAAACGATTCTCAGTCTAGGTTTTCCGTCTTGAGCCCTTTGAAGTCTCAATGGTTACTGACTTGGTCTCACTTGAGGAAAGCCAGGATTAAAAGTTCTTTTAAACCTGCAATAACTCAATTTTGGCCATTCTTGGTATGGTATTTAATTTGATATGGTAAACTTGTTAGCAGACAGTTGTTTATTTACACATCCAGCAATTACAGAGCAACATTATCATTCATTTGGAGTGGTGTTTGTGTCCACCTGTTGAATGTAAGTCCAATAGTCACCCTCATTTAGCTCTGTTTTTTGTCTCTATCAACTCCTGGGGGAAATATCTGGCTCTTTAGCTGCTAAATGCTCTACTGTGTTAACCAGCTGGTCTCTAACTGTGTCTGTCTTTTGTTTGCTGCTGAGCAGGTAGTGGACAGTGGCTTTTTACAACTTTTTCTTGAAAAAATATGCCTGCTGTGGCCAAAAACTATGCTATGATAGTGAACCACAACAGTAAAGTTGTGGTCTGGACAGATAAACAATGAACTGAAACTCACCATGAAGCTCCATAATACAGAGGGGAGCTGCATATTCAGGTGATAATTCTCTGTAGGTTCATCACTGTCATTCATCATTGTTTTCTCATTTGGTACACTGTTATTATCACAATATTAATTACAGCCACTTCAAGTAAATGTTTATTACATTATTTATTGGTTATGGGGCTGTTGCTGTCAGTTTTATTAAGAGCGTTAAACATTTTTTCTTGGTGAACCTAAGTTCTACACACACACACACACACACACACACACACACACACACACACACATTTAATGATGAAATGAAAGCGGGACAAAAGCTCAGTGCTCAGAGTCAGGACGGAAAAATTCGAACGATCTACAATCGCATCACATGTGCAGTTCCATCTGCTGAGGATTGTGTTATATGATAAAAACTCCAGAATAGCATCTGAATGGACATTGTGGTGAGATTTTTTGTGAATTACTTTTTCTAACATCAAGAATGAACGTTCAATCCCAGCTAGAATTATCCCTTTAATTTGAGTTTTATCACTAAAATTGAAGTCATCAGGTTTTTTTCTCAACAATGAAAAATGTTAAACCTGCAGATGCAGAACTGTGCATGAAAACAGGCTCAAATCACATCAGCCCAGTCATCTAAGAAACAAGCCATGTTTGCCTGTTTTTGCAATAATCTGGCAGGCCACCAAGGGGGTACAGAAAGAGGTGGGGCAAGGTTGAAGGTAAGTGTTTATGTGAATGTGTGTGTGTGTGAGTGAGTGTGTGAGAGAGAGAGAGAGAGAGATGGAGTTCCCTCCCTCACTCTCTCCGCTCCCCACTGTTTGCCAGCTAATCAGGCCTGCTGTACCCTCATATATTAGAAACCAGTTTGTGGTGGAGTCCTGCTGCGTTTGCTCCCAACAAGGCCCCTGTTTCCTCAGGCTACATGTCTGAAGCACATTCTGTGTGCAGGGTTGGGTACACACACACACACACACACACACACACACACACACACACACACACACACACACACACACACACACACACACACGTGCGCACACACAAAGAACCGCTGGCACAATCTGAATAAACCCTGTCTCCTTTTTCTCTACTTTGCAGACTCCCTTATTCATTCTCATGTCTGGCCCTGAACTTCTCATGGGGCTTTGTTTCTCTGAGGCCTCCTGAACCAAAAGGCTCCATCCAGTCTTTGGTATGTGCAACATCTCTCTCAGTGCAGTGTACAGTTGTGTGTGTGGAATTCTGGCTGAATTCCAACGCAGGTGTATACTGATGAGACACGAGGAATGACTATGAACCATGTATGTACAGTATATGCAGTATCCAATTCAAGTGAATGGGATAGATATAGATATCTCTCATATATACATATATACATATCTATATCTATCTCTATCTCTATATACACCGGCCAGTTTATTGCTTACCATTTAAGGTTATTGATTGGATTTGAACCGCTGTTTTGACCACTAGTGTAGCTCCTGTATATACCAGCCACTGTAGCTGAATGGTATAAATAAAAAACACATACATGGGCATCCCCTGGTCAAATATCTGTTGCTGGGAATAGATAGCACCATACAAAAGTAAGACATTTGAGCTCACATAACTTTTACCCAGGTCTCAGACCTTAATTAGCCTGTTAGGGCTAAGGCTTGTTCACAATCATCGGAACAGTCAGATGATGCAAATTTCAAAGCTTTGTAAATACTCCAACTCCTCAAACCTTATCCCAACAATCAGCAACCACAGGCTCCTCTAAGCAGCTTCCCAGTACTTTTAAAAATTAAAATAATTGATGCCCACAAAGCAGGAGAAGGCTATAATAGACAGCACAGCCTTTACAGGTAGCCGTTACCTCAGTTTGCAATGTAATTAAGAAATGGCAGTTAACAGGAACGGTGGATGGCAAGTCGAGGACTGGAAGAGTAAGAAAACTTTCAGAGAGAACAGGATTGCAGGATCTAGCAGGATTGCTAGAAAGGAAAAACAAAACCCTAATTTGACTGAATAGGACCTTCAGGTAGACTTTGAAGTGGTGGTGGTGCGCAACTGTGGAGCAAAACTCACAAATGTGACCTTCATGGAAGAGTCAACAGAAGAAAACTTTTCCTCTGTCCTAACCACAAAATTCAGCATCAGAAGTTTGCAAAAGAACATCTAAACAAGCCTGATGTTTTTTGGAAACAAGTCCTGTGGACTGATGAAGTTAAACTGGAACTTTTTGGCTGCAATGAACAAAGTTATTTTTGGAGAAAAAAAGGCAGCAGAATTTCATGAAAAGAACACCTCTCCAACTTTTAGGCATTGGGGTGGATTGATTATGCTCTGGGCTTGTGTTGCAGCCAGTGCCACAGGGAACATTTCACTGGTACAGGGAAGAATGGATTCAATTAAATACAAGCAAATCCTGAGACCAAACATCACAATGTCTGTAAAAACGCTGAAGATGAAAAGAGGATGGTTTGTACAATAGGTTAATGATCCTAAACAAACCTCAAAATCCACAACGGACAACCTTTAGGGTCGCAAACTGAAGGTTTCGCAATGGCCCTCCCAGTCCCCTGACCTTAAACATCATGACAGAAACAGAAATTTTAACCAGGAGTGCCCAAAGTTTTTCATGCCACAGTATACAGTATATGTTAGTGTGCTTACCAGTTCCCCTCAGCCCATTTCCAGCCCCTGCGTACTTCTCCTAGGCCATGTTCTTCCCTTCATCTCCCCAGACCTGCCTTTCTCTAGCTGTTCACCAGATATCCTCAGACCTTCCCTCTTGACTGCCCCACACCTGACACTCCTGATACACACCTGTTCCCACTCCTCATCGGCCTTGCAGTCACCTGAATTCTCCCAAACCTGCAACTCATTTCCTAATCAGCCTTGCACTACTTATACCAGTTCAATTCGTTTGTTTCTTGCCTGATCCTCTGCTTATGCCCCAGTGTTTACCTTTGTGCCTGCAACCTGCATGTTGTAACCTGTTCCCTTTAGCTGCCTGCCTGCCTGCCTGCCTGCCTACCTGCCTGTATACATGCCTGCCTGCTTGTCCACCCATCCCTCTTTAAGCCTTATTTTTCTTCAGTTCTTCAATTAAAATTCCCGCACTGAAGCTTCATGCCTGTGTGTCTGCATTTGAGTCCAGATATTAAAAAACTGTGACAGTACGATCTGGCCAGAATGGACCCAGCAGATCCAACGTTTTCTGTGGAGGAACTTAATCAGGTGAAGCGTCTCATTCAGGATCTTTAGTCTACTGCCAAAATGCCTCCAGCATAGAGCAGAAAGATGCAGACCTGTCTCTGGCAATCCGCCTGGTCACTTTGAAACCTTGGATGAAGAAGGTTCCTGCCATCGCAGATTTTGTTGACTTTCCAGCCTGCACCCCAGTCAGCTAGCCACCAGCCTGATAGTACTTCAGTCTGCACACCAGTTGGCTAGCCTCCTGTCTGCCCCTGTTCCCAAATAAGTTTAGCCTCCTGTCTGTTCCTGTCCTCAAGCTGGCTAGCCTCCTGTCCCGATACTTAAGTGATCCCTTTCCTTGGGACTCACCTTGCTTGTGCCAGGAGGTATCTAGGGGTCGGAGCTCCTAGAAGGAAGCATGGGTCTTGTAGATGTTAATTCCATAAGCTTCTCAGCACCAGAGAGCCTCAGATGCCTGGTGAGCCCAGGCCTCCACTGCCCAGTGCCATGATCAACACCCAGTCAGACCCCTAGCTGGACCCTGAGTTAGCTGTCCTGTCTCTTCCTGATTCTGTTCCTGAGTCGGGCAGCCAAGCCGACGCTAAGCCTATTACTAAGTCTGTTCCTGAGTTGGCTGTCCCAGCTGATGTCTCGTTGTTTTTGAAGATTTTCTACAAAAGACTCTGAACACAAATAAATACACAAAACACTGATAAGGTTAAAGTGAAATATATTGTAAGTTACAATATAGGAGACAAACAAACCTTAAAACAAGAAGTCAAAGGAGAGTCTCTCAATAGAAAGAGTCTTACAATCATCTTAATAGTGTTTCTTGAGACAAAGAACTTAGTCCCAATCGGTTATCTTTACTTCAACCCAAACACATCATCCAATAAAATAAAAACATAAATAATGTTCTCGCTCTGCCCTTGCACTGGTCATAAATTGAATCCCAGACAGACATAACTTGGCTTATTTCCATTTATGGTAAGGCGACAGGCTGCTCCATATGTAGGCCCCCCTGGACTCATAAAACATCTGTCTAAGGCCCCTGGGAGAGATGTTGAAACTTCTATAGGAGCATCACCAAAAGCGAATAAATGATAAACCAACTTTTCGTTCACATCGTCTCTCCCTGAGTCCGTTCCTACCAGCCAGACAACCAGCAAGCTATTTTTGCCATCGTCTCAGCAATGACCAGCCAGATCATCAGGCTGACTGCCCAGTGCTCCAGTTGCCAACCTTTCTTGCATCTGGTTCTCAGTTTCCCCTGTGAGCCAGTCTAAACATCCTGTCACTGGCCACCTTCTCTGGACCCCAGTATCCTGCTCTGACTCCTGAGGAGTCCCTCGTGCTTTGCCTCCAAAAGGGGATCCGCCTTCGCTGTTGGCCTCCTGCTCAATCTAAAGAGGGATCCTGTCTTCACTGTTGGCCTCCTGCTTGACCTCCATAGGAATCTTGCCTTCGCCACAGCCCACCAGAGTGGTCCTGCCCACTTCACTGCATCCGCCAACTCCCACTGAACCAGTTTCGTCTGTCTGTCCTGCCTTCAGGTAGTCCGCCAAAGATCTCCTGCTCCACCTCTGTCCTGCCCCCAGTTCATCCACCTGAGGTCTCCCACTCCACTGCTCCTTGAAAGATCGTCCGCTTACGTCCTTTTGTGTTTACCTTTCTTTCTGCTACCTGTGTGTTGTAACCTGTTGTCTGTGCCTGCCTGCCTGCCTGCCTGCCTGCCTGCCCGCCTGTATACCTTCATGCCTGCATGTCAACCCATCTATCTTTAATCCTGGGTTTTCTTCAGTTCTTCAATTAACATTCCTTCACTGAAGCTCCCTGCCTGTGTCTCTGTGTTTGGGTCCAGAAAGCAACAAACTGTAACCATATGATTACATATATCATCTAGGTTTTCTTTTTAGATGCTTTATTTGTATGTTTACTTCAAAGAGTACTGTTCTTTATTTATTCATTTCCAGCATCTTTTTAGGAGAATATTATTATTATTACTGTAAATATAATATGCTGATAGTACTTATTTTCAGGCCTGACTAGGGTCTGCAGGTATGCCTGTCAGGCTGTATACAGCCCAGACAACCTTAACCAATAAAATAGGGCAGCCTCTAAGTAACCTAAGAAGCAAAACCCTTGGCAAGTCCAAACAACTCTCTGCAAATGAATGAGTGAATTTTTTCTCCCATATGTATGATAGTGGCAGTAAAATAAGACAGCAATGTTCAGAGAGACTTTAGTAACAGGATTTTGAAAAGTGAGGGGGGTATACAACCCCCCTAGTTATGCTGCTATAGGCCTAGACTGCCGGGGGACTTCCCATGATGCACCAGAGTCTCTCCTCCTCTTCCTCTCCATCTGTACGCATTCATATCGCATCAATGCTCATTACTAACTTGACTTCTTCTCTCTCCAGTAGTTTTGTGCTTTCTCGTCTCTCTCCTCTCTCCTCCTGTTGCTTTCTGCAGGTATTTCTGCCCCTGGTGCTGCTGGATCTATAACTGCAAGCCACCTACTGCCCCCATGATCCTGCTCAACACCCACTGCTTCAATTATTATGATTATTAATATTATTGTTATATTTAGTTTTATTAATATTATTTTCCACCCTATTATTATAATTATTAGTTTTATTATTAATCTCATTATTATACATCTTTATGTGGTACCTGTACTGTGCTATGTCCTCTTTCCTCCCCCCCTGCACCCCTTTCTCTCTCTCTGTCTCCCCCTCTCTCTCTCTTTCTCTCTCAACCCAGTCAGTCGAGGTAGATGGCCATGAGCCAGGTTCTTTTCAAGGTTTCTACCTGTTAAAGGGGAGTTTTTCCTTGCTGCTGTAGCCAAGTGCTTGCTCATGGGGTAATGTTGGGTCTCTGTAAATATACCTATAAAGAGTACGGTATAGACCTGCTCTATATGAAAAAGTACCCTGAGATAACCTCTGTTATGATTTAGTACTGTATAAACAAAATTGAATTGAATTGAATTGACAGCTGTGAAGTGCAAATGATGTTCAATTCTCCTCTATGTTTTCTGGAGGCCACTCTTGTGACAAGTAAAGATACCATGGATTACTAAGTTTCCTGAATGAAATAAAATAAAATTTAAAAAAAAGAAAACTGTGGACTTCCTTCTCATTTAAAGTCAAGCGATGAGAAAACTCATAAAAATGTGTATTGGAGAGAAACAGCCAATAAAACCACTTGAGCTTTGACACAGTTTCTTGCATTCAGCAGCGACTGAGTACCATCGCACGCTGACCTGCTAAATAGTGGAGGCAAGGCCTGTTTTAAGCCTGCAAAACAGTGAGAGTCTGGAAGAACAGCACACTGGCTGAGGATGCATTGATGCATTGTTACAGTGAGGATAAACAGACTTTATGGTGCATTACAGAGGCAGTCAAACAAACAGGCAAGCACAAATGTGGCCAATGCTGTTCTTGGATGTGTCAAATTAAAAGCCCTCCCTCCCATTGTGTACGGCATGAGAGGTCTTCAAATTTTCCCTTCTTTTATGCCATTAACAGCAAGTGCATATACAAGCATAAACACACCCGAGGCGGAATAAATTCTTGTATCTCTTGTAGTTTGGTGGCTGTTAGCATGACAGCATGTTAACCTTCGCACAAATACACACAAACCCTTAAATCCAGTCTCAATGCAAAATACCCAGGCTGACCAGCATGAGGGAGGCTTTCAACAGAGACCCACTATGGAGAGGAGTGAATGATAATATGCATCATACAGGGCTCTGCACTGCAACACTGTCATCTTTTTAAAAAGATCCCACCACTGTCAAAACACAGAATAAATACAATTTTATTCCTGTTTTCTCCCACTTTCTGATGCTAATAAAATCTGTTACATAACATGAACAACTGTTTCTTAGGCCAAGTAGAGTTTAATATGTTTGATGTATGTTGATGTAACATGTTACTGTATACAGAAGATATACAGAAGATATGTAATACTGCCGGTGAGGACTTCTAAAAAACGCACTAATCTTACTGTTTATAACTGATTCTCTAAATCCTCCACATGTAAAGCAAGCGAGTAATTAATGTAAGCAAACTCATAAAAGTGTGACCTTAAAACAGCATGTGCTGGTAAACACAGCTCTTCTACCTGAGTTGTTTCTAAGCATCAAAAGGACATTTCTGTTTAAAAAACAAAAAAAGGACTATTATGTTGTGTCTTTCAATTAAGTGCATGTTTCCATCTCTGAGCCGAATCAGCTTCCATCAGCTGTGAACACTACATCTGCAACCTGAAAAACAAAGCCCTTACCGGATTTTTAATAAGATGCAGTGAATCCAGAAGGATCTTTATAGTAAATGCCACAACTCATTAGGCTAATTACCCTATCACACATTTACTCCGCTGCTAATAACAAAGTACGCAAAGAGACAGAGAGAGGGAGAGAGGAAACCACACATCTCCTCATAAAGTTGGCATTCTAGCAATTAGACAAAAGAAACATTAAAGCCCACACACACTTCCTGAGCAATATAATTAAACAAAAATGGCAGAGATACTGATTCTCTGTACTTTTCTCTTTTCAAAGTCTACAGCCCCCGTATGAGCACTGTGTAGAGGCAGGAACACTGGCATATCAGACTTCTTTTAAAATAAGAGTGCTATTTATGTCTTTTTGCATATTTTGACTCACTGTGGGAGACAGTGACTTGTGAAGTCAAATTTAATTGTGTTTATAACAAGGTAACAAGGTGTATTTATTCATTAGCTTCTTGCATGGACAAAAATAATTCCAAAATTCTAATCTGTTCTGCCTCCTCTGAATACAGAACAGCAAGGATTTCACTTAAGAGCTACAAATATTCATATTTAACAGCACATGCTGGTGAACCCTCAGCTCTTTTTGCTCCCTGAGCTCAGTGCTGCCTCTGACACTGTTGATCACAACATTTTAATTGGCCATCACACACATTTACCGACTCGGCTGGCTCTATATTCTCCATAGCACCATTTAACTGGGAGGTAACTCAAGTTTCCATCTTATTACTCTACCTTTGTGCCCCTGTTGTGTCACATAAAGACACTGATAATATACAGCTGTATTTGCCTGTAAAATTAAATGATACAAACCCTTATACTCTTTAATGGATTGCTTAGTAGACAGATATTTAAAACTTAAAACCTTCCTCGACTTAATGAAAGAAAATCTTTAGTTGTCAGGTGAAAACAGAAGTATAATAACTTATACTTCTAAGTATAATATCTTATACTTCTGTTATATATATATATAAAGATAGATACACATATATATTGCCATAAATTATTTACACTTCTGTTTGTCTACCGGTTACGCAAATGAGATACATGTTAATTAGTCAGCTTTAGAGGTGTTGGATGGCATTTTCTTTCCCACTTTGGACAGAGCTGTTTTTCCTATTTTCCTCTTCTACTGTGCATGTTAAAAACTGTTTTACATTAATTAACACACCGAAGAATGGAAAGATAGCTCTTATAGAGGCACTCCAACCAAGCAACTAATAAAGTACATTAGCATTATTAACATTAATGTATTCTCTTTAGAACACAACAAGTGAGCTGGGTAGCTGAGACTATATTTAAATACATTTACAAATAAAAAGGTATATATGTCTTTGCTAAAGTCATGTCATCAGGCTTGTTGTGTTTTGTTGTTACGGTGAGCTCCTTCTTTACTCACCTCTATGCGGTTTAGGGAGTGAAGCGGAGAAAAGTGGAGGTTCAAAAAAACCCATGTGGAAGTGGAAGCGGGGCTGATTTACTGATTTCGACTGCTCTTCCACCCCACCCCCAACCACCAAACCAAGCTGCTTCAAACATGGCTGCTCACATCAAAGGCAGCCTTGTGTCTCAGAGGAGCTGCTAAGGACTTTACAGAAGCTCGCCTCAGGCCTGAGTGCGGGGGCTCGCACCTCCTCAGACAGCAGTGGCGGATACCTGCGGGTGGGACCTGAGGAGCCGGGACATTCAGCCCAACACAGTCTGCAGAGTCATCGTTACTATACAGGCTGCACCAGACAGTGCAGGGCAGCTTCTGCCTTATTTGGCTCAACAAATCTAGTTAGTTGTTGGTGTGCTGCCTACACCAGGAGATCACCCAGCGCGATTAAAAATGTCTGTATTTTGAATAATTTACTTCATAAATAGATAATACAAGCTCATTATAAGGGTGCATCAATATTCTAGTGATAAGCTCAAAGAGGAATGAGGTGAGGGGGGGGGTTGTTGTTTTTTTTTTACTGGTGTTTTGGATTTCACCTAGTAGTGATTTTTTCTGTTCTTATTTTCTACACCTAACAAGGTGGTGCCTTCGAGGGCTTCTACATGGTAAATAAAAGCATAAAATCTGGAATAAATGTCAGTAAGGTGATCTGTAAACATCCAAAAATAAAGGAAACCAAAAAGAAAAACTGGTGAAAAGATTCTCTATAGTTCAGCGTGAAAAGTTGTCACAGAAATTTCACAGTTCTTTTACTCAGAGCTTATTGCAAATTGATTTTAAAGTCTACTTAAAGAAAGTGTACTAATATTTTTAGGAATGACAGAGGATAATTTCAAAATTTACGCATTCCCTTCGATAAATGGGGATGTTTAAAGTCTCCTAAACTAGTAGTTTGACTCCAAAATGAGGTCTCTATGACTTGAAGAATGATGCTTACCTTTGAAAATGACTGTTGGCGTGAAAGAGAAATGAATTAAGTTTTACAATTAAAGTCTGGAGTCATGCTAAAACCGTACACAACACAACTCTGTTTACCCAATGAAATTTCATTTTTAATAATTTTATCATTTTCTGTCTTTTTACCCTACATTGGTGGTTATAATCCCCTATAGTAATGGAAAGCATTTTAAAGCTTTTCATTTGTCAAGTTTTTCATTTTCAGTGTGTCATCTATTCGTTTATTGTCACACCCTAGTAATGACAGACAAGAGCCCTGAGTTAGTATACACTGTGCAGAAGTCAGAGAAACAGCCAGGCTATTGCTGCTATATCAAATGCTTATTTTAAAGTCAATTTATTAAATTCAAAAAGAAAATCGAGGGTGCTTCTGCTCGCCTTTGATGAGTGAAAGCATTTACTGAAGGTGCTCTCTGGTTTAAGAATGATACAAAGTGAAAATGGAAGGATGCACCCTTCAAGTACAATTTTCAAAAGCTTTAATGTCATGGGTAGTTTAAGAGAACACATTAAAAACAGCCCTACTGCTTTTTGCCTTCATTGGCAAATCAAGTCAATTTAGTACAATTTCTTAACGCCAGCACGAGGCGAAAGAGAAAATGCAATGATTATTCCAAAGGAGGAACAACTGAGGGGAAACTCAAGGGCAGAATAGTGCATATTGCCAACGCTAGCTTGACAAATAATGGGCCAAAAAGTAACATTTATTTACCAAGAGGCAAAGTGATTAACAGTTGCATAAACAAAATGGTGTTTCACAGCAGGTTGACCGTGGTAAGTTTTCTAGGTTAACTGGGATGATCATGCAACTATTTTGGGGTTCAGATTTGTGCATCGTTAACCCAATATAGACGTATAGACCTTATAATCACACATAAATGTCTCATGGCACATTGAACCAACCTGTAAACAGCCCTCTTGTCAGACTCGAGCTGAGCCTGAGGGTCAAGGGTCACACTGACAGAGGTATTCCCTGCTGCAGTGGCTGCTGGGATATGGACCTGTGGGGTCTTGGTGTTCTGCTGAGTGGTACCCGTCATCTGTGGACACAAAAAATAATCACAAAAAAAACTTCACATTTAAATATTTTTAAGTCATTATAATATCATTATTTCATTTTCCCGCATTGTTCAGTTGAAGCAGGTGCAGTGTGCTTTGAGCTAAATGCCAACATGGTAGCATGCTCACAATGACAGTGCTAGCATGTTTAAGTTTAGTAGGTATAATGTTTACCATGCTCCCCATCTTAGTTTAGCATGTTAGCATGCTAACATTTACTGTTACATTTACTCCAACACAAAAAATTTCATTAGTGTTGGGCATCTGGGCGCTATGAATATCTGCACGAAATTTCATAGCAATACATCTCAGTAGTTGCTGAGACATTACAGTCTGGACCAAAATGGTGGACCAACCAACATTGTTATCCCTACAGCCATGACACTAGCCGGGCTAAAAACAAAATTCATAATACATTTCAACAAATCAGGTGTTTGAGCAAATCAAGATTGAACATCAATTCAAGAAATAATATAAATCAATGTGTTTCAGTGTATATATGTAACTTTAAATTATCTAAACCAACTGGACCAAAATCGCAAACAATCCTTGAGTTGTTTTTAATTAGCTTTTGCATGAGCTTCATATGATCACATGATCACAGGGTTATCTCATGAGCATGAGCATGCAGCTGCTTGTAAGGTCCAAGTCATTTTTTAATCACTTTTCAAAAGCAGTAAGGTGCAACATGAATCTGATGCTGACAAACTACATATGAGGATGAAGCTGGAATGAATAATTGCCGCTTGACAGGTCAGCAGCCTTCTAATGAAGCTGTTAAGCAAAATGAATGAGACAGGATAGATTCAGTAATTGAACAAGGCATGCTCAGGTCATATATACTGTTTACTGATACTGATTCCTGTTAAATGATAAATATTCAATTTGTATTTAGCTACAAAACAGTGACACTTCAATAAGTATGTTCACAGCTGGTCAACTTGTACTTAGATTACTGTTGTACCATACATCCTGTATTCTTTTGCTCTGAACCACAACACCACTGGTTGTTCAACGTGGAATAATTAGAGAATCTGTAAACTTCTTCTGGCGTTATTTGTGCCATGAGGCGGGCAGAAGAGCAAAATACTTTACAAACACGACCCATTGTCTTTCTTATCCTTTACCCCACTTTCCTCCCTTTCATTCGTTCTCCCTGACGAAATGAGTCTAACAACCCCCATTCCTCCTTCCTGTTTTTGAGTCAGGGTGGGGTGGGAGGAAGCTTCAAGTCTTAATCCCAGCACCAAATGGAAAATAAATTAGCTTCTTCACACTTAACTAGCTCTCATTTGCATTTGCACAGCGCACAGGCTGCAGCTCAGGAGCTCTCCCCTGGCACTAATCCTCCGGGCGAAAGCAGACAGAGGTGTTGTGGACAAGGAGGAGGGTAGGGCGTTCAGATGAACCTTTTCTGCTTCACTTCCATGGGATGGTCTGGAGTGTTAGACAAAGCTTGTGTCCAGCCACAGTTAGGCTACATTAATTACAGTGACCTGTTGGTGGCATCATGTTGTGTTGAACCCTGCAGGCTGGGGCTTGACCTTTTAGACTTACTTTGACATACAGTGTGTTTCTATCTTGCATCCATGTCTTAATTATAACATACAATTCAACCACATGACAAAATGATTTTAATATTTCTATAGACACTTTCATTATGTTTGTGGTGGTAGTTAAAGTAGTTAATAATGGGTAATAATATTACTCATGATACCTCATGATGTTTGTCTCTTTTAAGGTATCACTATAACATTCTTGTAATATTTCTATCACGTTCTCTCTATAATTTTATATTACAACAATATTCCCATAATATTCCCGCAGAAACTCATACTTTGATGTTTTTCATAGTGACATTATTGTAATTTTATTGTAGATAACCCTAGTGTTCTGTTTGCTCTAAAAACATACTTAACATCACTTTATCACCTTGACATTTAAAACTTTTCCCTGATTTTATCAGAATGCTTATAAACATGATTTTGAAATGAGAACATGTTTCAGAAGTCCACTACAGAAAACGACACATTATTTCTGTCTAAGATCTAAAGGACCCCAGCTACAAAAGCTGGGTAAATACAATGGATGTTCACGTACTCTATGTCTCTGATTGGTGTTGAAACAACTTTTTACACAGCACTACCCCTCCCAAATGCCAATTAAGAGTTTTAGGATAGTTTGTTAATAAGAGGTCAAACAGGGGGTGTGACCTCTCTGGGGTCTAGTTGACCCAAAATATCAGTAATATCAGATGACCTACTGTCTATTTTTTGTCAATAGTAGAGAACACACACACACACACACACACACACACACACACACACACACACACACACACACACACACACACACACACACACAGAATTGGTGTCTGTGAGGAATCAAAATGCAAGGGTTAATGCTTACTTTTATCTATTTTGGTATCACTGTTATATTACTATAAAAATGATGAAATAACCCAAATGGTAACTTTGATGTAAATAGTGTAAGAAGCTGAGACCCCCATTTTCAGAGTCTTTAACATTCCTTCATATAGTACCAAAAGCACTGAGGTAAATTGTGACGAAACTTCTGACCTGTTGGCTCTCCTGGTACGATGGTGGAGGAACACTCTGGGTGGCCATCATTGGCACTGCAGGTGCTGGGGACACATGTTGCATCATGGGATAGCTTCACATTGAGACTAGAAAAGAAATGCAGGAAAAAAAAAAGAAAACATGAATCCAGTGAAAGTAGTGATTGTATATTCTATTATAGCAGCAGCCACCAGGTGCTGCTATGATTAAATAATAGGAAATGGGATTCTCACGCAGCATCTCACTCTCTTCCCTCTCCCACTTCTTTTCCCCTTTTCTGTTTACTAATTTATTTTTTTTGCTCTATCTCCCCTCAGTCTCCCTCTGCATGTATTGCATAGAGCTGACAGAGATACTGGGATGATGTATTAATACTGAGTGATCCACAATGCTACCAAGCAGAAAGAAAACAAAGCAATACAAACTCAATCATGGGGCCCTTTACAGAAATATTTTACATACCAGCAGGTTCATAATGACACTACAAACAAACCCAACGACTTGTTTACCAATTACAGACAGCTATGCTTGTTTACTAATTACAGCTGGCTTTAAAGCAACGTATTGTGGTGGAGTCACCTTGGTCGTCTCAATGTGTTGGCTGCTGGTGTTGTTTTTGCACTGTTACCAAGCCAATCAAGAGTTCTAATTAGGGCTCTTGTTGGTGTACTTATTGCTATTGGCCGGAACCCCACAGGGCTCCGGGCTTTACCCTGTGGAATGCTGCTGTAACCATCGCTCCCACCCTGACTGAAGGAGCTAATTGTGTTACACACACAAACACACACACACATAGACCCCTACCATTGCCCCAACTTACTATAGGCAAGCACAGCAGGTGCTCCATCCTGAAGCTACATATAACCTATGTGTATACACTGCATGAAAATGTCTTGTAAAGTACCTATTTTACCGGGGGGTTGGGGGGGGGGGGGGGGTTGGACTAAACCTTTTCTTTAAAGGTTCATTAAACATTTTATTTATCAAATTTTACTGTTTTTAACCAATGTCCAAAATAAATGTAAGCCATGATCTTGAACTGATTGATACAAACACTACAAAGTTCAATTTGTTGCTTTAAATAGTGATGTAGATCATTAAATGAATATTTCTTCAAAGTCCAAATGTTCACTGGATACCTCGAGCTACTGGACTTTTTGGAAAAATTTCTCATAATACCACATAAAACTTTGTGTGGTCATGAAACAGAGGCAGCAATTACAATGGGCTGGTGCACTTGGACTGAATGGTGTTGACCTGGAGGAAAATGCTTGATTATAAGCTAGTGAAATGGAACTGAAAAGTTCAGAGCAAAATCTCTGCATCAGTTGCAACATCCCTTCAGAGTTACTGCCTCTGGAAATAAAAATGTGCTATAAATCCGGCTGACCACTAAAACAAGGACTTGCAGTATGTGACTGTGAGTTGTGAGATTATGGCCTGATGAAAAGAATTTATCACAATCATATAATAAGTTTCACAGGAAGCAATGCAAGGATTTTAGAAAAACAATTTCCTGAATATCATAGGGGATATTATACAAAAACGAGAATATACAATAACATAAATTGAGCCAACTATAAATGTATAACTTAATACCACAGACTCACTAAGAAGGAATATTACAGGAACATTAATGTGATTGTGTGGTTAATTCTGCTAAGAATGAACTCCACGGCAGTATTACGCAGCACTTCTGCTTTAAATCCTATAAAACCCCTGTTGTATGCTGCTCCTGTAGTCTCACACATCTGTTTGTTGGGCCCGACGCTCCTGGAATAAAAAGACTTTTTTTGGGTAGTTTTCAGGTTCCTGCTGCCAGACAGGAAGTGATGCAAACATCTCATCCCTTTCTTCAGAATCAGGACAATACATGACAGACGTTCCCAGACAGTGAGCTCATCCCCCACTGAGACCCAGACCCTGGTAATATCTCTGACTGGAAAAGTCAGAGACATGACAACTGGCTGAGCCCCAACTAAAAGTGAGTGGCATCTGAACCCGCCACTGCTGCCAACATTCTGATGTTAAATGCTGGTTTAGTTTCATTGATGAGTTCTAATTTGGGGTTTTAGCGCTGCATGTTTTATCATGACATACTGTGTCTGTGTGTGCTGTGTATGCATGCGTGTGGATGTATTCAGTGCAGCATTATATGAGCATGACTATTTGCACTGTGTGCGTTCACATTTGTGTGTGTGCCATGTGCATGTCTCTGCAAGTCATTTTGTGTACTGATTGCGTCCTCTGGTTTCTGTTCTCATTCCAACTGGTATCAGCTGAAAGGCATCTTCTCTGTTATCAGTCCTCATTTTAATTGCAAATGCAGCGAGCGTGTTAGTGATTAAATGGAAAATTGCACATTAATTGATGAGACTGAAGATAAAGCAATTCCAATTACTGCACAGTATTTTAGGCGGCCTCTCAAGTTTCACCATCCCTCGAAGGAATGAGCCACCAAACGCCAAATTTGAGCAGGCAATCCCACATCCGTAAATAAACACACAGGAACACATAACATGGACAAACACATGCAATACCATGGCTGCTGAAGCATGAATGTACATACAAGAATAGACAAGAACACTGCCAAAACATGAACAAACACGACATTTAATTTCAGCTGTGAAATTAAACACAAAAAAAAACTTGCCTCATGAAATTAAAAGTACAAGTCTCTTTCAGAAAAAATTCAATATCCATCCCACAACCACTCTGTAACTCACCAAAGGTGTACAGTTACACAATAAGTCATAAAATTCATTTTGAGGACAAATGACATGTTTGTTCCTCAACAAAGGCCTTTGAATTATTACAGAGTTCATAATGCATATCAACTGAAAAGTGCCTGTAGTTGCAATCAAAATTCAAAAGCAAGCATAAAATGGAAAATGAGAAGTAGGCATAAATTTATTCCAACAAACATCAAAGGGTTTTATGAATTTGGATTGGAGGCACTTGTAGTCTTTCAACGGATTCTGTGCAGTAAGAAATGCTTCTATTCAGCATTCAATTTTCCAGCAATTCTCAGGCACAGAATGGGCCTTTGCTGTATTGATGTAAGATTAGTCAGTGGCATAGCTGCAGTTTCACTCCGTTTACCACCAGCATTGAAATGAAAATCCATATCTGGTTACCAATAATGCGATCACTGCCTCTGGCCTCTCGACTTCAACCTTGTCTTCTTTGGTTTGAAGGTGAATTCATTGCACAGTGTTGAACTTCTATTAAATGTGAAATGGGAATGCTTCCTGCTGCAAGCCAAGGTGATAAAAAGAAAACGGATCCTCCTTGGGATTTAAACACAGAAAACAGCATCATGGAGCACATGTCTTGAAATCGAGATCGTGACCTGGCAGGGTTTTGGCACCAGACCATGAAAAGCAGACTTGTGGTAGATAAAGATGTGTTCTTCTCTTATGTGCAATTACCAACACTTCCCTGGCTGCAAAATTAGGGTAAAGTGTTGAACAGAGGTGCCGGTGCTAACATAGTCACACAAGTTTTTGAGCACAGGTGATGGATTGATTCCTCACATGAAAAACTGAAAATAACCCTGCTTTTTAGTTGCCTGTTTGAGGCTGTTGAGACTTTGATATTCTGATTTTTATAGCTCTCTCAAATACAGTTCAACTCACTTTCCTACCAAACCAAAGATAGGTGATGATTGGAGTGGAGGGAGTGTATTATGATGAGTGTTCACAAACTATTAGCTGCTATTAGCATAACACACCCGAATCTCCAACCAAACTGTCAAGTTGCATTGTGGGTAATGTAGGCACTAAGTTTTGACAAGGAAGAAGATCTCTAGTGCTGCTGCATGGATTTTGAGCCTTAATTTAAACCATCCATTGCAAGTCTGACAAAATCATAGGGGTGTAATGCTAGATGTGTGGATTTCGCTTTTATGGGATCACCAAAGTGATTAAAATTCATCCTGAGGGGATCCTAAATGTCTGAAACAACGTTCATGGGAATCCATACAGTAGTTATTGAGGCAGTTTACTCAAAACCACAAATCAACCGTAAGCCAACCTCATGGTGGTGTTAAAGAGTGCGTCGGAGGTGGTGTCATAGGTTCACCGTAGTCATTAGGATTCATCCAGTGGTTAACATAGATATCTGAACCAAATTTCATTGCAATCATCCCAACAGTTGTTTGAGATTTTTCAGTCTGCACAAAAATGGTGGCTCTACTGACCAACTGACTGACCAAACAAACAGACTGACATTGCCATCCATTTGGCCACATAAGTAGTTAAATACTCGATAAAAAAACACACAAAAATGTGTAGTGAATGATTGGGATTTGGAACATGCTTTTGTGTTTTATGTAGGTAGTTTTGAGGTCTTTTCCTTGTTTAATTTTTTTGATATGATCTAGTTATGGTTTTGTTATCTAGTTATGGTTAGGGTTATGGTCTTTGTTACAGTATGTAAGGATGTGTGTACAATATATATGTATGGAAGGATGTTTTGATAAAAGGCTGCAGTAATGCATGGACAGAGAACTGATAGCTCATTTAAACCCTATGGATTATCATTTCAACTTGACTCTCATTAAAGCACTGATCCAACAACTAGACCTTAATATAAATCATGTTTATATTTACGTATTACGTTTATGTACTTCACTTAGTATTGATTACCAACCAAGCTGTTCTTAGTGCATTTCTAATTCTCCATGCTGTTTTCAACAAACTAGTAGTCTCTCAAAATCGAATCAAATCAAAATCACGAGACAGTCCATTTGCTTTCATTACCCCCAGAATTGCTTTAAAAAAATAATTAAATAATTTTACAAGGCCAGTCTGCAATTCTGAGACAATCCCCATGATGCCAATTTCTTAAAAACCACAACAGTGCAAAGGCTTGTCTGACTTAACTAGTAATTGATTGGATCTGCTTCTCAGAATCCTGAAGTGTTCCATAAATAAGACTGTATCTTGAGCATATTCATGAAACAGAGACAGTGTATCAAAGCTATATTGAAATCTACTCTCCAACCGTTCAAGCCATGACAGATTGCAGCACTTCAACCCATTCTGATACCTGATCTGATATCACATGTACGTGCATAAAGTAGAAAACCTGCTTTCTGTGGATGTACCATCATTTGCACATTCTCCCATCAATATCTCATTTAATCTGTCCTGTTTGAGTTTGCTGGTTAAGAGGTTGACCTGCAGATGCAATGAATAACATTTGGAAGTGGGTATGTCACCTTGGTCAGATATTATGCATCTTGATGCCCCACAAGAGAGGGAGATGAATAAATAAATCAGCTGTTTTTGAATATGAGTAGGATCTAATCATCGCCTTATTGTCAGGTCTGATTTACAATGCAAACACCAGGAGGCGAGGCCTTGATGGCGTTGAGTAAACTGGTGGAGGGAAGGGCAGAATGGTAATGAGATCGAGGCAGCGGAGGGGGGCCCTGTTTACACATTTGTGGTTGGACTCAACACAGAAATCGGAAAACACACAGATCAGAGCGCAAACACCCAACACACACTTGGGAATGAGCATGCATGCAAACACAGGCATGTACTGTATAATAATGCACACATGCCAACACTAAACACGGAGATAGCAAAGCTTCAACCAGTGTCATCCTGAGGGCAATATCACACACACACTGTGTCTCGCCGTTATACACATGCACACATACATCTGTACACACACACTCACAGGCATGAGCGCATTCACAGCCAGAGGCAAAGATAGTCTCAACAGAGGTCTTAGGGCTACAAATAACCCCCAGGCTAAAGAGAGCTCCCCACATACTGCAGTCAGGACCCAATCCTCACTCCCAGACCACCTCATTAACCTGAGCCAGCAGCCCTCCCTCCACCCAGCCTCGCAATACCCTGCTCCTCACCAAACCACACTTACAATTCATGCTAGCATCATTTATTCATCTGCTCTTGTTGATTGGACTCACCCGCGCCCACAAGACAGATATGACATGGATTTGAAGCTTGGTTAAGGATGTTTTACGCATTGTTGTGAACATAGTTAACTCCAGGTCAGGCAAGATCACACTGAAAGTAGCGAGGCACGTTGGATTAATATAGGCCATTGTTTGAAAGATCTCAGGGGAAGGAGAGAAGTTTGTATGTGATTTCATATCTCTACAGTGTTCTGGAAGTCTCTCTGCATTACCTTATTGCAAATATTGCAATGGGGTATACATGGCAAGATGTTCGGTTGTTGAAATAAGATTTAAGAAGAAAAACTGAGCGCTTCTTCACAAGCCAACTTCACCCTTTACCAGCTTAGCAGGAGGAAAAAACTTCATGTTAATTTTACTTTCATTTTTTTAAACTTTTATTTTTTTAAATAAAACCAATGAGCTACATCATCACTGTCGACATGATGAAGAACATTCAGTCCTTTGGTGTTTTTCTCTTCTCACTCACTGGGCTGACTTCACTCTAAAGGTTCCATTGTCTCGTCCTTATCAATTTCCAATGACATTTTATGCTTGAATTTAAATTTATAACCTTTCCAGTTTATGCTTTCATAAAGAACTTCTTAATGAACGTCCTTCACATATTCAAATATTCCCCATAGCCATAATGAAGACACAAGGATTTCCCTTGGGTATAACAGTTAGAAAGAAAGAGATGAATCTTGTAAACTGCTGACAATGGCGTCAGTGCTCCAGGCTCACTGCAATTCTTGTTTCCTTTGTATTTATGCAAATGTTTGTTTGGATATTACAGATTCCAGTTTGATTGTCTTCTTCATGCTTTTAAAAATTAGATTAAAGTCTCAAGTAAAATGGATAGTGGTAAAATTGTAGTACACTGGAAAATTTTTGAAATTCCCAGAGGACAGGAACAAATAACCTTATTAGCATAGCAAAAAGCCCTTGCTATAATGAGGTGAGGTTTCTTTTATTTTGTTTTGTTTTGTTTTGTCCTGAATAGGCTTAACATGTAAAACCAAGATGAAAAGAATATTCAGGTAAATTGTTGTAGCATTTTTAATAATTTTTCAAGAGGTAACTGATTTTTAACCTTTTTTTCTTTTACTATACTGAAAAAGTAAAGGAAAGCACTGAGAGACTGTTTACACCGATCAGCCACAACATTAAAACAAGTTACCGTCTGAATGGTGTATATATACAGGATCCATACAGAAGGGTGACAAATTGAAGGAAAAACCGACATAAAGTGTCTTAGTAAGGTGTTGGGCAAACCATGTGCCACCAGAACAGCTTCCATGCATCTTGGCATTTATTCTACAAGTCTCTGGAACTCTCTTGAAGGGATGGAAAACCATTCTTCCAAAAGATATTGCCTAATTTGGTGTTTTGATGATGGTGGTGGAGTGCGCTGTCTAACACATCAGTCCAAAATCTCCCATAGGTGTTCAGTTGGGTTGAGATCTGGTGACTGTTAAGGCCACAGCATATGATTCACATCATTTTCATACTCATCAAACCATTCAGTGACCCCTCCTGCCTTCGTGGTTTAGATGGATTCAAATTTCAACCCAAAAATCAAATATAGGCATA
This sequence comes from Xiphias gladius, assembly GCF_016859285.1. Classification (NCBI taxonomy): domain Eukaryota; kingdom Metazoa; phylum Chordata; class Actinopteri; order Istiophoriformes; family Xiphiidae; genus Xiphias; species Xiphias gladius. The sequence goes on along the minus strand of NC_053416.1, from coordinate 25,619,793 downwards.
TTTATGAATGTGATGCTATGCTCGCAACTGCAACTCAGGTTTCAGATTGATTACTGTGTGACATGATTATCACAATAATAAAATACGGACTTTCTTGACTTTATAGTAAAATGCCGAAACATCAGAGTGAGCACTCATTAATGTGACGCCAGCTTCCCATTGAATATAGCTCAAATATTCCAGCATGGAGGTTTGTTTGCTCCCAGTAGGTTGCAGCACACTCCCCAATCCTTCTACATAAAAAAATAAGAAGAAGAACATGGACATGCTCTGCTACATATATGGCACACACATGGCAAACATGTGACCAAATGGTTGTTGGACCTGCTTCAGTGAACTTATTTTTGTTTAACCTCTGTCATGGATAAATTTACACAAACTGGCTCTGTATCATTTCCTAAAACAAACACACACACTCTCTCATACAGGCACATGAACACACACTCCTGGGAAGAGGGTGGGTGGGGTGGGTGGAGGGTGCCAACAGTGTACTCCCCTTCACCAACAAAAATAGCACTGCAACAGTCTGTATGGTGCAAAAGGCTCAGAAAACCATGGAGGGCGATCTTGTTCAGTAGAATGTGGATGTCAAGCCATATTCATTAAATGATAGGCCTGAGATATCTCTTTCTTGATAATAAATCCAATGACAAGACCAAAAATAAAAGTGAATTGATCCTACTAATAACTGTTGTGGTACTGAGTGTCTAGTATCTTCCTTTGTGCCGTAGAGCTCAATTTTTGACCTGAAACTATTAAAAAATTGTAAAAAATCACTGTTGCACTGGGAAACATGTTCCAATATTACAATGAACTGTTCATTTTTAATCAATCCCTCACACACTTTCCTGCTGCCACAAAAACACACCTAATCTATGGCTAAAAATGCACTGTTTACTCCTGTTCAGGTATAATAAAAACTACAGTGCCCAGCTGTTTTAGAGAATTACTAAGTCTTTTTTAACAAGAATATGAGTCTACAGCCATAATAGCTGCTTTGTGAGGCTGTATTTATCCAGCTTTGAGTTTTATACAGTGCTTTGAGTTAGATGCTGACATCAGTATGCTCACAGTCACAGTGCTAACAGACTGAGATTTAGCCAACAAGTCCTACAACCTAAACAACCATATAGGCTGCTTGCCCCTACCCTCACATATGACCCATGGAAGTGTACCAGTGCTAGGTGTTCCAGGCCTTTGTCATGGTAAAAGTAATACAACTTGATTAGGTTTAGGAGAGGATCGTAGTTTGAATAAAAATCAGTACTCCCTCAAGGTTAGCGGACCATCTTCGTCAATAATACACTACAATAATAAACAAGTGGTTAAGGTAGCGAAATGGTGATGGATAAAAGAAACAATGCTGACTAAAGGTTTCACTTGGGAAATAAACAACAGTCTCCTACGTGAAAGTCATGTGTTTTGTCGATCCATCCATCCACCTCAACCTCCTCCTTACACGGAGGGGGGATTTTATACGGGGCTGTATTTAAAGAAGGACAGTCCATGTACACCATCTTAGTTTAGCATTTGTTAGTGCTAATAAAAATGTTAATTAGCACTAACAGTAACATTTGTTAATTAGCACTAAACACAGCGCAGGCTGATGGGAATGCCAGGTAGTTTTTCAGGTATTTGGTCATTACCCAAAGTATTGGAGAAATTAAAATTTTGACCTGATAATGGTACTAAATGAAAAGTCACCAAAGTGATCACCAAAGTTATTACAGCTCATTCTGAAGAGAACATGAAAATCTGTAACCAATTTCACAGCAGTCCAATCAATAGTTGTCTTGACACTTTCTCAAAACCAAGAAAAGTCAGGAGATCAACATAGTCAGTAGGATTCATCCTCTGCAGACTACAACCGCCTCAATCTATCCAAGAGAGTCTGGACCAAGGTGGTGGACCAACCAACCAACAGAGCTAAAACTGAAACCATATATTCATGACCAGTTTTTTCGGTGAGAACCAATGTGCTTTGGGCTGAGTGCCACAGAAAGGGGGGGAAGTCACAAGGTATTGAGAGATGGACTAACACATTATTGCTTTGCTGTTTCAATGAGATTTCTTAACAGTAAGAAAAAATATAGATATTGCCAGACTTAGCCTTTAAGGTTTGAGTGAATGGTAGGTGTGATAATCATATGAGATGACCTGGCAGGTCTCTTTCACATCCTCATCTAGACGATGTATCAGCACATTTGGGATGTACAGCTTCATTAATTATTTCTTGATTAACAGTGTTACAAGTCCAAAGACTGGGAACACAGAAGAGAAGTGAACTGATGTTTCATTCAAGTCATCCTGTTTTTGCTACCAAAGACATTCATGGAGGTTTTAGTATGAAATACGTATATCTACACATGTTCTCTTGCATGTACCTTGTGATCCATTCAGCTGTGTTCAGCCATCAAGAACAGCAGCTAAGGCCTTTTTAATGTTGAAAGATGGTGCAGGGCCGAGTGTCTGTGTCCTGCGGTCCACACACACACAAAGGAGGAGCCTTTCCACTGCTAAGCTGATAACCATCAGAATACTGAAGATAGAAAAATTCTGGCGAAATTGGAACGGCCAAGCTCATGGAGAGGAAATGCAATCTACACAAGTTTCCCTGCTGAACCCTTTCCTACACTCTTTGGTCTCACACACACACACACAGACACACAGACACACACACACACACACACACACACCAACACCACCACCACCACCACTTCAGTCCTCCTCTTCCTCTGCTGTCATGTTTGCTGGCACATTCATTGTGCAGCTTATCTGCCGTTGCATCTGCAAGTTTCTTTTTTTAAATGGTTACCTTATCACAGTGAGTGAGTGTTATCCATGTCACTCTGGCAAAACTTTAGCTACTGGTGGGCGATATGACTGACAAGTGAATTACCCAGCATGCAGGGTGGTTTATTACAGAATAAAAGATTAGTTGATGACTCAAACTCAGACGCATGCGACTTGACTAAGTGATACAGGTAACATTATTACACTTTTCCCTGTATTAATGCCAGTAAAGCTTGCTGAACTGAATAGATAAAGTGAAGTGGTGTATTTGGTCATTCTGCAGTATTCTGACAATGACCAGTAGGTTTAAAAAAAGCACAGAGCGTTATACAAACAGAGCACAATGTGAGCATATCATTAGCTGGTGCTTCTTAAGCTAGTTGCTGTAGTCTGCAAAGCAAATACCAATCACTAATACATACACCTCAATGTTAGCTGATGGAATCAGAAGGGTTTGAAAACTAAAACATGAAGACCTGTATATTAATGCAATCCTACACAACAGTCCTGCATTAAATAAACCTGAACTATACACTTTTCCAACAATGTGTCAGTGAGGTGTTAATACAACTCTAAGGTCATTTGGGGCTGTAGTTTGTCATCGTGTTGTATTAGATTTCAGTGCGTGCACACTGAACGGTGTCTAGCTTCTTTCGACACCTTTAGGCACTTTCCTGTAAATTTCCCCTAACACTGTCAAACTGTACATGCTAAAGCTAATTAAATAATAACACCAGTATATTTTTTCTTCTGTATCCACAGGAAAACCACAAAAGTGTTGGCTGCTCATTACATACCTGATCCTCTATCCTTACTATTATTTAGTACAGATTGTAAAGTGAGGTGAGGCCACAGGGTTTATGCTATGGTGTTTCAGATTCAGTTCATCAGGCTCAGCCCGATGTCCAACCCTGTCTCCTAGGAATTGTCTTTATATACGACTCATTTATCTCCCCAATACCTTTTGCACGGAAATGTAATCACTACCTGGATCATTTTCCGTGGCAATGTTTCTTTAAGCTTTTTTGTACCACACACAAGTTATAGGGAGGCGTGTGTGTGCATGTGTACATTTAGGCACCTCGATTGAGGTTAGGAAAAGATTTTGGTTTAACACTTAACAAAGACCACTAACTTTTCCTAATGTCAACCACATACCGTGAGTGCATAAAGATAACCATAATATTAATCATATTTAAGCTGCTAAAAATGGATATTGTATTGTCAGTGAACTGTTTTGCTAATAAGTTCAGTGTCAACATTTCGCAACTTGCAAGATATGTTCACTGAAAACATTTTCCCATTATTCTGTGTAAAAAATATAATTCAAATTTAACTCAAAACATATATGCTGTTACTAAGATGCTGTTTCTCTGTCAGAGTTTACTCAACTTCAACTAACGTGTATCATTGTACTAATTTGAACTAATTTGGCAATGTCTACCATAACCTTGTGAAGATGCTGGCTTTTGGTACTTTAAGTTTAGCATTTTTGTTTATATGCATGCTAACTGTATCATGCAAGCAATCCAATCCAATATCCCAGAAAATCACCCATGTAACTTGTTGATATGATCTATATATCCAAATCATAAATAGGCCTGCATTTTCTGTATTAATAGTATGTTACTATGACAATACAGCTAATGCATAGCATGAAAAATAATATGTGGTCTCAGAGACAGAAGCTCCAGATAATATTAAGAGATTAAAAATTTAAGTTTTTTATAGTCTAAATAGCATGAGTTTACTGTAACACTGTGACTCAAGATGACTGGTTATCTACTTTCCATCTCCATAGATGCTGCAGCATGCTAAACCTAGAAGTCAGGGGATCAGTTTAAATCCACATACTCCTGTGGGATGTCACTGATTTTCATCCACTAAAATTGGCTGCAATCTTAATTTTGGAAATTTAAGTCAGAAAATGCCCCCCAGGGTAATAATGTTTTCTGTTTGTCTTGGATCTGCCTTTTAAACAGATAGTTGAACATGTTTGCAATTATGTATAGTCCAGTAAAAGCTGGTGAGAAAATCCAGAACAGTGTTACAGCAACATCCCCCCAGCTGCTCGGCTGATATTTGTGGTTGAATTCTCGTGAACTCCTGTGAAGGTGTGCATATGTTGAAAATTAGAAATGTTCTAGCAGACTGAAAGTGACCCAACACAACCTCAAGTACACACACACGCGCACACACACACACACACACACACCTTTGTTTTATTATATTCATGGGGACCCATCATTGACATAATGCATTCCCTTGCCCCTTACACTGACCTTAACTATCACAACTGAATACCTAACACAAACCCTAACCTTAACCTAAACCCGATTCTAACCTGAACCCTAAAACCACGTCTTAACCCTTAAAACCCATTTAAACTCGTCGGGTCTATTACTTTGGTCACCATTAAACTGTCTGACCCCACAAGTGGGTTCCCAGTTTTCGGAGCCCGCACATATAGGAAAACAAGCCCACACAAGCACACGCAGACACTCACATACACACAAACACACACACACAAACACACACACACAAACACACACACACACACACACACACACACACACACACACATGCAAACACAAACACACGCACACACACACACACACACACACACACACACACACACACACACACACACACACACACACACACACACACACACACACAGAATGAGATCAGCAGAAGGGAATATTTGAGGAGAGTGGTGGGGGATAAATGAGAAGGGGATTAGCAGGTTGGTGGCTCTCTCTCTCTCTCTCTCTCTCTCTCTCTCTCTCTCTCTCTGTGTGTGTGTGTTTGTGCATGTTTGTGTATGTCTGTAGTGTTAGCCACCAGAGTGTTAGCAGAGCTCTGGTCGGGGAGGATTCTTGGTGAGTTTGTCTTGGCGGGACAAGGCAGACAGACAGGCAGGAGTCTGTTTAAAAAGAGCTGCTGCAGGCCAGACAGAACCGAAGGATGAGTGAGCAGACTTGCATGTACGACAAGTGTGCACTGAGTAGCCCAGCTAGGGTAATGACAGGTCAGACTCTTTGAGCATGCAAATTGGGGAGTTAAGAGGATATAACTGGCAAATTCCTTTGATCAAAGTACAGATATGTTACTTGCAGCAAAGCAAGTAGTATATGTAGTAGTGTATTTGTATCATAAAAACTAAGATTCTGCTCTTTGCATACTCAAGGTGTCTAATGTTGTTTAGATGTCACAAAAGCTGTCAATGCAGTTAACTGAGATATGCTGTTTAGGGTGTAGGTACTATGGGTTTGACACTAAGCTATCTCTATCTGTATGTGCTTATGTCATAAAAATATCTGAATTTGGATTTATACTGGAAATGGAGAATGCCTACACTTTAGGTTTTTAGAAATTATCTAAATTTCTTCATATCATTTTCCTTGTTAAATGATACTATATATCTAAATTATTTAATCTTCGTGTGTATATGCATACGTTATGCTGCAACAAAATATAATATATATAATATAATAAAATACATACCTAAATATTTATCTATTTATTCATTTATCAGCTTAATATATCTCAACTGAGTATAAAGAAATACTGTGTGACTGTTAATGGCTAAGTCGGAAATTAATAGTGAAAATGAAAAAGATGAAAATCAATACAATATAGCTCATACTGCATTATTTAAAAAAACAAAACAAAAACTGGAGGTTGTGTATATAATGAGAGGACAGCCAGATGAATGTACAGTTGGTCTGAAGTGTTTATGGTAAAAAATGAGAAAAATGAGAAGCTATTCACCGTATATGGGCAATAATAGTTCATTTGATCACAAAAAACAAGTTTGTGTATGCAATGGGAGGAGGTCCAAAAAAAAAAAATTGCTTCGAAATGTCTGTTTTTATAAAAGAAAAAAAATATCTGAAAAGCTCTCATTTTGCACGCATTTTTTTGACGCTTCAGCTCATCAGTTTCCATCTAGATTGCACGAGGTGCCGCCTGGGACGTTGTGCAATTTAGACAGCTATGCAACATCAGTCAAGATTTATTCTGCACATCAAATCTGATGTTGAGGATGAACCTCGCTGAATGTCTGAATTTTTATCTTAAAATAATCTACACCTCTATGTTTTAAGTCAATAGCCTATTTTTTGAAAAATGCGTCAAATATGCAGCATTGAAAGTCCTGCTGCTTTGGCTCCCAGCAGTTTCTGTTCATGTTGTGCAGACAACAATCAGATGGATCACTCTGATACTGAAGAAAAAGTCTGAATCTGATGATTATGAGATAAAATCTGAAGTTATGAGGAGAATCTTCTTTCTGTTATCTAGGATATCCTGCCCCCAGTGTAAAGAGTGGGTTCCATTGATTGAAGGAGTATGTACTTCAATTTGACTGACTGAGCTATGACTGTGAGAAGAAGAGGTGAGACATTTCTTGCAAATTGTGTCAATCTGGTAGGATAGTGGGGGAAAAATATATAGTATACAGTGCTGTGCCAAAGTTTTAGGGACTTGTGAAAATGCTGTACAGTGAGGGTGAGGGTGCTTTTAAAACAGCACCAGTTCTCCTCGGTACACCTGCACATAGTTTCTCAATTTCTTGGCAGGTAGGTTGTTCCTATTTCTTGTTCCAATATCTAACTTGCCCCAGTTCTTCTGTGGCTTTAGGCTGTCTCAGTGTCTTCTGTCTCTTCATGTCATCCCAGACTGACTCCATGATGTTGAGACCAGGTCTCTGTTGCAGGACTCCTTGTTCTTCTTGTCTCTGAAGATAGTTCTTTATGACTCTGGCTGAATGTTTGGGCCCGTTGTCCTGCTGCAGAATGAATTTGAGACTGATCATTTGTCCCCCTGGTGGGACTGCATGATGGATACTTCTCATTATTAAGGAGACCACGGATTCTGCCAAGGAACCTGCAAGGAAACTCAACCATGCTTCAATGTTGCCTTCAGACACTCATCTTTGCTATCCAGCCCCTCTGAGAAAAAACTGAATTCTGTTACAACCAAATATTTCAAATTTTAACTCATCAGTACAGAGCACCTGCTGCTACTTTTCTGATCCCCAGCTCGTTTTTCTCCGGATAAGTGAGTCATTTGGCTTTGTTCCCACATCGAAGGAATGGCTTTTTGGCTGCGAGTCTCCCATAAAGACCAATTCTGACCAGACTACCTGGGTACCACTGGTTTCTGCCATTTCTGCGCTGATTCCGCTGCTGGACATTTTCCAACTTCAAAGGGAAGCCAGCTTTATGTGTCTTTCATCTCCTGCACTGCTTCTTTTTCTGAGCACCATGTTTCTGGTCCTCAACCTTGCCCATTTCTTTGTGCTTTTGCAGAAGAGCTTGGACAGCACATCTGGAAATACCCGTCTGCTGTGAAATTCTGCCAGCTACTGTGATACTATATATCACTGCACCAGCAGGATGAGCAGCTTGTGTATTGTTGCTATGCCCACTCTTGCCATGGTGTAAGATTTCAGATGAAACTGTCACTTCTTCATTAACGTCACCTTTTTAGTCTGGCTGTCCCTCTCCCAGTTTTATTTCCCCTACACAGCTTTTTCTATTTTAGTTAATGATTTTAGTACAGCCTAAATATGGTGTTGTTCATTAGCACCTGCTTTTACTGGACTATACATAATAGGCTATATGCCTACAAATGTCTTTTTTATCTGGAAAATAGTCTGTTACTTTGTTGCTTTCTTTAACATCATACAAATATCTCACTGAAATATTTTACTATTTACAAAACAAATGTTTAGAAATCTAAAATATGGTATTTCCTATCAACCCACTAATGCAGAATATATAAAATAACATTCTACAACAAATGTTTTTGTGAAACCCCCAAATAGACTTTTGCACAGTACTGAAAAAATTTGAATGTTGTTTGTACTTGTTCAGAGCTCATTATCTCCGCATATACAAATAATATATTCATATTTCTTTACATCCCTGGCAGGGGACATAAGAAGCTGTCAAATGCTTCTTAAATGTAACCAAATAGGTACAATCTATAAACTGCTTGATACTGTATGGCTGCCATCAGACAGCTTTTACAGACAAAAGCTGTCACATTAGACATGAAGGTACACTAGATCCAAAACTGAAGCTATTTAGAAAAGAACTCAGGCAGAAAGGAACAAACAAAAAATTGAGTGGAGTTGGAGTCGTCTGAAATGCGAGGACCATATAGTGAGGCCAACTTCAGTGGTGTTTGCTGCTCTTGGCTGGACGGCCTCTGTTTATCTTAGTGTCAGGGGGCAAAGACAGCCGGCAGCTGAATGGAATTCTTCGAAACACCAAACAAACCCATATTAAATTTCCTCTGAAAAACCATAGGGACAGGCATGGAGCATGCGTGGCAGGGGAGGACTGACAGTGAGGTGACAGCAAAGGTATAGAGACACAAGCAGAAGTGAGAGGGAGAAGGAAATGCACACTGTGAAGCAAGGGGTGGGTGGGTAGAGAGCTCAAAATAAAAGAGAAAGTGCGAAAGAAACGGGACGGGAGGAGTACAGGCAGAGAAAGAGATGTTTGCAGACTGGGAGGAGGGAGGACATGGGAAAAGTCGAGAGGGAAATGGAGAAACTGGAAGTCATGCGAGAAGTGAAGAAGATACTATCAAAAGAGAAAAGAAAGTAAGGGTGGCAGCAGTTGAAGGACATGTCAAGCAAACACGAGAACATGGGTTTAAAGAGTAAGTCCAGCCTCAAATTCTGCAAGGACCTTCTTTTCCAGTTAATTTAAAAAATGCAACAGAGCTGTGAGCCATAGCTTTGAGGCTATGCAGTGTTTGACAGTGTGGGGCTTACTGTTGAACTTCTGAGTTTCTCTGCTGGAAAGATGGAAGGTTGGTGGAGCTAAGACAGAGAGTCACCAGAAGCATGTTTATGCTCCTTTGAGACGGTTACTGTGTGGGTACCTGTGTTTTAGCTCAGCTAGCATCTCTCGTACGAGAGGCTCTGCCTGTGTTTGCGGGGAAGTGCAAATACATAGTCGTAGCCCTGCTGTTAGTGCTAGTCAAGTTCTGATAGCTATTGAAGCTGAATATAGCACAGTTATCAACAGGCCCATGTGTGGTGTTTACTGCCACAGAAGAAAAATACATCTCTTGTTCATGTGCGACAGTGGTCGCGAAAGCTCTGTTACCGCAGCTCTGACAAGTAACAGTGCAAAAGCCACTCAAAACTGAAAAAATAATGATTGCTAAGCATCATTTATTAAAATAGTAACTCTGCTGCTCCAAATCTGAGCCCTCTCAGTGTGACATTTGAAGACGAGAGCAGGTTGTGATCTTGCAAAATATAGAAGCATTATACATTTCCCCAACAACGAAGTGCTTTGACTCTGTTATTTTGTCTTTGAACTTCCTGCCAATATTGAAAGTGGGGATGTGGGCATTGTGCATATTGACATTTTAATAAATATCTGACCAGTTTTACACTATATGCAATCTTTCACCACAGAAACATAATGCTAATTTACTGCGGCAACACACAGTATGCTACCTGAGCTAGGTAGGTAGATAGCTCCTCTTAAATGTGGATGTGTGTTCCTAGCTTTGAGAAATATATGTTATATAAAGATAAAGAATTCTGACGTGATTATGTTATAGCTGTCAATAGCAACAGAACCGGAAATGGAACAAAAGAAAAAATGGTCAAAACTAGGAAGCAGAAAAAAGGTCAATACCGCGGCTATCATTTTTCTATTTTTATTTTTCTCTCTAATGACAAGTCAATCGTTCTCGTGCACAGAAGCATTTTCAAATGAATGGCTTCTACTTGTTTCATCCATTGGGTGGTGCATTGAGCCTGATTTTCTTGAATTCAATTCCTCTATCAACACATCCATGTATGTCTTTAACTTTGTGAAATTGACAACTATTATATTTATTCTATTTGATACAAGAAATATATGGAAGTTTACTGCTCAAAAAACATTTATTTAGTATAGTTGCCTCTGCCACTACAGACTGCAAGAAATACACAAAGACAGTATACACACTTATTCAAGAGAGAAAAACGAATGCTATTTGTCATGTTTTAAATTGTGAAATAAGTCTCTTCAGCTAACACATACACAAAACTGCAGGTGCATCAACAACAACCCTCTGAGGAAAACAACTGACAAACCAGAAATATACTCCATGAGCCAGACTGAGGTCTGCTTTAAGGTGCCCCAGCTTCACAATCTCCCTCTCTGTTCCCCCCTCTCTCTCTCAGCTGAAGGGACATCTGGAGCGCATTAAAGCACTAAGGACATCGGATCTCCCCAGAGCGCCTGACTGGATGGGTGGCCCACTGTAGCCCCCTTCAGCAGCAGGGCCCAGCCCTACCTGATTGATAGAGGGAGCCCCACATGCACACTTAACACTCACACACATTGACAAATCCCACACGGTTGACATAGAGCGTGGACCACTGAAACACTGGTGGTGCTGCTAGCATGGATCAGTGCGGACACATGTACTTCCACCTTTCTCTGTGTGTAGTTTGGCCTACGAAACTGCACGTGCATTGAGTACTTGATACACTTTATGTGCTGTACTTTCCTGCAGTGTTGCCCCGTATATTACAAGTGAATTTAGACCTAGCGTGTTGAAGTGCATCATAATAGAAGTTTGTAATCAATGAACATAAACTGACTTGGTTTTAATGTAAGTAACAACTCCTGAAATATGGTACTAATGTGGGAAAATGAATACAACTCTGAACTTCATTGACAACATGCAATTTCCTCAATGACTAAAGCTATTCAAAGAACTCCTTGACACCTCATTCACAGAAATAAAGACACAAATCAAAGCCCATCTTGTGTCTCAGAACTGTACTTTTTCATTAAAGCCAGACATTTCTGTAAGATTTTTTTTCAGCAGATGCTCCCCATGCGATGAGAAAACAAGAACTTTTTCAAAGAATCTCCTCATTTCCGGCAAATTGCTTTGCCTGATTTGCCATTTCAAATAAATTGCGGTGTTGGCCAAAATTTGCAATTCACAGGAAATTGTCCCCTCAGCCACACAGAAGAGGTTAATCCATATTTCACGTTTGAATATAAGATGGAAGAGGAGAAAAAGGGAAGGAAAGGGAAGATAGGTAACTCTTTGCCAGGAGATGAGGAGCGGGAAGGGAGGGGTTGCGGGAGAAGCTGTGGGAGTGTAGAAAAGGCAAGAGAATGGGAAGAAACAGGCATCATTTAGAGTAAATGGCATCCAAAAACCCTCTGCAATTATCTTTGCCTACCATGCCAGTGAGACTGACTTAATTAAAATGGCTTGAGAGGGAGGGGAGAGAGAAAGGAGCTGCCAGTGATTGAGGGGGCAGGCAGGCAGCATATCTGCACTGAAACACAAAGCTCAGGCATCTCGCAGGCTGTCGACCACTCTTCCTTTTCAATTCCCGACTTCAAAAGAGAATAAAGAAATAATAATAAAAAAGAGAGGGGGCTCTCACCATTTGCAGCCATGTAATTGTGCTATTTAAATCCTACATTTTTTATCATTGTGAGAATATTCATTGGGGGGAAAGAGGAATGTATAAAAATGGATAATAAAACAGCTTTTTTTGTTTTGTTTGTTCTTGTCTGACTCCCCCCCCCATAATCCTTCTGCCTTTTTCTGAGGAAAACCTCTGACAGTGACCTTTTCGCATGAGGTCTGTTACTATGGAAACACCGTCCATCCCCTCTATGTTTGGTGTATTCCTGTCATTGGGCAGCCAAAACTGGCCCACTTGTAACTGAGAGGAAGAATGCATCACATTTAAAGATTTGTCTATGCGTCTTTCATGTTTGCACTTGTGTCCATTTACAGGCCTGGGTTGAAGCAGAGAGCATCTACTGTCGTAAAGATATGGACAAAGTCTATTTCAACTATATATTCTAACATATCAACTTTTTTCATTATATGATTTTTGTTTTTGACGCCTCAAAGCATTAGATGTCACTTGAGACAATCGATTTGATGTTACATATTATTTTATTTGGGCATACTGTATTGCAAAACACAACATTCGTTTTAGAGGAAAGTCCAAACAGAGCAGTATCGCTAAAATTTAATCTAGTAGTATTGCGACGTCATCATGGATTAATCTGCTAATTATTTTTTTTCTATTCATTTTTGTCTATAAGTATTGTCTGTAGAATATAAGAATGTCAAATAACGAAAAATGACTATCGCAGTTTTTCACAGACCTAACTGACATATTTAACTTGTTTGTTTTCTCTAACCGACACTCTAAAACTCAGATATTCAGGTTCCTATTACAGATTATTAATAAAACCAGCAAATATTCACATTTGACGAAAAGGAACGAGGAGAATTTGGACATTTTTCACCTGAAAAGTTATTCAAACAATATATCACTTATCAGCTGATCTAAAACGTGTTGCTTTCCAAATACCTTTATAACTCTACTAACCAACTCCGACAAAAAAACATTGGAGGGAATTTAAGTTCAGTTTGCACCAAACTATATGCATTCAATGTCAATAAAAATGCTCTTCTCTCTAAACTTGCACATTCTCACACACACACACACACACACATACACTCTTGCCTCACACCTTGTTTAGCCGATACACCCTGACTGCTCATGTGTCATTGCTAACACCTCTTACTGTACTTTTGTCTTGCGAGCTTATTGCAATACACTGTACAATACTTCTCACTAAGCACAACACAAACTCCGGCTGTTTCATCAAATGTGTTTGCACAGAAGGTTGGTGGGCGCTATAATTTTAAGTTTAAGTGTGAGAAATATGTACACTGTACATGATCATTGCCAGGATTGAGCAACCACTGTATCCATAGAAATTGGCTGGAAAGAGTAGGCAAAAGCGGCTTGGTTGTTAATCAAAGTCGAAAATACAATGATTAAAACTTTGAAATGACCTTTTGTTACATGTGTGTAAAAGTTCATGTATGTTGAAGTCACTGCAAAGTCTGACATTTTAGTATTTTAGAGCAAGAAATGATTGTTACTTCTTACAAACAAATTGTATGTAACTGTTCTGACACAACACTTACTAAAGTAATGATAGAACAACCAGTTTTTAATAAGTTTTGCATTTGATTAGACACCATCTGAGAGGTCTAGGGTCTGAAAGAGAGAGTCTCAGTGTATGTGTGAGAGACAGGGAGAGAAGAAGGAGGGTTGAGTTAGCATGACAACCGCTATTTTGATGGGGCCAAAGCCAAGTATCTCCACATATCCACTTTCCCTCTCCTATTCATCCCCTGTCCTCCCTGCTTTTCCATCTTCAGACCCCCACACACACACACACACACACACACACACACACACTACACACACAAATCCCCCACCCCCTTCTCTTTCCTTTTTTCCCCTTTCTCAATGTCTTGCCTTGCTCAGGGAGCTTCACATTCCCTTGTGTTGAGCTTAGAGAGTAGTTAGAGAAAAATATGGAGGGACAGAGTATTAATCATCTCAATGTGGTTTGAATGCAGTTGTTTGTTGGTTTTGCAAAAAAGATGACACTTTGTGCACTACTTTGGCCATGTCCCATATTATCTCCGGGAAACAGTCAAAGCCAATAGTCTCTGAGCTGAAAGATACAGATAAAGTGAGGATAGGCTACCTTAACCCCCAGTACTCTGCTTCTCACTGGCCAGATTGTTCTCCCCACTGCCACACACACACACACACACACACACAAACACACACACACACATACACACACGCACGCACGCACACACACGCATGCGCGCACACACGCACACACACACACATACTGTACAGACAGACACACACAAACCACCACCACAGTCTCAGCTCTAGTTGCCAGGGAGACCACCATACCAGGGCTCTGACCCAGGAGGTTTGGGACTGTTTTTCAACCCCCCACCCTCCCCCCCAAAAGCAGGAGAGATGGCAGCTGTAGGACAGCTGTTCCTACCAGACCCGAGCCTTAGACCCCAACCATCATCCCACTATCAGTGCGGCCTGAACAGCATTTTAGGGGACAAACACACCCTACAGCCCTAATGATTAGACACATCTGCCTTTCTTAGTAGATTCTTCAGTAAAAGTCTATGGAAAAAGAACAGGGGGCAGATTCTGTACAGTGCAATAAAGACCTTACTGAGCTTACTGGATATTTCAATATGATTTCATTTCCCTGTTAGCTAATGGGCTGCCTTAATTTCTTCTATGTGTAACACAATCACGTTAGGTTTGTTTTTTTTGTTAGCTTTAGCAACTCAAAGGCAACATTATATCTCAGCTGAATATGGATCTTAAGACTGTGGCATTATAGGAGGAACACGAATATTTAAGAAATCTTGTATCTTCATATCAGTACTATAATGTGTTTATTATATTTATATTTATATTATGGACAATTGTGGCCCTCAGTTTTGACTGAAACATTTTTTGACATAGTTTAAGCTTGGCTGTTTAAGTCTGGTTTGATATTAGTTGTGATGGCACTTTATTAGTAATATTATTAATAGCATTATTAGTAGCATTTTGACACATTTTATTTTCTGAATTACTTTAAAACTCTGACAATGTGCTCAGGCTACTAAAAAGAAATACAAACGCTGATCACAGCGACTAAGGCGCAAATGATAATGAAATCCATATTTTTGAAAACATCTTGTTCTTTGACAAAAAAAGGTACAAATAAATCAATCTCATAGTGTTATACAAAAATTGAGTTTGCTCTCTTTTCATGCTTAGGTCACACAATGACAACCTTTTTTATTGCAGAATGACTATGGTAGTCTTTGCTCAGTGCCATATCTCAACTCGGTAATTGTTTAATTTTTAATTTAATTGTTAGATCTGTATAATGGATGGTTTAGAGAATATAATGTAAAAAACACCTCATACTTAGCTGTAGAAATGCTGATTGGGTTTGGGTGGTCGCGTCCTGTCTGGTTGACAGTATCATCAAATTTTATAACTTCAGTGAATGCATATTCACATTTTCAGCGTAGGGTAATCCAATTACATTTTAACATAACATTGACGAACAGCTCCTTTCTCTTTAAGGTAGTTTAAACATGTATGATTTTATGGATTACAGCTTTACATAACTTGGTCTGTGTTTTACTTGTGAGGTTAACTAATGTTTTATGAAAGTTTCTGGTGTAACTTAGCTAATCATGACATCAGACAGCATCATCTTTCCATCAAATGACAGCAGTTTTACTTCTGCTGACTGCCCACAACAGATAGAGCCTGTGGATAATTGGCCTAATTTCCACTGTGTGTGGATAGAGACTGTACAGTGCCTCCTAGTTGTTTTTATCACTAAATTTCCCTCGATACCAACTCTGTCATTCCTATTTGCATGTTGTCCCGAAAAGAGATAATTACCTCCCATTTGGCCTCATTGTGAAGGAGTAGCCATACAGATCCCCAAACTCCTGTATTGATTAATCAAAAGAGAAGTCTGCCCTTTTCATGTCATATTCGGACAGAGTTTTGGTTTGCAGAAACATGAACGCTGTTGAACTTACAGTAGCACATGTAGGTTATGTGATAGCAACCCTGTCTGCTAGGAATTATGTTCATATACTCATAAACTGCTTTCCCAATTACATTGGGGGCAACATAATTGCTGGCTCGGCTATGTTCGAAGAAACATTTTTTTTATTGGTGTGTTTTTGTTTTTTGTGTTTGTTTTTTTTTCTAATGAATGAAGTGCTACATTTCTTAATAGCAGTGGAGTCTCCAGGAGGTGGTTGGGGTGGATGGCAGAAGTACAAAGAACACAGCTGTCAACCCAGAGGCAGGGGTTCACATCCACAGCCCCGTCTGTGATTTAGGCTACAAAAGCACTTTGGTTACGGTTACGAAATGGTGGTTTTGGTTAAATGTGAATAAACACTTTGTGTCTGAAGTCACTGTGAACTTCTTCAGTATCTTCAGAACCATAAAACAATTTAATAATGCTGGATTCCCTACAGGTGAATATTGTACTAGAAGTACTATAAAAGAATACGTTTTCTGTGAACATTTTACTACCATACCATTCAGTATCAATGTATTTGTGACTTGCCAAATACGTAAATTAGCAACATTTAAAAAAAAAAAATGTAATCCACTCTTTATTATGGTTCTGACAAAACCTTTTGCTGTTGCAAACTAGCTGAATATATACATAATTTCGAGGAGGCAGGGTTAGTGATATACACAAACATCCGCTTAATGTACGTAGTCTTTGTCAGTGGTGCAAAAAGTCAGAAATGTTTCTTGGTTATATTATAGCTTGACAACCAATAGTTGACATACATAAAACTGTAACAGACTGATTCTTTCCCACGCTCCCATAAACAAACCAGCAGATATTTAACAGCCAGAGTATGAACCCAAGTCAGGGTTGTGGTAGTTGTACCGGCATTTTACAGTATCCATTACCCCGCTGACTCTATAATGCTTTCTGCTCATAGGTGAACACATTGGTTTATTCAGCGTGTAATAGAATTTGGAAGGTTCCTCATTTACAGCAGCCAAAAAGGCAACTGAGCTGAAACCAATGGCAGACAAACCGTGTCAGTTTTAAGATGGCGCGGCAAATTAAAGTATAGGGCAACTGATCTTGCAACTGCAGAGCACACTATGTAACTATATTCCATTGGGGAACAGAGCGATTACACCAAGATGGATGGCTGCCTTTCAATGCATTTCAAGGGCAGACAGATCGGTGTGGGAGCATTACTTCTGTGAAGGGTTGGTTTAGTGTTCTGATTGGAGAACTTTGTTAATGTGACTGTACAGAGCATTTTGTGGCAGACGCAAAAGCAGGAATGTATAGAAATATGGGTTCTCAAGCAATGCTGAAATACCAGGGAGTACAGATTCTCCTTTGTTCTGTTACACATCAAAACTAAAGAGAAATACCAAAAAATATTTATTTTTGAAAACGTTTTTCTTGCAGCCTCTTCTTCCAGTTATAAACCCTCGCATTTTGTTAATTTTGTCTCACATTCTTTCTGTTCATGGTTGGTTGGAACTACGTTATATACTGTATAGACCTTTATTTACAGACTGAAAGATCACATTCAGGAGGACCACATTACAGGAGTAATTGAAGTAGCATTGTCATCAAGCAACAAGAATAACAGATTTAACAGCTCTGAATTATTTCTAGTGGGTATCTGTCGGTGTTTGCCTTAATCCCCTATTACAGATTTACAGTCTGTAGTATTGCCTTGGTCTCATTATGTTTTAGCCATGTATTCACATCCATCCCTCTATGTTTGCATGAGTGTAAGTCTCTCCCTTTCTAAATGAAGTGTGAAACGTGTGGAAGGACTTGGACAGGACTGTCCACTCACTTCTAAAATATATAATTTATTCATATCCATGCTGTTTCTTTGCCAAAAATGAAATAACTGCCTTGAGACAGCTTCCAAGAGCTTGAGACACATAAAAATAACTGCTTTTTATGTTCAACTGGACAGCCAGGGGCATTACGCAAACTTATCCATTTATCATTGTGTATATTCTTACACTATCACTGCAGGAGTTTTTCAGTCATATTGTCTCTCTCTATAATTAGGCAGTAGTCTTCTAGAGGAAGAGTAACCTGTTCTTTTTTCATCAGAGTGCCAGGAAAAGGAGCAGGCTAAGATAGAGTAGTGGTTATTTGGCTCTCCTCCTCCATCTGTTTTGTTTTCCTTCCATCTCCCTCTTTTTGATGAGCTGGGTCTTCAGTCCCCCTTATAAAATCCCATTAGCTCTTAATGAAGTCGGGCTCCTAGCCTCTCGGCCTCACCTCATTTAGCACGATTGTCTGGCAGCCATTAGCATGGAGGCAATTACAGCCGCACGACAAGAGTAATTGGAAATGCCGACAGGGACCCTGAGAAATGGGAATAAATAAATATAAAAAAAAAAATTCCAACTAATAAGCTTCCATTCAGATGGTGGGGAGGGAGCCGCATGTGTCTAAGTTAAATCAACATAATTACAATTAGGGTTGGTGGGGTAAAGAGCCCGGGTGAGGGAGACATGGATATGGATGGATTGGAGGTAGCGAGTATGATGCAGGGAAATGTGGGATCACACAGTGAAGCTAATAATGAAGTGTGACCCCAAATTCATGTAAAAGAGAGGTCAGAGAGACTTTGTTTGCCTGCTAACCTTCTTTGATTAAAGGTAGAATTCCCATTCTGTTGCCAAAATAGACCCTAAAATAATTTCATCAGCCCAGATAATCCCCCTAACCCAAGGCCAGATTGCAGGCTATAGAATATGAAAAACTCTTAGCTAAAGATGGTGTGATATTTACCTAGGAAGAAGAGGCTAAAGGAGTTCCACAATAGCTTTGGCTGCTGCCCTTGGTGAAATTAGAAATGGAGGCCCTCAAGACTGCTAAGACCATAAGCTAAAATAAGCATGCTACAGCTATAGCAGATCCAGCATATCAGCATATCAATATGCATATTAGCAATGACTACATTTAGCTCAGTTCCCAAAGTTATGAAGTATTTATGATAAATATGCACTTCCAAACTCTTGACTTGTTAAAATCTCACAGAATGAGCACGTAAGCCTGGCAGGGCTAAAATCACAACTGAGAAAACCTGCTACTCAACTCAGGAGGAAAGGCAAATGAAATTCTCTCCGTGAGCAAGGTTAAATGAGGCCCTGAACACTTTACTGCCAGCATTCCACTAGCATCTGATTTGTATACATGTTGTGTTTTGAGATGAATTCCTGTAATGAATTACAGCAGGTTATATTCTTTTGTTACCACCTTTTTGGTGGAGTGTTTTTGTTGGTGTGTTAGTTAGCAAGATATCTTAGAAGTTACTCAATAGATTTTAGTAGAAAGTTAGGCCATGCCAAGGAAGCATTGATTACTGGTGTGAATGTGAATACATGTGTATTTTTGGGGTTTCATGACTTTTTTGCTCATAACCCCTGAACTGTAAGGCACAAACTAAGTTTTTTTTTTAATTTCAGGCGTCTTTTGTCCAACATGAATCTGTTCATATTTTCCATGCTCATTTCCACACAGCTATACTTTCCATCATTTTGTCTGTTGAACCTTGCAAGAGAACTTCTTCACTCCCCCTGTCCAATCTTTATTATTATTGTCAATCTTTATTATTAATATACGCAATGCTATTTTCTTATACCTGGTTGCTAATGTGGACATGAACTATTTGACATACACTGTTGTGATGCAACATTTAAATGGCAGGTGACGCTACAGTTACATTAACATGAATGGTCAAAGTCAGAGGTCATTAATTTGACTCAGTTTGCACAGCTGCTCAAATTGTCATATGATTTACATACGGTCCACAAATCAGACTGTCCATCAATATTCTGATGTAGAACCATACCTAGATGCAGATTAGAATCTTTCTGTTTTTAAAAGTACACAGTTTTGGCAGAGGTATGTGTCCTGGGTGCTTTCTAGTGTGGATATGAAACCAGTAAATAAACTACTAAAATACAATGTACACAGATTGTAAAGGTGTGGCTGAAAAGAATCTAATAAGAATAATTATTATCATTAATTAATAATAATAATTATGAATTTTTTATTAATAAAAATCAAGATGAAGAAAACCTAAGTCTGAGCCTTTTGACCTTTATTTGCAGAAAATGCAATGTAACAGACAACAATTAAACATCTAGGCTATTATGTACATGTATTAATTTTTTTTAAGGAGAGATCAGTACTTAACAAAAAAGGTTTGACCTGGGAGGCCATGGAGTGCAATGAACTACCCTGAATGTTTTGTCTTTTATATGTGATTTTAATGTTCAGTAAATTTGAGAAAAAATAAAATGAAAATGTGCATAACTGCATTGTTTTATTATTAGATTAAAAGGGGAACTCTCCACTGCATGAACTAAATGGACTACTAGAGAAGTCTGGGAGGCTATACTGAAAAAACAGCAGGCATCAGGCTTGCCAGATTGCCATGGAATCTCTCCTGTTCACCCCCCCACTTCAATCCGCCCACTCACTCCCACCACTCACAACCACTCTTGCCCCCTTTCGTGCCTCCTAAGCTGAATGACAGGTGGCAGAAACCTGATCAGCATAGGCCTTCATCAAGGAAGCACTCCTTTCTGAAAAGGGCACAATGCCCACTCGCTCACCCGAGGGCCACAGCACAGGGCCTTCGCTGGATGGAGTTTGTGCGTGCGTCTGTTTGTGTGTGCGTGTGTGTGCGTGTGTGTGTGTGTGTGTGTGTGTATGTGTGTGTGTGTGTGTTTGTGTGTGTGTCTGTGTGCATGTGTGTGTGTGCATATATGTATAAGTGAGGCAGGGATGGGGGAGCTGGGGCATAATGGACTTCTTGGCTGAAGAACCGAGCAGTGGAGTTGGCAGCGGGTGTCCAGGTCTCAAACGGGAAACGGGAGGCTGGCTCCCACAATAGTCAGTGCAAGAGTCCCAGAGGGTTGTCCACAATAGCAGGGCAAGTGGCTACTGTCAACAATGACCTCCGAGGCCTCACTGCTTGAAATGAGATGGTCCCACCCTTCATCGCTTCCCTTTTAGTGTTGCCATAAAGCTAATGCAGGGATTATTATTAGGCACATGTATCTGGAACATGTGTGAGTTTTGTCAGTGAAGTCCTGTCACATGTATTTGCTTTTGAGCTTTGGCTACTGTGCTACAATATATGACCGATTCACAGCAGTGATATACTGTGATATATAGAAGGCAGCGTGTTTAGGGAAAGATTTAGAATAGAATAGAATTGTTTTGAAGAAAAGAAGAAGAAGAAATATTCTTAATCTACACAAAAAGGACCATAAAATCTTTCACATCAATTAAAGTTAGAACACAAATATCACCAACTCTGAGACTGAAATGTAACAAAGAACTTTTGACATACTTTGTAGCACCTAATCTTTATGATGCAGAGACATCAAGATGTACTTGACAACTACTTCCTGCCCTTACATACCAAATCAGATTTGAAAACCTATTGGCTATCATAAGTGCAGTGGAGCATCTTGGCGCGAAATTGGAAATCCTCAGAGTAACACAGGCCTGTCCTTGTGCAACCCACAGTCCCTGATCTTCATGAAAAAGTTTATTTGTCTAAAATAGCTCTACAAGCAATCATTCCATGGGCTGGAGTGAGGGGGAGGAGGCAATGTCTCCAACAAGAGGAGATTTCATTAGTGAAATCTCATTAAGTCTAACAAAATTAAGCGTAAAACAATCCTTGGTGGGGAATCCTGGTGGAGGTTTTTGGGGTGGGGCGGGGGTAGGGGGGGTACACTTAGGGGCTGAGAGGACATGGAGACTGGCTGTGCGATTAGTCTGGCCTGTGTGTAGGAAGAGACAAATGTCTTAGTATAAGCAGACCTCCTTTGGCAATCAACTAGACACTGCCATTTGTGTACAGATCCCCCATTGTTCTTGCTCTTATTTTGTCTGAATCCTTCC
Source organism: Xiphias gladius (assembly GCF_016859285.1). Classification (NCBI taxonomy): domain Eukaryota; kingdom Metazoa; phylum Chordata; class Actinopteri; order Istiophoriformes; family Xiphiidae; genus Xiphias; species Xiphias gladius. Next base: position 25,597,618 of record NC_053416.1, on the reverse strand, counting down.
CAATATAAGGGCATTTACAGATTTGAACTACAACGACTAAATAGGATTTAGAAGCATATTTTCAACAGCGAACATTTTACAAAAACAATACTTTACATGAAGGGGTTGACATTACAAGTTAAATGTAGGAGACATTCAATCCCAACACCTTTTAACACCCAATTGTTTGTTTTGCTTTGTTTGTTTTTAATTCTCAATTTTTACAATACTTGCAAATGGTAGCTATGGCTAAGATAACGGAAAGACTGCTGTTATGACAAATACATTTTGGTTAAGGTTAAGCAACTACAACATGTGGTGACGCTTGACACTAAATAAACACCAATGTTAACTTCAGGTCTGTGACAGGATGCCAGCTCTGCTCTCCTGCAAGAATGTCAGAAGCTCTACACATATATCCAACAAATTGACCTCCAAACTGTAACATTTTGCCTCACTACATAAAGTACACACTATTACGTTGGCACTGAACGTTAGCATTGAATACAAATCATAAGACAGAATCAACCAATATGGATGAATGGGTAACACCCATCCCTCAACAATGTGACTGTCAGGATATCCTTGAGAAAAATATTTAATGATCCTGTGTGAACTAACTAGCACTGTTGTTATAATTGGCAGCTGCCAGATGCCGATGAATGTAGAAGCACTGTGTGGTAGAAGTTTTTGATGGTTTCAAGGTTTTGGAACCCATCCAAAATGACACCGTGAAAAACATACCCAAATCCAAGGATAAATAATTTTTTTAACAAAGAGATCCAAACTAAAATCGATCTGAACAAGGTTGGACCAGACCCAAAGACAGTTAGACCAAGTCCAAAATAAGGCTGACCCGAAAACACCCAAATAGAGAGAGAATACCGACATTTACAGAATCATGATGCTACTACACGGAACACATTTTTGCTCCTGCAATGATCATGATACATGCATGGAGGCAAGCCTGCTCCAATTTATCTACATATTTGACATGTTGAAACACAGACCTGAGATACACAGTGATTGGACTGGGACCCTACCCGGAACTGATTAGACTGAATGTAAATTGTACCTGGCCTGGCTCTGGTTCCAGGCTTAGTCTCAATTACTAGGAACCAAGCGGACCTCTTGTGTGCTGCAAACATGGTGCTAATACAAATACCAGTAGATCATTCACTTACCAAGAAAACCATAATTCAAGCTCAAATAGATAAATTAGAAGAAGAAAGAAACAGAGAAAAGGGTTTTCATCAGACCTTGGGATATAAAAAAATGTCAGAATCATTTTCAGTTCAGCAGGAACAAGCAAAACTTTTTCAGTTCCTCAAATCAATTTGCAATTAGTCGCAAATAAGGGGGAGCAGAGGATATAGAAGTCCTTTGACTAATTTCAGTCTGAACCATGGGGACAGGTAATAATATTCAAATGCTTCAAGACAGCAATTTCCACCTAATTTCTAATGTCAGAACAACACAGGTGGAGGTGGTTATGGGCAACAACAACGAACAATTAGACAATTCTGGCAAACAACAACTTGTGCATGATCTAACCCTCCTAACTACATTATTACTGAATTAAAATCACAATAGTAGTTTATAGATTTCAACCAGTTATAGTAATAATAACTGGTTGTGATCCCTAGAGTCACTTAAACAAGTTCTGTGTCTTGTAATCATGACTGTTTCTGTGTAATTGTAAACTGCTTCTAAATACAGAATGTATTATGACAGCATTGTCAGCTGCTGTGTTAGCTAAAGTTGTCAAACCAAACCACATATTGGTAGTTATCACATCTACAGCAACGTAAATACTTAATTATCTTGTCTGACAAATAATATTAGAGCTAAGACATCTTTTCTACCGTATAAATTTGTTTAATAAAGTGGTCAAATCTCATGGAATAACCATCTTGCCTGACACATCAAGTTAGTTTGTGCTACTTCATAAAAATGAAAATTGTTTTGCCAGACTACCTGTCATTATATGTACATACAACCTGAATACAATGTTACCATGAAACATCCATTTGTAAAGCCGAACATGACAATATCTGGATATACTTAGAAGTAGAGCACTACATGGTTATCTCACTGCCTCACTGATTCAGCAGCAAACTCTACTTCCATGAGTGTTTTTTCAGGAAGAACTCAAGTTCCAGTCATGGGATTCCAAAAACCATTTGGGGACATTAACGGCCTGTTCTGTCATGGCAATACAATACAGAACTCTTATCCACTCCAAAGCAACACTGAATAGCCAGACAAGTGCTTTTTAGAAACCAATATACTACTTTACTTCAGGTGTCATTAGATAGCAATGGTTGTAATCTTTCATTTAAGCCTATTTACATTCGCTTTTAGTTCCCATTGCCTATGGTATTGTTCATGAAGAGAACATCTGAGGAAAACATAATGGTAGTCAACCAAATCTGCTAAAATCTTAGCTCTGTAAAATGCAGGTGTTGGGACAGCACTAAACTGTAAAGAAAAAGAAATAAGAGAGCAACCACATCCTCAGTTCCCATCAGGTCACTTTCATTTTCATCCTGGTCCACGATGCAAATAGTGTGTTTGTTGAGAACGAATTAGGAAATCTTTAAAAAACACATCTTTAGATTAAAGTTCCAGCAAGAACTGAGCACAAACATCCAAACTCTAAATTAGGGGTTGAAGAGATGTAAAGAAAATATGCTCAAGTGAATGAAATGGTTGCTGTCAACCAGCTTGAATGAACTGCAGCAGGGTAATCATTAACTGTGTACTCTGGCATGCCAACGTGTTTATAGCATGAATTTCATTTGATTGTGTGCTCTTAAATTAAATCACAGATTGGTACTGGCCTCTGAAGAAGCAGATTAGCTCTGCCAAATATGTTGTTGCTGAAAGTCTAACAAGACAAAATGAACATTCTGTTCATCTAACACAACCTTATTAGCTTATAAAACCAGGTTATATCACGTGCTTTATAGGAAGGCAACTGACAACTTACAGTTAGCTTGCCCACAGCAACACAGCAGCTTTCAGTGTTGTTGTCTGCTCCGTTGCCCAGAATCCAACTCTCCACACAAAGCCTGCTGACACATGACAAGGTCTAAATTTATGCAATTTAATAGTCGTTAAATTATTACTGAAAAAGACAAAAAAAAATGTTGTCATGCAAAAGATCAGTAACAAAATGTAGGTGGAAAAGTGGAAAGTAGATGGTCAACTCCACTTTTTAACCAGAAAGACAGAAAGATGTTATTTTCACCTGATATTACACCTTACAACCACAAGTGCACAGATAGCCTGAAGCACTGGTGCAGATAATGGCAGTGGTTAATGAATCAATCTACTTTTCATACCCAACTGATACAATCAGAGGATAAAGCTAGTGTTATTCTATATTTTTCTCGCTGTCAACAAATCCCATTAAAAGATGAAAACAAATGACATGTTAGTCCATCTCTCAATCTGTTTTGTTTTTCCTTCTGTGTCTGTGGTTCCATCATTTCATAACAACTACAGTTGGCCACTGTAGCTTGTGGCAAATGCTATTCAAACAGGAATAAATAGTGCATTTGCTGGGGACTATTTCCTCTGGCGGATTAATCCACATTTAGTGTTGTAGTGAGTTTCCAGTAGCAGGACAGGACAGCGGTGTGTGTGAGACTGAGTCAAAATAAACTACACTGTGTGTGCTTATGGTAATGAAGGAACACCCAGTGCAACAGTGAGGCTCATTGGTGTGTTTTTAATAGTTTATGGACAACAATGGCGCTCTATGACACAAAGGAATAAGATTTATCAGACTCTGGATACACACAGTACTTGTTAGGAGGATACAGTCATTGTTGGCTTACATTAGTAAACATCCTCTGCAGTGAGGATATATCTGTGGATTGGAAATTGAATGCCAATAATGAAAAGTAAATAGATATTACCTGAATTCAGACCATATATAAGTTACAGTCTGTTATATACAGCAACAGTGTTTTTTCTACTGTATAAGTAATTGACACTGACACACAAATTTGTGATTATATCCTAATCACAACAGTATTGAAGTATACAACCTGGGTCTAGCTTTTGTATTGTTGGCCATCATCCCTAGCCATTATCATAAAATTTAGCTTTCCAGTTTGATTGCCTAGGTCTGAGGACAGTGAGGACTGAGGAGATGACATGCAACAAAGGGCAGCTGCTGGATTCAAACCACGGACCGTATGGTAACGTGGTATGCGTCTGAGACCAAGGCACAAAAGATTGATCTTTAAAAAGCTTCTCACAGTCTTCCTCAGACGAAGTGCTGGAAAAAACTTAATGAGTAGAATTTAAGATTTTTAAGAAATTTTTAAGAGACAACTATTTCCATCGTCAAAAGTGAACATTAACATTCTCAGCTTTTTTAAGTCAAAAAGAATGTGCACAAATACAAAATGTCCACTGCACTTTAAAACTTTGGCTGAAGGTTGAACTCTGTAAAATCTATTGGATGTTTTTCATCCTAATTTATGAATAATTAACATTAATTTAATATTAATTGGTAATTAAATTAAATAAACGAATAATAGTAAATTGTAAAGTAATTAGTTATAAGTAATTAGTAAGCAAAATGTTATAGGTTGTGAGAAAATTCCTAAAATTATCAGCAGGAATAATTCATCTTGCCAAAACACCATTTCTTTTAATGAAGAAAGAAATGTCTGTCTTAGATTGGTAGAGTACTTGTTCTTGTAGGTGTACTAGTGCAGTATAAAGGTACTTGTATATAAAAATATGTGCCTTTTAAGGGAATAAATATATACATTGATGCTTTATTTGTTTATATCAGTTGCTACTGCCATACAATGACTTTAATTTGATTTAAAGTTAATCCTCCATTTTATGTAACTCGCCATCCATTCAAACAAAATGCGTCTGATTATGACTTTCAATGACATGGGTGAAAACAGGGAAGTTAGAGAGGTGCTGTGACTCAAATTCCTCTGACTGGATGGCCATGTCTGAGCTACACAGAGCATAACACTGCAGAGAAAGTTATGGCGCACATGCAAAAGATTTAAGTTCAATCAAGCATGTAGGGCTGGACACCTGATCTTTCACTTAAAGCTCCTCTAGAACAGTGGGAGTGTGGTTGGGCCTCGCAGCAGGCTGCCTACCTCCAGCAATCTGCTACCACAGAGCCTCTGAAGGGATGGTATTTATCCAGTCCTGCACAGCTCAGTGGGGACTACTGTGTGTGTGGTAGGTAGTTACTACCAGAGGCCCTGTGTGGATGGGGGACAGGAATGAAAGCTGTGGAGATATAGTGAGAAGGCACAAACTTTCCTCTTTTTTTGGAGTTTTAACAATCTCCTTAAAGACAGGGCAAAATAAAAACCAATAAAAAAGTTATTCTATCCCACTATCTTGCAGATTCTGAGAAAACTCAATGTTAAATCATGTGAGATGTAGCAAATAAAGTGGTTCATTGAATAAAGAATAGATAGTCATCAGAAAATTCTGTGAGTAAATTGTAGAGAAATTTTTTGGAAGACTGTTTTCAAAAAGTTGTTAGTAGTCTTTGATGTCCACCATTTTTCATGCTTTCAACTGAAAGCAAAAAGATGGCAATGATGATGATCTAATACAGTAAATTTAATACACTTGAGAAATGTATTTCATGTCATGGTGTCTTGGAGAAAAACTTTGGTTGAAATTGTGATTTACTGAACAAATTATCCAATTATATGTATCTCACAGTTTCACTATCAACAAAAAGCCTTTCCATTCACTAATGTCCATTCAATTTCTCCCATCTTAATAATTAATTATGATAAATATGATGAATCAAATAAATACTATGACAGATCAAATAAATATTCTTTATTTGAGGGAAAATCCAGCTATAGAATTGGTTGAACCTGGGTTTAATCTTTTAAAGATAAAAGAACTGGAGCTCGAGACTGTGAAAAAAGTGGGGCATGGTAATGATAGTAAAGACAAACTCAAAGCCCAAGAAAACGAAGACGTCTTTAGGATGTAGCTTGAGTTTCCCTGCCAAACAGCTCCCTCGGACCATGGGAGATTTGGTTGAGAGCATTTCTTGGGTTTCTTTCAGCCACAAAGAAAACATTTTAGCCTCTCAGTAATCCTTCCCGAAGCCCTACCTAAGCTCTAAGGGCCCTTCTTCCCTAGGCCACCCGTCCAGCCCTGTCTGGGATCCCAGAGAAGCGTCTCTGTACACTGAAGCCTAGCACACAAACCATTCACCATCACTCCATGACCCCTCGGGGACCCAGCTGACCTTCCTATTGACGTCAAAGTAAATCGGAGCGGGAGCCGTTGCAGTGAGGGGCTCCACCCAGGGGGCTGGAGGTCTAATCACCATGTTCCTCACAAAAGCCACAGAGGAAACATTAGCATTCCTGAATCTGCCCACCATCATTCACACTGCAGCCTCTGCATGTGTACACAGGTACACATATACAGTCAGTGTAGGAAAGTAACTCAGTTTTTGTTTTGTTTTTTTGTATTTTACTTATTCTATTTTCTGCTACTTTATACATCTACTCTACTACGTTTAAGAGGCAAATGTTGTACCTTTTAGTACACTACATTTATCTGACACCTATAATTAATAGTTACTTTGCAAAATAAGATTTTAGATGCAAAACATATGATCAGCTTCTAAAATACAAAGTATTTTTCTAGATCAGTTAACTCAGATCTTTAGGAAGGAATGTTGTTGTTTTTTTTTGGGGGTGGCAGCAAGGTTGTGTCATTTGTGAGTATTTGCTGCTCTTCTCTGTTTTCTATCATTGCAAATGTAATAAGTTGGGGGTTTGGACAGGGACAGGAAATTGTTTGACATTTGTAACCAATTTCTGAAATTCTATAGACCAGTCGATAAAATGAGATGAAAATGCTCTTGGGTTACATTTCGGCTTTAATACGGCTAAAGGAATTGGACTCAGAGAGTGCTTCTCCCTGGACAAGCAGTGCTTCTTGTGAAATAATTGTTTTATTGTTGCACTGTGTAAAACATGAGCTCATATCAATCATGGGATATGCTCCAATGCATCAGGCTACCCCTTGGAGAGAATCTAGTCTCATTTGACTCATTTGGTTTCACAGCTCGCCTTTGTGGCAAAGCAGGTTTGGAGAAGACATAGACATGTTTGAATATTCACAACTTCCTGCCTAAACTTTCTCTCTGATCATATGGAGACTCTGTACAGTAGAGAGAAAACTCCAGATGGACATCTTTAAGATTCCCAAATCCTCCTCTTTTTGCTAGCAGGAGTTTTGGGGTCAAGGTGTGAAGGGAGGACCAAAAGACCCATTTCCCACAATCCCTCAACAGCAATAGCCCCCCAGCTGTTCCAGGGCTTCCATAACGACAGCTGCGCAGAGGTTTAGTGGTTCACGTTGCTATGACAACAGCAGGATCAATTGGCATGCACAGTCTCTCAGTGCTAATAGCGAAAGTGACATTATGCCATAATTTCATTTCAATAAAACACAGGCAGGTTTTTTACTGCACTAAGATTCCAGAGGACATAAAAAGGAGGCAAATAATTAATTTTGCATGACAATGTGAGTGGCTCGTGCGCCCAAAACTAGCAGGACTCTCCCACTCATATTGACAACCAACCCAGCAACCACACACTTCAAATTCATTCCCTGGCATTGAAGATTAACTCAGTACAGAGTGTGATTGTTTCCAAGCTCATACAATAGAGGCTAAATAAGTCTTCATGCCCGGCAGCTGAATGTGCCACAGATCACTGACCGGCAGGATGTGCAACAATCAGAAATATTTCTGTTCTCCTGACAAACAGGATATCGGGTCACTTGGCCACCTTAACAGTGAGGAATCAGACACTATGGGGGGGATTTACACTATTGTACAAGAACCAACCTCAGCTGTACTTGATGTTTACACATACGGGACAATAGAATGTCAGGTGGCGTAACACAAGCAGAGCCCTCAAATGTGGTTAAGGAAAAGCAAAAGTGAACTCTTTATGACTGAGAAGTTGCATTATGGTGCACTCATTATTTGTTCTCATGCATTAACAGTAAAAGCTTAGTTCCCGCAGCTGTAATCCAGCCAGCCAAACTTCAACCATTTGAGGCTAATTCCTGCAAATTATAAGGGGTTTACAATGACAATGGCAGACATTCCCATAGGAGTAACCGGAGCAGGCGTGGCGTCACCACAGGTTTCAGATCAAAATTTAACAAGCGTGCAGCTGACGCAGGCAGCTGTGCCAGACAAAAAACAGCATAAACACATACATGTATTCTACATACATCACCATGAGAACCACATCTAACTACATCTAACTTCTAGCGTGACACAAGGGTCTCTAACTTTGTGTCTCTGCCACCAATCAACTCTTGGCTGATATTTGACATTGATTATTCCTCACTTTCTCACAGAATATGATAGCCCCTTGTGAACAGTGGGGTGAAAGCCAAACAGGAACACATTGCTAAAAATACCCATGTCGTGATGAGTCAGGATGGATTGAGCAAACAAAAAGAGACCAGTCTAATTTCCTCCAGACTTTTGGAAAAGAAGTCCCAGTCCTCAGTGCCACCAGTGGATTCCTCTATTTAATGACTCAAGCTGCGTCAAGACGAGAGAAAAAAGAATGTGCAGACTAGTGGGATAAAAAGAGATTATCCAAATGGAGGTTAATGATGTGAAAAAGAATCACAAACTTAAAGAGAATAAAGGTGCAGGAACATAAAAGTCTTTTGTGCTGAGATGTTTGGGGATATTCAGTGACACTGAATTGCTCAATATTGACTAAACCTTTAAGGGATATAGATACTCCTTACATGGAGATTATCATAGATATGTCAGTTTAAGCCTGTTTGCTCATGCCAACATCTAGCCCTCCATGTATCAGGCTTTCAACACTGCTAAAATTCAGCATGATTCTCAATATTACATTTTTCTCACTATCCAGTACAGGCATTATATTTCAACCCATCTTCCCAAATGCAATAAAAATAAGGTAAGTAGTGAAGCTACTGCACATAGCATCATGCTCCTCAAACCCCCTTAGGCTCTGGGGATGCTCTTGCACTCATATGCTCTTTCACATACACAAAGGTACCTACAAGGATCTGGTTTTCAAGTGGGCCTTAGCAGGCTCTCTGTCCAAAGTTTCTGAGGAGTTCTGTTTGATATTAAAGTATGCAACTCCCTTTTGCTATTAACTGTGCACCATTATTACTATGAACTATGCAGTCCATCTGAACTCTACTCATCTTGACAAGTCATTTCACATGACACTCTGTCAAAACTATAGATAAGATTTATCTAAAGCCAAAATACCTTGAAGCATTGCCATACAGTGACTTTTACAGACAGACAAGCAGAGCCAAAGAAACAACTTCTACCGATGTGAGAGGATAAATCACAGTGTAATTTGCTTGTTTACTTGCTACTGCTACTTCTTATCGCTCAGGAAGAAAAGATAGTTGAAGTAACTTTCTAATGCGCAAGTACAGTTTCCACACATGTCTGCGCATGTGTATAAAAGTATGTGTAATATCATGACTGATCTCAGAACAGTGGAAGCTGAGTTGAGGCAGCTTGACAAGCACACTTGTGTGTAGGTAGCTAGAGCTAGTAACCCGTCAAAAAGACACTAGCCTACTGCTGCCACATGAGGGCAGTAAATTGCAAAATGAACGCAAACAGGCAAAATAAGATCCTTTATGGGACGGAACGCTGTTCTGAGATGTAAGAAGAGCTATCACTTCCACTTCAGCATCGTGCCCACTGATGTCTAGTGTTTAGCTTTAAGTGGTCAAGCACTGCTTGCCTTGCTGGTCATGACAGCACTCCACTGCCTTAAAGTAAGTTTTATCACTTAGTTAAGTCAGTATTCTCATAACTGAAAATTGAAACTGGTTGAATTATATCACCCAGGTTGCAAATGTTTTACATGTATTCAGAAAACACAATAAAGGTACTTGACTAAATGACTAATTACAGATATTTTTGCAGTGAAGCAAAATCCATTATTGGCTCAGCAAGTACAGTATATCAGAACAGAGGTAGAGTAAACAGTGGCTCTGGTTTACTCCTTTCAATTCAACATTTTAAATAGTTTGCCATCACAGATTTCTATCATGCTAGCAGGCACAAACCCTATCAACTAATTCAATGTTTTCTTGATATTAACAGAGAGTTCTGTCATATGTCCCCTTGTGTGCAGGGTTGTACTTATGAGGGGAACAGTGGAAATAAGTATCCAGGGCCCCAATGTGGGGATCCCCCTTTAAAATGCCTGGAATTTTGTTTGTTTTTAGCTGAAATTTAGAAATGTTGTGTAATAAAAAAATATTGCGACAGACCCTTTATTCTCCAAAAAAGACATGTAGGCCAGCTCGAAGATGTTATCTGGGCTAGTGCTATATTGCATAGCACTAGCTACGTCAGGTCTTTCAGTGTAGTGTCGACATTTAAATCTTGGGAAAATTCCTAAAATAAAGTGATGGGCTTCGAAAGTGAGAGAAATTAATCAACCATTTTGCCATAGTTATGGCCTCCATGATGAAACTTTCAAATTATAGGGCAAGGTGGAAGCGACAATGAAAAATTAGTCTAAGCCTGTTTATTTTGTTCTTTTGTCTGTTCAAGATGATCACCCTACAGAGAACGTCTACAATTAGAGATCAAGACAAGGTGACATTTTAACAATTACAATCAATAATGCATTAATTGAGAGATAATGTATAATCATCAAAACAAAAAAAAACCTAAGCAAAGAGACTGGACGCCTTTATATTTCTTTTTGAATTATGTGCAAACAGATCAGATATATAGTGGGAAAACACGCTGGCTTACTTCACGTTGGAAGAGGAGATTTTTATTATGGCACATAACAGGAAGCTGTTCTTTAAATTAAGATGATGGCTGTGTCTGAAATCAGCCCCTAGTTACTATTTAATGCACTTTACTCCCTTCTACCATTTTATTATATTGTCCAAACTCTGTTAGCGTGAGACCGTGAAAATGTAACCACTATAAAGTGGCCTCAAAAATACTCACAATGGAATAACAAATGTAGTGGCTACAGCATGTACATTAATTTCTGCTAACAATTCCATAATGTGTTGCATTTTATAGATTGAGGGGGGGGGGCAATGTCCTCCATAAAATAACCATGATTCATACAGTGTGGTCCAAAAGTCTGAGACCACTAGTCAAGATACTTCTATTTTGCATTCGTTTGAATGTAATACTGATTTTGTCATTTCCAATGATAATATCAGCTTAACGATTTGAGTGAAAAGGTAAATCTTTAAAAAATGTAAATGAATTTGAGAATATCTCCATGTTTGGTATGTCCCCCTTTTATTTTTAATGACACCATGCACTCCAGCTGGCATGGACTCCGAACATTTGTGCAAAACCTAATGGTCCATGTTATCCCAACATGATTTGACGATGTTCCAAGGAACTTCTTGTGATGTCACAGAATGCTTGGCTTTTTCAGTCTGCAAGTGTCCCCATAAATGTTCAGGGGGGTACAGGTCAGGTGACTGTTGAGGAAAGTCCATGACAGTCAAGACTCCTTGGTCCTCTTTGGTCTTCAAGAAGTTCTTGCAAAGCTTTGATGTGTGTTTGGGGTCATTATCCTGCTGCAATATAAATCCTTCCCCACAAAGATGCAAACCAGAGGGTATAGCTGGTCTCTACAGAATTGATTGGTACTTCTCCTTGGTCAGGGTGTAGTCATTTCAGTGCCAAGTGTCCAACTCCAGAGTGGGCAAAACACCCCCATACTAGAATATTTTCACCATCATGTTTTACTGTCGTTTTGATTCACTGCTGTATTGTTCTCTCTCCCGTTTGTCTCTTCACATACACCCTTCTTTTACTGCCATAAATCTCAAACTTGGATTCATCACTAAACAGGATTTTTTCCAGTCATCCACTGTGAAATGCTGGTATTTCTTAGCCAGCTCCAAGCATTTGTCTTTGTTTCCCATCTTGAGAAGTGGTTTAGAGGCTGCTCTTGCACTCTTTATTTAGTTCATTCTATATCTGTGATGAAGTTGCTTTTTTGTCTCGAAGGGAACTAAGCTTGATTTATTGATATTTTGATGGCGTGGTCACTTTTGGTCTGGCTGATCCTGCTTTGGATACAACTGATCCAGTTTCTGCAATGCGTTTTACAGTTCCATGTACTGCCCCCTGAGAAAGCTTTAGTCCGGCCATGATTTGACACTGAGAATGCCTCTCTTTGCTTAGAATAAAAATTTGACTTCAGCCTTATTTTTAAAAACTGAACACTGGCTGCAAATTGAGTTACTTGAACGAGCCTCTGATGAGTTGATCAAATCCACCTGAGTGTCATCTGAACACATGCTTCAATGGAAGGGATGCAACTCAAAGAAAATCTGACCTTTTGTACAAAGGAGTTAAGTTGCTTATTGCCTCACATTTGCTTAAATTTGATTGGTGATCTAGAAATAGTGCAGAACCTTAAATAGTTCCTCTTCATTTTACATGACATAACTTTTTTTTGTAATGTTTCCAAATCCTCAGACTTTCTGATTATTTCCAGGTTTACCTGAAAACGAGATTTCCAATGTGATCTCAGACTTTTACGGCCCACTGTATGTACTGTAAGTGTCTGAAATCTACATTTCCTGTTCACCATAGAGTAAACTACTTAGTGTCTGTTATATAAGGGTAGTGAATGTGTGAACAAAGGACTGATTTTGGACACATCTTAGGCTTTCCGCTTCTTTCAGAAAAAATCACCTCCAACATGTACCAAAAAAAAGATAGATGATGCTCTTTCTGGAAACACAAAGAAAGCTTCAGTTGAAGCAGCATGATCCTCTTCGTGACATGAATTTAAAAAGCCACAGTCTGCCAATCATTTCCATTATACTATTTATATATAGGTTTCAATTATGATATGTAAAAATGCAATGTAATTATTTTTTTTGCAGTAAATATAAACACTCTTTCATTTTCTGGGCATGAAAGAGACAGGGTAGGCTGGGAAGACGGAAACACAATGGACTTGGCAGAGACTGCCGAGGCAGAACAGACAGTGAGGAATTCCCCATCAGTGTCTGAAGTGAGCTAACCTTGTTTTTTCTTCTCTCTGACTCTTCCCTCCTGGTGAGAGTCCAAAGGAAGAAACTTAACTCTTTCACTGACATGCTGGATGTCTGCTTCAGCTGTTTGCTCAGTGCGTACAGTTCCTCATAATAATGTATTACATCCCTACGAACTGAGCCTGCAGAATTTAGTAGGCAGGTATTCTCTGTAGTCTCAGCTATGCATTTTCACACATTAGAAATGCACCATGTATTTCACAGGGCCCCTCAGCTCCATATCCAGGTAATTAAATAAAAAGTACCTTCTTTCCATTTCCCAGGACAGAAAATAGTGTCTTTAAGTTTAAGGTGGTCTGCCATCTGTATTAAATGTCTGGCAGTTTATATATACTACTGACCGCGGAGAGAGAGAGCGCTGAGATGGCGAGAGCTAGAGATTCACACAGACACGCAGGCTTTTGGAAAACACTCAAAGCGACAAAAACTCTGATAGTATATTCTCAATCAATTTCAACACATATAAATAGGCCTGTTTCGAAGTGGGCGTCAAGAAGGCAGTTGGAAGTTATCCCTCATCTCTTGCCACGGTAGGTCTCATCTTCACAGTCCGACTGACAGCACTCTCCACGCCATGACTCTCAGAGAGGCACCTCCACGCCTCCATGTTAACCTTATCTGTTAAAGAAGTACACCAAGTTTTTGGGAGACTGGCCCTTTTGTCAACTTACTGTTACATGACAGTAATCAACTGACATAAGGTCTAAATAAGAATTAAGAAACTGAAATTGATTTATAAATCTATTTCACAAAGGGGCAATCTACACAGAAAGTGTCTTTTGAAATGTTTCAATGTGTATAGCTCGCCTGTCTCATGGAACAGATCTGCTTTTATTTTATCAAATCATAACAATCCACAGAGTCCAAGACCCACATCACTACGGGAAACCCCGTGATTTTTAAAGCCCTGAGTAAATTATCTCTGGCACACAAAGTGAAGCATAATCTACACAGGCAGCTGTTCAAATCACACAGATATCCAGCTGTTTATGTGTATCTATGAACTTATTAACGATAAGTAAAATGGCTGATCGAGACCCTCATTTGAGCTTTCTGCTTTCACTATAGTGACTCATTGGATAAAATAAATGACAGAGGTGGCTGAAGTTACTGGATTGGATTGAATGGTTGGATGCTAAAGTGGCAGTGTTGACATCTTGCTTTTGATGTGTCACAGTTTATATGTAGGACATGTAAAGTGACTAAGTGTAGACATTTTATGTGATCATGGAATCTTTCAACTAATTCTGATAAATTAATTTTTTTTTTGTTTGTTTTTAGTCAATTTGTTGGAATGTGTGTGTGTGTGTGTGTGTGTGTGTGTGTGTGTGTGTGTGTGTGTGTGTGTGTGTGTGTGTGTGCGCGCGCGTGCAACATTTGCAATGCGATTGATACCACATTGGTACCTAAGTAACAAATCAAATCCTACTCATAAGTGCTTTAAACTGAAAACAAATCTGATGTACTGTATATAATCAATAACTGTCACTGAAAACTACTTGTTGAATGTGTAAACAATGAATGTGGCAGATAATGAACACATGAGTGTGTACCCTTACTGATTGTATGCAGAGTTAGCTGGTTGACCAACTAGTCTACCCTCCAAAAGTTTAACAAACAAATCTGACCCGCAACTAGTACTATCACATTTCAAACTCCCATTTACACCACACTGACACTGTAGCAATGCCAGAGAAGTGCCAACAGGGAGACGGGCACAGCTATAACACAGGGGTATGGAGACCTTGACTGGAGGAGAGCGGCAGAGGGGAGGGGCAGTTGGAAAGCTGTATCTACTCTCCCAGCGAGAGCCTTGCCACATAGCAGCAGACAAGACACTTTACCGCCTCCAAGCTGCCGCATTTATCCGCGCGCCGGCCCCGCAGCTGTTTTTAACTCACTTTTACAGCAAAACCATCATCACTCTTCGGAGATAAAGCTTTATGAAGTTACACGGGGAGAGGGAGGTGTGTGTGGGTGCATGACTGTCTTTATTTTTTAATTCTTTATACAACATTTCTTAGTCTGTGAGAATTAAAGTCCTCTAAACTTCATTATGAATTCCTTGAATATGTTTAGTTACATGTTTAGCTGCAAACTTTTGTATGTGGAGAAATCTAAATGGGGTTTTGACAATTTTCAGATTCTACTAGTATTTTTATTTAGAAATAGTGTGGTTTCTATGAATAACTAATGTGTCTATGGAGACTGTGGAAATAACGTGCCCTTAAATTGTCTGCGGTGTCTGCCAGGCACAGAGATGTAACGGAAATATTTGCAGTGAGGATCTTGCTACAAACGGTTTCAGTCAACACAAAAAAATTTAAAAATTAAAAAAATTTAAGAAATTGTACCCATAAATTCTGCAAACCATCTTTCTCTGCCTCACTCAGTGGTAATCACTGTGACATGTGCCAGTGGCTTTTTTTGAATTTACATTGAATTTAATTGTATTACCTCTGACAACCATATTTTTCTAAATAATGCTGTCATCACATTCTGAATATGAGTTTTAATTTCTTTTTTGGCCCTTAACAACTCACTGAATTAAAAAAAAAAACCATCTCAGCGCTGAAAATAGCTCATTATGTTTGTGTTTTACAGGCTTTTGGCACAGGCTGGTGAAAGGTGTCACTGCCAAAAATGCTGCAGGACCAAAAAACTGCAACTGAAACATTTGGCATCAAAGAAGTTGTTCTTGTTATTTAGAGGAGAGGAAAAAAAAGCAAGCATCTGAGATGCTGCTGGCTGCATTTCACTTTGTCTCTGGTGAATTATAATTCTGCAGAATGACCAAACTATATAACTATAATCTGTGCGGGTGATTTATAAATAAATGTTTAACAAACACTAAGGCATTAAAATCAGTTTGATTTACAAACCATTTTGAATCATGGTGGCTGCAAATTTCTTCAAGTTAAATATAAAATGTTTTAAAGCCTTTAAAATTAAAGTGTGGACATGCACACCATAAATTCTACATCACTACTGATTTCTCACCAGAGCAGAAAGAACACCATGTTTATGGTTCACATTTCTTCTATTTATATACATCACTTTTCACTGGTGTTTAATAAAGACACTGAAAGTTAGACTTTAACTGGGTTGTAAAGTTTGAAGTTATTGCATTTTCAAAAATTCCTCTGTCTTTATAGGCAGTTCAGACTAACTCAAGGAAAAGGAATCACAACTGGACTTGGTCCTGATTGGCTCCCCTCACCAAACGGCAACTGAACTGTTTCCAGACAGGAACTAAACCAGAAATGCATCCAGCAGGTTTACCTAATTTGAATTGGAAGAGCTCCTGTTGTCGGTCAATAATAGCCATATTAGGACTGGTCTCCTTTCGCCACAGTTTAAGTACTTCAAATCAACCTCTGACTGAACTTCATTTACACTGTTCATAAAATAAAACAAATGAAATGTTTCTCATCTGGAGGGACGTAGTTTACATTTGAAATGTGAAAATATAATATTATCATACCTTAGAAGAGAACCGGTAAATACTTAAAATAGCTACAGTACATACCTGATATGTCAAAAATTTCCACAAAAATTTAAGGGAACACTTAGTCTATTATATCAACAGTAGACCACCAAAACCTGCTTACGTGTGAAACTGAATTGATGCACATCTGTCATTTGCATTGGACAAGATCTATGCAGCAGACAGCTGCCAAAGTCAAGTATCACACTGGTCTGTCTTTCACAATAGTCTCCATTATGCTCCTGTGTCTTCTGCATATAAACTACTGTCTGCTCTAGACCCCAAATCAAAAGTAAAATACATTAAAAGGTAGATTTCGTTACATGAGGAATTTCTCCAAAAACAGACAGGGGAAGTGAGAATACATGCAAATACACGCACACCACAAAATAAATTTAAAGACGAATATTTGTTGAGACACTGGAGTGATATTAAAAGCTTCCTCTTTTCTGCAATTCTCACTTTTTAGGAATGTCTTGAACAAGACAATCTTTGAGAGAGCAAACCTCTTACCGTGGCACATATCCTATCATGCTAATTACCCCACACGCAGTTTGAGTTCATTTATTATGCATGAAATAATCTAATATGATGACTGTGATAATTATGCGCACATAGATAAGATAAAAGAGTAGTAACCAATTATGGGAAAAGTAATTTGGGAGAAGTAATTATTCTTTGTAGTGGAAAGTCTTGGTTTGGAAAAGGGGGTTCAGTTTGATTTTTTTCACACAGTTCACATTGCTGCAATTAACATGTGGAATCATGTCTGCACTCCCCGATAATGATTATGAAATATTTTCTTGATTAAGAATACAGTAGTACAGATACCGTGCCTTGTCATTTTAAGCATTTTACTGATTGATTAACTGTAAAAATAAATCAGCATGGAACCAGCATTAGGAACTTTATATACAACAACTGCTGAAGTACCTGCTCTCTGCATAGATTCATTTACAGCAATGTGTCTGTTATGATAATTGCGCACGCTCGCTCCCTGAGCCTCTTCCCACACTCCGAAAATCTGACATGTTTACATTGTGAGTTGAAAGGCGACATGACTCGATGCCTTGGGTCTCGTCAGCAACAGCAGAATCAGAAAGGACACGAAAATGAAGGAGCGGTGCTTAAAGTCGAGCGCTCGCAAATCAGACGCGTGTTGCAGAGTCATTAAATATTACCACTTCTAAAATCAGAGCCGGCGTGTGGTTAGCCCGCATCACTGTACAAACATACTTAACACAGCACAGCTTTCTTTGACAAATTATGTGCCTGCCACTGCAAATCACAGGAAACAGAGACTCCACAGTAATTTAATTTTTCCGGGACTGTGTTGGCTTGAATTTTGTTGTACTGTAAATCAAACTTTTATGTGATGGAATGTGGTAGCCTGGAAACAGGGTTTAACAGGGCTTAATATGTAGGCATTTGCTCATAGGGAAGAAGAGAAATGTTTCACAGCTGCTCTTGGATTCTTTGGAAAAAAGATGCAAAGTTAATGACTGAGTCACGGCTGCACCAAACAGTATAAGGACAAGGAAAGCAAAGAAAATGTAAGATAATTAATACACCGAGCAAATGAAGGTTATATAAGCACAGATAAACAGAAAAAATACTATTGCTGATTGTGTGCAATATAAAGAGACATTATCTTAAGGAGAATTGTTTTACTGACCTCTAACTAAAAGCACATTTAAGTGACTCAGGAGTACACACGTCA
The DNA here is from genome assembly GCF_016859285.1 of Xiphias gladius. Taxonomy (NCBI): domain Eukaryota; kingdom Metazoa; phylum Chordata; class Actinopteri; order Istiophoriformes; family Xiphiidae; genus Xiphias; species Xiphias gladius. The sequence continues at coordinate 25,579,301 of NC_053416.1, read as the reverse complement.
TCTTCACACTCATCCGGAAACCTCTGTCACCCATTACCCAGTCCAAGTCTCCCTTGGACTGCTGTAGTTGACTCATGATTACTTGCAGACTTTAAGCTCCAGGCCATCCATGATACTCAGAGAGCAGTCAACAAAGCTCAGAGTTGTGCCGTAGACAGCTCCCGAAAAAAAAAAAAAAAACCACATCACTTTTAACAGGACCGCCAGATTTTCAAACTCACACCAAACATCAGCCCGATGGGGAACATTTTCTTGCTTTATGTAGGTGTCATTTCAAAACAGGAAACAAAAGATAAGAATATGAATGTGAGGAAAGAGACTAAACTAACCACTTGCTCTTCATGTGCTATGTAGCTTTAAACTTGAGGTTAATGTCAGTGGCAATCATTCTTCCTTAGACTCTCAGCGAAGTCATAATGTTCTGAATGTAATGAAGTGAGGAGAGGAGAAAGCAAGGACAATATACAGTACAGCCAAGGCAGCAATCGCTGCATTCCATGTGTTTCATGCTGACAGCTGATGTTCGGAGTAATCAAGCTACTGTGTGATTCGGCAGAAGTGACTTTTTCACAGACGTTTTTATTCAGATATTAAGCAATGTCCTTCACATCACTGACAAAAGAAAAAAAGAAATGCATTTACCAAGCTAATTAATTTTTCTTGTAAAACTCTGTGTAAATTGTAGTGCATGTGAGTTTGGGATTTACATCCACAGTAAACTGCCCGGCTTTACAAAAACAATATGAAAGACACAAGAGTTTTAATGCTGTTTTAACATGAGATTTGCTTTAAAGTTAGACAACAGCACAAAAGAATTGACTTTGAAAATTCATTGGTTATAATTAAAACATTCAAGTAATTACAACTGAAATGCAGTGGGTGTGCCTGGTTTTCCAAATAACTTGGTGGTGTATCCATAAAACTAGTTATAGACTTGCACTTTGCTTAAGAGGTGTCAGATATACTGTGTATCCGTAATACTATGCAGTACTATGTGTGATGCATCGTAAATGAATTAAAGCAGTCTATTTATACATTATAATCACATTGGAACTCTATATAGCTAACACTCAAAAGTATAGGGTGTAACGTGTCTCCAGCCCTCTATCCGATAGAAATTTATATTTATGCATACACTATTTGTTTTGCCAGTTACATTTTTGGGAAAACGTTATGTCTGCCAGTATTAAGTTCAGGAAGGTTTTTTTTTTTTTTTCTCAGGGAATTGCGTCCTTTTACTGCGAGGCAGTCCTAAGTTATTGGGATAAGTGGGCACGCAAAGTGTAAGACTTTGACACTGGAGATGTGGTTTACATGCTGATTCCTGTGTGTGGTTAGGTTTAAGCAACAAAAGCACTTTGGCTAAAATTAGGGAAAAGTCATGGTTTTGATTAAATGTTCAAGTTACTGTTGACTTTTTCAATGTTTAACCAAGATCGCAATCTTTCTCTAACTTTAACCAAGTGCTGTGAGTGCCCAAACATATCTGTAAAAAAGTTTAAGTGTGCTTTATTTGCTACGAGTAGATATTGTATTGCAAAAGTGGATACTGTAAAAAACGAATTAAATACACCGTCAAACAATGTTTTACCAATACATTTTTTAAGAACATTTTGCAACTTAGCATATATATTAATTGAAAATGTTTCCTGATTATGTTGATTAAAAAAATAATCTGTGTGGTATAACATTTGTCACCATGTGTTTGCTCTCACAAATTAGTAGTACACAGTATGAGCATAATTTCTTGTGTCTGGTTACTACACACTTCCCATCCCAAAATGTGTCTTTTGTCATTTTTTATCCTACCATTTTATGAAGCATTAGCATCATTTTAAGTTAAAAGCTACAGATGAAACAGTTAAACACCACAATAACACAGGACTTTTTATTACAGTGTCAGAGGCATTTAGATCCTTCGGGCACTGATATGAACTGATATGATTCCAGCACTGAGACATCCAGAAAGCCAAATGCCTTAATTAAAAATTATACAGGAATGAAACACTGTAGTCCTCCTTTAATATTTAAGAGTAGCAAGTCTTGTGAAACACCATAAAAGATGTATGGTGACATTTTGACTGAAGCCTCTGATGTCATAAAATCATGGAACTTTTATGGTGGGGGACAGGACTACATAAAGAAAGTCATTTGCGGCTAATAAGAGCGATCACTAAAATGCATTAGGCCACACTATTCTGTCCTTGTCTATTGATAAGATGCTGTTTCACCAAACGCTAACACAAAAGCAAGTGTTTCATCAGCCATCTTCAAAGACCACTTGCAGATTAACGACAAGGTATACAAATGTATTTGAAGAGAAAGCCACTTTGTTAAAGTCTAATGTCAAAATAAAGGAGCAGCTATTGACTGAATGAAAATATTGTCTTTCAGATCAATGGTGTCCTGGAGTGCAACGGGCTGAAACGCTCAGATGAGATGTGAGTGTTTCAACACACAACAGAGCAGCACACTTGAATAATATCTTTTGGAGAGGATTCTGAAAAATGGAACTGTGCTCCGGTAAATAGCCTTTGGAGGTCACAAATTTAGCACTGCTGCATTTCTACTCAAAGTGCAGCAGATTCAATCGGCTGTTCTGCCAATAATCAAGGTGGGATGATATTTGAAGGCCAGCTACCACCATTTTAAATAGGCTAATTTTTCATCTTTTTCACCTGTTGGGCACCCAACCTGTCTCTTGCTGCCGCTCCTCTGTGTAATAATACAGCTGTAAATGTACCCAAGAGTGAAAAGACAATGTCAGAAGGTAGTCAGGAATGCAAAAGCACTTCACAGTACTGATATAAGTTAGCTTAGTGTTCACAAAAATAGCTTGTGTTGATGTGTACTTGGCTGTAAAACTCTGTCTGTTTGTCTTCAACTTTGTAATAAGAGTTACTCTGACTCATAGGGGAGGAACAACAGTTTTCCTGCTGACAACAGCACTGGAGTGCTGAAAAACAGCTGGTATCGTACCTGCAGTACGGAAAGACTGACGCTTAAGTAAAAGAAAAACATACTAATAGCACAATGGCAATTTTGAGAAAGTAGTCCAGGTTTAAGCTGAGAACATACATTTGTGTTTGGAAAGAGAAAGCCACTGTTACTTCTATGGTCAGCAGAATAATGCATGGTGTAAAGTCAGTGCTATCAGCATGGAAAACCAGCCCTGATGACATTTCACTCTTAACTAAGTTTTAAAGAGTATTACACCATGGGAGATTTTCAATAGTAGTGACACCGGTTTGGCCCATGCATTTATTCATTTTCAAAGGAAGTACAAATATGCAGCTACACAGCACTTGGTGGGATTTTCTCTGCTGTGATCTGCTGTTGAATTCAAATCAAATATTTTGAACCTCACCCAGCTCAGCTGTTACCAGGACTCTGAAAAATAATAAATTCAGGATTTACTGGCAGGCTTCATATTTCTCTGTGTGAAGCTCTACTCATTTATTAGGATTATCTACATTCCACCAAAGATAAGAACCAAAGGCACAATGAGGTTTAGGGTCTTGTTAAAGGCCTGTAAATGCAGAATATATAATAAGCTGTTGCTAATTTGATTTTGTGCTTGATCCTTGAATAATAAACACTGATGTCTAAAAATAATGTTTTAATTGTTTTTAGTGCAAAAATAATGACATCAAAAGCAATTTATACTAACAGTATGCATACTGAAGACATAAGAGAATGGAAATAGCCTACTTCTTCAGATCTTTGAAATACATTTCACCCACAGCAAACCCTGTATCTGTATGTGCATCCTGCTGGTGAAAAACCTAAGCCGTATTTGATTCCTCTATTCTATCCCATGACTTTGACTTAGTTTATGGAATGGGTCCCTGCTGGGTTTTCATTTCCTCTGTCTGAAAAAAAGGAAGGCAATCAGAGTACTGATGCTAAAATCATTACCTAATGACTAAAGCCTTTGTATGACTTCCTCCATGCTGCGACATTCATCGTTCAACCACACATCCCATATAATTGTGTGGAGAAGAGCATTTCTAAAAGTTTGTTTGATGACTGTCTGCAGGGCAGGGCAGGTCTGCAGATTGACTCAAATGTACAATCCATCACTGAATCACATTCAGAAGAATAATATGGATTTTTCTTACAGGGGTGTATTCTTCTTTTTAACAGCAGAGGATGTTCTGATGACATACTATGAGCAAAGCCAAATGGGGATAACATGCTGCTGTAATCACATGTTGTATAGTAAGGCAATACAAGATGTGACTTGTCCCAAACAACAAGGATTTTGAAAAATAACATATGCTCATTAAGAATGCTCTGAAAGAACTTATACATATCAATAACGTCACCTGCATAAGTATCCTGCACAAACTCTGTATCCATTAACATAAGAGGGATCTCTGGGCTGTGGCAAAACAACACTTGATTTTTTTGAGAATTAGAGAACAAAATCACATTACTTTTACATTTTTATTAGCAAAAGATAATAACAAATAATCTGAAATTAATTTATTAAAAGCAAATTGTATGTATTTTCTTCTGCCACGCGTGCTCTTTTTAAGGTTTGAGAAGTTTTGTTAGTTTGGTTTCTTTTTCAAACAAAGGAAATGTAAGTCTCCTATTGATGTTTCAGCAGTAATGCTGACAGAGTTACATTACCGTCTGACTGCAGTTTTCAAACTTGTTCACCATACCACAGCCCTATGCAGCATATATTTTCATGACATCTCTATGTTCTTCCAGAAACAAAGCTTCGTGATGCTGACAGTATGGAGGATCATTAAATTTGCCTGCTGCTCCTTTTGGAGCATAAATCAAGCCAATCCATCTCTCTCTGACCTAGCTCCCCCGTGGCTTATTTAGAGCCATGCCAATGCAGCACTGGCTGTGGAATGAGCAAGGGTAAGCATGCAAGGGCTGTCCTTAAGCTGAGCTGTCTGATGGTATAAACAGGCCTCTGCCTCGTCTTGAGAGCAATAGGGATCAAGCAGGCTTAGTGGGCATGACCTGTGAGGACCCAGACAGGGCCCAAACATGCAACACAACACAATTGTCTTAAGGATTGCTGCACTATTGAACAGGAGAAAAGCAGCCAACATCACATTGCTCACAGGCCCGAAACAGGGCCTAGATGCACTCCGCTAAGGATTCCCAGCAGATTAAAGCCTGATGAATAATTCTGAACATCCTCACTCTTTTTCCAGCCTGATTTAAGCAAATGAGGCCCCAAAAACAATTAGACATATCAAAATCTGATCGCTAACACAAGAAATCCTGCAAAGTAAGGCCCATTAGTCTTACAAAACCCTGAAAAACCTTATATCCTCTCAAAAAAATATGTATTGGTATCTGCGGCACCATGCAGGGTGGAATTAGAGGCAAAGGCGAAGGAAATGACAAGATATTTGTGCGTGGTTTAATTTCCTCAATTGCTTTATGGTCATACATAAATGCTTAAATTGGTTTGTAACATATGCTCTCCTTGCTCTGTTTACTTCCTTCATTTAGTGTAACTGAATCACTTTATTAGTGATTATCCCCCCAAAAGCTGCTGGAGTGCACAGCATCACACATCATTGTGTAATTTACCCATAAAGTAGGAATGGCAAATAGTGTCAGAATATTTTGTGGCACCAAATATGCCCCTGGGCTGCTTGTCCAATGACACAAATCATCAATTAAGATCTCAGCAGGGTTTGTGGGATAAACTAAATTGGCATTATCCCTATCTGACAATATGTAGAGCCATGTGGGGTACATCACAACAAAGAACAAACATCACTGAGGTTGACTGGTGGTGATGCGTTTCCACCCACGGGTTTATGTGTGTGTTTCAGTGTGTGTGTGTGTGTGTGTTTCAGTGTGTGTGTGTGTGTGTGTGTGTGTGTGTGTGTACACGTTTTCCAGTACATCTTTTCTGATATAAACACCAGCCTTGTCGGGACCAGCAGTGCTAATGGGGACCAAAGTCCAGTCCTAGTGAAGCTAAACATCATTTCTGAGGTCCTGGTTAAGGTTTGGGGTAGGGTGAGGTGTGAAATGAGGTTAGAGTATGGTTAGGGCTAAACATGACACATCCACAATGAATGGAAGTCATTGCAATGTCCTACCAAGGATAGCTGATCAAACGTGGGTGTTTGTGTGTGTGTGTGTGTGTGTGTGTGTGTGTGTGTGTGTGTGTGTGTGTGTGTGTGTGTGTGTGTGTGTGTGTGTCTGTGTGTTTATGTCTGTATTTGTGTGTGTGTGTGTGTGTGTGTGTGTGTATGTAAGAGAGAGAGAGTGTGCACTGTCAAAATTAATTTCCAGCTGAATCATCCGCTTAAAGACAATGACAAAGGTACACAATCATTTGAATAGTGTAAAAGGTAACAGGCCTTCATTTGGTCTTTCAACAACAACTCACAGCAACAACAACAGTGTCTTTCAAAGCATTTGCTTTCACAGGGGGTGCGAGTTTGGCTCCTAATGGGACTTTATGCTCAGCACTTTGCACCTGCCGAATGTGTTTGACGGAGGGAGCTAAAGTGGTCTAAATCGCCATTGTGATTTCTCAGGGAAGCAGATGATTAGTAAACAAATGGTTCAGGCATATTTAATTAAGCTAATGTACTCCCAGTGCTCAGAGTATAGTCCTTGCTGTGAGGGGCCTTGACTTTGTAATATACAGTTATAATATTCTCCTATTGACAGATGACAACAAAGAAACTGATAGAAAAGTATATTTCCTGAACTTTACATTTAGCAACTTCACTTTTTTTTCAAGTGTAAATGTGTTTGCCAAATCTGGGAATGTATTGGTACAGTTATACAAACATATAGCTGACAGCAACCGAACAGATGAGCGGACTCGGTTTGGCTCACAGAACTACCAAAGCATGGTAAATGACCCGCAAATCAGTGCCTTTTTAATTGCAAGATCATTACAGTAAAATCGAACGGTGCCCCAGGGTTCAAGACAAGCTACCTGACAGACACAGACTCCGTCAAATCAAACTGATAGCATTTCATGCCAGTCGAAACTCTCCTATGAATGAAATAGTCATTTGAGCAATTGTGGAATAAACCAGTCAGCTGAAAAAGAAAGTGGTGAGTGGCACACAAAGAAGGCCAGTGTTCGGTCTAGAGAGGTTTTTGCAGGGCAGGGTTGGCTGAGAGTAAACATTAGACCTCACTAAGATGCAGATGCTTTAAGCAAGACACGCTTCAATTAAAGAAGAATACATAAAGAATTCATAAAGAAATGCAGACAAGATTAAACTCCCTGTTTGACCTTTATAAATACTGACAAAGGAGCAAATGAGCTCTTTTGCTTTACACGACTCTGGAATAAATGAACCACATTAGTTTTGTACAAAAACAATGTTGTTTTACTTTGAAAAAAAAATGCTGTTGCAAAATACAAACAGAAAATGAAGACTTCACACGTGTGAAAAAAGAATAAATTCAAAGTAAAAATTAACTTATTTAAATTATAAAAAAAAAAAACAACTACATTTCAAACTGCTGTTGATTTTTTTCTTTTCAGTTTGACATTAATATGCTGGGATATATGTTTATTTTGTCACAAACAAACAAGAACACACGCACACACAGCACGCACACACAGACAGACATTAAAATCTAAAATTAGAATAACATTTATTATGAGCAAAGAAAACGCTGAATTAACTGGACTGGATCAACACTGAGTGTACGTTTTTTTACACTGAAAATCCTCTTTTACACACCAACACACCAACTTAAGCAGTCAAAATAAAAGCCTTTTTTCTCGCACAAAACACACCACGTAACTTCAACATTAAGAAGATCAGAAGCAGTGAAAAGACAACACACGGGAGATTCACACCACCCGATATTTATTGTTAATTTATCAAGAATCTAAATGCGGTGTTGCATTCCGGTGCTAACTGACAGGGCCGTAGAAATAAAATTCCAGCTTTCTGCAGCTATGCGCGCATTCTGTCCAATCCAGTCACTATTATGATCATTACTCTCTAAATTACAACCTTTTGCACCAAAGCATCTGCCGCGAAATACAATATATCCTAGATACTTGCATCACACACATTACCGACACATTTTTTTTTTTTAAATCCAAACGCCGCATCAAGCAACAGAAAAAAAAAAAAAATTCCACTGGTCTTTCAGTCCAGCACAAAAATGCATCTCCTCTCCTTTCCCTCTCTCTTTTTCTCCCCCTCCTCTACTTCCCCTGCCCTCCCTCTCCCTCTCTCTCTCTCCCTCCCTCACTCTCTCTCTCTCTTTCCCTCCCTCTCTCCCTCTCTCTCTCTCTCTCTCTCTCTCCCTTACTCTGGCCCGGCTGGCTGTCTGACTGTATGAATAATGTCCTGCTTTTTGTAATGAAGGGGGGGGGGGGGGGGGAGGGGGGAAGGGGAAAAAAGGACGCTGTAGTGGAAAAGCCCTGCTCCTATGCACTGACATTGAAAATGAATGACAGCTTACCTGCATGCCAATCTTCATCAGACTGACACTGGGCTGACAGCACAGCCTATACTCCTCCACACAGCCGGTGACGTCAGCCATCCCAGGCCCCTCCCACCTCCATCTCCATCTCCGCTCCCCGTTTTTTCCCAACACCGGGCCGCTGGTGCCTTCCAGTGTCCATGGGAAATACGGGAATCACGTGTGGACCTCCATGAGAAAGGTAACCACATCGACCTGGGGGGAAAAAAGATGTAAAATTTGTGTTCAGGTCCTATGGCAATAACTGCTGGTTCAAAGCAATGACTTGGACGTGATGAATCACTAAAAAAACATGTTTAAATATTTCTGGTCGTAAATGGAAAGATTTATAAGAATCCAGAACCAAAAAATGTTAATATCAAACACAAATGCAAGAGTAATGTCTCTAATATGGTCTATTGTGGCCTGAAGACAGATAAACAAAAGATACAATGGTTAAGATGGCACCAACATTTTCAAAAAGCGTCACATCATGTTATTCAATAATTCAAATTTCATCCAATTTATTTTGCGAGAGTGAGGCAACAGCCTCTCAGATGGGAGAGCAGTAGAATGTGACACAGCCTGTTAGGAATAGGGGTGTACAACCTTCAATTACTTTAGCGTACAAGAGAGGACAAGTTTCAGGTTTTGTTTCATGTGTTGCAAGAACCTCGATTGTTAATTTTGCAATTTTCCAACTATGCTAATGAACTCGGGCCAGCTAATAGCCACAACGTGATTATGGTCTATATTGTAGATCACTGAGTTCAGTACAGTCACCAGACAAAAAATACTGCATGAAACCAGTGTATTAGACTAAAATCCATTTCAACATTTCTTATTTACTTGGTCGTCTAATATTTGCACTCATTTCATCAGTTATTTGCACATACATTTTCAGTTTTCAGTGAGTTCTGGTCAAGTCCAGAGACCCTGGACAGGTTGCCAGTCAGGGACCATAAGCCTCATGGGGAAAATACTTGTATTGCTTGATATAACCATCACTGTCACTCTCCTCAATCTGATTGACGTTTTTGAGATTGTGGAGGGAACCATCACCTGAATTTATTTTCAAGCAAAACAAGGGGAGAACGTCGTTTGCTGTGAATTAAGCCTGGCTTTGCCATATGTTTCTCTTTCTACTCTTGGATTTCATTGCAAAGCAAAACTGTTTTCGCCGCCTCCAAACCACTGACAAACGCTGGATGCCTGGATCTTACGAGGGTCACTTAAAGGCAACATGTCTTCTTCCAGTAAGCACGCAGAGGCACCACCACTTCCAGTAGGCGAGCACGCAGGCGGACCTGGCCAGCCCCCTGTCGGTCCGCATTGACAATCACATGCTTCAAAAAAAAAAAAAAAAAACACGGGGGGGCGGTGATGCTCCGAATAAGAACCCAAGATGGCTAGGTATGACAAAGATCTCTATTCAGACCGAGAAAGTCCCATTTCGTCTTGACATGCCAGGTAAAAACACAGACGCGAACCGACCTCACAACAAGATAAGAGAAATCTCCTGGTTCACATCCTAAGTAGTAATGTGGGAAACGATAAACCAGTAATGATACATTGAGAATTGGGCAGGGTGAGTTTCATCTGCAGTGGTGGAACAAGTAGCCCACGTTTATGTTTTACTTGCGTAGTCTAGGTAAAAGTACAAATACCACAGTGTAAAAATACTCCTTTACAATTACTTTAGTAAAAGTACAGAAGTATCACCAGCAAAATATACTTAAAGCAGCAAAAGTAAAAGCTCTCTTTTGTAGAAATATCTCGCCTGTGTATTTGGTGTGTTATTACATACAATATTAGACTTACAACTAGTGTTGAATCGATGTGTAAGCAGCAGTTTATTCTTGTAGCTGATTGAGATGGAGCATTTAACCACGTTAATAATCCGGTGTAATCCAGTGGTTCCCAATTTAAGGGCCATGCTCCTCCAGTTTGTCACCAGATAAATCAAGGTCTTGTGAGATGATTAGTGGGAGAGAAAAGATGAGAAAAAAAGTTGTCTGATACATTATATCCTTTTTTTTTTTTTTTTTTAGATAGATAGACAGATCGAGTGGGGTCCAAAAGTATGAGACCACTTTCCCAAGACTTTTGGACCCCGCTGTATATACAGTGTGTATACACCATTCAGCCATAAACATCACAAGCGGTAACTGGTTTTAATGTTGTGGCTGATCTGTTTACGTGTGTACAGGATAACACAGGTTAAATACAAAGAAACGTAAAATCAAATTGTACTCAAGCAGAGTAGGCCCACTAGAATAGGTGTGTAAACTGCTTAGTTACTTTCCACCACCGTTTAACTGGGACCTAAATCGGTGTTCCTACATCTAACTGTCCTGTTGTTGTCACACTGGTTTCATTCACTGTGTTGCGCCTCATTTTGCACAACCTGCTGTAAAACAGCCCTGGGACATGCGTGGCCCCAGGTTCTTATCTGGGGCTTAAGGGACGACCCGGGATCGAACAGCACACAGCAGAATGTAGGACCGTCGATGTGTTTAGAAAATAGTAAGGCCCGCTCCTCCGGACAAAGGGAGAAAAGTTTAGACTCAGGTATATCATAAATGCATTATGAAGTTTTTAAATCTCCAGCACAGGTTTAAAACAACATGTGTAAACTGTGGTGGTAAAAAAAACACGACGAACTTGATGAAGCTTTGTATACCTATTCCGCGCAACGTTTTTCCACCCGAGGTGGGCGAAGACCCGCCCTACCATGCCTCTGATTGGCTTGGTTTGTTAGGTTCGGGCATGAGGAATGGTGAGATGGTTAGAGTTAGAATAAAAGGCCAGGGTCAGAGCCAATCAGAGGCAGGATAAGGGCGGGTTCTCGCCCAACCTGGATCTGAAAAAAAAAATAACGAACCTATTCCCCGCGCGCTCTCCGCTTTTTAGTAACGACGCGTTTGATTGGCAAGCTTCGAGTTCATTTATCCAATTACACTCTAGTTTGCTGTTACCAGGATCCAGCAGACGCGATGGGAAAAGCTTAACCTATCCATCGTACTGAATATTCTTTAATAGAAGGAGGTTATGGGCAGCATACAAAACTGCGTACCGGACACCATAATACATTTTTCACTAAGCATGCAACTGTCGGTCTCACCATAGCAGCGCTAGCTAACTAACCCACAGAGCGGTAGGAGAGTTAGCGCTAGCCACTGTGGCTACACCTTTACTATAGCATTGCTTAATAATGGCACGAACATTAGTCGTAACATGATATTCTACACATCACCGATAAACTGCCAACTCTGTCGAGTAAACTACCCAGAAACTTCAACTGCTTAACAAAAATGGCAAATACTGTGTTGGAAGTTGGTACGGGCGTTTTCGTCGTTGCGGTCGTTTGGATTGCGGCGGTTGTGTTTGGGATGATGCTGCTGAGAGCATCTGGATCAACAAAGTGAGTGAGAACAGAGACAGGTACAACGAGACACACTCATTGCACAAGAAAATGAAAGATTTACATAAGTTGATGAAGAGTAGCCGGGGCAATTCATCTCGCATATGAATCAGTCAATACCACATTCCTTTGAAATTTCCTCAAATTGAATGTTGGTTTGCTTGTCGGAAGAACACATCTTCTGGAGCTAGACAATCTTAAACTGCGGCCGCAGTAAGGTTGTCCAGTAAATTCGGCATGTTCATGATTCATTCAGTAGCCCTTAATTACAATAGAACGCCAAAATCGATATTGACCACGGTGATATATTGTAGGGTGGGACATTTTCTAGAAATATCAGGAAACTATAAGCTGGAACGCAGTCGAATAAAGTCTCAAAATGAAGAGTGGACCCATCATAAGGTGTGTTCAAGCGGGTATAAGAATCGATTGCACATTTAAAAAAAAAGGTCAAACTGATTTTTTTAAACATTTAAGCCTGAACATCTCTCAGAAAGATTTCAACTCTCTCATATCAGCCACATTTCTTGCCACCTAAACATTTAGTCCACCCAGAGAGACCTGCAAAATAACTTTTACTGACTCTTGAATTATTATAATTATAATAATTATTATTAGTAGTATCATTATTGTTGTTATTATTGATATTATTATTATTATTATTATTATTATTATTATTATCATTACATTGTCTTCTTAAAATATACTGCTGGGACCATGCACCAGTCCCTAATGATCAATACTTGTGCTATTGCTTTACATCAGGGGCTCAAATTACTAGTTAGCAAATGTTTATTTTTGTGTAGAATGCAAAGTGACAGCAAACACTGTACTTGTGTTAGGTGCAGTTCCAATAAAGTTTAAATGGGGTGAAACATGGTGCTGTTTGCTTGATTGGTAAATTAACTACTTGCTAAAAAAACACAATAAAGAATGCCATTGTCTTGATTGGTAGTTTATAATGACATTATCCCCAGGTAACCCTGCATTTACTGCAGGATTTACTTAGATAACATCAAATCAGCAGTGGGATTCCTTATGTTATCCTCTTTGTTTAAACTATGTACCTTGGTATGTGTGTTTTATCTTGCCAGGTTAGGAGTTATTCCCATTTTTCTCCTGGCTCTCACCATCACTCTGGCACTGGTCTTTTTCCCTCGCAGCCCAGAGACAACCCCCCCCTTCAAAGAGATAGAGGTGAACTCTACTCCCTGATCTCACACACCATTACACACACTAACAAACTCAAATACTCCAACTAATATGTCAGTTTAATTATGTCTCTTAGACTATGGGTTGACATTTTCAGCACAGTAAATTTAAATTAATGTCTCTATTTCCTGCCTAAAGTTTGAATGAGTATGTTATACTATATAGAAATGCAAATACCACATATAAATGTTTTTATTTGAGAGTTTCAGAAAAGCGAACAACTTGGTTTGAAAGGTGTTAACACCATGAATTGACATTTGGCTGCATGAAGACACAATTTAAATTTATACTGCTGCCAATATTCCATCATATTATTATATGAGTAGTATATCCGACCATTTACTGCATTAAAAAAACACATAGACTTGTGTTGTTTTCATCTGTTATTATGGCTGATGCACAATGACTACATAATGTACTTCAGTTGAAAATAAAAGCAGGCCTGGGATGTTTTCAGTCTTGTTGTGAGGCCACTTGACTTTGATTACCACCAAATGTTGTTGGGTACAGAGACCACTGAGTGAAAACGAAGGATTCAGAACCCATGAATAAACAGCTAAATGTACCTGAATGGCTATCTTATGCTCATTTTTTGCTCCCAAAAATGATATTTTATCACATATACAGTATGATCTATTCTCCTTATGCCAAACAAAAAAAAATAAGAACAGCAAATGAAATAAAATGTGTGTCTTATTTAATTTTTATCAAAGACTACAGCAGAACAAACATGTATTTTTATCACAGATATATGGACTAAAAAAGGGTAATATATATTTTGTGTGTGTGTGTGTGTGTGTGTTTGCTTTTGACAAAGCCCCTATCATGTGCTGTTGTAACTAGGAGCAGAATAAGTTTCCTTTATCTGTACTGACTGAGGATATAGGCTCTCTCTATTTTCCAAATAAAACCTTAACTCTGATATAAGCCAGTACTGACCATACTGTATTCCTGTACATAGCATGTTTCATTGTGTATGCACTTTTGTGTATGTGCTTGTCCTAAAGGCCTGTCCTGCTTTATCTTAGTCCAACAGCAACACAGAACAAACACTCCCCCATGTTGCCTCCGGGTTGTGCCAATAAGCTTGCCAGACCTGCCAAGCAACCTGCCACCCCATAGAAATAGCAGAGCAGAGCCCCGTCCTGTTCAGCTCATGTTTTATAGCCTTTGTGCAAAGACAGATACCAGACCAGCAACAGAGAGAGGCAGCAAAATGTGACTTCTCAAATTTCTTTATGAGGCTTGTCTTCAAGAGAGGTTACATATAAAATACCTTGAAATAATGACACCTTATTAAGGTAGAAAAAAGTGATCATCACACATTGGTGTTCTTTATATAGAGTTCTCAACCTTTATTAAATGTCAAGAGGCCTTTATTTTTCTAAACTGGGAGGGTATATAATAATTCAAACATTTAATTTAGAGAAAAGCTCACATGATTTTACAATCTAACAATTATAAGAAAGCTTCTCACAGTGGTTTATTACCTTTGCATGGTTTAAAATTAAAATTGAGTCTCTAATAATTGAACGAGTCAGTTGCCTGTGGGATAAATAAGTAGCCAGAGGCAACCTATCTATCTAGCACCTGCCAGGGTTTGGCTTCTCAAATCTGGAAAACAGAGGATGTTAGGGTTCCTCTGTGACTCATCTTTGATATTTTAAACTGAAATAAATAAGTGCCAATCAACAGATTTCATACAGGACTAGAAAAACTAAGTATTAAAGTAAATTAAGTATTAAAACCCTCATCTATATGGTCATAAACAGCATTTAAACAAAGGTAAACATGCATGTGAAGCTGAGAAACTGCTTCACTGAGGCCAGTCAACGACATTTTGTATTCATATCATGTTTTGGTGTAGACTAATTTTTAGTGAGCACACAGAAAAACCTGAAAACTTACTTGCAAGCAGAGAGATACTGTGAGTGGCTGTTTGTGTATGTGTGCAGACTGTTAAGAAATGTCTAACCTCCGCTGTTAAACAAAAGTAAAATATCATAGTGCCAATTAAGCCAGTCCCAGACTAGGTGTGGGGGTGGTTTATGCCAGACCCCCTCTCCCACTCCTCCACCCCCGCCTGCCTGCCTGCTCCCACCCGTGAGCTCAATGGCACATTAATAAAACATGGCCCACACTTTGGGTTCCTGCTTGCTGCGTAATTGGCAAATTAAAAAGTGAGATGTGTTAAATGCATCCATAAGAGACAGCATACATCATCCCCACCTCTCCTAGACTCCAGTGGATTTATACATACAGTCACGCACGCGCACACACACGCACACACACACACAGACACACACACACACACACACACACACACACACACACACACACACACACACACACACACACACACACACACACACACACACAAGCACACACACACACGTACACCTACTCTCATTCCACAACAGTCCCTGTGAAATCTCTCTTTAGTCAGCAGTAGGGCTGCTGCTCTTCTGGTATTATCTGGCTTAAGGGTGTCTGCTCAGTTTGTATTTGCGTATTCATGGGTGGCTCATGATCTAAATATTAGCACAGACATAGAGCTATCAGTGAAGTCGTCCTTAAATCTATCGATGACGACGTTATAAACTCCACCCTTCTCCTAATTTAAGAAACGGTCATCCAATGTAGAGGATCTGTTGTTTGTCTAAGTCATGTGCTTCATTTCCTTTAGATCTATTAATTGTTGTTATACTCGGCGCGAGCTGCAATGTGGTGTGGTTTGTGTCCCCACTAACTAGATGAAGAACAGCAGGATCCAAAAATAAAGAGAACCCGGAATCAGCATTTAGTTTCAGCAATTTTGAGAGAATAGTGAAACAACAAACATGCTCTGTCTTCCAATATATTGCTGCCCAAGTTAATCCCTGAACATACAGGCCATATTCCTGCATGAATCAATTACCACTACTTGGCTTTATGTTAGAGCTTGTATCTAGGTTTGAAAGGTAGTACTGACACTGGCTTTGATAGTCAGGTCGCTGTGTAGCTACAGTCAGCAGTTACTGATAGGGATGCACCACCTATACTCTTCTCTCCTCATACTGCCTCTGATAATTAACCTCAGCTTATTGGTTGGTACCAAGTAGTGATCCAGTAGCAGTGCTTGTTTTTCTCTTTCTGCAAAATTGGCTGGGATCATTTTTCTATGTGTAAGATAACAACAGGCTGTACGCATACCTCTTAACTTTAAGTGGAGATGTTCATACACTAACTTTATTGTTAGGCTTTTGCGAATTTTAATTACAATCTCTAGGGTGATCAAATTAGCAACAGACTAAGAAACAGTACTTAAAATGGATCAGTCACAACTTGCTGATAGGCAGCTTGTTAAATGTGTCAGTATTGGCATAGAATACCCAACTAGCACAATCATTTCATCACTACTTAGTGTAAACATTAGTTTCACTCAAATAGTAAACTAGTAGTAAATATTAAACTATAATCTTGAATGCATATTGAAATGAGAGTACCTACTGAAGAGGTTATTAGTGAATTTGATAATTATTCTGCCATTTTTCTATCATTTAGAACCCAAAATGTACGGCTCATAGTAAGTTTGAGCTGGTTTTGACATGTCTGTCACTTTTGCAAAAGATGAAAAAGTCTAAACAGTAGGTCTGCTGAATGCAGCGCAAAGTTAGGCAATTTATCACTTCCAGGTTATCTCAAATTAAATCAAGCTGTGCAATCTTGTGTGCCAATATGCATTCTTCTCTCAAAAAGAAGCCAGCTAAAGGGTAACCTTATGCAAAGTTGTCCATCAGTGGCTAGTCGCAAACTGATGGTGCTTTATGTCCCAGCACTGGTGCTTGCAGTTAGGTGTCAGTCAGTTTACAGTACATTCTGCAGCATCATAAGGCCACTGCGTTTGATCTAAGACACTGTATAAGAAATTCTGAATGAGTGTCCCTTGACGCTCCCAGTGTCTACTCTTTTATCAGCTTCTGGTGAGGAACAGTTATTCTGCCTTGTCAACTGTTAGGAATGTAGAAAATAGATAATATCAATCCGTTTGTTAACATCCCCTTCAAATATCCACTTCAGACATGTTTTAAAACAAAAGACTGATATGGTTTTTCCACAAAAAGCTCAATTACCTAGTTAAAAAATTCTTAAAACACTCTCCGGAGTTTAAAAATCCCGAATCTGTGAATATTCAAATATTTTTAATTTCAAAAGTGTAACTACTAGACACAAGTTGTCTCCTACTTCACTAAAAAGTCAGTGTATGTGACCTGTTTCAAGTTTGCAAATCACATAACCACAGTTGGCTTCAAAACGAGTCGTGACGTCCCCAAATCACGCTGGTACGTCCAAATGTTAAACTGAGATTTAGGATGAGCAGAGAGAAACTTTCCCTTTAAGCAGATGAATGTGAAAACATTCTTTTATCCTCAAACACAAAACACAATTAAAGTAGATTAACTTTTCGAGGCAACAAGTAATTTTAGAGTTTTCCTTGTCTGTGCATCTGTTTGTCTGTATATGGAATGCCCATTCAAGGCCTCACATAATACCACAACATCGCTCTGTTTTTACATAAAGGCTTTGTGAAAGCTCTCTTATGACATCTAGTGGCTAATAGAGGAAAAACTGAATTTATTACAGCCACATGTTTCCAATTCATTAGATACTACTGACTAGCTACACATGCTCTGGTGTGTAATTATGAAGTACTCCTAACACTGAACTGATTCACTCTTTCTTTACTCTACAGATAGTGGACACTTTGTTCATCGGCCGTTATGTGCTGCTGGCGGTGGTGAGCGCAGTCTTTCTGGTGGCGTTCTTCATGCTACTGCCCTTTCATTTCCTGGAGCCAGTCTATGCCAAGGCCTTAAGAACACACTAGAGCTGCTAGGGTCAGGGTTGGCACCAGGATCACATCACTGATGTATACAACTTAAGACAAACAAGGCCTGGCGAGAGGCCCCCGTCATGTGGAAACAGATTACAGAATGCATCCCAAACAGAAACAGCAGGAGAGCCAGTGTTTTTCTACATGGCCAACTGCTTGCTGGTTGTTGACTGTTTATGCACAACCAACAGAAATGAGATATCCAACAGTAACAGTGTTTATTTATATTTGTATCATTTAATACATGGGATGAATAAATAGTTTTTATTTGATGTGTGTAAAGCACTAAAGTAATTCCTAGTCAACCAACACTGGAATACTCCATTCACCTTTTAAAAAGGAAATCAGATAACTTACATTGCCAGCGTGATTTTATTTTTCTTTTATTACTGGACCTCCTAATATGTTGGTTCCTGAACTATTGTCAAGGTGAGGCAACAAGTTATGGTGTTAGTGTCAGTACATGAGACAAATTTTAACGCAGTGACCCAGTGTGCTAAGTCAAAGTTTTTTACTAAAATTAGCCTGTAGACTGGAGATTGCATTAGTGTCTCTTCAACTGGAGTGACTGATGAACAATGTTAATATAAGTGTTTTTGTTTTTTTACTGTAGCTAATTTGAATGATGCCAATAAATGCATAACTTGACCTCAGTGATAACCTGAGCACATTTATTGTTTTTTTACAGCTTGACAGCAAGTGTGTCAGCATCATCACTAACAGAAAACATGATATAATATAGTATGACACACCAAAGCAGCTGACACACTGCATTTGTATTACTAACAATATTATTTAGTGTTTTCAGATCCATAGATACATTCATACATTAATATGTAATACTGGTTATGGTCAGCAAGATGTGCTACTCATTTTAATTGACAACTAGATTTTTACGGTTTTGTTCTGAATTGATAAAAATGGACTGAAGAAAGCAAATTTTGCCTTTTGTGCTGGGTGTCAACAGATACTCAATTAAACTCACGTTTGTTTGTTTTGTTCTTCTACCTTGCTTATCTGTGTCTTCTATCCTCTAACCTTATGCAGTATGGTTGTCATTCATGTTGCTGAAATGTCGCCTGAGTTTACTAGACACACAAAAAAGGTTCTGCCTCCAGCTGCTATAAAACAAGTTGTGGAGCAAATCTTCACTTATTTGAAACTATGTGAATGGATAAATAGCATTCTGCATAAGAGGAAGAATATGTGTCCTACATTTTGTCCTGCATTTTCCTGTTCATTTAAATGTAGGGCTTGAGCTTTGCAGTTGGATTACGTGACCGGTACATTATACGCATTTTAGCATTTTGATATTTCCTTTGATCCTGATGAATTGTTAGCAGATTTACTTTAATTTACTTTTAAGTATGTGTGCTACCGTCAACATTAGTTAGCTTCATTACTGGTGAGTTTCCCACTCATTGTTTTGCTGCCACTGTTTGGATATTTATGCAGTTGACTCTTGTTGACTATGTAGTTTCTGCTTTTCTGCTTCTACGGACCACCCTTCAGTCATTCACACTACGCAATTTTTTTTGTTTGTTTAGTTTTTCTCATTGTAAAAGGTGATGGTGCTATCTGATAGTGCTATTAAGTATCTGACAACACAGACAGAAGAAACCACTTCTTATGTGGAGAGATCTCTCTTTAAACCTGCATCTTAAGTTTTGACCACCCTTAGGACATTGTTTTAACAACTTTTGTTAGATTTTGGTGTTTGCTTAAGAGGCATTACTGTTTTCTCTTGTGAGGTTCTGCCAAATGGATGTTGTGGCACCTTTGCAGTCACATAATGCTGTCTGGGTTGTATCAGAGGACTTTTTAAAGGAATGGTTTGACAGATTAGGGAATATGCTCTTTTGCGCTTTCTGAGAGTTAGATGAGAAGATTGATTCCACTCTCATGACTGGACACTAGGTATGAAGATACCACTAGCAGCCAGCAAACTTAGCTTAGAGTAAACACTTGAAACAAGGGAAAACATTGTGTCTGGCTCTGTTCAAACATTAAAAAATCCACCTAACAGTACCTCTAAAGCTCACTTATTGACACATTTATCTTGCTTGTTTAGTCCATACTAAAACAAATTGTACAATTTTCTGTGTCACAGGGGGTTATGTGAGTTTTAGAGCTGCTGGTAAGAGCATTTTGTTACCTTTCGACAGAGCCAGGCTAGCTGTTTCCCCCTGCTTCCAGTCCTTATGCTAAAATTAGCCTACTGCTGGTAGGAAGATACATGGTTTGTCTATGTGTGTAATCAGAAGTGTCAGTGAGGATTATACAGATAATTTATGAAAACTACTTCTACTAAGGCGCAGCTTGCGTATCCATTTCCTGCATAGAATAGATGCTACGTATGTAACCAACAGTTGAAGATGTTTTTGTGGAAAGTGCATTTAGTTGCTACATGCATCATTGTGTTTTGTTACTGTGCATTACTATTTACATTTTGGTTCCACATTTTGCCAACCATTGAATCATATTCAGCACTGTGTTGTCATTATTTAGACAAACACAGTGCTGCATTCCCATGTTCTGATGCTGATTCCATGGTGTATAACTAAGCAGATGATTCCATAGAGAGTAATGAGCTTTTGCAGTCTAGAGGCCCAATTATAAACACTTGCCCCCCTCCCACCTCCATTTTAAAAGTGTGAAGCCCGAGGAGACGTGGAATGGAATTCCAACCAGGATGATGAAAGAGAATCTAATGAATCAAAACCAATCCTATTAGTTCCGGCCCACATCTCCATACTGTGGCCTTTTTCTGCACAACAATCCACCGCATGATTTCACACAAGCTGGGGAACTGGGGGATTTCTGGGATAGGGGATCTAAAACCTTTCAACCTGGAGGGACTTGTTGCCTGTAATTGACCGCATGATTACCGCAAAACATGATCTTAGCCCTCACAGAAAGTGGCACTGAGAAACAAGTGGCTCTAAGGGCACTGAAACTGAAGGAGAAGATTCACCTGGCAAAGACGTTCTCTTTAAATAAACAGAAACCTTTTGCTTCTTTTACTTTGACTTGTCAAGAAAACGTGACATTTTTTGAGAACATTCTGCTGCAGTTTATATTTCATGTTCACAGTGCAAAACATGTTTACACCATCTCCTCGCTGTCTTGAAGTCTGCAAACTCAAGGTCTTTGCAATCCCTGAAGTCTGGGTCTATTAGATCTGACAGTATTCCTTGGCTTACTCTCCTGTTCTCACACCCTCTTTCACACTATCTCATGTTTGTAACCCCCCCCCCCCCCGCATCTTTCTCTCTCGCTCTATCCTTTCCGCATTTTACTTTTTGCTTCTAAACTCCGTCTCTGGGGAGTGGGAAAATGAGCTGAACAAAGCATGGGGGGGGGTGAGGATCATTTGGAACTGGGAGCTGGAGTCTTTGTAGCACAGCCAGCTGGACATATAAAGAGATGGGGGCGGGTGAGATAGAGAAAGAGAGAGCAATGCAAGGGCAAAGAGGTGTGAGCAGAAAGCTCAGGGTGCTTGGCTTTGAAAGTGCAGAGGGGATGGGGTGTGCTCCTCTCTGGGAGATCCTGTATTCAGATGCACTCAAGCAGAACTTCTGGCTTTCCATTCACATCCTCAGCCATCTCGTCCTCTGTTTGTGATATGGATACCATCATCGCCCCACCCAGATCCCACCACATTGAAAATCCATTAAAGATTTCAGGCAAAGTTGGTGCACTTATCCCAAAGAATGTGATTCAGTTCATGTTAAATCAAGCAGATGGCAATGTTTGCTATCCTTTTAAAAAGTTTGGTAAATAAAACTTGATGAGTGCTCTGTGGGGTAAAACTAAAATGAACAAGGTGATTTTAATTACTTGCACGGGCTTGAATTAGATAAGGGTTTTTTAGCCATCAAGTGGATGTTCACTGCCTCGGTATTTTACGAAGCTATGAAAGAGATGGTGATAGAACGCGGAATTGAACCGAGGCCTTGTCATCTGAGCAACAAACTATGCAGTTTTGGGGCCAAAAAGAGTTTTTTCTCAGCGCTGCCTGGTTTTACTCTATTATCCACTTCTGTATATAGCCAGAGGATGCTATCATGGCAAGACACACTAGGGGGGCAAAATCCTCAAACTGAGACCCTGGTGTTGCGTTGGCCTTTTACCTTTCTCTCAGGAAGGAATTACCCTAAATCTCTGCCTCTCGGGGTGACAATGAAGGCCCAGATTAGAGGTCAGGTTGCTCACCAATAGCCCTCTGCTGCTTGGACATGATGCCCCATCGCGGGCTGGAGCTAAACCCTATGGGGGTTCCATTTTGACAGTGCTGAAGACATGATTGAATATTGGGCAGGCTTAGAAAGGCAATGGCTACACTGATCAAAGACCATGCTCACAATAGTTGAACATGGGTGGCCACAGTGGTCCTGAGAGCATGCTCAGTTGTTGCATAGGCTGTAACCGGACTGTGTTTTAATACTCATTAGCATTTGGATTGACCTACCTTAAGTCACAGTTTGGCACAGGAAGAGCAGCAGTAACAATACTAAGGTGACTTAAGATATCCATTGACTTGCTGCTTTCAAAAACTAGAATGGCACTCAGTAGAGTGCATGCCTCTGCCAAGGCCAAACAATCCTACACGTCTGTCTAGCTCTATAATAATAGAATAATAGAAAAATAAGAGGAAAAAGGAAGTAGTCTGATAACATAGATGATTCTTTTGTCATAAAACAAAATAAGTACAACTCCTTGTGTAATGCAGATTCAGCATTTTATCCCATATTATTATCTGGATCTGCACCAAACTGTACAAACTTATAGATGTCAACACCATACATATGTCTGATTTTTTTTACATCAAGATCCATAATTATGTCCTGAAAAAGTGACGAAAATGTCGAAAAATCCTGGCCCATGCCCCATCCCTACACCTAGTTTTATGCAAATCAGTTCAGTACTTTTTGCATAATCCTGCTGACAAACAAACAAACAGACATAGGTAATTGAATGCAAATATTAACCCTTATCCTTGATAGCAAAAACTATTTCAGTGTTCCAATGGTCACGGGCATATTGTTTTAAGACAGACTTGAAAAATGTGTACATATTCTTAAATGTTGGTCCTGATGATGATGATGAAGTTCTGGCATATTTCTGTAGTTATACTCAATGCTATTCGGTCCCTTCCTAACATGCTTCCAATGTACGTGATTTGGGACAACATCCTCAATTCTCGTTTCATGTAAAACTATATTCCAAAGTTTATCTGCAGTTACTATGAGGCTTCGGCAGGCTGAATTAGACAAAACAAGCGTGTATCTTCCAAAGTTTCTGTCTTTTTAGTGCAAAATTCCCTGGACAGTCTTTCCTTGTTGAGCTGATAGAAGAAAGTAGCATAAAAAGGGGAAAGAATGTACTAAAATGACTAAATACATGAAAAGGTCAAATTAAAAATAAATTTAAATAAAATAAAAATGGAGAATGGCTAGATCAAAGTAGACTATACATTCAGCATCCTAATTGCAGTGGGCATGAAAGAAAGACTCCTCTTTTGCAGAGAACAAGGACTGTGGATTTTGTCCCCCTTCATTTACATTGTGATTGCTTGAAGAAGGGCTCTCTTTATAGCCAGTGTGGGCAGGAAAAACAATGACACCCAACAAAAACACCGTCAGTGTACATATGGGCATGTTAGTATTAAGATAGACCCAGTTGTTTTGGTACTGACGGAGATTATGAGTACATCACTTTTTAGCAATTCATAAAAACAGTACCTTTTCTATGCAGTTGTTTATATATGTCTGAAATACACAAGCTTCATTCCAATATCTAATTTAAACCCTATCCTTAAGTTTTTATTTAAGTTTTATTTCTCACCTCAATTTTCACCATGTTTGTTACCGTCACCATATTACTTTCCCAAAGAAAACATTACATCATGATGTATCGCTGTGTTGAACTAGTTCTTCAAGGTAGTTATTCATTTTAGTTGGCTGTAATTGCAGCCTAAATATTTTGTGAAATTTATTGTTAATTCTTAACATCCTACAGGGTACGTACTACAGGGTCATGGAACATAACTTCAAGTTGCATGATACACAAAGCATACAACTTTCTCACAGGAGACATTTGGCCTCACTATAAACACAAATGTGTTTAATAACATTAATAATGCTTGCCTTCAGTTTTATGGTCCTGTAATGGAAATAGGTCCTGCTATAGAATAAATTAATAGCAGGAAAATGAAAGTGTAACAGTAATGATGGCCCTGTTCCATGCAGTTGTATAATTAGGCGATGCAAGGGAACCAACATAGACAATAGGCCTTTTTCAAAGAAGACATTTGGACTTCATACATTATAATACAATGAATGATGTCTGAATTCCATTTAGCTGCTTCAGTTTCAGGGTCCAGTCACTTTTCATGCCGGGTCATTGTCACACTGTCATGACTTACTAGGACTCTTGAAAGAAAAAGAGGTGTCTTTAGTGGTATTAGTAACACCTGTGTTTTTCCTTCTCTGATAAGTCAAAATGTCTGCAGTAATGAAGGCCTAGGTTGTGTCTAATATCACTCCCTCATTCGCCCATCCAGTACTCCCTATATAATAGACATTTAATAGTTTACTCAATAGTGAGCATGGAATTGAGGTTTATTACACTAATTATTACTTGTCTAATTATTTTGCATTGTCACTGACAAGAGTAGTATCCTATGACTGTAATGTTTGCATCTGTAACATGCGGTGCATTGCATCTTGGGAGAAAAAGTAGCGTACATGCCATGGACACTACTCTTTTTGTTCCATTGTGTGAATTTATGCACTAGCGTGCATAAATATACACATTTAGAATCTTGACGTTCAAATAAAGCAGTAAATAGAGTGAACTACAGTATATAGTAAATAGAGAATACATACACAGCCCTATTATGCGTACGGGTCCAGTGACATTGGTTACTAATACACCTACATGGAACAGAGCCATCATTACTGTTTTTAGTTACACCTGCTACTATAAGTCAAATTACCTGCTGTGTGAAAAGTCTATTACAGACAGACTGCATTGAACAATGAAAAAGCTGCATGTCACAGAATCAGCCCCCTTGGATGCATTTACTCACCGTGGTGAAAAGAAATAAAAAACGCTACCTCTCCATGCATACAATTTGAACTGAAGCTGTAGCCTCTATTAATAGCATGTCGAGCATTTGTCTGGAACTGTTCTAAAGAAAAAAGTTGTTTGTAATTTCATTTGATCTAGATTATATAATGGTTGGCTGGGTCCGATTTGCACACCAGCCTGCTTCAACAACGCAGCGTATTGGTCACAGTAGTACTCAGTGGCAGAGAATGTAAAGATGCAATGTATGTAGGATACATCCAAAAAGATAAACTGCATTTTTGCAATCTATAGGCTCTAATATTGAACTATTGGACTCAGAAATTTGTTTAATCAATCCTGTGGTGAAATTCTTTATTTTCGGATTGTTGTTTTTCATCACAATACTATAAATGTTAATACATTTGTGCATGAATTGGGAAAAGAATGTTATGAAAACAGAAGAAATGTGTTATATAGAAGGCCCGCCATAATCTTATTGTGAAAGAATGATTGGAGAAGCACAACCCAATGACCCCAGCTTTCTCACAAATTGAGGGCATAGAGGAACTTGTGTAAAACAGAAAAAATGTCCAAAGCCTGAATTTATCTGCAGTAATCTGTTTGGAACCCCCTTTGTTTTTTAGTTTAGAGGCAGCTAAAACACAGACCAAATCAGAAGTGTAATCTGTGTACGCTCTGGGAGTCCACTCAAACCAGAAGAACTGACTGTGTTTGAAATTAAATCAGAACATTCTGACAAGGTTGACTTGGTACTTTTGTTTGCTTCTTATGGGCGAGCCAAGATAATGTATGAGAGTCATACTGTGCTGACAGGCAGCTACAAATTTGCTTGGCTAGTTGACTGGTGGGAGGTTGGGTAGCGGTAGTGAGTGGGGGGCTTGAGTTGTCACATTAAAGGAATGAAGTGAAAGAAGGAGAAGCTTTTGTCTTTTTTGAAGCTGTTGTTTTTCCAAAGAAACAGAGTTCCTCTGGTCCAATAATTTACATCTGAGTATGAGCATAACTTAAAGTGAAAATTGAAATGTACTTGTGCAGAGAAATAAATGCTCTTCTGACATTTGACAAATGTTGCTTTTTATTTAGATACAATTTGCTCCTTTTAGGTGAAATACTCACTGTAGGTTTCAGAACGATCAAAACTGAGATTTAATTATTGAAGCATTTTTAATGTTCTGCTGCAATTCATCAGTCACATGGTAGAAATTTGATGAATGAAACTGATCTGACTTGGGGAAACATGCCTCTCTGTGTTGCCTCCCCCTTATTTCCACCTCCTTTTGCCTCCCACCTCCCCTTGACTGAGCCTTGTTTTCTGCCCCCCCCCCCGTCCCATAGAGAATGGCACAGATGTTGTTGGACAAGACAGTACCCCTTGGTCCCCTTCCCCTCACTATTCGCTCAGCATGAGGTCTGAAACTTGTTTTTTGATCATTGTCCCCCCCCCCAACTTCTCCCTCCTCTGGAGAAAAAAAGGACCCAAAGAGGAGGGAGATGGGGAGACCAAGAGCAGCCAAATTAAGGAGGGAGGGAAGAGGAGCTCATAGCCATGTTTGAGGAATATGAAGAAAACATACTTTTTAACTATTTTCAAAAGACAAGTGGTGCATAGGACAGGTCACATGTTGAATGTTTGTGGAGTGCCACAGTAGAGATTTGCTGAGGGTATGGATGATACAGTGGAGCTCTGGTAAGGGTTCTGGTCTTGCATCCAGGAAGTGTTGACTTGTGGACTGAAGATGCGGGTCAGTGCGTGGCTTCTCTGTGTGTCCTGGTTCTACACCTGGGCAGAGTATTCACAGAAGTGCAAATGCGAAGACATCTGTCCAACAGAGCCAGGATGGGACAAGAGGTCAAAGACCCGGGTCAAGGAGCATGTTCGTCACAGTGTCGGACACCAGCACACGCATCACAGGAACAGGCCCCACGGCAGAAAAGGTGAGCTCTCTGAACCCGCACGTCTTTTCAGACTGGAGGCACACATTACTGTGTTGTCATGCAAGGCCGTGCGTTTAGGTGTAAAGGTAGGCACCTATGCAATAATAGGCAGACCTCTAAAACATCTCACTAGCAAAGATCAGCTGCTAAATTCATTAATTTGACCATGTAGGAAATGATTTTAAAATATAATAAATCTAAATATGAAACAGGTTCTTAACCCGCTTTAACATTGACTTTACTTCCTTACTGTTTGGTGTGTGTATAAAAATTATAATAGTAATTGCAAAATTAACTTTTTAACCAACTTTTTTCCTTTGAAATATGATTTTTTTTTTTCTTCTGATTTTATTAAAACATCTTTGGTTTTAATAATATCAGAAGAAGAAAAAAAAGTTGAAAAGTAACTGAGCTTGCACATTGGATGAAAGTGACAAAATACAGTAATGACCATAAATTATTGTTATTACATCAAATAGGGAAATATTTTTATAGTTTTATAAGTTAGATGGGCTATGTATGAATATAGCCCACCTAACTTTGTTCACCAGAAATTTAACTTAACAGACAGAGTACAGTATGTCATTTTAATGTTTAGGCAGTGAGACCCAAAAGAGGTTAAATTTATAATTTGGAAATCTCATATGGGATTTGGAAGGGGTAGTGCTGTGCATATAGTACTTTCAATACTGCTCATAGGTATAGAACGTACTCTATGAACATCAGTTGTATTTCATTTTTATTGTGCAAAACATTTCACAGCTCTTGAAATGTTTAATGCCCTTTTGGTTGTGCTGAGAAACCATCTGCTTAAAGCTCCTGTGAGAATCATAATCATGCTACAGCTGTGTAACATGAAAAAAAAAAGCATTCACTGAACATAACACTGATCTGTTCACTTCTAAAGGTTTACTTACAAAGGAGGCATTTGCAATGTGTAACCCCCATAAGTCAGTTGATGTGGCACCTATTGCGTATAATATTCTGTTCTTCAGAGATGGATTATTCAATAAATTAATTAGAATTTGGACAATGT
The DNA here is from genome assembly GCF_016859285.1 of Xiphias gladius. Lineage (NCBI taxonomy): Eukaryota > Metazoa > Chordata > Actinopteri > Istiophoriformes > Xiphiidae > Xiphias > Xiphias gladius. The sequence goes on along the minus strand of NC_053416.1, from coordinate 25,551,284 downwards.
AAATGTGATGGAATTTAATGACAGCATGTCAGAAGAAAATTTTGTTGCAGATTTACAGATAAACATTTTCAGTGTATAGTTATTTCAGTTAAGTTGACTCACTAATTAATTTATATAATATATTACACTAATATAAAGGTATAATAGCTTAAGGCAGTTATTCATGTCCACAGAGATTGTTGACTCCTTTACCAAACACACTTGAATTACACTCAGAATTTACTCTGAAGTCACTTTTTATCACATTCCACAATATAGCTGACACATTCTTTCTTTTTCTTATTCCATCCGCCCTCTTTGCCCGTTCCAACACTTCTCCTGACCTTTGGTCCAAAGCCTGAAAGAGGTTCCTTCCCTTGCCACATCTCAGCCCAGCACCATTCCCATGAGTTGTGTTTAGCCGGGACTCATCCTTCATCCTCTCTAAACCTTTTGTTGTAGACTGAAAGCTGGCCGATGCCGGGGCCATCAAGCCCGAGTTGTTGGATCAATATGAACATCCATCACTTAGCCCTGGGTCTTTCTGAGCCTCACAATGAACAGTTCACTAAACAATACTTTATTTATGTGAGCCATTGGAAGGAATGAACTAGTCTAAGGTCACTTATTTCTAGACTGCTCTTCCTTTGCTGTTATGGAACTAGGAAGTTACTCAGCATAGGGAGGATTTTTTTCCTTCTCAAAGTTACATTAGAGCTAAATTGCATTACTTACTTTATACCATCACATCATAGTAAATAGACTTGAAATTATTCCCAAGGCCGTGTATCACCCATTAAATTGTTTTTGCAGTTAGCATACAAGAGATCAACATTAACATATTATACTAGCAGGACATTATACAATAAGTTACACCCTCAGACATCAGTGGAAGTTCCACTTAAGAAAGCCACTAATTAAACGTCAGCTAGAGGAAGCAACATTTCTTTCACAAAGGTTTTTCAGAAGAGTTTGCACCTATATTTCCAAAGTCTTTGACGAGATGTTGAACCACCACAATTCACAGTCTATTTTTATTTTTTTTAGCTTTAAGTAGCTGCTCCATTTCCTATCAGAAGCACAATCTTTTTTTTCCTTTTTTTTTTTCTGGGATGCCTACTGACTTTTTTGAGTATAGTATATTTTCTAGCACGACCACACTACATACTTATCTGATTTGAATTAGTATGTTGTATGGAATTGGGACACAAAGCCAGTATTTCTACCTACAGAGTTAAAGTAAATTTCTTTGCAATTCAGTGATTTCAGATGATTGTGTATTTTTTTATGAATCTTTCAGCTGAAGTAAAATATACTAAACCATTAGACAGAAACCTAACCCCAATACAAGCTTTCTAACAGCTGAAATACTTTGAGTCACTGCATGAGTGAAAGATCAATAATTTCCCTCTATTGTTTGGAAACAAGGTAGACTCTGTACTTCCTGCCTCAAGGCAGTGTTGTCAGAGCTGCTGCCACAAATTGTCAGGAAATTTAAAAAAAACGGCCAAGATGGGACAACTATTTGTATTTACTTTGATTACACTAAAACCCAATATTTTAAGCCGTAGCCAGACTCTTCTGTGGGAGCTCTGCTCATTCACTGGCAGCAGAGTTTGATGGTACACCCATTAAAAAAGCAGAGGAGTTTGCTGTGGTGACCAGAAAATATATACCAAAAATTACAAGATTTTTTTTTTTTTTACTTTAATGGTATTTTGTGGCGTTTTTAGCAATACAATCAATACAAATTTCAAGTGAGGGGAGATTACCTTAGTCCTCAGAGTTTAGCAGTTGGATTACCTGTTGGACTGATAAAACTTTTCTCCAACACAGGTAACTGTAACTGTAAAAAATCAACATTCTAAGTTTTATACCAATTCATCATTCTATTAATTAATTTTCCACTTTCCTGTCCTCTTTTATCTAGTTGGTTGCTTATTACTCTCCCAGCAGTCGCCTCATAGGTTGTCACTGACCCTCCCTACTGATATTTCAGTACAGAAAAGGAGCCTAGATGATGCTTTCTGTGGCTGATGGTTCCGAAGTGACTATTGGATTCCACTTAGCCAGCTGTCCCACAGTGACTTCTGACAACCCGCGGAAAACCTCGAAATTAGTCCAGGCATGGCCCGGTTGTCCAGGACTCAGGTGACATTGAACGTGTTTAGACTAAATGTAGCTCCTTCTCACCATGGATGTCTTGTAAAGGAAACAACCGGTAGTCTAATGGAGCAGTGGAAAAGAGCGAGGACAGGTAGACCGATCAACATTTGAATGCAGTGACACTGATTAAGCCAATTAATAAAAGTCATCATGTTGCCTTTTGCCACTGCCTCCGTCAAATCTTTGACAGAAAGCGAGGAGAGTGGTGGAAGCTTGCGATACTGCCTTCAAATTAAAATTGTGAGACGTTTTCGCAAACAGAAGAGTAAAACAAAACAAAAAAAAACTGTCAGGAGTGCAGTGCAATAAAATTATAATTAATCCTAGGTTGAAATCAAATGATTGGATTAATATTGTAATAACTATATGGAGAGTGCATTAAAGTGGAATTTAGCCTACTTTTGTCAAGGTGATTCTTATTTTGAAAGCCCACCCGACATGAAGCTAAGTGTCACTTCGCTTCCTTGACTTTAGTGTGTTCACAGGAGAGAACGAATGTAGTTGCCGCAGAGTTACATTGTGGAACAGATTTTTTTTCAAGTAAAGTTTCCCTTAAATGAAAAAAAAAAGTTTCTGTAGCTTAAAAGAAATTGGTAAATGAAAGCTGGACATTCGGTTAAATTACTTTAGCTATATAGCCTAATAAAAGTTATTTATCAGCTAGCTTGGAAAGTAGCTCTTGATGACTGGTAAGGATGGCCAGAAGTGTTTTCGTGGGCATTTTGTCATCGGTGTTCGGGGTTCTTCTGTCAGGTAAGTACGTTTGAGTGTCTGAACCATTCATGTGTTCACTTAAGCTACTTTGCACATATCGCAAACAGACTATGGTAGATACAGTGTTGTCTGGGATTTAAAGCGCATTATCTATACCATATACTGTAAGTGTCATGTAGGTGAACTAGCTACACAACATCTTCTGCATTTCTATGATAAAGCTGGGAGGTCCTGGTGACGATCCATTCCAGGATAATAGTTACCAACCTGCTCAATTCTCTTTTTTGAACTGTAGCAGGTAGTAAATATTCTACACTACACACATTGTCTAAGAAAAGCAAAAACAGGGGCAACTGCTTTCACTCGTCACAACAAACACGGGTAATATTAAATTCGATTTTTTTTTTTAAAGTTTGATTTGTCGGAATACTGAAAGCTTACTTTCAAATTAGCCAACTTCTGAAGTCCCCATCTATAAGACAGTGAGCGAGGTTCGCAGTTTTCTGAACACAGAGGTGACACATTTACAGTGTGTCTCCTGAAAGTCCAGTTAGAATACTGTCATCTTTATTGCGCCCTATTGGGTCTAATCTGACTGCATTTCCTCCCACAACCAGGGCTTTAACTAACAGTTATTTTCTTATCAGTTCATCTGCTGATTATTTTCTTGATTCATTCATTGGTTTATGGAATTTGAGAAAATAATAGTGAAAAATCGCAATTTCCCAGCACTCAAGTTGACTTATTCAGATTGCTTGTTTTTTCTGTCCAACCGTTTGATACCCAGATATATTCACTTTAGAAGATTAAAATAATCACAGTTGAATTTTTGGAATTTTGCTAAAAAAAAAAATGACTTAAACAAGTAGTTATCATATCTGTTGCTAATGAATTTTCTGTTGATCAACTAATGAACTAATACTTTCAGCTCAGGCTGTCTCAGTGTGTTGCTCCAGGACAGTTCAGCAGGTGTGGTGCTTGCCAACACGTGGGGCAGGGGGGTTGAACCATAGGAGTGTGGTTTGGTTGCAGCCCACCTTGTTTTCCCACACATTTTTGAATCCTTTTTTGTACCTAAATTCTTTGAGACAAATTGAAATTTCCATGAGGTCTGAAGAATGAGGAGTATCCTCATCAAAACCTTCCTCTTGATAAAAAGCTTGTAGGAATGCACTAAGGCCTGCAGATATTTTGAACCTGATGCACTGATGTTTTGGCTGCAACCTCTTTTTACAGAATGTGAAGAGACAAAGTGACAATGAGGTTAAACGGGCTATTGTTGGCTGCAATTTGAAGGTATTTCCGCCTACAGTGAATGGGTGATCAGCTCAAGAAGCACAAGCCTTTTTTTGATTGTCCCTGCCCATGCAAGGTAGCCAAAAAATATTTGGTCAGATTAGGATTATATTCAATTCAAATGTGAAATAATACAACATTTCCCACATGAGTCTTAATTTTCGCAGCTCAGGAACATCTCTAGACTTTTGATACTTTGCCAATCTTTTTTTCTCTTTCCTGTCTCTCTTTTTGGCATCATTTATGATTTTGCAAGGATTGTGCTGTGTCTGGTTCTGAATTACCCAGGAATCATGCAAAACAGAGTTTAACACTCTATGAACATTTGTAAATAAAGTGTGAATGAGACAAGAAACAGCATCTTTTGAACTAGTTCACCCAAATCTTGTTAAACTTACTGGCCTTTTTGACACAATGTGATTGTAAATTATTCAGTTTAGAAACTATTTACTTTGCAAAGAATAAAAAAGCAAGGAGTAAAATTCATCTTGAAGAGTGTCTTTTGTTCTGTTGCGGATGTGCTGTTGATGGGGGAGTTCCAGTCTGCTTTTGTTGTGGTTGATGTTCCTGCGACCCTCGAGCCTCCTTTCCTATCGGGAAGCAGATCACAGTCTCTGTTTCCTTCAGTGTGATCATCCAGCTCCATAGGAAGTTCAAACAATGGCATTCCACTGCTCCTGGCTGCAAATAGACATTGTGTGTTGGTAGCAGGGCTTAAACTTGTTTGTTGTGGGTGTTCTCTTGCCAGTTCAATGAACCCCAAGGTGGTGATGCATAGAGAGTGGGGCTGCTGTTTGGGTGTGGTCCTTCTATACTGAAATATATGTGTGTGTGTATGTGTGTAGTACATTACAGTACAATTTATTTACATGTCAGATGGGATTGGCTGCAACCCTCCTGTGACCCTCAAAACATAAGATGTATAGCTAATGGATGGACGGACTTGTAGTCAAACATATGTAGTGCAAAACTTAAGGGATTAGTGCATTCATATTATTTATGTGATCATTAAATAATCATACTCTTAGGGCAGAGTGTAAGGATCAAATGGAATCAAATGTAAAGTTTGAGGGAGCTTAATGAATTGCTGTAGCTTTTTCTGCTTTTCTAAATCTGATTAAATAGAACCATGTCATACAGTATGTCACTTGCTCTTTATCCTTCTCAGGTTCCAGAGTTCATGCAGAAGAGACGCCGCCCCGTATTGTCCACCACCCCTCTGACGTGGTGGTCAAAGTTGGTAATCCCGCCACGCTGTCCTGCCGGGCGGATGGCAGCCCCAAGCCAACCATTGAGTGGCTGCGCAACAGCCAACCTCTGGAGAAAGCAAATGGAGATGGGCAGTGGCAGCCCATGGTTTTGTCAGAGGGTAGTCTCTTCTTCTTGAGTGTTGGAGAGGGCAGGCGAGGTCAGTCACATGAGGGGGTCTACACCTGTGTGGCCAGGAACAGTGCAGGGAAGGCCAGCAGTCGTAATGCATCGCTGTATTTTGCAGGTAAGATTAGGACACGTGTGGGTATACTGCTGGAGTGTGTTTTACCATTGAACATATTTCCCTCCCTGAAAATGTATAAAATCTACTAATTATGTTTTATTATATTTTATTTGCTTGTACTCTATGTATACAGTATAGGGTCAATGCATGCATTATCTTTTCTAGAGCCAGTAATTTCATTGTTACCAGAATATGTTAGCAAAGGGGACAAATATATATGTGTTTTTGCAGACCAGATCCCCTGCAGCTATTTTGTCCAACCCCCTACACTAAGTGAAAAGTTGAATCCTCCAAACCCTGTTCGAGGAGTGGGCTGGGGATAGGAAGGCAAAGCCCACACAAACACACATGCAGAGGGCTGATGAAAATGTATATGGTGACAGAGCGGTACAATGTCAATGTTTGCTGAACAGGAGTGAGTCAAACTGTGGTGCTAATTGACCACGGACCCTCATTGTTTACTTATCTGTACCCCAATGAGGCAGTTGACGTGCAGCAGCTGCTGCTTGTCTTTTGGTCTTTACAGGACACAGAGCTTAAAGCTGCAATGGACAAGAAGGAGATAAAAAGATAAATAAACACAGAAACTTGTAGGTGTGTTTGGTCAGTGTGTTTGGGTGTAAGCCATTGTTAAAATATGCATTTTCACATCATTTTGGACCATTATGATTACAGTATTTTAAAAAACGCAACAAAGGTTGTTGTTTTTCACAGAAACTCAGACATTAGCAAGAAAAGTGAAACAAACATGTTCACTGATGAAGCGAATGCTATGTCCTGTGTCAAGTTTTTGTGAGTATAAATAAAATTGGTAAACAAGACTTATAGGGAATGGATTTGGACTGCAACTTTCTCATCCTCCAGTTGCCATCTGACTATGTAACAGCGTTTGGTTGCTATAGGTTGGATGTCTGTAGACAGCTCACTTTCCCAGTGCCACTACTCAGCTGACTGGGTTACTTTAGCAAGTCGATTCCTCTCTCACTCTCATTCCTCTCACATAATTATTTTCTGACAGTTAACATTTTTTCAGACTTCAGTCTTTTTGGGCTCATTATTTGTAACAGATGTAATTACTGGCTGTTTGACAGATTTGCTCCCTGGTTTACTTCTGCAGTAAAGACGATGGGAGATGCTAAGAACTCATCTTCAGTCGTCATGAATTTATTTCTCTGTGGCAGCAGAACATGTTGCACCAGCCTTCAGAAACTCCTGTAGGTTAAACTATGTATACAGTATAGGGTCAATGCATGCATTATCTTTTCTAGAGCCAGTAATTTCATTGTTACCAGAATATGTTAGCAAAGGGGACAAATATATATGTGTTTTTGCAGACCAGATCCCCTGCAGCTATTTTGTCCAACCCCCTACACTAAGTGAAAAGTTGAATCCTCCAAACCCTGTTCGAGGAGTGGGCTGGGGATAGGAAGGCAAAGCCCACACAAACACACATGCAGAGGGCTGATGAAAATGTATATGGTGACAGAGCGGTACAATGTCAATGTTTGCTGAACAGGAGTGAGTCAAACTGTGGTGCTAATTGACCACGGACCCTCATTGTTTACTTATCTGTACCCCAATGAGGCAGTTGACGTGCAGCAGCTGCTGCTTGTCTTTTGGTCTTTACAGGACACAGAGCTTAAAGCTGCAATGGACAAGAAGGAGATAAAAAGATAAATAAACACAGAAACTTGTAGGTGTATTTGGTCAGTGTGTTTGGGTGTAAGCCATTGTTAAAATATGCATTTTCACATCATTTTGGACCATTATCATTACAGTATTTTAAAAAACGCAACAAAGGTTGTTGTTTTTCACAGAAACTCAGACATTAGCAAGAAAAGTGAAACAAACATGTTCACTGATGAAGCGAATGCTATGTCCTGTGTCAAGTTTTTGTGAGTATAAATAAAATTGGTAAACAAGACTTATAGGGAATGGATTTGGACTGCAACTTTCTCATCCTCCAGTTGCCATCTGACTATGTAACAGCGTTTGGTTGCTATAGGTTGGATGTCTGTAGACAGCTCACTTTCCCAGTGCCACTACTCAGCTGACTGGGTTACTTTAGCAAGTCGATTCCTCTCTCACTCTCATTCCTCTCACATAATTATTTTCTGACAGTTAACATTTTTTCAGACTTCAGTCTTTTTGGGCTCATTATTTGTAACAGATGTAATTACTGGCTGTTTGACAGATTTGCTCCCTGGTTTACTTCTGCAGTAAAGACGATGGGAGATGCTAAGAACTCATCTTCAGTCGTCATGAATTTATTTCTCTGTGGCAGCAGAACATGTTGCACCAGCCTTCAGAAACTCCTGTAGGTTAAACTATGTATACAGTATAGGGTCAATGCCTGCATTATCTTTTCTAGAGCCAGTAATTTCATTGTTACCAGAATATGTTAGCAAAGGGGACAAATATATATGTGTTTTTGCAGACCAGATCCCGTGCAGCTATTTTGTCCAACCCCCTACACTAAGTGAAAAGTGAATCCTCCAAACCCTCTTCGAGGAGTGGGCTGCTACAAAACCCTTTTAAGACTGATTAACTCTGAAGGACTCACTATAGACTTGAAAACACTCACTAGCCTAACATCATAATAAGGCTACAAATAACCCATAATGCAAAACTCGTACTCTCTCCATTCAAAAATAATATCTGTTCTAACGAATGAACACGTAATTGTCTAGTTCTGAAATATAAGACAACCCCCACTTTTGTAAAACTAAGTTCCAGAGAAAAAACATTTCTTGTATTAGGGCCCATATTGTATCCTTTCTCTTCAGAAATGTAGAGAACTTTCAGCATATTTTTTTCCGTTTATTTTGTTTAGGCGCTGCACAAAAACGCTTAGTCGCTGTGCCTAAGCCTTATAATGGTAGGGAAAACCCTGATCCATGGCTGTTGATGTGACAGGACCCTGTAATTCCGATCCAGCTGAGATAAGCCCTGACTCTGTGTTGTAGTGTTGCAGGAGGAGTTCTGCGTGCAGCCCAGTGATGTGGAGGTGGCAGTGGGGGAGGTGGCTGTCTTAAACTGTGGTCCCCCAGTGGGAAACCCTGAACCTAATGTCATCTGGAAGAAGGATGGCCTGCCCATCAACAGCAGTGACCACCACTACTCTGTAAGCTCTCTCCCTCTGAATTTACTCCCTCTCTCATGGTCTCATGATATACTGTAATCCCCTTTCAGACATTCACCTTCTTATGTGAATGTGATGATTTCTTACGTGTTAATAAAAAAAAAATTAAATTTTCAAATATTAACTAATAATATTGCATGTTGGACTCTGAGATAGTGACTAGTGACTTTATTTGTAAAAGTCAGAGTGTTGGTCTTTCTAGGTCAGACATGTAACATTTCGGTAACACTGTCAACATGGAATTCTTCTGAATTCAGATCAGTCTATGAAAGGATTTTCTTCCCCTTGCTGTGCAGGACAAAAGATGGTGAAAAAAAGCATCATACAAACACAATAATGATCAGAGCAGCACTCTTTCTCTTTATTTTCAAATAATGAATATCCACCAGAACTCTTTAAATACAGTGTCAGAGCAAATAAAAATTAGGTGAGAGCCCCAGTGCGTGCACTGTCGAATCTTATAGAAAGGCAGCTGAATTCTCTAATAATTGACGACATTGTTGATAAACTTTATAAGTGGATTTACTATGAGAAGCAGAGGTGAGCACTCCTCATGCTCACGATGGTCATTAATTTAGGCCTGAGTGGCAAAATAAGTTTTATAATCAGTGTTGCATAGAAAACAGAAAACACTCTTCTTGCTTCATATTATTACTTTGCAATTACCTGCTCTCCTTTGCCCACCAGGTGCCAAACATCACGCAAACATTGTGTCTCTACATGTAACCAAATGTAGTCTAAAATACAAGTAGGTGAAAGGACAATTCTAGCACCTACCTGTAGCGGAGATTACAGCAGTCCATTTGGTGAGCTTTTTGGGGTCTTGCTCGCATTATGGCTTCAGTTTTGAGCTGTCATATTGTTGCCTAAACAGGCCTATATGTTGGTTATAGCATGTTAGCATGTCCATCTGTCAGATTAGTAAAAATATTGAAACATTTTTGACTCAACTTTCAGGAAGAGGTAACATTTCAGACTTGAAAAAAAAGGAACTTATCCCACGTAGAAAAAAAACAAAGCTCAGAGATCCACTTTAAAATACAAGGATGTTGCTCTGGACAGCATTGGAATTATAAGAGGATCAGCCAGTTCACAGAAAAAAAGTAGGTAATTAAGGCTATAATTATTACTGGGGTGGGGGTGAAAAAATATCCACACAGGCTCTCTCATACGGGATTAAAATCACTGACCACAGCATTAATATCACCCTAGAGAAATAAATCTAGTCCAGATGGGGCTTAATAAGTGTCCCCAGTGAAGTGACCTCTAAAACTGATAAAGACAGAAAACATACAAGAATGCAGGTATGGCATCTGGTGATGATTCTTTAAAATGCCTCACAGAACTGTTTGATATTTTATATGTCAGGGTTTTTTTAATAAATGAGGTAGACAGGAGTTTATACAGTGTAGAGCAGCCGAAGAATATATGCAGTACCTACTGGGAAATCTTATCTTACACTGACTGCTTAAAGACTCACACAAATCGCATCTGAATGTGTTGCATTGTAACTGTGAGCTGTGCGTCCTGTGTGTTTTGTCCTCCTTTCTGCACACTGCTTGTGCTGTAGGATCTGAATGGTAAGCTTATCATCGCACCTGCAGAGAAGAACCACTCTGGTGCTTATGTGTGTGTGGCCAGTAACACTATGGGAGTGAGAGAGAGCAGAGCGGCCCGGCTCTCTGTGCTGGGTGAGACAACATTCCCATTACAAATTACTACTGCTTTACCTATACCGGTTTTGAATGCAGCTCCATATTCTGAATGAAATTTTTGAGGTTTTTTTTTTACCCTGAAAAGAAAAGATCCCCATGTACAAACAAAAATACACCCAGGTACCATACAGTAAGTAACAGTACTGAGTTCCTCCTCTATTTTACTGCAGCCAAGCCTGTTTTGGTGCTGAAGCCAGAAAATGTGTCAGTGAGAATGGGGGAGTCTGCCCAGTTCTACTGCCAAGCTAAAGGTGACCCTCCACCTTCTGTGGTCTGGAGCAGAGAGCAGGGGCCACTGCCCAACGGCAGGTAATCTATTATGAAAAAACACAGAAATTCAGACTCCATTCAAGGAATGCACTTAATACCTGATCAGTGATTTATGAAACAGGACATATATATTAAACTGTGTTTCCACATGAATTCTTGCTGTATTCCTCAGAGAAACTGAAATTGAAAATTAAGATATGATGTCAAACTTGTCTGGTTTGGCAGTCAGTCTGCACCAGTTTTAACTTTTATCTGGCGGCTGTTCTGACAGACTGCTTAAACATCAGGTTGACCATACACTTCAAAATGTCCTTGACTATAGTCCCATGCCATACAGACATGTAAGGTATTTTACTTTAGCTTGTCACTAAGCTGACAGAGAGTTTCCTCTGAGTTTATTCCTTCCCTGAAATTCCGGATTGAAAATGGAACCAATTAAAGTGCCTTATAAATCTAAATTTCAGTTATTTTATAACAGATCACAGGGACAGTAAATTTGATATTAACTGCTCTATATGTCAATACAGGTATCTTGTAAACCCAGACCAGACTCTCCAGATCCATTATGTGACAGTCCAGGATACTGGGAAGTACACCTGCACTGCTGTTAATGATGTAGGTGTGGTCACTGCCAGTGCACAGCTACTAGTTGAAGGTAAGATGAAGTCTGAGAAAGCAGGGATTCATTTGACAGTTTTTCATTTGACAATTTCATGGCATGCTGGCCAACTCAGAGACCATAAGTGATGAGCTTAATTGTTCACTACATCTATACGTCAGTACAAACACTGGAAGTTAAAGTTAGACATTGGGGCTAATTTATCTGTTTTCACCTGCCTGTTCACAAATAATACAAGGTTTGGGTCACACATGATTGTGCTATTTATCCTCCTAACACACAAAAAACCTTAATATGAGTTAGAAAATGAGAGAGAGAGAAATATGAGCGTGCAAGAGAGAGCATAAAAAAACAAAACTTAACAGAAAATGAAATGTTTATTTGGTCTGTTTTTCATTGATATCTGTAATTACTTACTGAATAAAAATTTGCAGCCAGACCTCTGAGCAACACAGATTCACAGATTCTATTTACTGATTAAGGCTGAAAGGTGGCAATGGCAGAATGGTTACTTTACTTTACAGTACTCTATAAAAAGACAATATTATTATTTTAATCATTTTATGTGTTTAGTAGATAGTTGAAAGTAGAGAGATGACAGAAAATGAGAGGAGAGAAAAATGGGGAATGACACTCAACAAGGGGCCCGAACAGAAGTGTCACTATTGTGTTTCATGGGCACAACTTACAGTATTTTAGATCAGTACATTGTTGTTGGGGGCATTAGGAAGAGTGATGAGGGAAGAAACAGCACAGACTGTGCTAAGTTCAAGGTAGTTACAGCTAAAATAGTTATTATAGTTAATATAGTTGGCTATAAAGTTATATAATGATTATTATTCAGCTATTGTTTCAGATTCATATTGTTTCCTCACAGTCCGGTAGCAAATCATCAGAGGCCCATTACCGGTTCACAGCCTGAAGCTTTGGAACCTCTGTGATCAAGCGATTTGGGTTTCATAGGAAGAAGTTGTTTATACCACCAACTGGATTAATAACTTTGGCAAGAGAGAGCCTCATAAACTTCTTTGGTCAATAGATAGTGCACCTGTAAGATGTTGCACTTACAGCTGGTATATGAATTTACCAGGTCTAAACAACCTGCATAAGGTATCACAACACGTCCATATCCAGCATATACATAGATGCTGAGTACATTATCTAATCAGAGGACCCCAAAAATTGAGAAAATACACACATTACTTAAAACTTTTTTAAAGAAAGGGTTAAGCATTATTCAAAATGATATTGTGGTAATTCTTTTTTTGTTTATTTTGTTTGCTTGTTTCAAACAGAGCTTGTCCCATTTGTACATCCTTTAAAATAAATTCAGAAAATGAATTGAAATAAACTCTTGTCTTTCCAGAGGCCGCCAGCAATAAACAGAAAGACCTTCACAAAGAGCTGTCAGCCCTTCGAGTGGCTCTGGAAAATGTCACCGTCATGACACCGGGGTCCAACATGTCCTTAGTCCAGTGGAAGGTATAGGAAATCTGTTTCAGAGAATTTCAGAGAAAGCATGAATATTTTAGGTGTGTGAGCCTGCAACATGTTGTTTCTTTCTGACCAGCTCCAGTTCCTCCCAGCCCAGCTACATTACCTTGATGGCTTTGAGGTTCTCTATCGCTCTCTGCTTCCTGCCAGCTCGGACTGGGCAGCAAAGAAGGTGACACTGCCCAGCTTCCAGACTCAGGTGGGCCCTTTAAAGAGAGGCTACAAGTACGAGTTCAAAGTCCGTCCCTATGGCAGCAACTTGTATGGAAGGGAGAGCAACACCCGGCACCTCAGAGTTCCAGAGACAGGTGAGAGATGATTTTATTTGAGAGTATTTGTATCCTTCCTTTGGCTTTTTAATACTCGCATATGTTTTAAAGAACATGAGTAGACATTACAGCCATGTTTGGGAGATGATAGTAAACTCCAACTCTATTATCCAGTTCCCAGTGCCTCTCCATTGGCTGTGTCCATAACAGTGAGCCATGAGTTGAATAACACCATCCATCTGAGCTGGGAGCCTCCCCCTCACGAAACTCACAATGGTATCATCCAGGGTTACCAGGTAATAACCAGAGAACAGCACTGCTTTACTGTTCTTGACACTCAGATGTAGTATCACCTACTGAGCACAGTGGAAATTACTGTAGGTTCTTAGAACTACAACTGGAAACATTCTAAGAAAACATAGTCCCTTATAATATGCTGCGTTTGTGTAAGAGGAATTTTAAACCATGAATGCAAACAGCTGCAGAACTTTAAGCATTAGACAACAATATTAATGATCCTAGGATAATTTTAAGGACACAAACTGTTTGTCTGCTTAGGTGTTGTGTGTGGAGTCTGAGGAGCAGCAGTACCAGAACTGGACGGTGGATAGTGGCCAACACAGCCTCGATATCTCTACTCTCAAAGCAGGGAAACGATACTGGCTCACCATAGCAGCTGTCAACGGAGCTGGAGTAGGAGTGCTGAGTGACCCTCATGGATTTGTCATCAGTGAGCAAAATGACACTTAAAGAGAATTTAGCTGCTATTTTCTGTATCGGGAAAGTTCACAGAAAATAGAATCTATATCTTCAGTGTGATATCAGTTGCACTGAAGAGGAGAAGTTATCATGACCTCGTAACAGATTTCAGCTGCTTCCTGTTTGCTTTTCAGACTCACAGTTGGGTGGCCCCCCTGAGTCAGACAGCCAAAGACAAGATGTGTCTAAGGTCTTGGCCCTGCTTCAGGACCCAGTGTTGATCGGCAGCATTGGTGCCCTCCTGTGGTGCATTCTGATGGTTGCAGCTGTCTACCTCTTCAGACGCCACAACAGGACAGGCCACCTGATACCAGGACATGGCAGGACGAAAGGTGGGTATTGTGTTGTATTTAAAGATGCTCATTATAAAAAATTAAACTGAAAATCTCCACTACACCTGAAGGACATCAACTGATTAAGTAATGTTAAAAAGAACAAAAGAGCTGTTCTGCAAATTTAGTTGTCGTTTTTTTTTTTTCCATAGGTTTGCGCAGACTGGCCAATGAAGATCTCATTATTAAACACAGGTAAAGTGGAGAAACTGGCAGAGCTTGGTAATTATAGGTATGGTTTAATGTAAAATGTAATGACACTGAAGTCATGAGAATAAATAATAACTGCTAAAGCCAAATCTGGTTTTACGATAGTTGTTATAAAGTATATAAAATCTGATACCTCTGGTATAAAGTCAAGTTGTTGTGGTCTCATGCCAACCTAAGATTCACTTAAACCAACACGATGTAGAAGTCATTGTCTGTTTTTGTAATCTTAATTCAGATTGAATGATTCATGGTTAATAAAATGTTTTCAGCCAGACAGCATTCAAGTATAATAAAACATCTTCAGTACTTCAAATTTGTTTAAGGTTTCTAGTTCCTTTTGTCTTGACATGTGCTACCTCCTCTAAAGGATGGCAGCTCCAGACTCCCCATGGATCTCTGGAAGCTGGAGACCTGCCTTCAGCCAGAAGTATCAGGACTTATGGGCCCAAGGTCAGAAACATGCGGGGATCAGGAGCACCAGTGAGTATTGGTTGCAAATTGGCACAGATTGGTGGTCTAACGCATGACATAAACTTGATATAAATGCTTATCCATCCAGCTGTTGGTTAGACATTGGTTTGAGGCTATTTTGGGGGCTTTCACACCTAACCTGTTTGGTTCAAATGAACTCTGTTGTGTTTGGGTGTTTCATTCAGTTTTTTAAGGCTGGTGCGAAAGCTGTCAATCAAACTCTGGTGGAGTTGGGCCTAAAACCCAGGCTGAGGCCCTCCTTTTCCTGTTGTTCTCGTCCGTTTCCAAGGGGATTCTGGCATGGTTGGTTTGTGGTGTGAAAGCAAATAGACCAATGTGTATAAACATTATATAGCTTATATTTATGCAAGATCATTTGGTAGCCATGGTAACAGGCTTTACCAGTTCCTCAATAAAAAGTGAATGAAAAGAGTGAAGCACAAGGACCACACAGTAACTACCTCTGTAAGATTACACCACAGAATGCCTCTTTTTTCCCGATTTTATCTGTACTTCTCTATTTATTCGATAATGCTGTCAGTCACCAGAATTTGATTTCCCCACGTGGGTACATTGTGGAGCTTTTGATGCAGGACGACATCACCAAAGCTATCCAGTCAAAAAGTTACCTGTCAATGTTTACAGCTCTTGGCCTGTTTTTAATAAGTCAGTGGGAACACAAACGGAACCAGAACTGAAAGGCAACAGTTTTTCCTTGCGCTGGAATAAATGAACTGAACTCAAAGTGTGAAAGACAACATAGTCTCATTACAGTTTGTCTCTATATTTCATCATCTCTATTGAAGTTACTTACCTGTGACTTACTACTTGTAGATATGGACAGTAAATCTCATTACCATAAATGTGCGCTGGGGCTGTACGGTGTCTGTACTTACTCCTCTGTGTTTCATTAGGCCTCCCAGTCTCATCCAAGAAGGACTCCAGCTGCCTGGACGCAACTGTCCCTGTTGTGACCGACAGCTGCGGTGTCTATGGCACTTTTTATGTGGACTTGATGGGCAATGGCCTCAAAACCTTCAACAGTCCTGTGCGTCGCCCTAAAATGCCTCACAGTCTGCCGCATCAGCAAGGAGCTGAGACCATCCAGATATTCACTCATCCTGTCGCAAAGACCTCACCCCTCGCAAGCCGTGAGGTGCTGCCTTGGAAACAGGCCATACGCCCCCAGCCCAAGATGGGTGTGCTGAGGGAGTCATGGGAAAAAAACCACAGCAAGCTAGGTGAATAGTGGTTGATAGTTGAGATCTTGATGTCAGTACCACTATTAGAGTTTTTGGCCTTGTTTTTTTAGCATCATCCTTCTTTCTTTGTATCTGCATACCATGTTACCTCAACTTCTGATACATTATTTCAGCGTGTAGTAGAATCATGTGAATGCAGACAGTAATACAGCTTTGGTTGGAATGTTTTACAAAGAATCAACATAGAATATCAGATAATGTGTCCATCAGCACTAGAACACGTCGTTTATTTCCTCCCAGAGTTGCATGCTGTCAGCAGTGTCCCCATATTGCCAACCAGAAATCAGGCTTGTCCATCCAGTGTCTACAAACAGAGACTCGGTCACATACCATCTGGTCAACATGGTATGACAAAATGTATACATTGACATTACTGTCAGCACACCAACTCCTATCTCACCAATGGTGTTTATAGTTGAGCTAGAATGTGTACCATAACACAAATTTGAAATAATAAAAGCAATAGTTGGTTACCTATAATTAGTAACCATGATTTATTTTATTACAACTTGTCTGTCCAGGTGGAAATCCAGAGTGTGCTAGAGTTGCTGGCTGTCCTCGCCTGCTGCATTACTCTGCATCACTACACCTAGTGGACATGCTGCCCCCACCACCACCGATACCCACAGACAACACCATGGACACACACAGCCTGACCTCAGACGAAGGGTAAGACAAACACAAAGCTCAGACTGGGTGGTAAAGAGTGGAAAACAGACATTGCAGCTGCACCACTAACTTCTGTGCAACCTCAGGCAGGTCAGATGAAGAAGTAGTATAAAGGAGGACAGGCATCAGGACAAACCATGTTTATCAATGCTGAACTGATGAGGCTCTTGACTGTTCTCTTTTGTGGAGAGGGCCAAATTGGAATTTCAGATGCATATTTAGCTGTTCAGACACTGTTCCCAAAGAGATGAGTACCTCCAATAAGCCTTCAAGGTGTGTTACATCCCCTACAAGCTTTTCACATACGACACACCATTTGTTGTCACAGATTCACACTAAACATACTATTCAGTCTGCTCAAGTGCAGCTGAGTGTAGCTCTAATACATAATTGACCTGTTTAGAGTCACCTATTTCCTTTGAGATGAAAATGACTGAACGTCATGTTTAAAAAAAAGACTTATTAAACAAGGTTTTACTGCAGTACATCCTCTCATGCAGTCTCTTCAGTGCATCATTGGTCAGCGATGACCTAAACGTCTTTCCTTTGAGTATGTTTTTGTCCTGTTGAAAGGCCCAAGAAATGGCTACACTTCAGTGGAAACATTCAAGATATAAAAAATGATAAAGAACTTCTTTGCAGACAAACTTATCTGTGAGTTTAAAACATTGGACGCAAGGCTAGTTTTTGTTTCCCAACAAAAAAGAATGTCATTGTTATAGAAATTTCATATATGGACTGAAAATTACCTGAGAGCCTGTTTTGCAGTAGCAGCTGGGGATATGAGGAAGACCAAAGCAAAGGGTGCCAGGAAGTCCACATGTACAAAGATGGAAGAGAGTGTTGATTTGAAAAAGTTTGAAATATTAACTAGTATTTTTGTTAGTCTGTGTTGAAACCTGGAATTGTTATTTTGAGTAATTAATGACTCCTGTATCTGCCTGAAAAATTTTCAGAATTTATTTAGGCACCTCAAAGCCACAGATTAGGGGCAATTCAATTTTCAACTAAACCAAAAAATATATTTTATTCATAGAAAGAAACTGAAATTTAAAAATCCCTTCCATGAATATGTTTGACAGTAAAAGCAGTACATTGCATGTTGTGTTAAATTTTGAAGCAGATTAACTCTAACTATTATTGATCCCAACACTGACGCCACTTCAGCTGCTAGGTGTAAAAATGTCACAGTAAATTTCCACCACAAATTAGATGAGAAGATAGGTGCCTTCATGTATCATTACGTATGGAGCTAGAGCCATCAGGAAATTAGCTTAGCTCAGCATAAAGACTGGAAGCAGACAGAGGGAAACAGAGGGCAATAAAATCTCCTCGTTACCTGGCAACCTCACTGCAACAACAAAAAAATCACAACAAAAACAAAAAACATAAAACTCAACTTGTTGTTTTTTGGAATTTATGTTTGTGGATGGATTAAACAAAAAAGACATTATCGCATTCAGTGAGCAAGCCAAAATACCTGGAAAGAGGCAGGAGCACTTTGACAGTTATGCAGCACAGACTTTATTCTGTAAACTGACGTTTCAGCACTAGTGTGCCTTCTTCAGAGCTTAAAGAGCAAAACAAGCTCACTGCTTCCAGCCAAGAAATAGTCTGACATTTTGTTGTGGGTTTTGCTTCCTTTGGACAGAGCCAGGCTAGCTGTTTCTCCCTGTCTCCAGTCTTTACGCTAAGCTAAGCTAAATGGCTGCTGGCTGTAGTTTCAGATTTAACAGACATCTGCTCTAGAAGAGAAAGCAAAGAAGTATATGTACTTTTCTTATTTGTTTGTGTTTGCATGGTACCAGTAGTCATTAATGACTGTAATAATTTAAGAGAAAGTTTACCAAAAAAGAAACACCAACATGTGTCTCTTGCATTTTCCTCAGCTCCAGTCGTTCCACAAAGCTTACCATGGACACGGGATCTCTCCAGTCCGTGTGTGGACAGCCAGGACCCAACAACAACAACAGCTGCCCCTCCTACAGCCACCTTTCTACTGCATCATATTCAATGTCATTGGATGAAGAACATGGTGGCACACTGACAGCACAGGAAGCAAACCAGTACTTGGAGCTCAGCCCTAAACCAGAGAGATGCAGGTAAATTATACTGGTGTTTCTCCCATTTGGTTGGCCAAGACCCTAGCACAAGTTTGTAGAAAAGATCTTAAAAACATAAAATCTTTTCTACAGACAGACAGTGTTAACATCCACAATATTGTGTTAACTTTAATTCAACCATTTGTCTTTCCCTGTCAGTTTAGTTCATAGCACATGTAATTAGCTGACCACGCAATTGCTTTCTGTCAGCAGTGCCCTGCCTGAGCAGCGTCCCTCCCAGTCCCACCCCTTCTCCCCCACCCTGGGGTACATCTGCAGGCCGGTACACTCCACTCAGCTGGAGGATGACCCTGACACCGATGAGCCTGAAGCTGCACCAATTGGATTGCGACGGGCCCGCCTCCAGAGCACACCTTCTTCCTGCTACAGCGAATGGGACAGCTCACTGTGGAACACCTGGAGTTCAGTCACGGACGGGAACATGGCCAGCGCCCGCACCAGCCTCATCAGCTCCGTAGACAGCTGTTACACCAACGACAGTGCCAATTTTGCCCGCTTGCTGGCTGTAGCAGCAGAGACTATGAGTGGAGCCTCTCTGTCAGGTAAGCAGAGGAAGAATTTCTGTTGATAGCAATAGCAATAGTAAGTTTATTTTTTTAGTACATTTAGTACACAGGGGCAATTCAATGAGCTTTACATAAATAAAAGCAAAAAAAAAGTAGCATTCACACAATATAATTAAAAAAGAATAAAAGAATACAAAGTTTTGAACAATAAAAATTTCATTGTAGTAATCAATCTTATCCTTAGCACCTACTTAGAGGAACTCAATCTTGTCTTTGTTTAGCTGGAAGAAAGCTTTGGTACATCCTGACAGTCCAAATCCTTACTCAAACTACTCTTGCAACATAATCCCACTTCTCCTTTGTCCATCTGTACACTCAGTATGTTCCAAGCTCTGGCGTATGTAGTGGTTAAACAGCTGCATCATGCAAGCTATAAACAGGAGTGGTACATGTAGCCCTGAATTGGAATATTTTGGTGAAAATATGCATGTTTTAGTCAGTAAACAGAAAGTGGTTTATCTGACTATCTGACTAAACTATAGAATAGTATTGGACTTCTCCACTAAGACAGTGATTGAGAAACTTTTTGGCCTGTGACACCTTGAAACAAAGCAATGTCGACTTGTAACTCTTGTCACCAGTTTCATATGTCTACCAGTTATGATGAGTTCAAATAATGATGTTGTTATTTTCTCTTTTTATTACAATATTTTTTTAGAGGTAAGATGATTTGTTGAATCACAGGGGTAAAAAAAACAACGATTAGAGGAAAGTCTGAAAAAAAAAAAAAATTGGCGCAGTATGGCATGCTTTTTTTTCTGCTTCTGTTCTGTTAATCGTCTTGTTCTGTGAATCCACTTGTCTTGTGACCCCTTGTAGAGGTTTTAACTTCCAACCTGAGAACAGCTGTTGTAATACAATGTTTTATTTGAAAGTCTCAAAAAGAATGGCTGATGACATCTTTCAGAATGAAGCTCCTAGGATATAGGATCCTGTCCTGTTTATTTTGTTTATTGCATCTCTCCACTAGATGGGGCCCTCTGACTAAGTTATTATTATCCCAATAATTATCCCAAGTGGTAACACACAGCCCTAGTAGGCAGACTGATGAGATACAGGAAATCCGCCAAACAGAACCATGAAACCCATGATGCAAGTTAGTTATGTGTGTTCTTGTCGTGTTGAAGATTCTAAAGAGAAAATTGATTAGTACTAGTTTTGAGTTTTCATAATCCACTCTAGGATGTGTGTGTTCATCTAAGAGTGTATGCACATACATATCTGAGTAGGTTTTCAATCAGTGTACATCAGTGGCTGTACATGTGTTAGTTGCTTCAAGAAACAAAGACATTCATTCTAATATCTCAGTTGGTCCAGGCAATTACTTAGGGCCTTTCAGCAAATTGAGCCTCCAGATGAGTCATCCCTCCCCCGTGTCACCTCATCAGTCACTCTGTTCTCCCTCAACGGCACCATTCAGCTTTTCTCTATTTACCAAACTCTCACTTTTGCCTGTTTTCAGCCTCAGTTATTTTTCATACACAAATGCACCATGCGAAAAACCCCTGTCTGTTTTCTCTGTAGCTGATAATCCAGTCTCACACTGGCTGAAATTAAAGTTTGATATATCCAAAACCTTGACTCAGATGAAACTACACTAACCTCCTTACCTGGTAATGGCAACTCGCTGATCCCGAGCTGAGGGACCAGTTTTCATCTTTAAAATTTGGAGAGTCTCTTACTCTTCTTATTGAATACAAGTTGCCTTGTCAGCAGTACATTTTCTGAGGTCCTTGAAATGTACCGGCACCTTTAGAATCCAGAGAATGGCTGATGTAAGATGGCAGTGTTTTGTTTTGGTGCCTCAAATATATTAGAACAGTTTCATTTTCAGTGACAGACAACTGCTTCAAAGAAGCCACTAAAATTGGTTCTTCTCCAGAGAATCGGCATGAAAGGTGCTCCTCAGAGTTCTTGAAATGTTTACTTATTCTGTTAACTTTTTCAAAGGCAGAAAGGTTTCTGTTTTACTATAATTCCCCTTGTTGATGTTGAAATGCATGTCAACGTGTTTTTTCTGTGTTTAGACTTTTCTCCGCCAGCCTCCCCCCTCAGTGCCTTGTATCCGTCATTTTGTGCAGAAGGCGAATTGTTCCCGGAGCTGGAGCCTGTTCCTGCGTGGGACTGGAGCATGGCCTGGTTGGAGGAAATGGAGGTTCAGTACAGAGCCCACTATCCTGGCAGAAACACCAAACCCTTTAACACTTAAGGACTCTGGAAGGATAGTGACAGAAAAAAGACAAATTGAATCTTGAGAACTTCAGAAACACCTCACAGCAATGCCAGAAGTGCAAAACAGGAACAGAGGTCAGATATGATGCTGCAACATTTATTGATTTATTTTTATGAAAGACCTGGAAACAGTTTTGAGGCCTGATGTGTAATTTCGCAGACATGAATGGATAAGTATCTGGACTTACATTATCGGGGCTAAGTCCTTGATGTTTGGGACGCCTCTGCTAGGTGATGCACGTGGGCTGTTATTTGTCTGTAATACTTTGCCCAGTTTACTTAGGGACAGTCCGGCTACGACTTTGCATCCTTTATTTGACTTCCACTGAGTTGTTAAAGTAATTTTTCAACCTCCTTTCCTCTTATTAGAGAAGTGGATAATGAGATACATCCCTCAGGATGCTCTCACCCAGTGTGTTTTGAAAAGACCAGAGAGACACAAAGACAGGATGCAAGACATTGAGGAAGCAGTCATTAGGCAAAAGAAATACAGTGCTGGAGTTTTCCTCACCGCACAAGTTTGTTTCCTATTTTCATGTTTGTTGCAGGATTTTATTATGGCTGAAGTCCTACCAAACAGACTGTAGCATTGTGATTTTGTAAAGACTGATTCACTGATCAAATATACTGTAAATATGCAGAATATTCAACAGATGTTATTTAAAGAATTTTAAACACATTCCAAATCATATACTGACTTTCTGTTTCCTTTGGTGATTCAATTTACATTATGGGAATTCTTTTATATTATAAGATTATTTTTGTTTTTATGCACCCTGTCCACTTTTTAATGTTACACAAAGTTTGCAACAAAACGTACTGTAGTTCAGAATAGCAAAAGTAGAAAACATTATTTTGAAAGAGTCATTTTGTTCACATTTATTTGAACTAACTTAGGGTTAAACCTTTAAATAACTTGAATTTTAGTAAATATACAACAAAGTATTTTAAATAAAAGTGCTGTATGCATAGCTTAGTCTTTGCATGCTTGCTGATTTTTATATATATAAATTCACTAATGGTAGTAGCATCCAAGTTTTAAATGTTCTAAGAATTTCCATTTTTTGTACACATTACAGATGTGTTTTATAGTTTTGAATAAAATTTTCATATCGATTGAAATAAAGGTATATTTTGCAAGGACCTTACATTTGGAATGTGTCCTAGCTGAGCTGTGAAATAAAAGCCTCTGCCATGTCACAGTTTGTAAGCAGTATTTGAGTGACGAGAAAATTACTTTCCTTTGTGACATTTTATAGAAAAAAAAAAATTAAATAAAAAACTCTCCACATGCTCTCTGTAATGTTAAAAACACATTCACATACCCTTCGATGAAACAGCCATCACACAGGATGTATTTGCAGTTTCTTGTTGGCGGTTTTTCACTTTGCTGAAAGGTGCTGGAGGAAGTGAAGTTAAGGAAGTGGAGTATCTTTAAATGATACACTGTCTCTCTGTGTCCTGTGGGCTGGATTTTTATTGACCCCTGCTGCTGTTCTTAATGGCTATGTAGAGCATGAAGGTGATGTTTAGACCTCATCTGTTTGGCTTGACTAGCCAAGGCAAACAATGCTGCAGTGCCTGATAATGGCTTATAATTACAAACCCAGTGGAGAGAATAATTAAACTTTAATCTATGTTTTGTTTTTACAAAAACAAGATAAGAGTCTTTTTTAACTAGTATTTCTCGCCAAAGGAAAACCTAAGATTTCATGTTGTTCGTCCCTGTTTAAAGCAGATTATTTGCACACACTTGGTTGATATTGCAATCAAACCTTGTCTGAGTCGTATGAGTATTAAGGAGGAAAAGCTGTGCGGCCCAGCAGATACTCTTACAGTAAATCTAATATGATTTCCTCAATGACTTTGTGTTCAGGATGAATGTTTGTTGTGCGACTGCAAAGCACAACACGCTCCTTTTCAAGGTAATCCATGTCCTGTATCTGGGTGTTGAGCTAAGAAGTGCTTTGCTGTCTATTTCATTTATAAGCTGTACGGGAGAAGCCATGTCAGAATATTAATTTATGTGTGGAGTGATCAAATCCCAAAACCAGTCCATAATTACTGGAGCTGGAAAAAAAACATGTAGGGTTATGAGATATAGGGGTCATTTACTTTTACTCAAAGGGGGTGCAGACTTTGTTTCAGTTCCAAAATATGAAAGAATTAAGGCTTTTCATGTCTTTTATCTTTTTTCATTTAGTTTTGCGGTTACTGTCAGATAAAGTCTAGGAGATCTGCAATTAGGAGCAAAGTCAAAGCAGGATAAACATGAATAATTCAGGCAAAACAGACTTTCTAGCACAATAATCAAGCTCTAGACTGTTAAACTATCATGTTGTGTTGCATATACAATCTATATGCAGTACAGCACGTACTGCAGTACAGCAAGTACTGGATTATATGTGGGTGTGTGTGTGTGTTTGTGTTTGTGTGGAAACTGGACTGCCAAAGGGATTATCTTTCATCTGTCTCTTTCACTAAAGGCCATATGTTTCTACATGAAGCCCCCGCTCCACTGAACAGCACACACTCACTGACAGACCAGACCACACACTATAGAGGCTCACACAGTAATGAATCAAGCACTACTGTATGTCTGCTTGTCTTATTAGTTGATACGCACGCACGCACGCACACACACACACACACACACACATACACACAGGCCGCCCTTGGGATTTGTGGATCATAGATTTTGCTCTTTGCCAAAATACCAGCTTTATATAGCATGTCAGCAAACCAATGACCCATATTTGACATGGCCTTTAACCATACACACACATTGAAACATACACATGTAGATTTACCACACGTCTTTCCTGTAGTCTGCTATTTCACCAAATGGATGATTACCATTTGAAGACCAGACATTAAACTATGGGCAGTGGTGTGTGAGTATTATTAGCTGAACCTCGAGCCGTGTCATATACCTGCCTGTCCAACAGAATGGGATGTGACCCTGCTCGTGAAACTAGACCATTTTTAGCACTTTATTTAACATTTATGGGCAACTTGTCAGTGTGAAATCATTCAGTGGTTTTGTTGGATTACATTAAATCCTCAGGTTGTCATAGTTAAAACGCCCAGTCACAATACAATACAATGCAATACAATACGATGCAACTTTATTGATCCTGGGGGGAAACGAGGTTAATTTTGCAGCCACAAAACTAATAGGATTCTACAGGGAATCAAAGCAAATAAAATATAAGAACACAAATGGAATATAACGTGAGGAGAAAATAGATACAGAAACAAACTGGCATAGCAGTTGGCCAAATATATATTTTCCAAACCAGGGCAAAAAACTGCACAGTGCATTCCTAGCATATTGATTTGATACCTTGTTTGAAATAACGCACGCTAATAGAAAGCAGTGCCACTCTAGTGAGTGTGATTACAGGAGCTGTGTCCCTGTCCGTGGTCTAAACCCATTCCCTCCGTCACATAGGCAGCAGTTCAGGTGGCAGTGACGCTCTCACATTGATTGATTGATGACAGCAGTGGTGAACTGTGGTGTTGCATGCTAAAGTGGTAATCATTCAATTAACTGGAAATCAATGGCACCCATATGGGTGATCTGTTTCATTATTGCCTTGTCAGTCACGCAGGGCCAGCTGACCGCTTCAACACACACATGAGCACAGACAGACACACACACACAAGTGTTTTGCACATTAGCACATTTATTGGAAGACTGGACTAGGGATACCAGATTTATCTATGACTCTGTGTTCATTTTACATTTTTTAGCCCACTGCTTCTGACCATTGAAAACCATGCATCTCCAAAACAGTCCCTCTATCAGTTTTCTGACAACTAATTTTTCAGATAATGTAATGGGTTTGAAATGTTTTGTTTGTTTCTTATTTATTTTATTTGTAATGTTGAGATGTACACGACTTTTCTCAAAACCTGAAGGAGCACTTTATTTGGTTTCAGTTTTTTAGTTTGTCTAAAAATTTGGGCAAAGTCACCAAATTTGGGCATGGCTTTCACTTGAATTGTGAAAAATAACATGCTAATAGTGTACTGCATCTTAAAGTACCCAGCAGTTTCAATTAGCAAAGCTTTATACAAAATACTGTAAAATTAGTTTTCAACTAATGTTCAACAAGTTGGGACTACTTTTCTCTGCACAGGAAGCGGAAGTGATGCGACACTTCTCAAGATGAGTTTATTGTCTGATTCATACTGACTCTAGTGTATACAGCATGTAGTGTACTGTCTGGACCTTTACAAAGACAGTATATGTTGATAGAAATAAAAGGGTGAAATATTGATGATTGTATAACGTCACTGAAATGTTGAACATTTTACCCTACAAGCCACTAAATCATTTACCTGCTACATCCACCGACCTTGTTGCCTACATAATGGCTTCATTTTAGCTTCTCTATGTATGCATCACATCAACCAAAAAGTCACAAACATCCATCTCTGCTGTCACAGGGCAAATTAACATGGAAATTGGTGTGTTGCATTTTGGAATGACGGAACGGGGCTTTAAATGATGCCATCCCCTCCCTTTCATCCTTCCTTTTCTGTCTCTGTCTCTTTCCTCTCCTCTCAGGCCGCCGGCCCTCTTCCCGCAGCCCCGGTGGGCGTTTCATTCCTGACACTGGCCTAATGAATGAGCGAGGTGATTTATAGCTCAGGGGGAGAGAAAAGAAGGGAGGGATGGAGGGAAAGAGGGAAGTTGAGAGGGACATGGAAAGGGTAAGGGGTGTTGGGTCACGTTGTAGAAGGTCAGTAACGTAAATCTTCCATTGTCTTATCTGTTGTTCTTTGCTCTTGTTTGTTTTTTAATTCCACAGGCTCATTGGTATAACTCATGAAAGCTAACAGCCTGCTAACATCATATGCATTATAACTGTCTGCATTATAAACGTCTGTAAGGACGGATGAGGACATGTGACTGCTTTGCCAAAACAGCAACCACATAACCAGGGTAAAAAAAAGAGTTTGAAAAACTTTGAGGGCCATGGAGTAACATAAACAGCATAGGGACAGTATAGTGAAACTCTTAAAGATGTTTTTGACCTGTTAGGCTTATTGAAGCAGTAGTTCCCAACAGCCCATTCAGAGGACGTCTGATAAGCAGTTTTTAGTCCTTTGAGAAAATAAATTGGTGCTTTTCAAAAACCTTCCAATGTCTATGTGTTGACCTGAAATCTATTAAATGAAAATCGTCACATCTTATCTAATATATTCTATACGATTAGACTGATAAATTCGATTGTCAGTTTATTGAGAATATTATAGGGTAGTAATGAAAATATATTAGTAACAAATATTCTAGATTTTTGGATTTTTTTAATTGGTTTATATGTTAAAGGCTTTAAACTGTAATTATACACAGTATTGTGCTAAATCTTTCTACAGATTCAATAACATCCATTTTTATATCCCCTTTCTATACCTATTTATCCTGAGCAGGGCATTGGGGTCTGAAGCCTGTCCCAGATCTCACTGTGCAACAAACAGGGGCATTAACGAATCAAGAACAATGCTGAGAAAATAATTAAATTGCCACTCCAGTGACTCATTTTTGAAAGGTTGTTTCACTTTTCAGACCCGGCTAGAGAATGTGGCAGAACATGCTTTTTTTTCTGCAGACAGAGATCGAAATCCAGTTTACAAGCTCTCTTCGTCTGTCGTGTTCATGCTGCTATTGGAAATCAGGTCTGAACTTTTTCCCAATCACAAGTCAGCTTATGTTACCTGATTGTACTTAAGTTCCCAAGTACAATGACATAATCTAAAAAGAAAAGCTGTAAGCACTCTTCATACCTTGTTGAACTGAATCCAATTTATCTCAAATAAAAAAGAGAACATCACGAAGTGAAACCCAGTCACAATTAACCCCATCTCAACAACCTTTGAAAAATGTAAAATAAATAAAAATCCAGTTAGTGCATATGTTTCCCCAAGGCTGTGTAGTTATTATCATGGTTAAATTAGTCTGAATAAAATGTGTTATTTGTGCTGGTTATGCTATAGGCTGTGGTATCAGCTCTTAGCAAGCAATGTCAAACATCAATACATTCAACAGGGTTCTCTCGACATCCTACATGCTTTTCTATATTTTTTTTTCAATGTTTTCACGCTGCCACCTCCGCCATCTCTATCTGTGGACTGCAACAAAGTTGTGCCGCAGCGTTTTATCATGCCCCTCTCAGTTGATCACAGAGCACAGGAAGTACCCCCGAGGCTGTTCGTGTCTGTGTGTGGCCGTGCGTGTCCGGCCCTGTGAGTTCGAGAGTTTGTGTATGCCAAGACACGGCGAGCATCTGTAGGGCACCGGAGGGTAATGCATGCCTTGTCTCAGGTGGACAGCAGGAGGGAGTGTGTGTTGCACTCAGGGTACAGAGCTTGGCAATTTCATGCTCCTCGGCGCGTACAGCACTCACCCAGGTGCAATACGCTGTGAAGTTGGAGGCAGAGTGAAGCATTAAGAGAATGAGAAGTAAACAGACCTACATAAATAAAAAAAAAAAAAAACTGTGCCCTATTACTGCAGTTCTGAGTGGAGTTGGAGGCTTTGAGAAGATTCTGAAAGTATTAGGTTTGCTTCAGGAGTTTTTCAAAGTTGGTACGAACCCACAAGTGTACACAGTTTTCAGCCTCCATCTTATGAATTACTTACTGTATATGACTTACTCAAGGCTGTTTCTAGCTTTTTGTGGTCCTATTTTGTAATATAACCTATGTAATATAACCATGCAGTATGGCAATGCTGTATTGTACTACTCGGGTTGATCAGCCCACGATTAAATGCAACAGCACGACCACAGTCTGAACTGTTGGCAGAAGGCAGAAGGCAGAAGGCTGGGGCGAGGTGCCTTGCTGAAGGGTAGCTCGGTGGCGGTAACGATGGCAAGGCGCTGCTCTTTCAACCGGGTTTATTCTGTTGATCAGGGGATGGAGGAAGTGACCGCTTGGGCCTGTGCCAGTGCAAAAGGAAATCAGGCTACACGCTTTCATTGATCCAAGTAATAAGACTGCAACCACAGTAAGATGGTAAGTGAGTAGATCCAGACTTCATTCTTGTCCTTGCAGACAGCAGATGGCAAAAATAGTCAGCGCAAAGTTGATTCAGCAGCTGTCCTGGAGCTTTCAATTCTATCACAGGATCTTCCTCAGCAGACGGAGTCTGCCCAGTTGTCATAGAAATGTAAATGTTAAAATTCCCTTCCTTATTACCAATGTTATCTTACATATTTTTTTTTAAATTTTTTTAATTTCACAGTTCATTAAAAATTTTTAAATGAACTGGGCAATTTCATCTGCTGAGGAAGATTGCTGTAATTCAAGAAGAATCTCAGAGCTATCATATTTGTATGTTTTACATGTGCTTCATATGGGTTTTCCCTTAGGGACATATTCACATTTTTTCAAGTCTTTCTTAAAACCACACTCAACTGCCCATATGTATAACGGAACAGTTTTTGGCCGCTGTAATGGTTCCTGCTGTCCATACTGAGACAAGATTCCTTTTTAATGGGATTCTAATTTAAGTGAGAGGGCACAAATCCACTATTCTCATTCTGCGCTAATAGGCATTTTTAAGTTCGGCTGAAGCTAATGTGAGGCTTCAGCAGTCTGACAAATCAAATGGGTTACAATCTTTTTAGCACAAAAATCCTCTTTTTGATACTGTCCCTCCACAGCACTGTTTCCAGGGAGACAAAACTATAGAATTTCATCTCAACAAGACTGTGACTTTGTGTGAATAGAAAATAGAAAACTGTCCTCGTCTCTTCTTCCTCTGTGTATGGTTCCCTTGTCTCGCTCGCTCTCTCTCCCTCTGCGTCTTGTTTCCTGTCTCATGTGTGTGTGTGTGTGTGTGTGTGTGTGTGTGTGTGTGTGTGTGAATGGTGTGCTTGGTTTTGTCTTTTGTGTGCTCTGCAGTCTGTCCTCTTTCCAGGTCCATGGAGGAGATGAGGTTGTGTGGCTCACGTCCCGTCTGTTTGGCAGCACCTCAAAGTTGCTGGGCGTCACCCACATCCATATTCATCATGCATGTTTAGGATGCATCTATAATATTGTCATCCCAGTTTTCCGTACTATAATTTTGCTCTATTCTGTACACGACCATCTATAGCAAGTTTGTCCATCCTCTAAGAGCGGCCCCTCTTCTGTTGCTCTGCCTGAGTATTCTTCCATTCTTAATCAATTTGAATGGTTTACAACTTGTGTTTTACATTAATTTCACCCGTTAATTCAGTTATTATTATTATTATTATTATTATTATTACTACACTAGCATTATCCAGGTTGGCATATAATTAGGGGTAGAAGTAGTCCAAACAACAAGTCATGGAAGGAACAGACATGACTCACAAATCAAGGAGTAAATTAAGAATACACAGCCCAGAGACCTTGCATGAAAGGGCAATGGTGTTCAATACATTGTAACACACTTCCTGGAAGCTGCTCCACAGAAAGGAATAAAGGCTCAGATCAGCAAATGTATTTTATTGTACATTTACAAAACAACAAGAGTACAAAAAATCAGCCCACAGACATTTTTCTGTTTGTTTTGGAAGGAGTATATGCAAATTTCATTTCACAACTGCAGCAAACAGTCCCTCAGATGAACAAGGGGAAGGGAGCAGAGAGGAGCGGGAGGGGTTACAATCAAACTTTCATAAAGCCTGTCTGTCTGCTGGCACACTGGAACAGATTGCTGCAGAGAAACCAAAGGAAACATAGAAAACTATGACATTCTTATCGGACTACATAGGTGCAGGGAT
Source organism: Xiphias gladius (assembly GCF_016859285.1). Classification (NCBI taxonomy): domain Eukaryota; kingdom Metazoa; phylum Chordata; class Actinopteri; order Istiophoriformes; family Xiphiidae; genus Xiphias; species Xiphias gladius. The sequence continues at coordinate 25,520,739 of NC_053416.1, read as the reverse complement.
CTCAGTGGGGAAGCGCTCAGGCAGAGGTGTCCTTCCGAGAGAGCGAGAACCCGCTCGTTTTGGCTTTTCCAACCGCCCCTCTCAACCAGCAAACACACTTTGTGCTTCATATTTTCTGTTGTTTTGCCATCACAACAAGAGAGTGCAACAGTAGTTAATGCTTTTCCAAAAAGTATACATTTTGACAAAAAAGTTGGCACATTCAAGACGACATGAGCTTTTTTTATAATAACAGACTTTTTTTGTTTTACATTTGTGAGTTTTTTTTTTAATTTTTTTTATTATCCTCATAAATACAATATACGTCTCTTTCCCTGTATCCAGAGCCCACAAAAGAACAGTACAGACACAGGTATTTACAAATCAAGGGAGAGGAATGAACTCGATAGCTCATAAATTATCATAGTAATACCAAAAAACAAAATGTAAAGTCCATTGTTCTTTCTTTCACAGCAGTGACAGAGTCTGGCATCCAGACACCCGAAACTTCTTCTCTTGTTCAGCTCATTGCGTCCACGGTGGAAAGCAGGCGGATGATGGAGGCATTGGTGGTAGGCTGACAGAGTCACTGGTGTCCTTATCTCATTTCCTGGAAAAAGGGGGAAAATATTTACATATAAGTCAAGGCAGATGCTGGGCTTATATACTCATATCAAGCCTTGCTCAAGTGGACAGTGGGTGCTGAAGACAGGAAGCACCATCGCTTTCTCTTCTTAAGATTTTTTTACAGCCCTCGCTTTCTGACCCGGAAGCTACTTCTCCAACAATCAGTCCACCTGATTAGGATTTTTAATATGCTGCGGAAAAATGAAAACCATTGAGAGACAATAAACCATTATGCCGGGAGCAACAGAATCTTGCCGTGGTTTGGTATCGCAACGGGTCAATTTTGTCACGACTGTCAGTTTTATCAAGGTTGAGTCAGTTTTGTCAAGACTGCTCTGTCGTCAGGGGTAAGGACTTCAATGTATTTCCTCTCAATCGAGGTCCCGTTTAGTAATAAGGTGTGATCCTGTACATTTTTATACTGTATGTGTTTCCCAAAGCAGCACTTCAGCACAAGCAGACTCTGCTATGCACTTCTTGACTTAAGCCTTCCATGCTGTTCTAGAGGCTGCTGAAAGACTCTCAAGTAACATGTTGTATTTCTGTGGGCCGCGTAGATATCAAAAACACATCAATTCCAAATTGTGAATGTCGTAAACAACAAAAAGAAATGTTTTATACTTGGAATTACTCAATATAAAATCAAATCTAATGTGCAGTGAACTGTCAGAGCTGTTTATGATTCAACTTACTGGGTAGAAGTCTGTTTCAGAAGGTGAACTTGATCACTTTAGCTGCTGCTAGACACGCACCTTACTCTTCTGCACATATGAAACTGAAAATAAAGCAGTGATGTTTCTGTACATTCCATGAATATGCACATCATCTGTTTGGATTGTCATCATTTCTGTAGTAGTCAATCTACTGTATATGAGCATGTGGCAAACTGTGCACCATAAATAAAAAGAAACATGGAGATGGAAAATCTGAAAACAAAAAATGGCATTTCAGCCAGAAAATATTTTATATTATATTATATACATATATATATATATATATATATATATATATATATATATATATATATGTATATATGTATATATATATATATATATGTATATATATATATATATATATATATATATATATATGTATATATATATATATATATGTATATATATATATATATATATATATATATATATATATATATGTGTATGTATATATATATATATATGTATATATATATATATATGTATATATATATATATATATTATATATTATATATATATATATATATATATCAGGCAGGAATAGAGAAATTGCACATCAATTAAACAAATCAAATGTTCAGTCATTTATTCTTGTGTGTGTGTAAAAACCTAAGTGAAACAGGTTTCACGTAGCTCTGTACAAGTAGGTTGGAAGCACTTGTTAATTGATCATTGCTGAGAGTGCCTTAAGTTACAATGCCTTTTTTAAACACCTCCCACGGTCAGAAAATGCGTTTGGGAAGCAGGGCCCTGGTCTTAAATCTAAACTGGTCGTCAAGTCAACTGGTCTTTATTGTGGTCCCTCAGAAACGAGTTAATTGGTCATCAAGCATGTGTTGCTCAAAGCGTCACCTATGCATGAACGATGTCTGGTGAAGAGAACAAGTCTTGTGTGTTCCCCACATCTAATGGCGTGTCTCTAAGTTTCATACATGCCTGTGCTATGACAATAACTGCACACTTGATGTGCATTGTCACCACAGTCTCAGAGCAGATGTAACAGGCTCGAGGACAGCAACACCCCCCACCCATCCTAGACTGACCGCCAGGGTCAAAGGGCAAAGATAGCAGTCAGCAACTGCACAGGAAGAAGGGGTAACCTAATCCAGGCTTCCTGTGGAAACAGCCCAAACTTTATTGCGAAGGATGTAGTGCTTTCATGTCCCCGACAAGGCGTGAAAAGGCCAGTGAGGGTCAGTTAGGGGCAGTTGGGGGGCTGAAGTGTTCCTTGCTGCCCCACTGGGGGCGACCTGAGAGGCACCAGATACAAGGGACCTCTGTGTGTGCATGTGTTGAGAGCGAGCGAAAAGAGCAATTGTGTCTGCCCGTGTGTCACTTTTACAAGTGTCTTTGCTCGGTTCCCATGTCAGATGTGTGTTGGGGTCAGCGTGGACTGACCCATGACGGGGCCATCCTTTCTCTTTCTCTGCACACAGGCAGCTTTATGACGCCTCAGGTTACAGCGTTAAACTTAACAACTACAGCACTTAAAGAAGCATCAAAGCTGCTACACAGCCCATTTCTCATGCAGCCATGCCTACGTATGGATGTTGGCTGACGTACCTCAATGTCATTTCCTCTCAAAGTCAATTTGATTGCTTTACTTGTAACCTATGTGATTGTTGCTATACAGGTAATTTAGTTCTGAAACTGTGGAGGATCATTTTGCTAAAAAGTGAACCAAAAGCAGTGGTAGAGTAACTAACTGCATTTACTCAAGTACTGTACTTAAGCACAATTTTGGGGTATTTTTAATTTTTATTTACTTTTGAGCAATTTCATTTTCTTACTTTATACTTCTACTCCACTACATTTCAGAGAGAACTCTTGTACTTTTTATTCTTTTCCATTTATTTGGCAGCTATAGTTTCTAGTTACTTTTAAAATCCAGATTCTGTATATAGAATATTAAATTGTAATGGAGCATTTTTGCGGTATAAGTGTGGTATTGCTACTTTTAAGTGGGTAATTAACAGGTTAGGTAAAAGATCTGAACATAGTTGATAATAATTTAAATCAACAGAGATGATGATAATTGTTTTTTTGTTCTACTTCTAGAGATAATCATACGCTATGAATAAATGTTGGAAAAGGAAAAGGAAATTGGATACTGAAATAATGTTACAAATATTGTGAAATAACAATATGAAATGGAAAGAAAATTGGAAAAATATAAATGAAAAATGTAAAATCTTTTGGAATCTTCAAATCGTTAAATTTGAAATGGCTTTTGTCATTTCAATATCTAATGACCTTTTCCAGTTTCTTTGTATTTTACATTTAATAATACCCTGATAATCATTAGGAGTACAATAAAATAATTATGTAATTTAACATTTCTCATAATTTTCCACTGATCCTTGGCATTTTATTTCTGGGCAAACTTAACCTCCATAATAAACCATCCTATTTAACACATTTTCCAAGTGTCTCTCCATCACGACGATGGCCAGGATTCTGACTTTAAGCAACTTCATGTGCTTTCTATCAGTTACTAACCCTGTCTACCTGCTGCAATGTTGTTTTTAAGTGTTGCCTCACCAGCATGAAATCTCTGCAGAGATTTCCATTCATCTGCCACAGCTTGTTCTGCCATAAAAGACACTGGCTCGTTGTGAGGGAGTCTGCATGTGGTGCACTTAAAGAAGCCCTCCCACTGCGAAGTGAGGCCTCAGAAGTGCACACCAGAGAGAGCAGTGGGCTTGCACTGTTTCTTACTGTAAAGCCTATCCTGAGTAGATGGTAATGGCAGATCTGTATGTATTAGCCTGAGAGCTCGTTTGTGTGTGTGTGGGCAGCAAGGGAGTGTAGTAGCTCCCACACGTTCTGTGGAAGATTATGTGTTTTATGGAGTGCAGGTAATGATATGTGGATAAAACTAAACCACATCAACCTTTCCATGGCATAGTCTTTGTTCCCATGCTCATGAATATCTGAAAGCATCAATTATTAAAACCACCGGAGGTGAACGGAGAACATTTTTTCTTGCATAAAACCACACTGAAATTATAAAACCATTTGCGTTGCTGTATTTTACCTCGTTGTGTTTCCTGGCCGAGTTGAGCCCCCGGGAGCTTGTGGAGCCTCTGGATGAGGAGCTTCCCGTGGTCGAGCAGTTACTGGACATCTGACTCCTGGAGAGGTAACAGGCCTTACTACCATACAGCATCATCTCCTCATCTGTGGAGGAAAGAAGATGGAGGATGACAGTGAGGCCTTGAGGTTGCCGTTTAACAGGCAGCAAAGTGTGTTGTTGGGAAAATGGTTTAAGTTAGATAGAGAAAGAACAGTTTTAGAACTCCTCTATTTTTGCAGTTGTTACTGAAATTCACATATTGTAATGTCTCAGAAATTAGGGCACAGAACAAATAAATGAAACTTTTGTTTAAACTAAATGAAAAATAACTTTTATAATAATAAAACTTTTAAATAAATAAATTAACACTAAAACTAAATGTTTGACTGATGCAGCTGTGACGTGTGTGCTTGCTAGTTACAATGTGAGGAATCCATTCATAGGAAATGATCTGGCACCCAGTCACCAGCCAGTCCCATTTTAATCTACTGTGTAACACTGGAGGGGGAAATACTGCAGTGCAGTAGTAGGACATGATACAGCAGAAATGTGGAAAAGGCCATATATAACTATATTTTACTCTGTCAGTGAAATATACAGGTCTTTTCATTCTATTTCTCATTTCTACAAAGAGCGAAATATTTCGGTACATGCACAATCTGCCCTAAGTTAGATTCTGCTAACCTTAAACTAGAAATGGTGTCATATGTGTCATAAACGAAATTATGACTGAAATACGAGACTCTGCAGAACTTTTTTCTTACTGTCAGCGTGTCTTTGTCCCGAGCCTTTCCGTTGGTGGCTACTGCTGCCGTACTCATTCCTCTCCAGGGAGGACAGAGCGCTATTCCCCACACTGTTGGCCTCCACGCACCCCTGGGGACCCTGCAACCTGTCCTCCTCTGGGGGCGGCTCCGGAGGTGGGGGCAGGTCTAAACACAAGAGATGGGGTGAAAATCATACGTGCAAGACCATCTGAGTTTGGAGTTTCAGGAGCTAATTTTAGTGTGAGGTTATTCTGTTACAGAATAGCTTTATATTGCTTTAAAAAAGAAGGAGAACGTTTCGTTTTTGTTTTCTGTTTTCCCATAATTGAAAGAACCCAAGAGACTAGTTAAAATGGTGTTTTCTTTTAGAAAACAGGGGTAATTTTAAATTAAAACTGACTGTCTTATTGTTAAAATGAGAGTTCTGGTTATGTGATTCACATGCAGCCACATGCTGTTAAACTGGTTTCAAGGTTATTTGATTGACAATGCAGTGTCACTTTAGATTCATAATCTTTTGCATTGCAGTGCGATGGTTATCTGGTAAACATATGGTGTGTGGAGAAATTCAGAGTCTGCAAACTAAGATTACAAGTCAGATTTATGTATATAATCAGGAACATTAGCCACAAATCTTGAATCAGAGTCATAAATATTCAACCACAGATGGTGTGTGTACTGTATGTGCTAGATTACTGTGATGCCTTTTTATTCACTCACTGACAAAGAGCAAGAGTATAAAGACAAAATAACTGCACAATTTTCTCCTGTGCAGTAGAGCTGCATATCCAGCTTCTGAAAACATTACTGTCCCCCAACAGTGCCATTGTCATGGTCATGCAAAATAACAGCCTTTTTGATAACACTTACTGAATTCGAGAAAATGTCAACCATGAAAAACAGAAATATAAAAGCTATTGTCCTTGTTCTGCTGAAGTGAACTTATTTGAATCCAAACTCAAACCCACTCACCTCCTTGCATATCTCTTCGGTATGCTGAACTCTTGGACACCTTTTTTTTCACTCTTGATTTTTGGTTGGGAGGAGTGCATGTATCTGCTGGGGATGAGCGACTGTGCACTGTATGCGAAAAAGCAAAAACATAACCATCAGAAAGTGTTTTTCCTCTATACTGAACCGACTGGTATTTGATGTATTTAATGCATATGGATTATTTAAATTACAAACAGTCAGCACAGTTTTAGGGTGAATGCATACACGTATATTCAGCTAAAGCAATCGAGCTTGCTAATGTGCATTTGTGCCTGTGTGTTACGCGCAGGCTTGTATGTGTGAGTCGCTTTACCAGGTGTAGTCGCGCTGCCGTTGTCTTCATTCAGAGCTGGCCCCTGGCTGTGCAGGCAGCGAACGGCAGGACTTTGGCACTGCAGAGTGCCAACTTCTGATGAGCCTTGATGCTGTTGGCCAGAGAGGTTGGGGTTGGACTGGGTGAGCGGCGGGCTTGGCGCCTGGGGAACTGGCACTGGACCGCAGGGTAACCTTCTGCTATGGGAAGTAAGGGCAAGATGTTAGTGGAAAGAACAAATGAATTGGAAGCTACATCTTTGCTAGAGGGTGAGGTTTATGTTACAGGAAAAAGTACAGATCGTGTGTGCTATTTTTATCCTCTGTTTGGTGCTGTAATATTTTTGCCCGCCTTCTCCTGTTATGATTTTAAATGTTTTCAGCTTCATTGTTATTTAAATGGCTGATAGAGCATCTGGCCAAGGGATTAGCCACTTGTCTAACAATGGCATATGTGGCTTGATGGACATTGTCGCTGTAAAAATAAAACAAATAAATAAATTAGATGAAATGATATAGATTTTCCTGAAGAAATTGTTGAGATGGATGTGAAAACTTGCAGCTACAATGTCAAAATAAACAACTAGAGTGAGACTAAAGCTGGTTTAACTTTAACTTTAACAAGGGTGTGTTGAATTGTGAATTGTGAAAACCACTTTTCATTTGTGATATTTTGTCTTGAAAAAGTTGCATATTCGCGCTTTAACGTCAAAAAGCCTCACAATAACAGTTAAATAAACGGATAAGACTGATTACACACTGTTACGGGGGAATTTCTCTATGTAAAATAGATTGATTTGAAAAAAATAACAGTAACTTGATTTTTTACCATTGCACTGTCCCTCTGTTCACTAGCAGTGAACAGTGGATGATAAAATCGAATTGGGGAAACACAACGATTAAAAATGAAATAACCTTCCTTCCACAAAGCAGAATCGAGGCTTGCATTCAGTAAATGTGAATAATGGATGAAAAATTGGTGTTTATGTTCATGAGTTAGTGTGTTAATGATGATATCTTTGCTTTTTGAAATTTAAAAAAATATTCAAACAGTGGATTCAAATACAAGCAGAACCATTAGGTGCTAGTCAATGCCGAGTCCTTCACATACCGTGACAGCTGCTGGCCATCTAGTTGGTTGAGGCGGGGGAGGTCATGGGGGGCTCGGGTCTCCTCGTGGGGTGACGGGGTGAGCGTGGCAGTCGACTGGTGACTGTAGGAGGTGGCCGGAGAGGAGGCGTTGTTCCTCTGCGGGGGAGAAGGTCCGTCCTCGCAGCCCTCCATCAGGTAGGTCCTCTCAGGGAGGGGAGGGCACCACTCCTCATCCGAGCTACACAGACAAAGACATAAAGATAGGGATACAGCTAAATGATGCAGTGTAGGAGATGCAGCTGGATCTTATCCTTATGTGCTCTTAAAAGATATTGTTGAGGTCAACCTGGTTGTTGGCTGGTGCCTTCAAATGCAGCTAGCTATGAGGCTACTTAGAGATTACTGCTGTTCTTTCAGGCTCGACTCAAGTTAGAGGGCCTTGCCACTGGCAAAAGTGCAGGAGGCTAAGCTTCCACTTGGGTGTGATACTCACTAACAATTTTGCCCTGAGGTTGCAGGGAGCAACTGGTACAGAGGAACACAGCTAACTATGTTTCAAGAGTTGGAAAAACAGCTAAATCACTAAAGCAATTGACCAAGGCTGAGGTAATTGAGTTGTCAAAGCCAGAAGCATAAGAACCACATCGGGTTTGAGACTTAATGTGCCTGTTAGAAGTGACAGTAAGTCTAAATGATGACGTAGCTGTGTAATACTAATTTATAGAGATGTCTGTTTGAGAAAGGGGAGTGGGAGTCTGACTCACCCTATGTCCATGTCCTCCTGCTCTGGGTACTGGTCATCCTGCTCACACTGTTCCAGCTCTCCAGTGGGGGGCGGCGGGGGCAACGCCTCCATCCAGGTCAGCGACGGGGTCTTGACAGGCTTACCCATCGCCTTCTGCTTGGGTTTACCTACAGAACAGACAGAGAGAGGAACACAATGATTCACCTGAAGAAGACAATTTGTCACACTGAGCCGATTCATCATGAGCATGATTTGACACCTATACCAGCAGGCCTGTGGCTGAAAGATATGAATATGTCTATGAGATTAGGGCCAAATGGGCAAGCAAAATGAGATTCTTAGAAGATATAGAAGAACTGTTTTCTTTTGACCTTTCTAGAAACCTTTTCCTGGGTGCAGTACTGATGCTAAGTCGAGTCAATTTATTTATAAAGCACATTTAAAAACAAAAGATGTTCACTCAAATTGCTTCTACGTAAAAAATTCAACCAGATAAGAAAAATAAGTAACGGAAATAAGGGCTGCAGCTAACAATTATTTCCATTATCGACTAATCAATTCATCATTTGGTCTGTAAAGTGTCAAAAAATGGTAATAAATATCTGTTACAGTTTCCCGAAACCCATGGTTATGTCTTTAAATCACTTGATCCAACCAACAGTCCAAAACCCTAAAATGTTCGGATTACAATCACATACGGTACAACAAAGAGTTCCTCACAACTGAGAATCTGAAACTAGGCAATTATTGGTATTTTTGCTTGAATAATTACTTGTCAAAATAGTTGCTTATTCTGTTGATCAACTCATCAATTACTTAACTGATTAATTTCAGTTCTAATGAAAATTATTAATTATAGATTAATGCAAAAATATTATAGAAAACCATTGAATAATAAAAACAGAATGTGGACAGTCATGTAGTCAGAACATTTGAAAAGATAAAAGCTGGGTTTTTAGTATAGTTGTCACAGTCTGGAGGCAACACTGGATAAAGCGTAACCACACGATTTCATTTGGGAGTGTGGAATGAGGAGCAGTGATTGGTCAGCTGAGGAGCCTGGAGGTGGAGTAGGGGCTGAGGACATTGGAGATACAAACTGGTGCCAGACAACACACACACCGCAACTAAACACATGCTTTGCTGGTTCGGTTTTATAAGCTGCAGCAAAAAAATCTGTGTATACTGAGCAAAGACAGAAAAGGTCATGCTTGTGGTGCATCCTCACCATTGCAGCGGTCCGGCTGTGCGTACTGAGCTCCAGAGGGCCCCGGCTGGGTGATCCAGTGTCCATCATCCTGATGCTCACTGCTGTGGGCCGGCGCCTGTGTCTGGTTGGTGAAGGGCATAATGGAGGTGGAGGCATAGGGGGTGGTGGAGGTGTGCTGGGCATAGGTGAAGCTGTGCAGGTCCTCGCTGGTGGCGTCTATGGTGCTGTAGATGGGACCTTCAGTGGAGCCGCCCATGCTGTACTTCTCCGTCTGATTCAGGTAGTTGGAGATACCAGCTTCTACACAGGGACAGAGGCTATATTTAGCACAGTTTTCTTGCGTTTTTGGGAGTCTGTTAACTCTGTTTTGTCAAACTGAGCTATTCTATTTATCACCATGCTCAATGACGCTTCACCTCAATAAGAAAATCTGCCACAACAGCTATTACATGAGCACGACAACACAATAACAGACATTCATACACTGTATCTACCAGACTATTCTGTCGAAGCAGCATCCTACCATTGTAGTATCTCTCAGCTGTGTCTTGATTGGCGCTGCAGCAGTTGACGGCCTCCTTACCACTGTGGACCAGGTTGGTGGTGGGCCAAGAGTCTGCCAGCCATGGGTAGTTGCCCATGTTGCCTGCCAGCACGCCGGGTCTACAGAGACATTCTGGCATTAATTTAAGGCTGGGTGGGACACAGTACAACACCAACGACTGTCCAGATGGAAATACAAGAAACAGCAAAGAAAAAGCTGCGTGTGTAGACAGTGAGAAACATTTACAGTTATCACTCCAGTCTACTGATGAGGGTAAGTGTTAAAAAGAGAAGACAGATTACAGACACATAATAGAAAAAAGACAAATGTTGGACATAATTTAATTACCTTCCATTGAGTCCTGATGCCTCTCCATGAGGGAAACCAACTGCAGAAGACAAAGAAAAAGAGAGAGTGATGAAGAGAAGTAAATGACCCACGCAGTGAGGATTAAATTATTTTTTTTTTTTTTACATCATACGTGCTCCTAAAAAATGTATTTAAATATGAAATGCCTTTGGCAACAATCTGATCTCCACTTAAGGTACTTTTCATGATTTCTGTCATAAGTGCAAAGTATCATCCCAGGCAGCAGCATCAGAGAGCCTCAGGTCAGTAACAACAAATCATTCCACATCACCATCATTCTTCCTGACCTGCTGGTGTGTAGGCGAAGGAGGCAGTGTAGTGGCTCAGCTCCTTCCTCTTCTTGCGCCTGCAGTAGATCCAGACACTGAAGCCCATGAGGATGACCCAACAGGCTCCGCCAATGCCTGCAATGAATGCTGGCTGCTTGACCACATCAGTAATCTGCTCGGCCAGACTTACGCTGCTCTCCTCGCCGTTGTTGCTGGTTCCACCGCTGCTGCTGCCGCCGCCTGGCATGGAGGGCTGTTCAGCTGGTAACTCTGGGAGAAAGAAAACAGGAGGGACGAGGGCAAAATGAGATGAGAAAGAAGAACTGAGTGAGAACGCAGCAATGCTCTGAGCTAAATGCTAAAGTCATCATGGCAACGTGCTCACAATGACAGTGCTAACATGCTGAAGATCAAAAAGTAAAATGTATACCATGTTCACCATCGTAGTTTAGCGTGTTAGCATGCTAAGATTATGGATGCTAATTAGCACAAAACCCAAAGTACACCTGAGGCTGATGAAAATGTCTTTAGTTTTGAACGTATTTGGTCAAAAACCAGAGTACTGGACAAAATTAAAATTTTGACCTGATGATGGTACTAGATGAAGAGTTAAGGGGTCATCAAAGTTACACATACTGGTGGTGGATGGATTCTGGTCCAAATCCGGACCAAAAGACAATTATTCCTATTATTATACCCAACCCTTAACAAAATTTAGGTGTAACCTTATCGGAACTGCTTGCAAGTGACACATGGCTATTTCATCACCTCACCAGTCATTTTTCACGCTAGAAGCTGCATTTTGAATCAAGCTGTCCTCAGAGTAAGGTGTTGAGAACCACAAAGCTGGAGAAATCTGCCGTTTTTCTATAACTTAACTTAAATATGATTATGAAAATTTGTAAGTGGACCTGCTTGACTTGTATTTGATGTCATTAGGACTCATCTTCTGGGATACATGAAAATCTATACCAGATGTCATGGCAATCAATCCAATAGTTAGTAGTTCACTCCAAACCAAAAATATTAACCTCATGTTGGAACAAAAGGAAGTTCGTCTTCTTGTCACCATAAACGTGTGTACAAAATTTCATGACAATCCATCTAAGGGTTGATAAAACAATTCAGTCTGGACCAAAGTAGTGGACCAACAGGCGTGGCTAGAGACGTTTGTCTCTCGTACATCTGTATGTTGTCCCGCCCTTATTGTTTTTCTCATTGTGGACTCACTGATGAGGACAGACACGGGCTGACTGCGAGTGCCAACACCAGCGCTGGTCACTGCCGCCACCTCCACCTGGTAGAGCACACCGGGAATCAGGCCTTTCAGCACGGTGGACAACGCGTTTCCGTCCACCGTCTTGTTGATGTAGTAGCGCGTCTGGTTGTCTCCACCACTGCCCACACACCAAACCTGTATGGATACAAAGAGTTGGAACTGAATTTGTTTTGCAGCTGCTTTTGGTCTCTGCTGTGTTTTTGTGACACTTTTAGATACTAGTCTGATATTCCTCAGCTCAGAGTGAATTTGCGTTTTAATTCGCTGAAGAAATAATGAACCATGGGCTGCAACATTTGATCTATTCAGAACGACATCAAAGCATGGTCAGACGTTCCCACTGTTAAATGTACAAAAGTCATTGAACTTCACCACGAACCAGTGTGTTCTACTCTGCGTTTGAAGTTTTAGAAAGACTGCCTGGATTCTTTTTTTCCTTTGACAAGGTTTAATCTCTGTATGTACAATGATTGAACAAAACATTAGGGCCATCTTGCTGAGATTGAATCACATTTCTTTTTTGTGCTATCAACTGTCCTCCAATAACCCTCTGCTCCCTTCATTCTACATCATTTTTTTTGATAAATATAAGTTTAATTAAGGAAATCTCATTAGTTTTAACATCTTATATATAAAATATTGTGCACGTTTTGTGTGAAATGAAGCTCATTGCATGCCATATATGCTCCATGCAGTGTTTTCTCTACTTGTTACGTGTTTTTTAGCGGCTTTGTGCTATTTGTCTGTTGGTGTTGGTGATTGGAGCTTGTTGCCTTCAGATAAAACTGCTCTTGTGTCAAATGCATGACTTGACTCAGCCGAGGCGTGTTTACCTTGTAGTCCTGGATGACTCCATTCTGCATCTCGCTAGGTGGAGGCTCCCAGGAGACACTGATGCTGGAGCTGTTGCTTAGCTTCACTGTTGCGACCGTAACAGCTCTGGGTGGCGCACTGGGGACTTTGATAGGTGGGAAACAGCATGCATGTCATTTCATCAACATACTGATACATGGCACAGTGAATGGCATAGAAATTGACATACCGTATAACGTATAAAGCAAAAGTTAAGAAACATGAAAGTGAACTGTAGCGGGAGGGGAAATTAAGTTTTAGCAAGTGCTTTTAAAAGTTTTATTTTACTTATTTATTTATATTTTGCCAGAATAAGCTACCCAGGCAGGTCGATCCTACGTCTATAAGGGCTGATGGCAAAAAAACACAAATGTCGACTCTCTTGTTTTTAATCTAGATAATCTAGATTCCATCGGCCAATGTAAACTTGCTGAGGACCTCGGGCTGGGTTACGCTGAAATGAATGAAAATAGGGATCAATATAATTAATCCAAATACAGGAGGATAGAAAATTAACCCCAAAATGAGATAACATTACTAGCGTGCATGCAGTGCCATACAGGCTAATGAACAGCCATTTTCAAGGCCCCAGAACGTCAAAGAAAACATAGCCTAGAATATAAAAATAATTTTTCTTTGAATTTATCTCAGATACAGACATAATTTATGAGATTTTTCTTACCTTCTTCTGGGGTTCGGATCAGTAATGTCCGGCTGTCCTTGCCCTGGAATTCATCGAAATAGGGACGGATCTTTATCTCATACTCAGTTCCTTTGAACAGGCTGGTGAGGACGGCGCTGCGCTCGGAGGGGGAGTTGATGTCCTGGAGGAGCCAGGTTCCCCCGCTGGGTCGGTAGAATAGACGGTAGCCCTGGACATACTGAGACTGACGGTCAACCTTGATGAATTGAAGGTGGCGGCGGGGGGAAAATGAGAAAAAAACAGAGGCAGAAGGCAGATGGAGATAAAGTCAAACAGTGAATTTCTCCTTTACTTAACCCTAACTGAGCCCTCAAACGTTCCTACTCTAAATACAACAAAGATTTGAGCCACTCACAGTCCAGGATACTCGGATGGAAGCAGGCGTTAGCGTGACAGGCTCTTGAAGCTGGACAGCCACCTCTCCCAGCTCCCTCTGCACCTGTCTGTGGTCCACTCCCTGACCTGTAGGACTGACATCTGAGGGAAACACATATATTCATACTCCTTAGAGCGCTGCTGCCAATGAATTGGCACACACTGTGTGGATTTTCACGATAATAGATCTGAGTCATGCTTTATTTGGTGTGAGAAGGATGCAGACTGACCTTGTGTTCTGACAGGCTCAGAGATGGGGCTCGGGTCACTGAGGCCGTAGGCATTGACGGCTCGGACAATGAACAGGTAGATGGTGTTGGGGAGAAGACCGGTGATTGTGTGTGTTTCCATCTTGACCATGTCGGCTACGGTCTGCCATGTGCTGCCCGCTGATTGGCTGCGAAAAGTTAGGAGAAAAAACTGTTGTTAAGTTTCTGATACCAGTGTGATATTTACCGACCACAGTTTGATCCCTAATCTTAGACTACACAGGTGCTTGTGTGTACTCTCAACATCTCAAGTCAGAATCTATGCATGTGACATGTACAGTATAGTATTTGATGTAACAATACAGTGGAGAGTTGAAGAATCAAGCGTATTCTTTTTGTCACTGTTGAAAGAAAAGAGTAGTGGAGAAAGTATGCCTTCCAATGTCAAAATACTCCACATCTAAAAGTCAAGCACTGAAAATGTTACTAAAGAGAAAGTATGGATGTATTACTTAAGTATACTTTATGTCACAGTTATCCAGAATGAAAATAATCCAAAATTATTAAATAATTACGGAATTAAGCAAAAAGCAGAAAATCCTCACGTCAGAAGCTGGACCAATGAAATATTTGGCATTTTTGCATGAAAAATAACTTAAACTACTATTAAAATAGTATTATTTTTCTGTCAGTTAATTAATTAACTAAGCATTTAAGCTGTAATTGTATGACCTGTTGGGTAGTTAGTTGGACAGTCTAAAACACAGCATGATAATTTATGAGCTCTTCATATGTTTTGATTGTCAAATCTTAATTTGTACAGGGACTAGTAGCTACAGCTGTCAAAAAAAAAATGTGAAAGCGCTCCCTGTGAAATGTAGCTTAAACTACTCACATAAAGTACAAGTACCTCAAATCAAAGTACAGTACTTGAGTAAATGTACTTAGTTACATTCCACCAAAGAAAGACGGCATACAAAAAGCTGTGTGTGTCTGCGCCAGTTTCATGCTGCATTCAGGAGCTGCATTCATGCTGATTTGATGTGCAGCTACACAATTAACCAGTGCATGGGAAGATCTCAAGGCAAAGGCAGGATCTATTTTTGGCTTCCTCTAGTATGTCTTATCTGGTAAACAATAGCAGATGTGAGAAAAGTCACTTGGTTCAGACAAGTTTGTGCTCACTAGAAGATTTCCTTTCATAATATACAATTTGCTGTCCTGATGAATAATGTAATGAGGCTTGTAAGAAGGCACAGCTGCCTGCAGGAAACGATCTTGGCCTTGTGGCATTCACCCAGATGCATAATCCCACCACCCCTCAAACCTGTTCCCCTTTTCCTCCCATCTCCCTTTTTCTCTGTGAATTTATTGTCACCTTGGCAGAGCAGCAGTCACAAAAAGGCCTCCCCAACCATTTGTTTGACACTTTTAGATTTTCCCCAAGGGTACTGAGGGGGTTTGTGGTGAACTAGCTTCAGTGCTGAATTGCACAATGAGACCAAAGAGGAAAACCACTCATGAATACTCATTGCGTATGTGTGAGTGCTAGCTGCCCTGAGCCAGCACTACATTCAAGGTAACTTTGTGGAGGAGATGCTCAGGGGGAGTTCACACAGTCACACACAAGGCTGTGGCCCCCAAAAAAGAGAAAATGAATGCAGTCTTAGCAGGAGAAGGGGAAAAGTCTGCCTTTTTACATTAACGAAACACTATTACACATTGCATTTGTGTAAACACACACACACACAAGCCCCAACCGTTTCCCTTCCCTGTGCTCCTACAAGCAAACCATAGCACCTCAGTCAAGGAAATGCTATTGCAAACATCCCAGCGGTCCCCTCCAGCTGCTTTATAAAGAACCAGTTTGCGTTACCCGGAAATGCTCAACTCAGCTGCCATGGGCCACGGTTTATGTCTGGATCTGATTAAGCTCGGCCAGTGTTCCCCTCTTTATCGAATTGGAAGGACAGATTTTCCCATAACACTGCCTATCTTCATCTGAAGGCCCACTCCCATCCGTCGAGCCACCCATACTGCTCTGCTAAATCTACTTTTCTCCTAATTAATCCAAGGTGAACTTCCTCTCCAGTGACAGTACCTGAAGGTTTCATTCAGGTTCACGAGTGTCCAGATTTGCCATGGAGGACAAGACTGACAGTCTCTCACTGTGTAGTCTGTGCATGTGTGTGAGCACCAGCAAGGGTTGGTAGACATTTTTTGGCTAGTTGTGTCGGACTGAACTGATTCGTAAAACCTTAAGTGAAGTGTTACAATCTTTGTACATTTCAGTCTGTAGTTTGTCTTTATTCTCAAGATCTTATTATATTTAATAAATGTGGTAGCTTGGATGACTTTAAAGAGCTGCAAACTGTGAACAAATCTAGTTAGTCTGGGCTTTCAAAAGGTTTTCTCTTCTGACATCACCAATACTCTTGCAGTACAACTGTCAAATCTTTTTAGGTATTCAGTACAAGAAGAATACAGCCTTGACTGCTCAGTGAAGAAGAGACATTTGTGGAGATTATTTGAAGAAAAAAGCACACAGGCAGAGAGCGGTGAAGGTCCCCTCGTCAAGGCCAAATCTCATTTGTCCTTGACGACCATGAGGATGTACTGACATCGGGTAAAAACAGGGGAAAGTGTGTCGATTTGTGTTTTTACCATTCAGGTGTGAAACTCACCTGAAGGCCTCAATGATGTAGGAGGTGACGGCAGCTCCTCCCTCGTGGGCATTGGGTTGCCAGGTCAGAGAGACGCTGTTCTTGGACACATCTGTGACTATGGGTTTGTGCGGAGGACCTGGCAACTGGAAGGGCTCTGTGGCCTGAGCTACTGATGGGTCTGCACTCTCTGGATGGTAGGAGAGCAAACAGAGGTGGAGGCAGGAAGGAAGAGAATGAAGCGAGAGGAGGAGGAGGAGAAACAAAAGCAGAGAGAGGAGGAGGGTGCAACGTTTGCCTTTAGCGTTACCGTTTCATAATGTCCTCTATATAATTCCACTAATGTTGAGTGAACATTTGCATCACCCTCGCTGCAGGCTGAGCTCCTCACTTCTAACAGACTTCACAATTTTTGCTATTCATGACAATTATTTGATCTTAACTAACCACTGCGATGCTAATAGTCAAATAACAAACATAGGTGTCATCAGAGCAGCTTGTTAACTCCTTCATTTACTGCCACTAATGAAATTTCTACTGCTTGAAATATTTTAAGTGCTAATGCCTGAGAGAATAAAAAGGGCCTAGGCTAACAGACGGTCTTGCTTTGAGCAGCAGCATCACTACACCCCAAATAAGGGCAATAGCATGTCTTAACTTTTATTTATCCCTATAAATGTGTCTGTTCTTTTTCAACATCAGGCTTCACACTCATGCACTTAACAGGCATTATTATTTGCGCTCTGCCCTCTAACAGCCTCAGGACCAGCAGGGGTTAAATGCTTTAATTAGACTCACCTACTTGTTTAATTGGCCATCAGTTAAATGGTCACAAGGAACACTACCATGTTACTCGGACTTTTTAAATTAAAAATCACACATTAAGAATAACTTCTCAGTGTGTAAATCTCCTTATCTGCAGTAACATTTTAATGTGTCAACGATAAGGTCATTACTGTTAATTAAAACAGTCTTACACAGTGACTTTTCTAAGTTTACACAAATTAATAACAGAGCAGAAATAGAAGACTTATATTAAGGATTTTTATACGCTTCCTCGTTTTAGCCTGCATAATTTTTTTTTTAAATTATATATCGCTATGTTGTTATACGTTGTCACTTCATAGAGCTGCCATTTGCATGTATTTAAACCCCGCAGAGACAATTTACCTTTGACTTTTAGCACTCCACTCCAACTCGTCTCTCCACTGGAGCTGGAAGCCAGGCAGGTGTAAACCCCAGAGTCCGTTTCCTGGCAACAGTAAAGTGTGTGTCATTACGTTAGTGTGAGTGCGTGTCTGGGTGTGTGTGTGTTTGTGTTTGTGTGAGCGTGTGATACTATGTTAATGCACCCATTACCAGTGATTGAGACTAAATGTCATATCTCTCACAGCAGAATGTTTGTACTCAGAATACTGAGCAGAGGGAAGTAAGTGTGGATAAAAAGCTGGCAGAACAGGGAGCTGTTATTCACACAAAGCCAACCAATTTTCGTATCAAATAAGATTGGCTTTTTAATATCAGTTTACATCAATTTGTGGCTCCCTTGGTGCCAATAAGTTTAAAAAGTTCATCCGAAATGCTATCAAGAGCCACCACCTTTTATCTTTCTGTATTCGTAGAGCATCACAGTGGGTTCATGGAAGAAACCTCTCACGTTGGCAGGCAGGAAAATCACTGATGACATCTTCTAAGTTTCTAAGATGAAACTTACATGTATCGCTGACAGTATGGGCAGAATTACAGATGCATGGATAGATAGAATAAGATGAAATTTTTAGACCCTAGACAGGTGAACTTTAAAGGCACATGGGGCCTCATGGTAATGCAGATGGATTTCATCTGCATGGTTCGGATGTGAAGTCATGCATGTGAATGATTTTTGATATATCTTCCCCTTATACGTCAGTAACTTGGAAATAATATTTTATAAAATTCTTTTTAAATATAATGCGACATTCAGCCTTAAAATTGGGTGTTTTTATCTAAATCTGTTCATCATTATTCTTTCGTTATAATATTAAAAACTGCTTCAGGAATCAATTATTGTTAATTTCATATGAATATTTTCATTCTCACTATGCAAGCCTCGACATAACATCTGCTTTAATTAACTGCTTCTACTTTGGACACTTTGTCAATTGTAGTTAACTCACTTTCTTCATAAATGATACATTCTCAGTGGACTTATCTGAAGTCAAAGCTTACGTCAAGCTGGTGGCTTTTATGTTCCTCTTTTGATTCCTACACAGAGGAGGAGGAGAGTTAAAGGAAGGATTAAAGGACTGAATTTTAATGAGCAGCTAGAGGTCCAGAAATTTCTGAGGCACCGGTCTTTATACTCAACAGCTACTTAGCATTCTGGACTGGCTATGAGCAGATGTAATTAAGAGGTGTGTGATAAATGTGCCTGTGTGTGTGCGCGTGTGTGAGCCCGGGTATGTGTGTATACATGTGAATGCTGGCAATTAAATTTTTGGGGAGGCAAGCCAAAAGCTAGACAGGCTGTGAAATTGCTTACAACAGAGGGAGATGTTGGGGGTCTCTACACTGGGGAATCTTTCAATGTGACATCGAGGTAGTAACAACTTGCAAGAGCAGTGCCTCTGAACATGTTTCTGTTTGTTTAGCTTCATCGCTCCCCGTCCGTCTTTCTTTCTTTCTGTCTTTCTGTCTTTTTTATTTCTTTCATTTTCTGTTTTAAGTTATGGATTTACCCTCACTTGAAGATGTAGAAACAAAACATATGATCGTTCTGTAACTATTAATGGGCGTTAGAAGACAGAGGACACCAAAAGATTGTCAATATATGTTTAATGAGGCTTTAACCCTTTTTTAAATTAAACAAATTATGGACATGCCAGAGAGGAAAACCTGTCAAAACTTTGTGGAAACAGGGATGTCTTATTCAAAGGGACCCTGTGGTGTATTTAAGGAGTAGTGGCACTATGAAACAATGTTTTGATGAGCAGGTCCATGATTTGTTTGTATCTCGTGCTACACTGGTATGTGCCCAAGGACTTGTGGGTGGCATGATACACATATGCACTGACGACTTCAGGGGGCAAATGTGTGTGAATATCTATGTGAGCCATTGTGATGAGTAATGAAACTACCATTTACCTCAAAAGTGGCTATGTTTGTCAAATGAAAAGGGGCTGTGGAGTGCCATCTGATACGCCTTCAGACTTACAGATCTATCACCCTAATTGGACTTCCTGGATCATATTTCATTGTCTCACTGCTACGTATAACAACATGCCCCCTCCAACACAGCCCCCCCTACATTTATGAAATGCACGGCTGCTTTAGGTCTGAGTGCCCACTAACGCCCCCAGAAATGATAAAAATATCCCAATCAAAATTGGCCTTGCAAATATTTAATGAAGAGGTACTCCACAGGGTACTTTTAACTGTATTTACGATTTACTTTAAAGCCTTTAATGTACCATGCAGAAATTATGACCACCAGTGGAGTTGTAGAACAATGTTCTAGTTGAAGGGTATTTATATAAGGAATTCTCCCAGCACATGTACAAGTTCAAAGGGCGGCAGTGCATATCAACAATTGGTGGCCTTAATGTACCATAAAGGTTAACAGAGCATCAATAAAACTAGGGGCGAAGAAGAAAAAGACTACAAGAGATGTGAACAGTGCAATTTACCAACACTCACAAATTTGCAAATGTTTTAGGAGCTGTGAAATTCAGCAATTTTGCTAAGGTCTTAAGGATACATAAAATATATTTTTGTGAGAAATTAGTTTAAAACAGAAACATGTTACAACATAATCTCCACATGGTAGGTTTAAAATTAGATCAATTATAATGTGAGTCACAGATACTCAGCTCCATTTAAAGTACATGGTGAGGTCAAAGGGACTAACTGTTTGTACTCTGACGTTAACTGGTGTGGGCTGCTGGCTCTGATAATAGTTCTCCTCTTGTGCATTGCGCATGCGGCTGTACAGCTGTGTATGTGGGATTGTTTTGGGGAATTTTTATTTGTTTTTTATCTGTTTTGCTGCAATATGTTTCAGTCTCCTTTATACATCAATTTACATGCAGACCCAATCCGCCACAAACACAATCAGCCTTTCCTTATTCACTTATTCTG
This sequence comes from Xiphias gladius, assembly GCF_016859285.1. Taxonomy (NCBI): domain Eukaryota; kingdom Metazoa; phylum Chordata; class Actinopteri; order Istiophoriformes; family Xiphiidae; genus Xiphias; species Xiphias gladius. The sequence continues at coordinate 25,499,845 of NC_053416.1, read as the reverse complement.
TGAACACAGCCCATATTAGTCCCATTGAAAACCTTCTACATAATGCAGAGGATATGCACGGCAAAGTCTATCATGACTAATGCCTCGCTGAGTGCTGTGGACGCACTCGGCCATTCTCCTTACTTGCATCTGTGGGCAGGCTCATCAGTAAAACTGACAGAGGAATTACTCAAGCCTAAATGGCTTGTCAGAGTGTCCTGCAGGACACGGGACAGGTGACTCTCTGGCCAATACAACATCCCTCACTGCTTCTCCTCTCTTTCTATAGGCCCTGACCTTGAGCTGACCTGTGGGCTGGCTGATGATGTGCCTGTCTGAGGGGTCCCCAGATGGTAGCGTTTGAGCGGCGGATGGGGAATCGGCAAGGAGGGCGGGTGGGGTAAACAGCTGGGACACCTGACTATTAATCAAGGCAAGCAGCTCTGGGCACCATGTGAAACAGATTGCTGAAAAATGGATGAGGCGAGAAGAAGAGTGGAGAAGAGGAGGGAGGGAGGCAGGAGAGAGGAGCGCCAAACTTAAAGTGGGAATGTGTGAATATTTATTTATTTATCTTAGTCTGATTGCATCTTTGACATTTGAGATACATCTGCACTGCACTTCCCAGAAATCATCTGCCAGTCAAACAGAGTGATGTGAACTTTGGTGTTCTCTTCCTTTTCTTTGTCCACCACCTGCCAGTCAGCATGGGTATTAGCTTTCTGCACAATAGCACAGAGATAATGATGTCAGATCCTTTTTTGGATGGGTGCAGAAGGGAAATCTGATAACCGACTATAACATGTGTACACTGGGATTTAAAGTCAACACATGAACTCAATTTCCTGCTTTAACCTGATTATTCCAGTAATCTGTTTTCTTTTGCGTCCATGTAGTCCTCACTCTCCCTGGGCTTTGTTTGGGTTCCTGTGATTCCCAACTGTCCCTCTCCCTTCCTTTTTTACCTCGCCATTACCACACACACCCCCTCCTTGCTACACCCACATCAACCGTTTAGCAGAATGGCAGCACAAGCCTCGCTTAACCCCCCCCCACCAGCACAACACATGCACATGCACACACACACACACACACACACACAAACACACACACACACACATACACACACACACTCTTCCCGTCTGTCCAGGACGTCTTGGCAGTGGTGAGGGACAGCGGTAGTGTGTGTCTGGCGAAGATCCCAGGGTAATGGCATCTCCTCATTGCCAGGGTATGAGGAACGAACAGACCATCTGTCCCCCTCCAGGGGCCCAGATGAGAGTGACTTATTTATACTTATTATTTCAGGGTTAAATGTGATTTATGAACACTGATTTAATTTTTTCCTATCATTCAAATGGAAAATTGAGCTCAGTGTTTTGTGTTTAATGTGTTTCACGCTTTCTTTCGATTTGAATTTTGGAGTTAATTAATAGCAGAGTTCATATCGAGGGATGTTTAGAGGTTTTTATATATGTATAACGTGGGCCTCTAATGTAAAACAAACTTTTTACTTCAATCAGTTCACTTTACTGCGAATTTAGAAAATAGTCTTATTTTGTCAAACTGGAAATAGCCTGACTGACACACGTAAGTACATTACATCTACTGTTTCAGTAGTATCCACTGTTATTTGATAATTTAGGTCATATTACAGCAGGTTATATATCGAGTCTTCTAGTTTAAAGGTGCTATATGTAAGTTTTCTCAGCTGCTGAATGCGGTTTCTAGCTGGGAGTGGGTGGTGGGGATTGTCGCTTGCCAGGAGCTTGAGCCAATGTGGTGTTTACAAGAAAAGAGGTTAGAATTTGCCCTCTGAGCAGCGCTACTTCTTCATCCTCTCATGTTGGGCTGAGAGAAGACTGGAGGCTACAATAACTCAATATCACAAAGTGGTATTACGAGATGGGATGGGCTGGGGCTAGCCGGTTAGCATGCTAACGTCAGTAGAACAAAAAAGTGATAGAAATTGAAGCAAAACAAGAGTTAAGATTTCCGTTGCCTTCCAACACTGGAGGCAGCTCTTGGCGAGTAAAGGAATGACGTTTGATGCTAAACTTGCAACATTTCGTCATTGCAACATTTGTAGCACTTTTCTAGGCTTATCAACCACTCAAAGCGCTTTACACTACTGCCACAAATTCATACAGCGCTTTTTTCTATACATACAGCGCTTTCTACGCACACTCATACACCGCCGATACATCGGGGGCAACTCGGGGTTCAGTATCTTCCCCAAGGACACTTCAACATGCGGACTGGAGGAGCCGGGAATCAAACCACTGACCTTCCTGTGGCCCTGAATTCTGTGGCCCCTCCTCAGCTGTGACATAATAGCCAAGACTCCAACTCTGTATTTTGTTTGCTGGACGTTCACCTACAAGGCCAGCCAACAGACCTCAACAGAGGTTCAAACTGGTAAGACCGCAGACCTCAGTTATCTTCCAGCTCATTATCATCAGAGGGCATGTAGCAATAGTGCCCTGTGAGTCCTTGCTATCCAAACTAAAAGTGACTGATGCAATAGTGATGGTCAATGTGTCAATCTGTCTCTGTCTCTTGTCCCCCCATCTGATTTTCGTAGCTTTAGCACCAAATTAATTGCTGCGATTTCAGACTGCTGAGAAATCACTTGTTTCCTGATTCCTGCTCCTGTTTCCTTTCCTGAAAGGAAACAAGAGCAGTTAGGTTTTAAGTAGTTCAAAAGTTAAAACAGGTTATTTTAAGCACTTTATTTTAAGATACTGTAAAACCAAAATTGAACTAACCTAGGGGTTTGTTTAGACCCTGTCTGGTTGTCTTAGCACTCTCATTTTCATCCTTTTTGGACTTCACCAATTATCTTAGTGTGTACAATGTTTTGATCACTTACAGAAAGAATGGCCAAAACTAAGAAACAAAAATCCCAGTTGTATTAAAACAGAATTGCCCTTTAAGACAAAAACACAAACATCTTGTTTTCTACAATCATTACAGCTAATGGAAGTGAATATACAGAAACACTTTGCCTGAAATGCAATATAACTGCAGTATATCAATGTGACTGTGGGCCTTGACTCTTTGGTTTCGTGACTCCACTGATACCCCATTGCTGACATCACTGATCAAGACAAAATGTGTACGGAGCAACATTTCAAATAAAACAAACAATTTCTACAAGTAATTTTATGATCTCATCCGTAAATTCCAAGGCTGCAAAACAATATAAAATCAAACACACCACTATTATAAGGGCATGTCTGTTCACTGTGTGGAATCTGATTAGACTGAACCAAAGTCTACAGAGAACTTCAAACATGGTGTTTGACAGCTTCAAAAAGGTTCCAAAGCATGAGCACTTCCAAGTTGGTGCTCTCAGCTGTCAAGTCATTCACTTTTATTCCCACATGACCTGAGTGCAGCATAAAATGCACTTTAGGCTTCTGACTCCCAACTATTTTGGCTTCTATGTTCTCCTCTCACTTAGCCTCCTGCTCCTCCATCCTTCTCTCTCACTCATCCAGCCCTTACTCACACTGCCGCATTGAGGATTTAATTACTAGTCTCAGCGATCGTTAATCATTGAGAACCCACAATCAATTACTGCGTGAGCCTCCTCGAGCCTCGCTGAGGCTGCGGTGACCTCAGGTGCTGCTTTGTACCCAGGAGGGAATTCTGGGCAGAATGGATTTCATTAGCATTGAGTAAGACAGTGCTAACGACTTCTAATGGCCTCGCACGCTCATTATCATGGTGATCACGCCTCGCTGATGCTGTTTTTTCTACATTCCCCACCTCTATTCTTCTCATGAAAACACATCATTTGTGTCAACCGTAAAAATGTCCTCCGTTTAAGTGCTTCATACATACCCGTTAGTTAAAACTGTTCTGTTTAATCATGCGGAATATATTTATCTTGTGTGAACTGCATCATGTTTGATGTGCAAATAGTGATACATGTACAGTATATTGTGATTACATTTTAATGAGTTCTGTGGAACTGATGGAATGACAAGTAGCAATAAATACGCAAATAATTAAACTAAGTTGAAGGTCATCACAGAAAAGCTGTTCACTTAAAAAGCAAAATAAACACAGCTGTTGAAAGTTTTTCATTCCATATGTCAGTGCAATGGGATTTCATCAATGTTTTTGCAGTTTATTTAAGTGGAGATCTTTCATTTAAATACCTGGAGGTTGATGATTTGGAAGGTGCCGTTTTCCATCAAGCTGATTCGACCGTCATTTCCGAGGATCCTCTGGCCGTCTTTCTCCCACTGGATGCTGGGGATGGGGTTGCCCATGATGTGACAGTGTAACTGAGCGGTGGAACCTGGAGCTAAAGTGTGATTGGCTGGTCCCTGGCGGATGATGGGAGGGACACGGTCCGAAGGTGCTGTAAGGACAGAGAACAAAGTCAGATCCTGCTGCGGTTTGAAGTAAAAGGTCATAAATTTCTCCCTTCATGCCATTAGAGAATTGTGATAATTTGTTGACATGAACCTTATGTTTCTATTCTGACAAAAGTCTGGCTGTGTTCAAAATTTACTCCATTGTAGAGCTGCAGTATAAAGAGTCTGTACCACATAGTGTGATCGGAGTGTTTGCCCATATTTTCTAAATGGGAAAAAGAAAAACTCAACTTAACCTTTCAGCTTAATAGTGCTCACACTGCAATGAGACATACATCCAATATCTAACTACCCATGGCCTGAAACGTGATGATCATCCACGGTCCTGACACTCAACCTCATGGTATTTAAAGAGGGTTATAGCAGTCTCTAAAAAAACCACCAAAAAAACGCACATACAAAATAGCCACAGATATCTTTAACAGCAGAATTGCTAATGCAATCCTTTCAGCTACTAAGTCTTAGTGGCTATGTTGAAAAGTATACAGTGCTGCCCTGATACTATACTGACATTATGGCTTACACTAAATCCATCCACTCCGGGAGTTTCCAATCTCATTATCCATCACAACAACAAAAAGCTACAGGGCTCTAAACAGCTCACTCAGCAGTTCAGAAATCAAATCATTTATCCTAAAATTATTAGGATAAATGGAAATATTACATATCATTCTGCTTCTACGCTATTAAAAGTTGTAGTATTTTATCATCAATGCCCTAGAAGCCAGACTAAGAGAGAGAGACCCACTAAAGTCAGCTGTTTGGTTTTTGAGTTACAAATCTACATTTGCCTGTAAAACCACAGCATGTCCTACCATCTGAAATGTAAAATGTCACTAGAAGAGGACAACCATTCCCAGAGGCTCTTGGGTCTTGCTCTCTTTGGTCCTGCCCCAGTTCAACATGCAAATTCATGACATAGATTTTTCTCAGGCAGCAATATGTCGATGCAGTTACCTCCTGTCGAGTAATGGACCACTAGACAGGATATTAAGTAGAATATCAAAGAATATGCATTATTTATAACACTTGAAACTGAATAACACTGAATAACCATGAATAATATGGAGTGTAGTCCTGGTGGATAATTTATTATTAATTATTTATTAATTTTTTTTTTTTTTTTTTTACCACGACTTTGCAAAAGTTTTAGGCACTTTAGATGCTAGGATTCTTAACCATCACAGTACCATCAGGGAGGAGTCTGATCGGTCCCCAAATTCATTCTGCAGCAGGAAAACAAGCCCAAACATTCACCCAGAGTCATAAAGAACTATCTTCAGAAACAAGAAGAACAAGGAGTCCTACAACAGACGGTTTGGCCCCCACAGAACCCTGATCTCAACATCATGGAGTCAGTCTGGGATCACACGAAGAGACAGAAGACACTGAGACAGCGCAAAGCCACAGAAGAACTGAGGCAAGTTCTCCAACATGCTGGAACAACCTACCTGCCGAGAAACTGAGAAACTGTGTGCAGGTGTACCGACGAGAACTGGTGCTGTTTTAAAGGGGGTCACAGCAAATATTGGTGTAGGTTTTTTCTGTTTACTGCACTTTGTATGAAGTTAACTGGTAAATAAAAACTATTTATGACATTATTTTTGAAATCGTCCTAACTTTACTTTTATTGCTTAAAACTTTTGCAAGGTATTGTATGTGTTTGTAGGGTATAAAGCCCCACAATTTTATAGAATCCTGGCCAGAGACTCTGTATAGCCAATAATGAAGGTATCAATGAGCTGGTAATTACTTCAATACCCTGATTACCTGATTATTAACTATTTAAATGTAAAACATCTACTGTATCTCTGCAGGTTGTATCTATTACATTTGAAATGGGATTGCAGTAAGTGTGTAGGTCAGAATACAACATCATACACACATTTTGATATCTGACAAATAAATGTAAAAATAGATGAGTAATTGTTGTATGCTTTGTTTACATTAGCAGCACCACTGGGCTAAAAATCTGAGCAATAAGGAGACAAAGGAACACTTATTACACACATATGCACATGCACATCCCTATTAGAAGTGCAGCTGCAGGTTGCAAATTTGGGCATATTCGATAAATAAATGTGCTAGAGAGTTAGCATTCTTTCATTTGACCCTTGTGGCACACAGCCTTCCTGACATCTTGTCCTAGCCACAGACAGTCACCACCAAGAAACTCATGAACTTATATGGCTGTGCTCTATTTCTCTGTCTTTAAGTTCAATCTTAAATGAAAAGACCATGGTATGAGGGTTGACAGCTAGCAGAGTTATGCTCAGTTTGGACAAGTCAACTAAATTCCTGCACATTCTTAAATGGTTGTGGAAAGAGCTGATGCTTGTTCTGAACAGAAAGTCCCTGCTTTTCTTTTCTTTTCTTTGCTCTTCCTCTGTGGTGGTAAACCCTGCTCCCAAAGCCCTCGACATGCAGTGATTGAGCAAAACTAGAACATTTCACTCACCCTACAGCGTAACATTTTCCTACAGCATACCCTCACTTGTATTTTGTGCTGTAGGGAGCTGTGATATCATCAGATAACTGAAGCTAACTGAAAATGTGTAAAGTCAACACAGGAGTTAGTGTAGACAGAGCTGAGCAACATCCCTGTTTAGTACCTGAATGGGAGGGGTGCAGGGAGGGAAGCATATGTTGCTGCAGGGTTATTTGCATAGAGCTATTAACAGTTGTCCCATTTGATTACATCAGATAAGGACTCCTGCTGTTTTCCCATTTGAGGGAAGGATATTTTAATTTGAGACAGATTTGAAGGGGTTTTGAATTTATATGGGTGCACATGTGGGGGGCGGGGGTTAAATCAGCAGATTGTGAAAAATAATTCATTGAATAAGAAGCTGAAAAGTGTTAAGTTGAAAGATTGGCATGAAATCAATGGATTTCAATTGATTTTAGATGGTGTTGCATTTAGATAAGAATTGCATAGTGTTTTTACTCAAAACACATAAATGGTGTAAATTTCATTACTTTTTGTCTCGTCCAGTTTGCCAGCAAAGTTTCACAATTGTTTTTTTTTTTTTTTGGGCTCATTAGCATTAATTATTACACTGGTGGGTTAAACTAGCTGCAATCTGAAGATACAAATTGGTTTCAGTAGCAAATGCTAATGATACACAATCATCTTAAATTTGTACTAATTATACTATACTCTTTATAGTTATATTTACAGAGACCCAACATTCCCCCATGAACAGGTAGAAAACCTTGAGCAGAACCCACCTCATGGTGGGTGGCCATCTGTCTCGACATATGTGTGTGTGTGTGTGTGTGTGTGTGTGTGTGTACTGTATATATATAATATATAACAGTGTATCGGTCAACAATAAAACAAAGGAAAATTCATTAGGTCAAGATGTCATTTGAACCAAACTCCGAATTTAGACCTTGAGCAGAGCAGTCAAGTAGAACTAGAAACTACAAGTGGTAGTTTTTACTCTCCACATTGTAGTTAACAATCTCTCTTCAAGCTCTTTCAATCCCTCTTTATTTTGTGTCAGGATACTGTAATGATGTAATTCCACACCCCGCCTGCCTGTTTGTGTTTACACTCACCACTTTCCACCTCTAGCAGGGCTTTAGTCAGGATGCTGCCGGCCACACTGATGGCCTGGCAGATATAATAGCCAGAGTCTTTGACTTGGACATCGGTGATGGTCAGCTCACCGCTCAGCGACACAGAGAAGCGACCTGACTGTGACGGTTCCTGGATAGGGAACAGCAAGATCTGGAGAAGAAAAACATCATGAAAATTAGTCTCTTCATTTAGGTTATTCATCATTTACTCATATTATACATTAATATACGTTCACTGATTTGTTTTGTAATTAATATCAGTTTGATGTACAGTCAACTATCATGATTAATTTATGTTAACTTGTGGACATTATTTCATAGTTGACTTAACATATAGGTGCTCATTTTTGTGCTTTTACTCAGTAGGGCTGATATTGAAAGAAAAGCTTGAAAACCTCAAGTAAAAACACAAAGGAAGTTATATCAATGCCTGGCAAAAGCTGTTTGACTTGCAGCTGTATTCAGAATTGTATTTGAATTATGCAGGCATAGACAATATTAATTCATAAATGTGGCTCTCTTGACTATTCACGCATCAGAGCTTATTTAAGCTTGTGCTGACATTTTCATTTAGACAGAACAGATTTGAGATTTGAGTTCCCAAATTGACAAATTTACAACATAAACACACAAAATGCAGTTATATATATAAAAAAAATCTAGCACACAAGAAAGAGACATGATGTTGAGGGATGGAGGAACAGCAGCAGAGAGGATGAACAGATGCAGACAGTGGTTTCCAATCTAAAGACATGGGCTGGTTTGCTGCAAAAGGTCAAACATCAATTCAATAAATTAGTGTAGCCAATTATTGTAACCAGAAACTAATTTTCAGTATTGGTCCTCTGTTTGCCCTCAGTATAAAAAAAATCAAGAAAACAAATGGTGCACGGTGCCTGTAACTAATCTCTTTCATTACATCTACATCATGCAGACCCTCAGCTGTTAGTTTTATCCCGTGAACAAGAAGATAAGGTTTTAGGGCATTGGTCAGGGGCACTTCAACAGGGTACAGTGATGTGACTGCAAACCCAAAACCTTCTGGTAACCCTCTCAAACCACTGTCAAACTGTTGTATTAGATATTACCAGCGGTTTATAACCCTGTTACACACATGACTGTTTGTTCATCTATAGCCTGAAAGCAATTCACACCCAGCCTAGTAAAGATCTTCTATTGGCTTTCACTTTACATAATACCATGACAGCAAAAGCGTTTTATCCCTGATCTTGTCTTCTTTCCTTTTTCACTTGTCACTATGAAATAACTGTATATTTCCCGGGTAGTTCATTGAATAGCAGCCACCATTCCAAACACGCTACCTACATACTTCCTCTCCTCCTCCTCCTACTCTTCCTCCATCCTTCCTCCTTTTTATCTCTCTCCTCCACTCTTGTTCTTCCTCTCCCACACACATTCTCCAGGCTTCCTCCAACCTCACTCTTCCCCCTCTAATCTGTACCTGGGAGCCATTCCACAGGCACCCACGCACTCTCATCAGGCCTTTCAGCGCATTCCAACAGGCTGCAATGCTTATCATATACTCGCCTTTCTCACAAACAGTTCTGCATGCATAACATCCCCCCCGCCCCACCACCTCCACACACACATTTTTGAAGACATGCAGGCCTGTGCAGACTCACGTTGTGGCGTGTGTTTTCCCATCATCTGTGCAAATGATGGGAAAATAATGTGTGTGTGTGTGTGTGTGTGTGTGTGTGTGTGTGTGTGTGTGTGTGTGGGAATCACCCTGGCATTGAACTACAGCACATAATGATGAAAGCAAAGGATGACAGTCAAGAAGAGAAGAGAGGAGATGCAGGCTCTCTTTAAAGCACATGTATCAGAGTGGCATGGAAGGAAACTATGTGAAACTAGCATCATAACTTTATAACAAATAACCTTTAGGATTCGTTTTTTTCTTTACTTTGATCAATATGGGAATTTATCAGTGTTTATTTAAACATTTTAAAGATAGGTGAAATTGGCTAAAATTAGTTAATATTACAAAAAAGTGAAATTATACTGTAATTATGCCGTTTAATCCGGTAATTATGTGTACCGGACCTTTTTCATCATTGTTACAATAATAAACTCACGGAACAGTCACAGTTTGGTTCAGGTTGTGGAACGGTGATGGTTACAACGTTGACTGTGGGCTTCACACGGGAAACAAACAGCAGTCACAGCCACTAAAGGTCGCTTAAAAATGAAACCTAACTATGGGTCGTAATAAGCTGCCGCTCAGACAACCGATTGGGTTGATTTTTAGAGTCTCAGCAGAAGTTGACTGGGGTTTAACTTTTTTGCCAGATGACTCGCCTTTTTTTAAAAATAGAGTCTGCGTCAGTAAAGCTGGTATGTGGATGCAGTGGTCCAACTGAAATGAACGAAAAGGCTGTTTCATGCAGTGCGAATGTCAACCTGAACGCTGCCTTCATTTCTTTTTGTGTAAGCAGATCTGAACCATGCTTGTTTACTTCAAACTACAGTGGATAGGAAACACTGCTTTTCTGTACAAGGCACCCTGGGCTTGGAATCATTGTCACGACAAACTTCATTTTGGATGCTACCTGCGCACCATGCAGTTCCGTGAAGAATATAACTGCATTGTATAGTCAAGCTATCTCCTTTCTGCCTCTACGGTTATTGTGCTCCGTACAGTATATGTGAATGCTGTAAATTAAGTTTTTTTGTGACTCTGTGTTAACTACTCTTCAATGCCAGGTCTTTCCTGAAGAAAAAATTTTTGTTTTAGAAAATCACACAAAAAAAACATTGTAAAAAGTAAATTTCATTACTTTTAAAAGTACTGTTTCTCAAAATTGAAAAGGAATTGTACCAAAAAAAATATACATAGCATTGGTATTTATGGTAATACTTACAAAGACAGAAAGGAAATGTTGGAAATGTGTATCTTTGAGCTCTTTGACTACTCCAACTCAACCACCAACCAATGTGCTCCAATACCCCTACTGTCAGATACAAATTAATGGTGAGACCCCGACGGATGCGTCAGACGGTACAAGTGGAGTCATTCTTTGGGAAATACATTAAATTGTTTAATACAAAGCTGACTCCAATACATGTCACAGAAAGTTTCTTACCTGGCTCCCTTCTTTTTGCCAGAAGACAGCTGGCGGAGGGTTTCCTTTGGTGCCACAGAGGAAGGTTACGGTGCGACCCGGAGCTGTGATCTGGTCCCGCGGCCGAACCACAATCTGAGGGGGCACTGCAACACAGAGAATAGAGAGAAATGGTTAGCAGGTCACAGCAGAAATGAAGTCTTTTTGTGTCTTTCTTTGTGTGTGTGTGTGTGTGTGTGTGTGTGTGTGTGTGTGTGTGTGTGTGTGTGTGTGTGTGTGTGTGTGTGTGTGTGTGTGTGTGTGTGTGTGTGTGTGGTCAGTGTGTGCTGAGTGAGCTTAATACTGTGAGAATGTGCCAGCAGTGACACTGAGTGCATTAAGCCATGTCAGGCCACCAGTGATGACAGCAACTCATAACTGATAACTCTCACACTCAAGTTGTCCCTGTCTCTTTATCTTCCATGCACACACACACACACACACACACACTTGCACAGAGACATAAATGTACTCAGACAGAGGAGCACTATCACATCTACACATAGCTGTACTGGCTGTAAGTGGCATAAAACAGAACAACACAAATCTCTGCTGATTTGTTTCACTTGCAGACCATAAGGCTACAAAGGTCAAAATTTAAAAACAAGTATTAATATGAAGATATTTTTTAGGTAAAGGCAACAGAGTCAAGAGAAGTTTTTCTTCCTGACACAGTGAATTAACATTTCTCAAGTAGTTTATGAAGATAGTTCATTGAGGAGAGTGTCTGCAGCCTTGAGAGAGCTGAGAACTTATTCTATAATTAGCTGCCACTGTGCTTGCTTAAAACCTCAGGCAACTATGTTCAAATACTCACTCAAGGTTGCAAACCAATTACTCTTGATTAAATTTTTTTAAATAAGAGGGTTTTGTGTCAGAATAGCAAGTGGTGACACACTGTGTCAAGGCAAAAGGGGGAAAAAAATCAAAGAAAAGGGAAAGGGGGGGTGGGGAGCAAAAACAGACAATGACATCAATGACGTTATACTTATCAAGGGGTCAAGTCTAGTCTTTGTGAGTTATTCCAAACATAGTTCAGAACAGATACAACAGAGACTCCACAGCAATAGAAATAAAAAAAAAACTTAAAGATTCTCCTTTACAATAAAATCAGTATACAAAACATCAACCAAACCCTGACAAGTGGTTCTTTTTTTTTTTGGCTTCTACTTTTTGAGTTCTAGGAACCAGGAACTGTGCTTGCATTTTGACCAAAAGAACCAGGGACTAAATTCAGTTCGTCCTGGATAGTTGCTGGTGGTAGAACTATCCAATGATTCAGGAACTATGGGGGCGGAGTTTTCAGCGCTAAACGTCGATGATTGGCAAACCAGAAACCCAGAAGCTGCTTTAGCTTGTGTATCACTTAATTCACAAACAAGGAAGTAGTGAGCATGAGTAGCATCAATATTAGGATGTGGGATGAAAGTTTCATGTTATGTTTATTTAAATTAAAAACAATGTCCTGATTAGTTTAAAACAAAAGCAAGAAAAAGAAAGTGTGTGCGATCTGGCTGAGAGCATAACTAAAAGAGGGAGAGAGAGCAGTGACAAGCAATCAGAGTGAGTGAAGAGAAACAAAGCTGGATTTCCTAATTGTTTCTCTTGTTTAACACTCAACATGTCGTCTACTGTGAAGACAAGCATTTTTAGTCTCCTTTTCCACCTCTTCATGTCTCCATTGCATCCATTAATTTCATTCATGAGAGTCACGTAAATGCAAAGAACAACACAGTGGCTGTATGTCATTGTTCCCTTGTGTTAAAATTTCGTTCCTACCAACACAGTCATTTTTAATCCCTCATCAGACTAATTTTTAAAATTTTCATATTTATTCTGATGCAAACACAAATGCACAAAGGGCAGCTTTAGTTCCTACTTTAATTCCTGTGGCTCCTTAGTACCTGGAACTACTTGATCGAAAAGAGGATTTGTCTCCTCTGGGATGGGTCTACAAAACAGGTTTTCTGTGACCTTGATTTCTTTGGCTGTAATTGATTAAGGATGTCACACATGCTTATTGGTTAAGCTAAGGCTCATGATTGCCCACCATTGAAAAACTGATAAATCCCACCAGATCAATTCATGCTGAACTCCTCTCTTCAGATAAATGTAGTGAGTTTACCACTTACTATCAAGAAAAAATGTCCAGCATTAGAAATAATACTTTAATATCATGCAAATCGAATTTATCTTGTCTGTCCCCTCACATCAGCATACCATTTTGGGTTACCTGGTTGCCATGTGTTATTTTACAGCTGCTAACTCTAGTGGTCTTGACGAGGTGGTCCAGCAGCTTATATCTACCACCTGTTCACTTGACCCTATTCCCACAAAACTGTTTAAATGTCTTCTTCACTGCCTATCAGATGATCTACTGAATATTATTAATGTCTCCCTACAGTCTGGTGTTTTCCAAACTTCTTTCAAGAATGCTGTTGTCACTCTGTTAATGAAAAAGAGTAATCTAGACCCATCCATGACTAGCAACTATAGACCAATCTCCAACCTTCCTGTTATTAGTAAAATCCTTGAAAAGGTTGTTTACAATCAACTGCACAGTTACCTAGCCCTACACAGCCTGTATGATGTGTACCAGTCGGGTTTTAGAGTGAAACATAACAGTGAAACGGTTCTTGTCAAAGTAATCACTGATTTTAAAAGAAACAGCAAACAAACAAACATTCTATTCTACTGTTGTTAGACCTGAGTGCTTCTTTTGAAACTGTTGATCATGACATTCTACTAAACAGACTTAAAACTATATTAGCTTATCAGGACCTGTTCTTGGTTCTAAACATATTTAAAAAGAAAGGATTTTCTCTGTAACTGCTGGCAACTTCATATATGAAGAAGTCAACATTTTCTGTGGGGTTCCACAAGGGTTAGTTCTTGGGCCACTGCTGTTCAGTCTATACATGCTCCCTCTTGGTTCCATCTGAGAGAATCACAATGTATGCTACCATTCCTATGCTGATGATAGACGGCTGTAGGTCTCACTTTCTTTAGACAACCTCAATCCTGTAAATGAGCCTGTCAGATGCATTGATGACATCATGCTCTGGATGTCTCAAAACCTTCTACAACTTAAAAAAGAAAAAAAAAATGTAATTCTGATAGTAGGCCCAAAAATAAAGAAAGGAGATGTATCCATGTTATTATCTTTTTCTATAAAGCACAATGACCATGTCAGAAACCTGGATGTTAAGATTGAAGCCAATCTTAACTTCCAGCATCAAATCACCATCATTACGAAGACAGCTTTCTACCATTTAAAAAACATTTCCAAACTTAAGAACTTCCTCTCCCACCCTGACTCCGAAAAATTGGTCCATGCATTCATCTCCGGCAGATTAGATTGCTGTAATGCCCTTTTAGCAGGACTTCACAAAAAGACAATAGGTAGGCTGCAGTTACTTCAGAATTCTGCAGACAGAGGGACTGCAGACTAGGAAAATACTAGGACTGGGACTAGGAAAATACAACACATTACACTTGTACTGAAAAAACTTCACTGGCTGCCAGTACAGTACCGCATTGACTTTAGTGTATTACTGCTTGTTGACAAAGCCCTGAATGTACCTAGAATTAAAACCCAATTAGGTGAAGGTGCATGTAGTCACAATGGTGCTGTTCTCTGGAACAAACTGCCTGATGATCGGAGATCTGCTGCAATTGTATTTTCATTTAAAAGCAGTCTTAAAACATTGCTTTTCTCTCAGGCTTTTGGTTAGTGTGTGTGTGTGTATGTACTGTTATTGTATTTATGTGAGGTATTTTTATATGTGTTTTCTATCTAATTTGTTAAATATTATCCATGTTTTATTGTAAAGCACATTGACTTGACTTGTGTAAATTGACTCGACTTGACTTGATATTCAATCTCCTATGTTTGGGTGTAGAGCCTATCAGAAAGGTCAGCCCAGAACCCACATCTGATTCCAGGCACCAGGCTAATCAGATGTCTCTTAACATAGATGCAGACAGGGAGGGGATAGGGGCTGTCTCAGTTTCTCTTTACTGTTACATGCTGCTCCTTATCCCTGTGTGTGAGTGTGAGTGTGTGTGTGTGTGTGTGTGTCTCCACACAGACACATGTGCATCTCATTGATTTCTATCGATTCTGTAGCAAGTGACAGGCCTTCCTCCATAAACGGGATGTGAATGCATAATGATGCCCTCCACCAGTCCTAATTGATTTGTCATCTTCCCACCTGATCTCCTGCTTCTCTTTCATTTTCTGTCCCAATTAGCAATGGGAGAAACTGAGAGAAAGAGAAGGAGAACGTTCCTAAAGAATACAAAGACAAATAGAAAAACACTTCACAGTCATTGAAAGTGAAGGGAAAGAATAAATAGGAAATTCTCCAACCATTTATTTTCTCATGCAAAGTTTAAATTTGCACAGAGAAAATCCTAGAAGATCAAACTAAAATCTCTGAAAAATGAAAAGTTATAATGTACCTTGAGATGCAAAAGCTCTTGTGCTTTCTTAAATATAGTGTGTACCCTCCATAGAATATACTGCAGATGATGTATGCATGCCAGAGTTTGCCTTTTCTTTTTTGCCAGTTTTTTGGGAATTCAATTTTGCTAATTGATGGACAGATATCTTGTAATAAAAAAATGAAATGTAATAAATAATAAGTTCTTGTTTTGTTAAGAGGGTTAGAGTTCGACTGAGGACAAAACAGCTAGGAAACTAGGATAAACGGAGAGAAGTTGGAGGGTCCAGTCAGAAAAACAGGCAGGCATATAGAGCAGATGAGTGTCAAGTATTGAAATTTCTAAGATATGAAATGTTGATGCAAGCTTAATTTCATACCCTGCATACACATTTCATACCCTGTCCTTTCCTATTCGAAAGACTTCTTCCACCACGGGCCTCTTCACACCTTCACACAGCAGGAGGGGATCTATGCGTCAGATGCAGGATAAATCACAGCCAAGGGGTCCTTGGCTGAGGTGGGCAGGGTCATCTCCTGGGATCAAACATGCAGTTTTCTTTAACCCTAAAGGTCAAAGCTCAAACATGCACCCAGTGTTTGGAAGTGAACCAGAGTCGAATATGGGCCAGAGGCTCTGAACACCTGGTTTCACTCCCCAGGTAACTCAAGGACAGGCTTCCTGGTATGGCTGATGCAAGGCCTGAAATATTAAAGAAATGCAGTCCCTCTTCTTATGTAATGCAACTCCAGGCCTGTGCACATACACATGTGATGAACACACATGAGAAAAGAAACTGTATCAGAACATCCTGCTGTTTGACAAAAACTTGTCAACACCTGAACATTTCCCCCTCGTGTCTGACACAAAGCCATAACTTTGACCCAAATACAGTGACAGCTAGGAAGATTCAGCCTATTAAAATGCCATTTTGGTGCACAACACAGCCCTGTCTGGAGATTAACAATGTTTGATTTGATGAGGCAAGCCGGCACATTGCCTGAGGCTGTAATAAATAATTAGCAATAATGGGTGCACTCGGCGCGACACTAAGCTTTAGATTTAGGGCAGGAAGAAACATTAGCATCTTCACATGGGGTGGGAACAAGGAGATGAATTGTAACAGAACAGCTGAAATATACATGACAAAAACCAGCAAACAATGCCTGCATGAGGATAGAGTATTTGCACAGCTTGTACAATAATTTCCCTTTCTGGGCTCCTGGCTTTTACTGTTTAAAGTACCCTTAAAAAGATAGACACTGTCTCTGCTAATCAAACACCATGGCACCTTCATTTTCCAGTTTTATGAAATGTATAACCAGGTCAGTAAAATGATGGCACATGAACTGATAACTGCAGGAGGCAGTGTCAGGGAGGTAAATTGGGGAATGTCTAAATAAAGAATGAAACACTTGAGATCGGAATTCAAAAGAAGCATAGAGACTTCTTTTATATGCTGGATATTGCCAGAGCTGGAGAACACATTATAAGGCTAACATGCCAAGAGGGAGGCAGAAATAGAAAAGTACTGCAACTTAAATTTCCACTGCTTTTACGATAAGAACTGTCAGACTGAAGGGGGGAAGTCTGGCCTTAGTGTGAAGTGCTTGGCCTCTTTAAATATTTGCGTGTTTCTGTCTGACGTAGTCCAAATGTTATCCTAAAGATATGAAAAATCCACAAAATCCAAAGACATTTGGCCAGTCCTTACCTTTCAAAATGGAAATTTAAAGTAAGACTTGAGTTTGACGGGAAGTTCAAGATTAGGTTTGAGGTGGAGAGGGTTAAAGTTACTCTTATGTTCCACCACAGACTACACATTGAACCCTGAAGAATATTAGCTTGTTGCCTCCCTTGACATGCCTGATGTACAAAGGTGATCAGGTAGGAATGGCTGGAGGGAGACACCATGGCTACCCGGAGCACATCATAGATATTGTCATGCTAGGCAAAATAAGGCAAAACAATCGGCCATTCTAGTGTTTTCTGTTGGGACCAAATGAGGCGCAGAAATGGTCTTCCACTATGATGTCAGTTCTCATGTATTGTCATGTGTGTTGCAACGGGCCATTTTCGAGACATGTAGCCTGATCCCAGCCCAGTATCCTGTGAATTACATTTATAATGGACGGCTCTGCACTCAGTGATAATGCAGGAAGTAGTGAGCTCTTTATGTAGCAAGGCAAAAAATAAGGGTGTGGAGGCCATTGTGGTGGATGGATGTATAGCAATTTCATATTGACCTTTTTATTGGCTTTAACCACAATCTTTCCCTAAACTTATCCAAGTGTTTCAGCTGCTTAACTGTTACTCATACCTCATTTGCCATAGCCATGATCTTTCCCTGACCTTAACCATAACGTGGCTGCCAAAAAGTTTGGCAGGATTGTCCAGTATTGATGTATTGTCTGGTATTCATTCTTTTTTGGTGACAGGGACGCAGATCCCGGTTTGGTCAGGTTTGAGAAGGATAATCAGCTGCTCAACACGTACTCTGATCCCACTCAGACAGATCAGGTTGCACAACTTGCTCCCCTGCTGTTGTATGAACACGGCATGTTACTCAGTCACACAGCAAAGGCAGACAAAGTGCTTACAACCAAAGCATCTTACCTACCCCACTCCCCCACCCGCACACTTGACATGTGATTTGCACCAACATACTGAAGCTATCACAGACAGCGGAACACAAATACACACATACACACTCCTGGCAGGAGTTCCTTGGGGGCCTGGATGTGACAGGCAGCTGTCACAGTCCCACGCTGATGCAGACACCGTGTTTCACACACTTACGCTTGAGTAAACACACTCTCACGGTGCTGCTTCTACTGCCGCTGTTGCATGAGTCGTCATCTTCATTCGCTCATATAACACCCTCTCTCCCATACACATTTTTTTTCCTGAGACGGTTTCCATTCTGAAATGGTGATTGAAGATATTGGTTATTTCTTAAGCTTAATGTATTGTAGCTGGACCATATTTCATCTATGCTTTTATTTAATTTGGAGGTGGACATTTATGCCCAGAACTCCAGCCTATTTGTCCAACATCAATATAGTTAATCAATATAGTTCGAGGAGAGTTGGTCTGAGGTCTAAGTGAGAGCAATCAAATAAGCCGATTTGATATGCCAATCAATGTCAAATAAAAATCTCAGCCAGTTATCTGCTCCATAAAAAAAGGCTGTGTCAGATGAAATGGAAAATGTTCCTCCTTTTGGCCCTCTTGTAAATGTACTGCATTTCTGTAATGTTTTGTCATCTTGAATCAAAAATTTTCAACCCAAGAAATGTCCGTTAATTTCAGTGACTGGGCATTTCAAACCTTCATATCCCATTTATTCAAGATTGTTCTTCTAACTGTCTGAAAAAGAAATATTCTATTGCTAAAGTATGCTCATTTCACAGTGAGTGCACTGTGAAAACAAGTCATTTTGTTTGCATTTCCTTGATAACAACAAAGGTCTATGTATGAAGAGACAATGCCAACCAAGTAAACAGCATAGCAAACAATCTCTTTTTTCGGATTTTTTACTTGTTATGAGAAAAAACAGATTTAAGATTCAATACTAAAGGCAATGACTAGTTAACGTGGGTTAATTTTACGTCGTGTGGACCAGTGAGGGACTGGCCAATTCACACATTTTGCACATTTCTGCTCCACTGTACTACAGAGAATTGTTTCTCTAATGGACATAAATCTGTTGATGCCCTCTGCCAATGTGTTACAAAGCTTAAAAGGGTTGTTTCATCGCTCTCTATTGGCCCAGCCCACGCATATGCAAAGTGACTGAGAGAGGAAAAAGATGAAATGTTAAAATAATATCAACTTTTAAAGCATCAGGCCTCTTTCAGAAAGAAAATAAAGACACAGATAAATACAAACACAACACTTTCTACAAACACACACCACAGTTAAGACTTCTCTTTGCTGTGTTACCTAATCTGTTCCTGAAACCCATCATTTAAACTCCCTCCTCTTTATTCCATTTTTGCTGTGGTGACATTGGAAACAGAAATTGTCTGACTGCCGATTCCCCAGACACCTGTGAGAAATTGCAACTCCTTTCCTCAACGACATGTTTGTCTTCCAGGGATGCCAATGAAAAGTCCATACACTGTAAGAAATAGCAGTGAAGCAACAATATTTTCACTTTCATGGTAAAAAGTCTATTTTAGTGGCTTCGGTATTTTTTCTATTTCACAACACACAAAAGAAGGAACTTGTTCTGCCTTTTTATTCTCAGCCTTTCCTCCTTTAATTACCAGAAGTCCACCATTACATGTGGAAATGATATCATACCCAAGCAGCTTGGTGTTACAGGATGAGTTTGTCAGCTTCCAAACAACACTGCTCTGTTAGCTTAGGGGGTCTCTGCTGAAGAAGAAACACTATAAAATGACTATTTTTCACAGTGCAGAAGCATTTTTCCAGAGAGAAAATTAAATTGTCAGAGCATGTGTGATTAATCAATGTATGACTGCAGCACTATTATGCTATTTTCATTTATTTTACAGTGTGGGGGATATTTAGGGTTTTACTCACTGTATTTCCAGTCCACTATGACTTATGTATTCAAGAGTGTTTGTGTACTAAATTAAAGATCCTTGGTATTAATGGAGGCTTTTTCTCTGTAGTGATGGAAGCTCCACCTAGATGAACTAGAACATGACTGGAGTGCTGTTATGGAAAATCAAAGCCTACTCCCAGCGTTTCTAGAGGTACTTCAATAAAATTTGACTATCCTCTATTTAAAGTGACAGAATAGCAACAACTGTAGTGGGGTTATGCTGCCAACGTGGCTACCTTTAAAATCTGTATCTGTATCTGTACCTTTCTCTCATGTGTGTTAAGTCTCTCTCTCAGACACACACACAAACACACACACACACACACACACACACACACACACACACACACACACACACACACACACACATGCATGCAAAGAGGGGATGAAATGGAATACTTACTGGATGGGCCAACTGCGATAGTGATGCAGAAAAGTGGTGGAAAAGAAAAAAGGAACAGAGAGATGAATGAGAATGAGATGATGAGCTCATGATGAATGGTGACATTGGACGAAATATCTGAACAAAACAGAAGGAAACTTTGGAGAGCCACAGCCACCCACATCTATTTAAAATGAATAATAACATAATAAAAACAATAATTAGCTTATTGTGAATGGACTGAAATGAAACTGACTGCTATTTAAATAAAATGGTCCCGAAAGATCATTGGGCAACTAGGAGGAGGAACGATGAACTGAATGTGGAGGTTACAGGTGAAGATAAGAGGTTGTGTTCTGAGTGATCTGTGGTTTTCTACAATACATGGTCATTTTCCTTTGTGAGTGTGTGTGTGTGTGTGTGTGTGTGTGTGTGTGTGTGTGTGTGTGTGTGTGTGGTATTACTATTATCCCTAATACTGCAGCTGCATGCGCCAACCCATAATTAATTTCCATTTGCCTAACAGCTATTGCTGGGAACAACTTCTTCATTCTGCTACAAAATTCTTTTAGTAAAGTGAGTTTATGCATGTGCAAGAGTGTGTATACTGTATGTGTGTTGCCTCTTGCACCAACAAATACCCTGTGTCTGTTAATCAGTGCATGCGTATAGTATAGTATGTGAGCAAAAATGTGTTGACAGATGTCAGAAATGTCTGTACAGACTGGAGTGCATGCTCACATAATCAACTGTTGCAGAGTAAAACTCTCCATATTCCCTTTTATCATCACAAATGACAAATTTCTCATCTCAGTGCCTCTCTTCAAAAGACTAACTTTATTCTAATGCAATTTCAATGCTTTTTGATCTTGGCTCTCTCTCCAGGGGGTTGACAAGGCAAAGCTTGAAAGGCACTTAAAGTCCAGGCTTTTTCTCATTTATAGTTAACAGTTAACAGCATGTCTGTTTATTCACTTATTTTTTCTGACTTCTAATGGGCAACATCTTTTAGTGTAAACATTTTGGACATTTGATGATAACATTCAACATGTTCTTAAAGTCCTGTATTTTCACAGAAAATTATCATTAGAAAATTAAGAGAAAATTGACTTGATGGCAAATTTTCTGCAAAAGCTACCAAATCTAATTCATTAAAAGTAAGACAATTAAATGAGACAGCCTGTTGGTAGGTGAGCTGTGGGAATTATGTGATAGATCATAGCAGAACTGACCATCTGTGAAAATAATTTACTCATGTATTCAGTGTTTTTTTTTTTTTATCACAAGCAAAAGATCCTACCAATGCAGAACTTCCTCCACTGCAGTTTCACTTGTTTAATGATATTTTTTTTCGAAATAGGGAAGGATAAGACTTTTTTTTTTGTTGGAAGCAGATTTCTACTTTTATTTATTAAGAAAATGACAGTTTTTCTTTCTCTTCATTTTTCAGTTTTTCACCCTATTAAGACTTCATATTAAATCAAACAAGTTGCTAAGAAGAAAAGTTTTTGTGGTTTACATATTTTGCAAATGATATTTATTTGTATTCATCAAATTTTAACAGCTACATAATGTCTCTGCAGGACTATCAATAACTTAATCTGGAATTTCAGTTGCTTCAACAGTAAACTGAATTCAAGATGGAATTTCAGAGATAAAATTTTACTATAATATTTCTGATGCATGTATTTGTGTGTGTAGTGAGTGCGGTGCAGTAGCCCATGTATTACCATGCACTTGCAGGGTACCCGATGCCTCGGCTTTGCCCACACTGTTCTCTGACACACAGGTATAAGTGCCCTCGTCCTCAGCTCGCACCTGGGTCAGACGTAGGCTGTTGTCACTGCGGATCTCAAATCTGGAAAGACATACACACAAGATTTTTGCAAAAAATATATCAGTGTCCTTGAAGCTCCAGTTGTTATTGAATTTTATGTTTTAATGAAAATCGGAAGACTATCCGGTTCACTAAACCTCTGAAAAATTCAACGCCGTAGCTAGTAGCGCTATAAAGCTAAAACATTTTTCTTACTATCTGAAAGGTTATGCAATGCAGTTGGCATGTGGTTTGGTAAATCTCAGAATATTGTCTACATATCAACAGATCGACTCTTGACACCGTTGCCCCTTTTAAAAAGAAGGTATTGAATAGGAGGAGACTAGCGTCGTGGTACAATTCACAAAGGCGTCTTTGAAAGTAGACATCGTGAAAGCTGGAAAGGAAGTGGCCTTCCATGAATCTAGAAGAATTTCCTCGCCTAGAAAGATAGTCTGTTACCATGTAAAAAAGCCCTCTGTAATGCCAGCGAAGAAAATAAAAACAACCCCAGATTTCTTTTCAGCACTGTAGCCAGGCTGACAGAGTCATAGCATTATTGAGCCATGTGTTCTCTTAACTCTCAGTAGTGAAGAAATCATGAGCTTCTTTATAAATAAAATACAATTAAACAAATAAAAGAAAAAAATCATCATCACCTTTCCACAACTGGCACATGTATTGGCTAGTACCTTTAATTAACACTTCCATATTTGATCTGAACAATTTATCTTTATTAACAGGTTATGTACCGCAGGGTTTTAAGGTTACAGTAATTGTACCTCTATTTAAGAAGCCTACTCTTGATCCAGATGTTTAAGCCATAAACACATATCCAGCCTCCTCCTAATTTCTAAAATCCTTGAAAACTCTGTTGCAGGCAGGTAGCTAGTAAAAAATTTACACGGGTTTTGCTCTTTACAGCTATTGCAACTGCTTAGATAGATAACAGTATATACAGCTGTTCCTGGTCTCTCTCTCTTCTCTCTCCCCCTCTCCCTGCTCTATCTCCTCTTTCCCTATTTATCTCCTCTCAACCCAACCAGTTGAGGCAGACGGCCGCCCACCCTGGTTCTGTCGGAGGTTTCTTCCTGTTAAAAGGGACTTTTTCCTCTCCACTGTCGCCAAGTGCTTGCTCATGGTAGGGACTGTTGGGTTTCACTCTGTAGTTTTGTTCAAGTTTTTTGAACAAGCGGCTGATGTGATTAATGCCCACAGCCTTTAATACATGTGGAGACAGAGTGAGTTGTCCTGTATAGCTTCAGGCATCGGTCAAAAAATCCATCAGAGTCTCCCTGTGCAGATCTGAATCTTGCTGACAACAAAAGAACATTTTACCCTATTTCCCCTGAGGGATCATTAAAGTTTCATCCAATCAAATCCACAAAGTGTGTGAGAGAGCAAGTGAAAGAGCGTGAGTCTCACAGCACCACAGTCACAGTGTTACCCTGGAAGAGTATCATGACTGTTATCGCGTACTACCATGGTTCAGCTCCACACGATACAGAGAACTCCTTTCTGGCAACACAGCGAGCACAGAAACAGTCTTGAAGGCAGCTAACTTGATAGCTGTTTTAAAAAATGTCGCAAGCTGCTGTGCCATATGAGTCACACATCTTGATTCTAAAAACAACTTTTTATCTGCAGTAATCTGCATCTTAGGAATGTTACTGTATGTATGGTAAGCAACACTAAAGGGGTGAGAACATATTTAAATTGTTTTCATTTTGTATGCTAAATTGAGAGCAGTTTGAATCAGGCATTGGCTCACTTTTATTCTTGCCTACCTTATCATAGAACGATGATTAACTGCAGACAAGAAGACAGTTGCTCTCTAATTGGAGGTTGTTATTTAGTAGTTAGTAAAATAATAACTGCACTACTTGTTACTGAAATGTACTATATTTATAAGTACCACCCTGGCACCCAACATGTATTGTTAGTATGATGATACCAGGTTGGTACTGATGCATCATGCAGTACTAACAGACAGCACATAGGTGCTGTTTCAATCGTACCTGCTACGGGGCAACTCCCCCTCCTCTCTCCGCCAGCGGACAGTTGGAGTCGGGTCTCCATGCACCTCGCAGAAGAAGTCCACGGTGTCATCTGCCAACACCACTTGGTTCACCGGCTGTTTGGTGAACACTGGCCTCTCTGGAATTAGACAGAGACCAAGAATGGGGAGAGAGGATTGAAACTGCTTGTGGAGCTACATTCTTAATTGCAGTTTGACTTTTCATATTTTTCAGCAATTTATAACAACAGCCTTCATGTAATAGAACAGTGGACAAATTAGGGATAGCTTAGCCCAATACAGACACAACTATTGATGTAAAATCACATCTCTGATGCCTCAAATGACAGAAAAGAACACAGAAGCAATTGAGTTATGGAGTAAAAGGAAAGCAGGAAGTAAAGGTTTGGGAGGCTTAGGCATGGTGTAGAAAACTGTGTGGGAAAGCTGATGTCCACTGCATTGTACCAGAGCTCACCCTGGGTCTAAATATTTGTCAGAGCCTCAACTGAGCCAGAGAGATTTCTTACCAAACCTTTTCCAGGACAACAAAGGACCAGGTTTAAAACCCAGATACATGCAGGAACTGATGATGAATTGCTATTGACTCAGTATTTTTTAGCAGTATTTATCAGAAATTTGATTAAACTTAGGTAATAAGATTGTTGAAGCAGCACAGACTATTATATAGATGATAATAAGACATATAGTGGCTACCAAGGAAATAAACTGTGAAAACTAAAATTAATCACCACAACTACAGATGTAAGATTATCAAACAAGATTTTGCATCATCATTGACAGAGTTAAAGGCATGACAACACTGAGTTGCACAGGTGGGAGAATCAATAGGACAGTGACAAACAGTATGTCCAGAGAGACAAATATGCATTGTAAGCTCTTATCATGATCATAGGTTTTAAAAATTGTGATAGCTTTTAGAAATATGTGCAGACATGCAATAGCTATTATCTTGCAAAATTTCACAGATGGCATTAATACTAAATATAATGGGAAGTGTCAGGACATGCATTGTGAGGATCCATAAATTGATCAATCAAGTATTACACACTGGGTTTAGGTTTACTGTTGCACCACTATGTCCAGAAGGAACAGCATCTGAGTGGCAGTGGTGGTGAGAATGAGGGGGACAGAAAAGAAAATATCAAATCTCTATCTGTTAACTGGGATCAATACACATTTTGAGAACGCTTATACTGCTGATCTGTTGAGAGCAAAGCAGAGAATCAGAGAGGAGGTCAAGAGAGCAAAGCAAAGGGCAGCTGGGAGGGAAACATTCATCTTCCGTTCCAACAAAATCAGCTGCAGAAAGATAGAGCGGCCCAAGAGAAATAAATCCAGAAAAGGCAGAAAACAGATGATAAATGAAACATTGAGTCAAGTTTAGACAATTTGCACTGTTATTTGAATATATATTTTTTATGGATTACACTTTAACCTCAGCCGTTATTATCTGAAGATATGGAACTTTGCAAATTGAATATGTTTTTTGTGTAATCAATAATAACAATACCAGGGATTTGTAATGTGATGACAAATCAGAATACTATAATTACCATATTTTTAATTTCCCATACAGTGTATGAAAGTTGACCGTACTTGTGAAATACAGTAAAAATGGCTCACCAAACACCACTAGTTCAGCAGGATCACTGTCTTTCTCGCCAACCATGTTGGTACCAACACACACATACATGCCAGCATCACTCTTCCTGGTGTTGGAAATCATCAGCTTTCCTCCTCGGATCTGAAAACGAAGGGCACAGGAAGGGGCAGAAGAGGGAGGAGGGAGAGAGGTACAGAAGAAAATGGATAAAAAGATTAGAGGCAGAGGAGGAGGACAATTGGTGGTGGTGGAGGAGAGGGAAAGAAAAAAGACAAATGGAAAGAGGTTGGGAACAGGATATTGAGGCATGTGAGTCTAGAGAGAAACCAATCCATCATCATGTGTGTGTCATGACAGATGGCTCCTCTGCTAGTTCGCACACAGTTTGACAGTGTGTCTAGCCCCAGGACAGTCACCATAGAAACATCTTCCATTGCTCTGTGTGTAATAAGTAGCTCCAATGATTCATTGTATGATGAAGGCATACATTCTTTGCACAAACGTATGCTTCAAAATAGCAGGTTTACACGCTGGTTTTATTGTATTCTCAAGGTGTTGTGCCAATTATTTCTAGAAGGTGGGTTTGTTCTGAAGAATACCATCGAAGGATTAAATTAAAAAAAATCAATGCAGTTCATTAGCAGTGTTGCTTTTCAAATATCAACTGCGATTGAACTGGATTGCTTCTTAATTAAGTTCTTCTCATCAATAAACAAAATACTCGTCAGTGGATGTCCAAAATTTTATTTTGATGTTTACCTGAAAAAAAGAAAGTAGTTTGTGTGACCCAAAAACTGCAATGCACAAACGAAATAAGCTGCAAATTACTTTAAAAGTACCTGCTGGATTACTTGCATAAAGAAAAGATTCCAGCTGGAAACAAATGAATTGCTGATTTTCCTTCCCCGTAACAAAATATTTTTAGACTTGTCAATATATATGTAGAAATGTTTATACAGTGCAGTGCAGAAAGTATCACATTTCGTTATGTTGCAGCCTAATGCTAAACTCACCTAAATTCATTTTTTCCCTCATCAATCTACACTCAATACCCTAGAATGACAAAGCAAAAACAGAATTTGGGATTTTTTTGTAAATTTATTAAAGAGGAAAAACTAAAATATCACATTGACATACGTATTTGGACCCTTTGCTATGACACTTGAAATTTAGCTCCGGTGCTTTCAATTTCTCTTGATAATCTTTGGGTTGTTTCTACACCTTGACTGGATTCCATCTGTGGTAAATTCAAATGATTGGACATGATTTGGAAAGGCACACACCTGTCTACATAAGGTCTATCAGTTGACAATGCATATCAAAAACCAAGCAATGAGGTTGAAGGAACTGCCTGTAGAGTTCAGAGATAGGATGTGTAAAGGCACAGATCTGGGGAAGGCTACAAAAACATTTCTGCTGCATTTTGCAGGAAAGAGCAAAATGGCCTCCATAATTCTTCAATGGAAGAAGTTTGGAACAACCTAGAACTGGCTGCCCGGTCAAACTGAGCAATCTGGGAAGAAGGGCTTTGGTAATAGAGTTGACCAAGAACCCAATGGTCACTCTGGCTGAGCTCAAGAGATCCCGTGTGGAGATGGGAGAAACTTCCAGAAGGACAACCATCACCGCAGCACTTTACCATCTGGGCTTTATGGCAGAGTGACCAGATGGAAGCCTCTACTAAGTGAAAGACACATAAAAGCCCGATTGGAGTTTGCAAAAAAGCACCTAAAGGACTCTCAGACTGTGAGAAACAAATTATCTGGACTGATGACATCAAGATTGAACTCTTTGGCCTCAGTTCAAAGCATCATGTCCGGAGGAAATCAGGCACTGCTCATCACCTGCCCAACACCATCCCATCAGTGAACCATGGTGGTGGCAGCTTCAAGCTTTGTGGGTGTTTTCAGCAACAGGGACAAGGAGACAGGGTTGAGGGAAAGCTGAACGGAGCAAAATACAGAGATATCCTTAATGAAAACCTGGTCCAGAGCACCGATGACCTCAGCCTGGGCAGAATGTTCACTTTCCAACCTTCAATGGACAATGACCCTAAGCAAACAGCCAAGAAAACGCAGGAGTGTGAATGTCCATGAGTGGCCCAGCCAGAACCCTGACGTGAGCCCAATCAAACATCTCTGGAAAGACCTGAAAATGGCTGTCCGCTGACGGTCCCCATCCAGTGTGATAGAGTTTGAGAGGATCTGCAGAGAAGGATGGCGGAAAACCCAGGTGTGCAAAGCTTGTGCCTCATACCCAAGAAGACTCAAAGCTGTAATCGCTGCCAAAGGTGCTTCAACTAAGTACTGAGTAAAGGGTTTGGAAAAATTTCTAAAACTCTGTTTTTGCTTTGTCATAATGGGGCATTGAGCGTAGACTGATGAGGGAAAAAAAGAATTTAAACAATTTCAGCATAAGGCTGCAACATAACAAAATGTGAAAAAAGTGAAGAGTTCCTAATATTTTCTGAATACACTAAATATTTCTTTTAAATAACTGCACTCTGCAAAACTCTGTATATTAACTTTCTGTATTGGCTATATGACTTGTTAGGATGGATCATTTTTGCAGTGTTCCAGGCATCTTTATGGAAGCCACAAGCAAACTTACAGTGATCCTCTCATCTCGATCATTGACCCGGATGTTGTTTCTTTTCCAAGAGATGGTAGGCTCAGGATGGCCCCTGGGCGGAATACACTCCATGACAGCCGGCTCACCAGCTGCTACCACCACATCACTGGGCGTCTGACGGAAGTCATCTCTCAGAACTGGGGAAAAGAGCAAAGGTGCAGAGAGATGATTAGAATTAGTGTAAACCTCTTTGTTGATGATACTATCTTTTATCTGGCTTAGCATGTCAGCGTAGTTCTTCTCACATCCTGCTGACATCCAGCCTGCTGAATACTCTCCTTTGTCTGACTATGCACACATGTCATATTTACTCATATACTCACATACTAACTGCACTGAAATTTGGCCTTCAAAAAGAGACAAGATGAGTGCCAGATGCAAATAAAAAAATAGGATCATCTTTTACTATTTGAGCAGAATAACAGAAAGCAATGGGACATTGATACTGTATGACTGTGAATTTAACATAGTGTCCCTAAGGTCTTCATTGGCTCACTGTCATGCGTGTGGCATCACAGCACATCAATAATGAAGGCTCTTGTAGCTGACACACACAAAGTAGATGAATTATTCAATCCAAACACACACACACACACACACACACACACACACACACACACACACACACACACACACACACACACACTCTGTCTCTCTCTCTCTCTCTCTCTCTCTCTCTCCCTTGGCAAATGCACTTGCATTAATACACTTGAATATGTGGTCACGAAAACAAGTCACTATTCACAAAGTTCTGTTTGAAGCTATTGGCAGATGTTTGATTTGGACATCAAGGAGTTGGTGGATGATTAATTGAGGAAGGAGGATAACATGGCTGGTTTGCGTACATTTTGGCGATCTTACTGATGAAATCAATTAGTTGTATCAATAAAATGACATTCAACTCATGTCCTGACTAAAGTGTCTCCTGAGTGTGCAAAGATATGCAGGATCACCTCACCTTAAAAGTGCAAGTCATGTCTTAAAGCAGCGCCCTAGTTTACACCAACAGCTTTTCAGAAACTTTCAAACATTGCTACTAAAAAAGCTGTCAAGTATGTCCTCTCTGTCTAGGGGCTGACACTTTTATTTGAAAATTCAAATATTCGTTTGAACGTAGGGGGAAAAGTTAATATTCAAACTGTTATGATCTGTTGAAATTCAAAATTTATAGTCTATAAGCACAACAGACCGTTTGAAGTAGTTTGCCTTATGATTAAGCAGAGGGCGCCCTAAAACTTCACTATCAGCTTGATCTTTGGCATGCCATATTGACAGTAAACTAAGCTAGTAATGTTGTGCTGTTTGCTATGAAAGTGCAGCAGTGTGTGGAAGTATTTTGGGTTCTACACGTAGATTGCAAAGTTAGTGACAAAGATACGGCTGTTTGTCGACTTTGTACAAAGCAGCTATCTTACACTACAATGTCAACAAATCTGCACACTCACCTGCTAGCTTGCCACCCAGGTGAGGCAGCAGAGGCACCACAGACGAGCGTAGCAACATCAAGTGTACCGCGTCGTCTGACTGCCTACTATTCGGCACACTCAGCTTCAACAGGCCCCATGCCAGAAGCTTTTAAAAATGCCATCAACGATAAGCTAGCAAGACATACAGTATATGCAAGGATATGTGGTCCATTGGTATTGTTTCAGGAGAGGGGTTTTGGGATCTCATGATGGAACTGGAGCTGGGGGGGTTTGGTTAAAAGCATTTAACCAAATGTATTTAGCCTCATTTCTCACCTTTCAGGTTGAAATGTAGTTTGTTAATGGCAGCAACATTTACAAACTTAATACCACTGTTTTTAATTAGTCTATTATGTAAGTACTCCTTTTTCTATGATTGGGCAGCTTCTGCAAGCACTTGTACTTTTCTCAGTCTGGGCTGTAGTCAACCAAAGATGTTAAAAAATTGACTGAAATTGTACCTACTCTTCAACCGATCAACTGGAAGAAATGCAGACAAGTTAGTCTGCTGTTTTCATATGACTTACCATGTTGGTTGTCGAGCTGTGATATGCAAACTGCTGTCTGCAAAGTTTACACTTGACTTTTTGGCCGTCTGTAGTCTGCAGCTAAGCCGACAACTTCTTTGACACGTTGTCAATTAGTTTGGAGCTCTCTTTGTCAGGATCTGTATTCATTTCCTGTTTTATTTTGAAGTTGGCTCTGTTGTGTTATTGTTTGTTTTACTTCCTGGTTTTTCCCGCCTGTTTTGATTACTGTCTCCACCTTAATGTCTTTCACCTGTGTCTCGTTTTCTGTGTATTTAAACCCCGCCTCCTTTCTCATGCGTTGCCAGATTGTCTTGGTTACCATTGTGTTCAAGCTCTCTCGCATTTAGTCCCGATTTGGATTCCCTGTGTATGATCTTTTTTTCCGGTATTTTTGTGACCCTCGATTCTGCCTGTTCCTGATCTGCCTTGTTGCCTGGTTTAAATGACTCCTGGTATTTTGACCTCTGCTACGTCTCTCGGGTTAAAGATTTGGATTTTGGACATTGTACTTCGGCCTGACTCTCTCTCTTGCACTTGGATCCACACACACCTGTCCTTACAGTACAATCTGGCCATGTCGGACCCAGCGGAGGGAGAGAATTTTTGTCATGCTCTGGGAGCTCAAGGGTTGCGTCTCACCGATTTGGAGTGGGCAGTTTCCAGCCTGGGACCGGGAGTTCAGTCATTGTCTGAGCAGCTACAATTCCTGGCTGCCCAGACTTGCCAAGTGGTTACTTGTCTGGATTCCATGTCTTCTGCTACAACAGGCCCAGCTGTTCCTGCTCCACCTCCAATACCCAGGGATCCTCCAGTTCATTTTTCAAAACCCAGAGCACCCCCCATCTAAAGGTATGATGGCACTCCTGAAACGTGCCGCTCATTTTTGACTCTTTGCTCGCTAACTTTTGAACTGCAGCCTCTTACCTTTGCCACTGAGCGTTCTAAAGTAGCCTTTATGATCACTAATCTCACGGGACGAGCACGTGAGTGGGCCACGGCTGAGTGGCAGAGACATTCATCTACCTGTGACTCTGTAGCTACTTTTTCTGCTGCTTTGGGTCAGTTTTTTGGTCAACCTGTCTCGGGCCGTGAGGCAGCCCGTGCACGTGGTAATCTCAAGCAAGGTAGAAGCCGTGTATTTGATCATGCCATCAGATTTCGCACTCTGGCTGCGGAGAGTCAGTGGAACGACGAAGCACTTGCAGACACTTTTTTTTTTCCTGAGTCTCTCTGAAGATATAAAGGACAGACTTACCATGGTTGATCTTCCTACAAGTTTTGAGGGTCTTGTGGAACTTACTATTAAAATTGACAACCAGATGCAGGATCGAGAGCGGCTCAGAGGAGCTACAGGCCCTGGATCTGTGCCTTTTTAGTCCCCAGGAGGAACCTATGCAGCTTGGTCGTACCCGTCTGAGCCAACAGGAATGTCAGCGCCGCCAACGTGAAGGACTGTGCCTCTACTGTGGGGAAATGGGGCACTTCCTGGCTCAGTGCCTGGTAAAAGGGCCTGGCTCACCAGTAACCAGAGGCCTACTGGTGAGCCACACCGTGACTGCCTCTAGACCAGCACGCTCCTTGACCCCTGTTCAGCTCATCACTTCTCCCAAGAATTCCCTGGCCCCTTACAGCCTTCATTGACTCCGGGGCAGACGAAGACTTCATGGATCTGAACCTGGCCCACCAGCTGAATCTACAACTCCACCCTTTGTCCAAGCCACGCCGGGCCAGCGCTCTCGATGTCACCTGCTCAACTGGGTCACAGACCAGACCCCTCCTCTGTCTCTGTTGATGTCAGGTACTCACAAAGAGACCATTTAATTTTTTGTTATTGAGTCTCCTCAATACCTCCTTATCCTGGGTTATCCCTGGCTGTGTAAACACAACCCTCTCGTGAATTGGTCTACTGGGAGAGTTACAGTGGAGTCCTACTTGTCAGTCTTCCTGTTTGTCTTCTCTGTCGGTTTCCCCGCCTGCTGATTCCTCTTCTGAGTTTCCAGACCTGTCTTATCGCCCTGGAACTCGTAATGTCAAACCAGATGCCCTTTCAAGGCAGTTTGAGGCAGGAGACCGCCCTCAGGATGCAGCTCCCATTTTGCCTCCTGACTGTGTCGTCGCAGCCGTGACCTGGGACATTGAGCAGGAGGTCCAGCACGCCCTTTCGGAGGCCCAGGTTCCTGATGGCTGCCCTCCTGGTCGGCTCTTTGTTCCAGACCCGCTCTGTTCCCGAGTCCTGCAATGGGGGCACTCCTCTCCTCTTAGCTGTCATCCTGGGGTGAGTAGAACATTGAGTTTTATAACAACGCTTCTGGTGGCCCTCCCTCAGGGAGGATACCCGGGATTTTGTCTCTGCCTGTTCTGTTTGTGCCAGCAGCAAGGTCTCCCGACGCACCCCTACTGGTCTACTCAGGCCTTTGCCGGTTCCACACCGCCCCTGGTCTCATGTGTCCATGGACTTTGTCACTGGGTTGCCTCCCTCAGAGGGCAAGACGGTCATCCTCACTGTCGTCGACCGGTTCTCCAAGATGGCTCACTTTATTGCCCTGCCTAGGCTGCCCTCCGCCAAGGAGACAGCGGAGGCAGTCCTGTTTCATGTTTCGGCTCCATGGTCTTCCTCAGGATGTTGTCTGACCGGGGTCCCCAGTTCGCCTCACGTTTCTAGGAGGAGTTCTGTGTGCCTATGTTCGTGAGAAACAGCACCACTGTTGCTGTAATGTCATAGGACAGCAGGGGAGGGTCATTGCCTTATCTGATAAATGATACACCTCCCCTAATGATGGCACCGACAGGCCAACAAAGCCCCTGGACATAACCATTATCATCAGCATCCATATATCTCTGTCCATCCATATGAACTCACTTACACTCATTTTGAGGACATTTCTTTATCTCAAATACTTGGGCTTGTGTGAAGAATTCATTGTATCTGTGTCTCAGGCTGTACACAGCAAAGGCTCATTCCTCTTGTCAAGCTAGCATGGCATCCTCTTTGAATGAGGGTAAGGGTGGGTGTGTATGTGAGGAGATATATCTGCCTGTTTTGTTGATAATCAAGATCATGGTAGACAAGCACATCAGTGTTTAAGGACAAGAGGATATTTTTCATTTCCTCATTAGCTAACAGAGCTTGTACTTGCTTTTGCCCTGATAAAATACAGGTCTAGACCATTTATTGTTGGCTCCTGAACCATTGTTGCTTTTTTTTTTTTTTTTTTTAAATCTGTCTCATAGAGGGATGGAAATTGCTGCTTATGGCTCTAGTAAGACTGATATCCTGATGGCCAATTACTTAGCCACAGAGCATTTGTAGCACTCCAAATCCCATTGGCCCATCCAATCCTGGAATAATATGCCAAACCACACCCCTGACCTTATCTGTATCCGCTGCCGACATTCTTCCCAATCACTATTCACAGCAGATTACAAAACCTTCACTAAACTGTTCAGGAACCTGTCCAGTCACGCAAAGTGAAGAGGGAAATAGGACAGTTCGCTGCACCGCAGGTCTGAATTACCATGCAGCAGGGTTAAAGGACCACTGTGATGACCTGTCACACACCATTCTGAGATCATGGCTCCAGGGGCCCCTGATCTTTCCGAATCTACCCTCAGCACTCACCAGATCTGAGCAAAAAGAGGGTCTCCAGAAGTTTATTAGGCACTGGCAATTACCCATGAGGCCCTTGGGGGCCCATATTAAGTGGGTGCACTCTGACCCTTTCTTTAAACCCCTTCAACAAAGCCAAGATAATCCCCACCACTGGGCCTGAACGGCATGCTTTAATAAGAGCACAGACACGCAATAACACACACAAGAGATAAGGACCACAATTGTATACGGTATTTTTCAAATATAGATGTCTGATTGGAATTGAAACCCTAGAAAATGTAATATACAGTACATGCTCCAGATAAAACTATAGTCAGATGATGTGAAAATATATACTGTACCATATGACAATAAAAACTTGTCTACCAGTAGATGGTTTTTTTTTTTACTGTTTCTGGTGAGATTTTTCTACAGTATACAATAAAACTGAGTATAACCCTGTGCAATGTCACTAAATGTTAAATGATTTAAAATGTTATCTTGGAAAAATGTTTTATTTTTAAGTTGTAGTGTAGGGTATTTGATCTTACATATGATTAAAAACAAACAGACTACACTGAAAGGACATTTCAAATCCAGATATTGATACATATCACAATATAGGACATTTTCTGTAAAATTGAATGTAAATTCTGCCATGTAAATTGGGGCCATGTCTCTTGCAACGTCTGAGTCAGGGGTTTGTTTTGAGCACTCGACTGTACTTTTGTGGTTCTCATCCATAGATTATCATCGTACTCTTTGACATGATTCTTGCGTAGTTGGTAAAAGAGGTTAGCGGTGTTTTGAGTGTGTTGTGGGGACAAGTCTGCAGCATAATTTGCAATGTGTGGTTTTCTGGTCCATGTCAGACTTTTAATGCCCAAACAACATCGATGTGACAGAACTACCCCCTATCTTATAAACAAGCTCCTCGTTTTATCTTGGCTGGCCAATGTCCTTCTCCCATTTTGAATTACCCTGTTCTGTGTCACGTTCCCTCTCCTCCATGTTTCTTTGTGTTTCCTTCATGCAAATTTCCTGCTGTTATCTGTGCAATCTGAAAGAACGCAAGTGTCGTCCAAATGATGTAAAATATTGCTGTAAAAAAAAACAAAACGATAGACATTATTCATTCGTAACACTCTATATATAGTCATATCGCGCAGCTCTAGATGAAACCAAAATAAACTTGTTTGGATCAGATCGGGTCCAGCATGTTGGTGTGGTTCTGGCCAGGACCACCACTGCGTCAACATAGTGCCGACTGCGAAACATTGAATGGGAGTGTGCTGTGTGGGGCTGCATGATCGCAAAAAGGTGTAGGGGAGATGACATTTATAGATGGCACTATGCATGCAAGTTTGTGTACCCAATTACTGAAGCAAAAGATGATTCCCAGTCTCAAGAAGCTTGGCAGGATAGGAATTTTCCAACATGACGATGATCCCAAATACACTGCAAAAATCACAAGAGCTTTTTTAAAGAAGAAAAAAGTAAAACCATAACCTGGACAAGTACTACATATCCCATGACTTGATTCAAACAAAACACATATGGAGTATTTTAAGGCAAAAGGTATAGAAAAAAAAACATGATGATCGAATCTGGCGTACATACAAAATATTAAAAAAATAAAAAAATAGTCACACTAATAAAATCTGTACTGACTTTTGGTGCAGTTGGTTCTTAAATATGGATCTTTCATTGTAATTTATTAGTCAAACATTTCTTTTTTTAAATGAATTGGCTTCATTCTTCTTGGGCCTTGACTAAAAACAAATAAAATTGGATTAAATGGACAGGATTTGTAACTACTTAACATTGTACTGTGACTGCACAGGGGTGTACTCATTTTTGTTGTAGAGCGTATTGCTTTAAAAAACTCTTGTAATATATAGCTGTGGGCAATATTGCGGTAATATGGGAGTTACACAGTCTTTGCATCAATTTAATGAAATTGCTTAATTTGTCAGGTATTTAATTCATTGTGTTAGCGAAAACATATCATGATTCGGCCATTTTATTTATTAAGTACCTCTCAATTCAATTTCTAGAAACTTATTTCCTGAGCATATATACAGTACCAAGATCACAATATAAATATATATATCATGAGAGAAGATTATTTCACTCACCCTTCAACACAACCACATCTAAATCTTGACAATAATCAAAGTCGAATGACACCCATCTGCATGTAGTATTTATAAGCTCGTGATGTACACTGATGGATGTGCGAATAGTAAATTGTATTGAATCATAACCAAAATTAGAATCCATCAAAGAAGTGTCTATTCTAACCCAAACTATGTAAGTTACTGTATAGAAATAAGAAATATTTATCTAGACTTCTGTGATTTACCACATGTGCAAAGTATCCAGGCCTTGCTGTATATCAGGGCATCATTTGAGCTTTTAATTGCACATAA
Source organism: Xiphias gladius (assembly GCF_016859285.1). NCBI lineage: Eukaryota > Metazoa > Chordata > Actinopteri > Istiophoriformes > Xiphiidae > Xiphias > Xiphias gladius. Next base: position 25,463,253 of record NC_053416.1, on the reverse strand, counting down.
AAAACACCTTTGGGGGCAAGCTCAGGCCCACTTTTAATTAAATGGCTTTATCGCTGTTGTTAATGTTCCAAGGACTGCGCGCGTGTGTCTGTGTGACAGCACCCCCTAAAGAATAAATATTCAGATGGCAGAGAGAGAATGACGGATAGTCCCAATCGTCCCTTTGCTGGCAGAGCAAATAGAGGGATGGAGGGAAGGAATTAAGAAAACCGTCCTAGGGTTCAAGCAATGTTGCGGAGGATTGAGCTGGTCATCTGTCAATCCGTCAGTTTACATCCTGTCCCGGCACGAAGCAATCTGCTTTGGTGTGAACACACTCCCAAAAAAACACTGATGTTTTTGCTTTTTCGCCCAAGTACATACATTCTCCTTATCCCTTTATCTAGCCGGCTTAGACACAAACATACATATCTTCTCTGTTCTCTCAATAAGTGTAGTCTGTTCCCCAAGGCAATATCTGTCTAGGCCCTTGGGCCCAACAGGGGCCCCCGTCAGAGGCCACCTTCCATCAGCCATTCTCATTATCCAGAGTGGACCCCCTCCGATCACTATCAACCATTTCACAATGATGAAACGGCCTGAACAGAATATAGGTGTGTGTGTGTGTGTGTGTGTGTGTGTGTGTGTGTGTGTGTGTGTGTGTTTTCAGTGGTGATGGAAGGGTCTGAAGAGCATGGAGGGGAGGCGGGGGTCTCACGGTTGGAGACAGATGTCTATGCTGCCACTAAGTACCCATCGCCTCCCAATCCAGTACAAACACAGACACTCACGCAGATACGCCGCACAGCAGCTGGAACGGCAAATACAGAAAAACACTGTTTGCATCCAATATGACCAGCTGAGTCCAATATACAGGCTGACTGGAGAATGTAACCCCTACAGTTTATCAACACTCACAAACAAACACACACACACAAACACACACACAGTGTCAAGAAGCCCTTACCATTTCTTTATCAAAAATTTCTGTCAGCTGACCTGAAATGTCCCCCATTCTAAAAAACAACTTGGTTTTAGGTTTATTTCCATTTTTATCTTGGTGCCGTCATTTGGCTCTTTGGCCTGAGAGTCTTTTATGGCCTTGAGTAAATGACCTAACACGGTTTAGCTCTCTGGAAATACTAATATGGCCAACAGGAAAAATGAGCTGGCACTAAAGCTAAATGAATGGGAAGCAGGGCATTTCAATTACTCCTTACATAAGTCCAGAAGTGTCACCTTCTTGGCCCAGGCGCCTAGCCTTCAAGCACAATAACCTGTTCATCAATGTACGATGCATTTTTCCCCACAAATTTACTCCCTCCATTTTCTTTTGTCCCTTAGTGCGTCAGCTGGTGTAGCCATTTAGGCCACCGTTGCTGCTGTTTAGTCCCATCAGCTGACTCCATTTAGCAGCCACAGCAGCTGCCCCTGCCCCACCCACCCAATCCCCACCACCCTTACCCACAGCTCTCACACCCGTGATACCCCCAAACCTGTGCTGATGGGTGAAAAGCAGCTGGTTCCACTAACTATGATGAAAACAGCACAAAAAATGTTTTTCAGGAAAAGCTGCAAAAAAAATTAGACCCCACAGGTTGAGGTGAATGTTTGGAAAATCTTTTTGTTCTGTGTGATTAGTGAGGAGATCACTTATCATTAAATGATAACAATTCAAATAATCCGTTTGATACAGTGTGTTTGTCAGTGTTTGGTGAGTGTTTGCCAAATTGATCATGGCTAGAAGTTGACAGAAAGTCTCTGCAGTACAGATTAAAATTATGTGAAAGTACTGGTGTTTCTCACAGGAAACCCCAAGAAAACCAATTATTAGCTGCTGGGCTCAGATAAGACTGAAATAAAATTCAGAAGTCACTGTGATGCATTACAAGCTGATTATAAGCATGTTATAAGCATAGATAAATCTCCTTTTATAACATAATCATCAGGCAAACCCAAGAGAATTACATTCGATTTATTATTCAAGTCATACTGTTTATGATGCTTTAAAGTGTGTAATCAGCAATGCTACATGTAAAATCCTGCCCAAAATTGAATTAAGTGATAAAATATGGGAAACTCCCATCACACCACCACCTCCAAGTGCTGCAGAGAAAATAGATGGGGTTATCTGTCAAGGTGCCATGTTTCACAGCTTAAGCGCTCATAAATGCCCGGGCCTGGGCCCACCATAGTGTCTTGTCACACCCAGACATGCTGGAAGGGGGGTGGGGTAAGGGGTGAACAAGGAGCAGGTGGGTGAGGGGCTATGCTTGGTAGTGGTGCTGGATGCAGCCAACATAACCATGGGCCCCACATACAGCAGTGGGACAGCACAGGAGGCACTCATTATCAACCACACAGACACTAGAGGGAAAAGTGGTGCTCACAGGGAGGGATGGTTCTTTGTGGGAGTGTGTGTGTGTGTGTGTGTGTGTGTGTGTGTGTGTGTGTGTGTGTGTGTGTGTGATACTGAAGAACATGGCCAATAAACATGCTGAAGTGCAGAGGTTGAGGATAATCAGACCAATTTGTGGGCACCTTGTTAGCATGGAGCTGCAAACATGTGATAACAAGATTATATCTTTAAGCCAGTTCATACTCTACATAGGACTGCGTGCCACACAGTACACGTGGTAAAAAATTACGTAACTCTTGACTGGGAGCAAAGAAGTCTCATGAGGTTGTGCACTAACTATATGATACAAACAGAGGCACCACAGCGCTGCATCTAATTGGGGAAACACATGTGGACAGCTGGACTTTTTTAATATAACACTGAATGGTTGGAGCTATCGGGCACGCAGTTGTGACATGACATACATAAATGTCAAGGTTATCGTTCCTGCATCTCTAGCTGCACAAAAGTTTCAAGGCAAGATTTTATCTTCTCTAAAATGAGTAGTATATTTAGTAAAGCAGTCTAACATTGTCACTTCCACCTAATATCAGAATAAAGCTGAATTGCAAAGCTGCTCCTGTAGACTGCTATATCTTACGCAGGAAACCCTATCACTAAACAGAGTGCTGATATTGGATTATTCTGCAAAGCCTGGATTATATTTAGAGACTATATTTTTGAATGTTCAACATCAACATTGACATGCTGCATGTCCTATCTCAACCCTGACCTGCTGACTCTACAGCCGGATTTATCATTTTGTGTTAAGGGGTTACAGCGTAGGTACAGAGCCTACACATGTAGCTGACATAGCTACACTGTACACTGCTCTGGAGCTATCATGCGCACCCTCACAAAATCTACATTACGGCAGCTACAGAAATACCAACATGGTGACTGCAAGAACCGTGATTGGTCAGGTTGGGCAGCTTGTGTTTCTGTGCCCAATGCTGACGGAGATTGTTGAGAGTAAAGACAACATGAAGCAAGGTGAAACCATGATCGTCACTATCACAGTGGGTTTAAGAATGTAAATACAGCAACTGCACAGAGTAGTGTGATATCCAGGAATGTAACATTCCGACCATCGCTTGTATGGCAAAGTGAATGAAAGAATGTAAACAAAAGTTTAAGTGTGGGAGTGTAATTTAAAGCAAGATATGGCTGGACCAGGTACAATATATCCATCTAGGTCTGCAGGAGGTGCCTGTGAAATCCAACACTGAACAATACATCAAAACCTGCACCACAGGTATATACGACGAGATTTCTGTTAACCCCCTGCACCAAGAATAAATGCAGCTAGCTAAAGGGCACAGTACTGCCTGAACTGAATGTTTGATACTAGATGTACGTATATCCTGCCCTGAAGAATAGTCCAATAAAAATGAATTTCCTAGGTATGCTGGGCTGCACACTAGATTTTCTCAGGTTGGAAATATTTCACTGATTTGTTAATACAAAAAAAAATGAGGGCAAGAAAATTCCCTTATCGAAATTTTATATTTCTCCTACACTCATACGCAGTCACTGTATTGCACTTATTTTAAGTAAGTGATGTGTGTAGTTTTATCAGCTTCATCAAGGGAGTTCAGTCAAGAAAAAGATCAAGAAATAGATTGTTAAAGATGAAATACTAACAGTGTTTTTGAAGTGATTAATGATCAATGAGGAATACATGATTATTCGAGCATTGAGCCTCAAACTGTCCTTCGTGCATATACAGTATGTGTGTGTCCAGAGAGATATTAAAGGCTTTGGCTAACCTTCCATCCCTCCTGCTAGATCCCCCACCCCCATCACTCACCCCTTTCTTCAATCCTTCATTTCCCCATCACACATGCGTGCACACTCACACACACCCATGCACACACTCAAACAGAGCAGAACAAGTCTGAGGCATGCCAGGGCTGTTTCATTGAAATAATCATATTTCAAGTCGGGGGGGGGGGGGGGTCATTTTCCTACCTGGGAGCCAAAATCTTCTCACATCGACTCTCCCTACCCCCTACCCCAACCCCTCCCATTAACTTGGTACTACAGAAAATGCCCTAAGTTTGTACACAAACACGGATAAAGCCAGTCTGCTGTAAACACAGACATCCCTGTACATCCATACATACGCCAGCACTCACACAGACAAACTTTTCCTCATTTGAGTGTAAATCCCTCCAATCTCCTGGCACGAGGAGTGCTCACCTATGTTTGGCTCAGCAGCAGGTTCCCATCCCACTTCTGAGCTGGTGCTGCTGCTCCGGCTGTGCTCACCCACCCAGCAGGCTTGAGGTTAATCCACCGCAAACCTCCCCTGGCATGCCATGTTGGCCCTGCGTGTGTTTGTGTGTGTCCATGCGTTTTTCTGACAATTTTTCATCTATGTGTTTAATCTCTGCAATTCCTGATGAGACACACACGACTCCCCTGACCCCTGACGGTTTGCAAACCAAACTCAGCAGAGTATGGACTCTGTAATTCTCTGGGATTTAAAGTAAAACATTGTGGCTCCCTGGCTCTTGAATTTTCCTCTAAGAAAGTGGGAGGATCCCACAGGGCAGACAAGTGGAAAGAGAGACATCCTTCAGTCAGAGAACCCAGGATAGTGCCAAAAGCATCCACCCTGCTGAAGTGTCCTTTGACAAGATAGTGATTTGTTTCCTATTCTAGGTTGCTTGTCATGTAGCTCAACCTGACTTCTGACCTCCTGCAGAGAGGAGCAGGAAAAAACAATTTGGTAGCATGGATCAATAATATCACATTATCAAAAAGCTGTATTTAAGATTTATTTCTCCCTCTATTAGTGTCTCGATGGGAATGGATGATAAACAGTGCAGGCTCACAACGTCTGAGGAGGAAAGACATATTAGATGGAGCAAAGTCAAGGTGAATGGTTGTTCAATGTTTAGTCCATGTCGAATCTATCAGTTTAATGAAGCTATGTATTTATTCGCTCATCTTGGAGGCTTTCAGTTCAAAAATGTATATGTTTGATGATGAAAGACAAGAACTTAGGATTAGTTTGGATGGCAATCATAAATTTGTGATGCATATGTTATGAACTTGCCCTGTATGAGTCTTCTCTTTAATTGAAACTGGCATATATCCTTTAGGGAGTATGCAGAGATGCAGCCCGAAGCACCAGAACTCTCTGTTACTAAAGAAAATGTATGCTTCTATCATGGAAGCTATTATTTAAATGACAGAGACAGAGACTTGTCATGTCTCTTCGAATTACCTAAGCTATTCATGAAATATTCAAACTATTTGACAGTACTTACTATAGCTAGAGTGGCTCCTCACTCCTCATAAAGCTGAATAAATTCTCAGGTGAAGCTATTCACGCCTGATTGACAGGATTTCAAAAACAGCTTATGCCCTTTTGACAAAATATAAATCTGTTCGCAAAGACACACAGACATTTTTGAGTGGATTTGAAAGGAATTTTTTTGCTTTAGTTGGAAATGCGCCATGCCTTTAGAAACTGAGTAAAAGAGGAGATGAAACAACATTTTGATGGGAGATGTTTGGCAAAAACAAGCCAGTGGAGAGATTCAGAGAAAAAAAATCTGGACCACATGCCACAAAGGGAGGAGAAGGCGGAGGAGGAGGGGGATTTGCAAACATGCACATCCATACAAACACTTAATCTGATTGTAATTCATGCAATATGTCCTAAAATATGTCATATGGAGAATGAGGTGTGAGGATGATGTGTCTGTATTTACTATTGAGTGTGTTTCAACATTAAAAGGAAGAACCCCTGCTTAAACACATACATGGAGGGCAAAGACTAACATGACTGGTGTGAAGGGTTAAACAAGATGATGTTATGCAGAAGTAATGTATGCATGACATTGCTAAGGAGAGGCGAAACAACAATCCACCGATAACACCCACCCCAGGACCCCCAGGGCCCCCCACAACAATACCATTATAGAGGTGGTCAAAACTACTGTGTGTGGTCAGCTAATAAAGCAATTGTCTGGCCCTGAAAAGAGGATTACTTTAATCTAGTAATGGCCGCAGTCGTGCGGCCTATAGAAGCGGGGTAAGAGGGTCATAGGGAATTGGTGAGAAGCCCATTGTAAGGCAACTGAAACCCCCCTCTACTCCATCACCCCCCTCCAACGCGCCTGCCCCATACTGCCCTTAGCTGACCCACCAGCCCAATCAAGGCTACTGTAGTTCATCCATCTGGAAAACCAGAAACACTCTTTGACTCGACCCTTAAGGGGAACAGGGTGGACAGAGCCCATATAGACAATGGCTGCCCCGCCCCAAAATAGTACAAACTCAGAGATAACCCATTAATTATTGACCCCTGAAGTAGGATGGTGGCAATGAGCACTTTCAAGAATTCCACTCCAACAATAAGTCATTCAAGTGAAATTTTAACAGGGTGATTTAGGCTGTATTCAGACCAACAATAGCACTGTGTCAAAAAGCACAGCCTTCTCAGTTCAGTGAGACCACAGCGTTGGCATAAAAAAAAATACAGGGTTGTCAGTCAAGAAAGTTCATCCAGGTTTATCTTTTGCCACAAACTCAAGTATTCGCCAGTGCATATTACTGGTAGAATACTTTGTAACAACGGTGTACTTCACGATCATCAAGATGGAAGAGAAATTACCATTGTCATACTACTTTCTAAATTCACAGATGCATCACTTACACTGAACTCCATGGATCATACTTAATCAACTTGCCAATACCTGTCCAGTTTTTTTGTTTTTTTTAACAGTACTATTTTGGGGCTGGAATCGCACAGTATGAAGTTGAATTTGCACTCAGTGTTCTGAAAAACTTTTTCTAGTACTTGTGAAAAATATGTTCCAGACATATTTGCTGAGAAATGTATGGCTAAGAGCCAAAATATTGGGCAGGGGAACCCTGACCGAGCTTTTAAGTCTGTGAGCAGTTTTCTACACTGTCTCATTGTCTTGTAAGTCCTATCAATTTTCTCAATCTTATTATTCTGTATCTTGTTGTTTGAACACACATACACACATAGCCCTGGCAGTTTCTGCACTTGTGCAGTTTCACTGATTGCTTGCTAATTCTGACACTGTCCACTTTCCCTGGCTCACTGCGGTGCCTGGGAGGTGAAGAGGGTGAATCATCTCTCTGACATGAGCCTCTTCGTGCTGGAGGTGAGCCAGTCTGCCCGTGTCAGCTGACCCCCTGTCAGCTGTTCCTGTCCACTAACGCAACCTGTGGTTGAAGCCCAACCTGTCAAACATATATGAATTTGTTCACAAAGTTGAAGAAGATGGTCAGGCCTTACTGTATATCCTGCCTCGTGCCTAGCACACCTTTTACCTTGTTAGTGTGCCATACCTGTTCATGCCCATGCACTGAAAGGGGAGGAGGTGGTAAGTGGTAGAGTGACTGGGGGAGGGAAGAGCAACAGTTCCAATTTTCCACCCTGTCAACAAACTCTAAAAACAGATGGATCTTGGAGCAGAAATCCATTTAGCTCCACTTGAATGACTTAAGCCCCATTCGCTGACCTTTTCTAACTCCAAGGTGGGAGCGTGTCTTAAGGAGAAATGAATCTTGTGCAAATACACACGAGTAGAAATCAATAAGCATTTTCCACAGCTGTTCGCCCTCGTATTTACCATTTGCAGACAGGTCAAATATGCTTAAATCCCCCTGAAATACCCTTTTTACCACAAAGAGCTAGTGACTGGTATTACTTCAGCCATACCGAGTACTGTATAGGCAGATGCGTCTATTGATAAACAGTTCAGAAGATTAGTTTTAAGTGAGAAACTGCCTTGCTTCTGTCCCTCTTCATTCACCAGTCCGCCAGTTAGAAAGGTGAAACAATAAAAAGACGTACCATACTAAAAGCACATCCAACAAAGCTGACATTAAAGATCAAGCAATCTATACAGTTAATCATGTTCTCAATAAGATGTTCTTGTTATGACAGCAGCAAACATTCCTCAACATACAAAGGAACAACATAAACCCTTTATTTATATGCAGAGAAGGAAATTTTTCAATACACATTATGCCAATTGGGTATCGGAATAGACTGATATTTCCTTTAACTCAAATGTTAATTTTCCACCAAGTGCTTATAAGTTGCAGCATCAAAATTCAAAATATTGCTTAAAATCCTTCTTGATAGAAACCTGACTCTTCATCAAATTAAACCACAGACCTAAGATTTAGCTTGAGGGCAGCAGCAGTGAGAAGAATCCAATTACTGGACTGAGTTGTCCAGTTCCTGGAAGGAGTTGTCCTGTGAGTAGAATGAATTGCCAAATAACCAGAATGAGTTTCCAACTTAGATCGACTCATCCAATAGCTCTTACAAATTGTCCAATAATAAAATGAGCTGGAAAAATCTAGAATGGGTTATACAACATATACAACATCACGTGGGAAATTGGTGTTGTCCAATGATTTAACAAAGTTTTCCAGTTACCAGAATAATCTGGCCAATAATTGTTACACTGGATTGCCCAACTAAATAAAGTTGTCCCATGATAAGAATGAAATGAATGAACTGTTCAATCAAAACAGTCACATATCCTGCAGCTACTGTACACTGAGATGTCCTTTGAATAAAATGAACTCAATCTCATAATAAACAGAATGATTTTTACAGTACCTCCACTGATTTGTTCGGTAACTAGCCCAAAAACCCCAACAAAGGCTGGATGTCCATACAACATTTTTCTCTGGCATAAAAGCGCTGGGATGAAGTGCTCCCCAGCGCTCTGCCAGTGCTTCATCAAAAAAAACGCTGTGCATGGGTTCTGTTTGGATGGCAACAATATTGTGACAACACATCACCACTGCCGTTGTATGACAAACTAGCATTGCCCCTCTGCTTTTTATTACTATTTGTTTACCAACTTCAGAGATTTTCAACTTTTGTGTGCGGCTGCACAAAAAAGTGGAGCGCTCTGAAAAAAGATGTGGGGAGCAATGCTTTTTCTCTAGGCAGCTGCATGCAGCTGCATATGCTCTCTCCTCATTGGGATCAATTAAAAAATGATTTTGATGTGTCCATATAGCATTAAAAAAATGCTTTCTGGACACATGCCCAAATCGAGCAAAGATCATTTTGATTCTTATAAGACTCCATTTGGCGGGTTTAACATTCTCTTGTACACTGATAGCCTGCTCAGTAACAAGATTGGCAACCAGATACTTCTCTCTCTGTTACTGTAATGTCCACTCTGTACTTATGCTCTAATTGTGTTTGATTGATTTGTTTGAACCCTGTATTGATCATGTTGGTCTCTTGTGTTTATTGTCTGTCATGACTGATGCCTGAAACTCCCCAGATGTATTCTGTTTCTCGTGTTATTTGTGTTAAATTGATGGATATGTTTCGAACTATCCCGTCTGCATGTTTGTGCTGCTCATGCCCAAATGTCTGCCATTGGCATCACTGTTGTATCTGTTATTTGTGCTATGTCTATTTTCCTGTCGCATCTCATTATAATTGTCCTTTGTTCTACTTCCTCTACTTACTGACTGTATCTTTTGATGATGCTCCCTCATGCCCTCTATGGGTGCATTCAGACCAACATTAGCACTACATTAAAAAACACAGGCTGCTCATTAATTTCATTGAAACCAATGCAATGGTGAAGCAGGGGTGCTGTTGCAGAGGGCTCTGACTCAAAAATGCATATCCGACTGGGAAAAGGTTTATCTTGGTTTAAAATATGATACTGCACAGTGCGACATCTGGTAAAAATACAGTGATGGCCCACGCAACTACGTGCAAGTGTAAATTATAGGTAAAATACATTGCAGCAATTTTATTGTTTACCTGACAAACACTGCTGTGATAACTTTCCAGTTCCAGTTCTGCCTTACAGGGGAGTAAACTGCTGTGTAGTGTTATTGTGTCTGATAAGGCTTCCATCTGGACTTCCTTGTTTGTATTTCTTTCTCTAAATCTCTACCCTGAAGCAACACACCAAAACCACACAGCCTGTATAGTTTTACCAGAGGCCTATTGTTGGCCTCAATGAGACAGAGGAGGGGGTCATTTGCATCCTGTAAGACCATGACTAATGAATCTCAATTAATAATACTCTTAATCAAGGACACTTCAGGGAAAAATGCTTCAAGTAATCATGAAATTCATTCAGGCTTTCTGAGAATAGAAAAAATATCCACTGTATTTCGTTTTTTTTTTTTCTTTTAGTTTTAGCTTCCTTTCCTTTGCCTAGAATATCAGCAAAAAAATAAAAAATAAAATTTACTGTTAAATACTAAACCTCAATAAATGAAGCAGTGAGCGTAGGCTTTTGAAATGCATGGTGCATCCATTTATTTTGCCCCTCTTCCATATTTGTATGGAGGAGGAGCACCTGAAAATTAACATAATACGATACAATACAAAAAGAACTCCAACTTCCAACAACAACCAAGTAGTTTGTTTATCCATACCCTCAGATAAGACCCATAGGAGCGTACTAGCGGCAGGCATACTGAACCTAGTACACACATGGTTAAGGTTGTGGAAGGCCTTTGAGATGAATCAACACTCTGACACTGTCTCAGTAAAATTTCAAGCCAACAATTATTTTGAAGCTTTCTATTCGAGTGCACACGTGTTACTGTTATTCACACATTACATGGGAAGAATCCTGGGAAACAACCAACTACAAAATTCATTTAGCAGAGGGTCTGGTGTGTATGGCAGTGCAGCAACTGTGATCAGCAGCTCAGAAAGATAATGGGGCATGATTGGACACAACGGTTGAAGCAAGGGGCCTTTATTGTTCTCCACAGCCCCTGTGGTCACTCTGCTGTGTCGTTAAATGGGGGGAGGAGGTTAAAGCTTTTCCTCACACCACCTGTTGTCAAAAGCCCCCCCCCCCAAAAAAATCTCATCCTTATGCTTTTGTTCCACTGACCCTTCATGACACAAGGCAACACACACACACACACGCTTGTCACTGGTCATACTCGCCTTTAGTATGGTCTAATTAATTCATGGCTATCCTCTGGAGGAGGGTTGGGCTGGTGGCTCTGGCTCAATGACCGGCAGACGGTCGGATCATACAGAGGGGGTTTAGCCACAGGCCCGTGGCCTCACTCCGGCCATCTGATCCCCCTCTTTTAAGATCAGAATGGCCACCGGCTCTGTCCTCCACAAGGCTGGGACCTACAATCCCATTATTAAAGCATGAATACACCTCAGAGCTCACACAGATAGACAGACACATACACACAAACACAGAGAGGTTAACTTGTTATCATTAAGCAACTGAGAGTGTCACTGCTCAAGAGTTCAGTATGAGAGGTGACGGTGTTACTGTATCACTCTCTGTTGGCTCAGTGTGCTGAAAACAAATACACACAAACGGATTTATGGTAGGCATATGGGTATGATGATGAAACAATGTAATGCTCCTGGTGAGGTGTAGGAAGATACGGAGGGGCTGAATGTGAAACAGCACTCACAGATTCCTATCCTAAAATATTGTTTCTTTTTTTTTTGTCTTTTGTTTTTAATCGGCCTGTCAGCAATGCCAATCCTGATTAAGATGTTGTTCAAAGACTATACTTTATGAATTCACCTGACCAGCTTTCCTTACCTGCTACAACTAATAAAGGTGCCAAATGCAAATAATAACGTGAAGACTGCTCATTGATGCCATCTAGAAACAACTGATGATAGAACAAGTACAAGAGGAACAAGCTTCTGTACTAAGAACTGTAACACCGAAGATTTCAACAGAATTAAGGACAAGTCAATAGCCTCTTTCTTCAAACAGCTGATTGACAGGCTCTTAAAAACATCTTATCCTTAATAGGTCAAAAGACAAACAGATAAAATCAGCTGTCTTATTACAGCTTGACAGATTATATCAGATCATTCAAAAGAGGCTGGCAGCTAAAGGAAAGCAAATTCAGAATAGGGTAACAGATAAAACTGCTGTTAACAGTTAAAAACAGGACATTTAGCCTGGAGCAAAGGCTGTGCAGCCTAGAGCAAGGAGACCTTTTCCCTCCCACAATAAAGATTTTTTTAAACCTTGGCAGGGTATAGCATTAAAGCAACTTTATTTAAAATCAAATTGTGGTTAGAGCAACACTGACATATACTGCAGTGATACATAATGTTAACAGGTGTTGACAGAGATTGAAGGCAGGGCAAAGGCTGCTTAGCCATACCCTGCAGTTACTTGTACACACTGTATGGATGTAGAGATCAGTGTGACTGCACTCCACTGTGTATGACAGCATGAACCGCAGAGCTCCAATCACAACCCATATGGCTGAAGACCGCTGGGGTTAATAACAGGGACAGAGGGCAGCTTGAGGAGAGCACGGACAGCAGAAGGAGAGGGGCAAAGAGGAGCAAGTGGGATTGACGGGGGGGGCATGACTTTATCTCCTTTATCAGAGCCTCCCAACCCACACTTCTCTCCCTTCATAACTCTTTCCTAACCCCCCAAATCCTTTACCCATTTCCAAATCCATAAACCCCGAAATCCATTTTTCTGCACAGGGGTCTCTATGATCAAAACAGTATGACAGGTATGTGTGTGTGAGATTATGTATTTATGTGTGTATGTGTGAAAGGAAGGAGAAAGAAAGAGAAAGGAGAATCCAACTGGTGACAGTGCTGTTCAGCTGTTTCTTCAACAGTCTGTCTAGGATTACTGCTGGTGAGAAAGTCAACACAGACTACTCTTACAAAGACTTATGGATTTAAACACCTAGACACACACAGACACACACAAGAGCAAATTCACACAAACACAGAGGAAGACAGGAGTTTCATCACATCTTCACCTGTTCATTCCCTAGATTCCACAAGGCAGCTGTTATCTTGAATCTTGAAAGCTTGACCTCCATGCAACCTTAAAAACAAGGGTGGGGGTTGGTTTTGGGGGCATAAAACCCTAAGAGGTTACCCCCAGTCAGTTTTATTTGCAATGCCTCTGACTCCGCCCCCAGCACCTTAGAAAAAGCACCTCTTCCCCTCCCCTGTTAGCATGAATATTCATGAGCCATAAAGCTAGGCGGTGGAAACAGTAGGCATAATAAAAACGTCAGAGGTATAAAACACTCAAAGAAAAAGCCGCCAGGAGCGTGGGCAAGTCACTCTGAATGCCAAATCCCCACCCAGGGGTGTCTGGCCCGTTATGTCTATTGTGCTTGACTGACTTTTATGCATCTGAAATAAATTGGCCTCTGCTTCTAGCACGTAACTTTGCAGGCCACATTTTCAGGATCAAAGAATCTTTTTTAATGCGTAAAATCGGATTGGGGGGCAAAATACAAATTTTGGAAGGAAATATTCAGTAAAGTTGTGTAGGATCTGTTTCCTAATGCAAGATAAAGGAAGGTACAGATTGACAAAGAGCAAATGAGGGAATTTTCAAGGCTTATTGCTTGATGACAGCTACACTTAGTGCACATTCAAGAACTTAAGTAAGTCATGACACTGTATCAATTTTGTCTTTATCTTAGGACTTGCAATTGATCCTACATTTAGGACATGATTTTTAATTGCTCCCCAAGTTAATGCAGTGTGGTACTTTAACTGTTTTGTCTAGAATATTTAGTACTGTGCAAAGAAATTGGTGTAATGTTTATTTAAAAAAATTCAAAACTACTTTAACCAGCCAGCTATGTCATATATGAGGTTATGTTACACCTGCTGAAGCTTGAAAAGATTCTCACAGTTCATGCACCAAATATCCATTCATCAAACATGTCATTAATAATAAGTGGAAACTGTTAAGGAGGTAACTATGCAGAACCTTCCCTAATGAGTTATTGAGTTCCTAATTGTAAGTGAATGTCTGGACAGGAGAAGTGGTCAGGACACACTTGAGAAATAATGAGTAAGAATTATTGTACCAATCCGGACAAAAGCACAGTCAACTAGTGATTTTTAAAAAGTTTTTTTTGACAACTTTGAATGTCTTTCGTAGTCTACAGCTGTTATTTCAGTGTGTACTGATACATACAGTACTTAATCAACATTTAGGTAAATATGACTATTGGGTAGGATAGCAGATGGCAGATATTCAACGTTAAAAGACTCAGATCAGGATCAGGGCCAAAAACTTGATTGGCACACCCTTAATGTGCATACATTCTTTAATGGACAGATCTTTTTTGGGGGAATTGTACTATTTTTACTTAAACTAAAGGAGAAGGTGCAGGGATAGTGATTTTGATCTGCCCAACATGTTGTTCTAGAGTGAAATATCTTAGCTACTCAACAGATTGCCATGAATTTTGGTGCAGACATTCATGGTCCCCAGAGGATGAATCTTAATCTCTTGAATTTCTATCTAGCATCACCAACCAGTCATAATTTCCCATTGTCCATTACCTAATTTCATTACAAGGCACAGTGTCTATGTTGCACTATTGCGTTCTGATGTCAATGGCAATTCCAGTGGGAAGAGTGAAAAATATAAGTGTAAGTTGATTACACTGCAGGAGTTGTGTAAAGTCCTTTTTTTAAAAAAAAAAAAAAAACACTGCTACAACGGACTGATTTTAAGAGGACTAAAGCAGATGTTCTCTGTCAGTGAGGTATCTACAAACATTTTACAGCCACCTTTTAAGCCTGCACAGAGTGTTTGAGCTTCAAAAGATAGATTGATTGGGTGGAGTACCACTTTAAAGTTGAAATCCATAACTGTGTGCACATTCAAACTAAACAGCTAAGCTGAAAGAGTGTCTAGGGTTACATTTATTTGACCTCCAAGGATTCTTTCATCAACTGCTGCTTCAATTCAACATGAGAAAACGTCTAAACAAGCCATCTGTGTTAATATTTTTACTTTAAAATGATCTGTGCAGCTGTCATGAAACATTTCTGGGCAAACTCTCAGGTCAGGTATGTTTGTCAGCACTGCAAAATTCCGCCTTTTCATTCATACCGCAGCTCAGTGGACTGAATCACCCTGCCTGCCTCTCAGCCTGCAGTACTTGGACTGAGAGGGGTTAAACCTTCTGAACCTTCCACCCTTCCCAGCATGTTGTCTCCCACCCTAATACCAAATACATACACCAGTACACCATGCAGCTCCGCAGTTTGCCCTCAGTGCTTGCAAGTCACAGGCTGGGGAGCAAATTGACACCATGCCAAAAAGTGCCATCTTGTGCGTTCTCTGGTGCCACGCTGAGCCCCCTGGCAGCATCGGGCGGATTTAGGTGCCTGTTGCCTTACCTCTGGCCCTGTTGGTGCCATGCAGAGGGGGCTGGCAGGAGCTGGCACTGGCTTGGGTTTGGCACAGGCAACTGTTTGTTCTCTATAACCTCTCCCTCTCTCTCTCTGGAAATAATACTCCAAAAGTGTGTTTGCGGGTTTGTGTGCAGGCAGGCGCACAAACAAGAAGACACAAATAAGACACACACTTGCATTTTTTCCTCTGCCAACATGGGTTAAGGATTCTTATATGTGAAAGCAACTGCTGCGCACCAAGTTGTTTCCCTGAGCATGTGTCTTTTTGCAGACAGCTGCGGAGAACGTCACCTCCTGAAGGACCATCGCATTAGGAGAGAAAGCAACAGAAAGCCGGACATACAACAACATAGATGGACTGATCGGCTGCATGGGCCCTGCAGGCGGAAACACACTGGTATTAAAGACAAGAGCCACAGAATACACACCAAAACCGTTTGACTGCAAACATGACCCTGCATATCCTCACAGAGCTTTGTTTGAAATCCTGTCAGTGTTAGCCTACAAGAGGGATTGGACTCTCTTGTCACGTTCAGCAGCTGCCAGAAATATCACAACGGTGTTGGCAAAAATAATAATAACATTAATAATGTGTCTTTAGTTTTGGCTAAGCACCATTCTAATGACATTAATTAAGAAAAGCAAAGACAACTTCTTTGGAACTCAAAATGAGAGCTCAAAAGCAGCACGGTGTAAAGAAACTGTAGACAAAAACATTAGGGATTATACAAGTGGGTTGAGCAATTTCTGGCATCTGTCGCTGCTCTATTCCTTGGCTTTTTGTCATAACCAGCTCTGTGAAAAGTGATTCACAACACCTCCACCTATACTACCTGCCTGGTTTCCATATACAGCTTATATCATAAATATCCTGCAGTTTCTGATGTTGATACCGAAACAAATCAAAAGCAAGGCGAAAGGTAATTTTTCCTGCTGCTTGAGGAACGCTTTTTGGTAAGGTGACGGACACACTAGACAGATCCCAACTGTTCACTGAGGATAGCAAATGATCCATGGGTTGTTTTTTCTGTGGAGGCAGTCAGGGGAAATTCAGTCTTATTATTAAGTTTGAGGCTGGAGCTTTCAGGAAAATATGATGCCCAACCGTAAGGTGTTTGACAGGAGTCTAGAGTTTCAGAGATTTTTAATTGAATGGAGTTGGTTTTACTGTGGTCAGCTGGTTTGTGTTAATGCAATGAGAAATTCCTGAGATGGTTTCAGCTTTAAAAGGTGGGTGATATTAGGAGAGGCCAGAGTGAGGGGAAAAGAAGAAATGTGTAAATCTCAACTGGTGTTTCTGCCAAAGCTGCTAAAAGCATGATGTGAAGACTCAGTTTTCTCTAAATCCGTCGATAAGCGAGGGAAACAGGCAAAACTTCATTTTGTGTTTATTATTTCAGTTTTATGGCATGGCTTTCAATATCATTATAATTATCAGTACATATACTTTCAATGCTTTTGTGCATAATATAAATAATTCAACTGTGCAAAATTTGTAATCCATTTTGAAAACCCAAGTCACATTATTTTCTTACAATGTGACAAGCCCAAAACTATATTTATATTCAGATAAACATCCTAAACTTCTTTAAAATGCTTGCTGCTGCTGTCAAAACAAAGTTGCACTTTCTAGTTCTTTTCTAACACCAAAGGTAATGGCCCAGTCTAACAGCAAAGATTTAATTGGCCCTATCCGCATTTCATTAAAGTGCCACCTATCACAAGTAGCCCTGCAACAAAGAATAAAAACAGAAGAGGTGTCTGCTGGAAACTTATCTGACAGGAGTTTGTTGTATTTTATGGAACTAACATCTGCTAGTGAGAAGCTGCCAACTAACAGTGGCCTTTCCTCCCCTCCCTGCAAGAAAGTTATTCAGCTTTCCTGTCCAGTGGTGACAACTGTTATCTTTTTTTGCCAGGGCTAGCTGTCATCCATCTACATTAACAGGCCTGGTCGCAGAGGCCTGGTCACAACACGACAGAGGCCAGGCTCTCTGAAGCGGGAGAAGATAGGACGAGATGTCGGAGGCTGGGAAGCAGGATGAAGGGTGGGTAGGGGGTGGGGGACCTCAGGGTGCAAGCTGCCAAGAGATCTGACACCAAGGTCAGGGGTGGCATCTTACGTTGACTCACCCAAGTGATTGCGATGATAAGAGACAAGAGAGTCCTTTGAAGATGCCTCTACACTCCCCTGTTTTTATAGTTCATCTAACATTATTACTTGGGAAATCTATCTGTGATTTAATCAATTTCTTATTACTTGAACTACATTATACACAACATGATGTTTGACACCTGGCCTATCACCAATATCGTTTCTTGCCTATACTCAGACTTGTATTGCATGCACACTGTGTTCCTTTGGTTTTCTCAGTGTGTGATATTCTCTACAGCTCTGCATTTTCTGGTAACAAGTAAAGACTCTGAGTGGGAAATGCACTCTTGTTATTTCAGTTTATTTACATATACTTCTTATAAGTGTAAATTGCCTGATGATCATGAAAAACAGTCATTCTTGATACTTTTGTCTTTAGTATCATTGCACTAATGCCACATTATCTGTCCCTCGCACTCTTTTAGTTCCTATGAGTAGACTGCATTCAATTTCTATCTTTGGCTTCAGTATCACACACACACATACACACACACACACACACACACACACACACACACACACACACACACACACACACACACACACACACACACACCTAAGCAATCAAACCTATATAACAAAAAAATCAAAGGCACTTACTTGCCACCTCCAGAGATGAATTACGACTGACGGCCTCGCCCAGGTAGTTGCGTGCCACGCATAC
Organism: Xiphias gladius; assembly: GCF_016859285.1. NCBI lineage: Eukaryota > Metazoa > Chordata > Actinopteri > Istiophoriformes > Xiphiidae > Xiphias > Xiphias gladius. Next base: position 25,444,856 of record NC_053416.1, on the reverse strand, counting down.
ATAGACACCTTCATCGGGCTTGCTTCGCCTCCCGTGTACAATTCGCAAGAAGAACAGGGAGCCGCTGGGTAAGAGCATCCGGTGGGATCGAGGGTCCTCGCGATCTGTTTCGACGCGTTCGCCGTCTTTGTACCATTCCACCACTGGAGCTGGCCGTCCTTCGGCCTTACAGTTAAGGGTGGCTGGCTCGCCCTTCGACACAATCAGGTCAGACGGGTGTTCTACGATTCGGGGAGGAGCATCCTCTAACCTGGGTCTAGATCCTGGGGAGACCACAACGCAGGGAAAAGAAAAGGTTAAGATTTTCCTCATCAAAGGGCAGTTATTTGTGATGTTTTTTATCATGACGGTGCTAACATGATTTTTGAATATGAGTGTTAATTGGCACCAATAGGACTGAAATCTGGGGTTTATAGCAAACTAAGCAGGAGCCATTTTAAAGCTTTGACAATAGACAACAGATTGAAAGAAAAGCACAGAATTAACACTGTGTACTGTGAGTTGTTAAAGGTATTTAAAGAGCACCATATCTGCTCAGTAATTAATGCTAAATGATGCAAAATTTTAAATTCAAGCAGTTTTTGTTCTTTTTATTAAAATCCAATCTTATTTTGGACAACATGATACATGGCTGCTTACAGACTGAGAATGTGAAAGAAGTGTGGTTGCACAGGCATAGGAAGAGTAAGAACTATAATAAACACAGAACATAAAAATCCCCAGCCTTTTTTTACATTCTGGCCACTGCACACAAGAGGTGAGTAGTCAGCAACTTATAAAAACACACAGTTGCCCTCTCTCCAACCTTCTTAGCTGGGCATATGAACAGCTGCAGAAAAATACAGTTTTATCACCGACAACGTTGCTGTGTGAAATGAGCATGTAATGTCATTGCTCAACAGTTACATTCAAAGTATAAATCAAGAGGAAGTGTGAAATGACATGCTCTAAATTCTGGATCTATCAAACCGAAATCGAATGAGAGAAGTAAATGTGGTAGAACTGTGCTAATCGGAAGCTCATGGGAAAGTAGGTTGACTGAAGTACTGAAATATTCAGATATCAAACATGTACGAACAATTTAAATATATACTTTTTCCATATGGTTTTCAAGTGTAAATACTTAAGATCTTAAAGCCATTTGAAAAGGTGTTTATATTTAATATAATCGTTTGCATAGCTCTGCCAGGTACAAATTACTTATCAATATTAATATATTGTGTTTCTGGTCAGTGTTTATGCCGTTTAGTTTTTTTTTCTGATTCGAAGAAATAAATGAAAAGAGAGAGTCTGAAGCAGACAGAGATGGAGGCTGGATAATTCCCACAGGTTTTTTTGCCAAGCTTTGAAATTGCTTTCTTCCCCCCTCGTCTTTCTCTTCCCCTGTCAATTTGAATGACAGCGCGTTGGTGGTACAATTATGTATGAAAAGCAATAACACAAACTCAAGCACCATGAGGCACCAGTGACATTTCCCCCTGGAGAACATATGAGAGAATGACAACAGGAGGTGAGTCTTTCCAGACTAACCGAGTTTTGTTCGAGTAATGATTGTTCATGACTATGCAACAGTGTATTTGTCATTTGTCTTGCCTTCCCATTCAACCAGTAAGCTAAGCTGCTTTTAAACTAAAACCATTTTCACTTGCGCAGTAAGGCCGTCCCCTACTAGGGGTCGACCAATTATCAGCCTGGCTGATTATTGGATCCGATATTCCGCATTTTTACGATTAGTTCTTTTTTTTTATCCTATTGCAGATAAAATAAATACATTTAAAAATGCGCTACTTTGGCTTTCATGTAGCCACCTCAATAGTGTCTGTAGTCATCATTCTGTGGTCTCGAGCAATGTCCCGCCCACAGCACTATCTGATTTGTTACATGTCACAAGTAATAGCCTATCAACACTGAAGGCTACTGCAACAGACAAAGGAGCACAGAAAAAGGGTACAAAGGAACCAATTTGGAGAAGCTACAATGAGCTAGCGAAGCTCTGTGTTGGAGGTACGACAGCAGATGTTGCCGAAGTTGCAATAAACATTCAAATCTTCTACACTGACGTTGCAAAGACACCACAGTCTAATGAAGAAGTTCATTTGTTGATCCAAGACACACCGAATAAGAGAGCAGGAGAGTAAGAGGGAGAGAGAGAAGCCATTGCTTAGCTACTTAGCTAAAGTAACTGGCATAGCTAAATAGCATGTAAACAACAGTGGGATTAGCAAGACAGTCGCTAAAAGAAGGAGCAAACTAAGAGTGCTTGAGCAGAACTCGTGTAAGTTGAAATGTACAGCGGGTAATCAGCTGCTCTAATGAAGCAAAATTAAATTAGCTGGGTTGAGATAGAGCAGCAAATAATGCCACCAGTAACACTGGAACACTGGCAACCGAAAATGAGACTGTACGCTTACTGCAGCACTTCAGCATGTCAGCATGCGAGTGGCCACTCACTACTATTAAAAGAAACTCTACTCAAGTAGAAATAAAATGACTTGTGTAAAAATGTACTCAGATAAAAGTACAAAGTGAGTCAGTTAAAATGTACAATTTTAAAACGGGGAAGGTGTGTGTTGGAGTTTGTGTTATTCTTAATTTTGACACCATGATTATATATATATATATATATATATATATATATATACACATATATACATATATACAGATAGATATATAGATACATACATACATATATGTATATACATATATATATATAGAGCAGCAAATTATGCCACCAGTAACACTGGAACACTGGCAACCGAAAATGAGACTGTACGCTTACTGCAGCACTTCAGCATGTCAGCACGCGAGTGGCCACTCACTACTATTAAAATAAACTCAGAAAAACACAGATAGATATATAGATGCATATATATATATATATATATGTATATATATAAATATATATATACATATACACACAAATATATCACTTCAAAATATCATTTATCAGGCTCCTTGATTACTAATAATCAGTATCGGTATCGGCCCTGAAAAAACCATATCGGTCGACCCCTATCCCATACAGCGTTGTATTACACAACTCTGTGTTTTCAGAAGAATCACAGCAGGAGACTGGTGGGAGTGGTTGTGCTCATAATGGGAAGAAAGAAAACACGAATTGCTTTCTTCAGCACTATGGAGTTTTGTTGCCTCTGCATTACACAGAAGTCAGCATCACTTGAGTTTTGTTTCACTCATATGCTGCTGCTCTTGCGGAATAACACATTGCTCAGTTTAAGTCTGAAGAAGTTGAGTTTGAATAGCAATTGGATATAACTCAGGTCGACAGCTTCATACAGAAGCTGAAAAGTTTTGGTAATTGGTTTTTGTTTATGATTTAATGAACACAAAAAAGGAAACAGTAAAATGGAGCCACAAGTGAGCAGGTAGACAAAGAGGCAGGAGTCTGCTGCAGTTTGGGTAAATCTCAAACCTCCAAGGGGTGATCAAGATAGCAACTTGTTTCCAGTGTTCTTCCTCTCGTATGGAAAGATGGCTGACAATGTGCCTACAGCACACGTACATTAATAGTGTCAGGTAGGCCCTACATAAGAGAAAGGGTCGTAACGGTTCTTCCCACAGGTGCATGAATGAGAAGGAGTTCAAAGGTTCAGACTTTCCTGATAACACCTGATAAGAAAAGCAGTCAAAACTCCTCCCCTCAAAGTGACAAATCCTAAAAGGTTTTGGGAGATTAAGAACTCCACTAAAGAGCTTTTTGCTGATGGGAATATAGAGTACCGTCTGATGGCCCTGCTCTCAATGCAATTACATTCACAAAAAAGGAGAAATAGGTAGCTCCGGATAGAAGGAAATGGTATTGAGGCTTTGACGTTGCTCCTAGTCAGAGTCAGATAGTAGCTGGGCTTCTGTCTGACATTTACTTTCATGCACTGAAAGCACAACAGAATGTGATCAGATATACATTTTAAGGTTATATTTCACTGCCATTAATGCCAAAAACACATTACTGCAATTTTCTCTATTTTTCTCATTCTTCTTTAGATCAAAAAAATACACAATAATGTCTTGAGTTTAGAGGTTGCATTAGTGAATTGTTTTGAAAGCAGTGTATACAATAAATTACAATCTTCAAAAATGTCTGAAATGGGTTTGAATTAGGGTGTCCAGTGTACAGTGTTTGAACCAAGAATTCACCCACTGCTCTTTTGTCTAGTGCCTATTCCAAATATTACCATTTGCTGACTATCACAATGTAGAGTAAGGAAACCGTGTCACCACGGATGTGCTTTTGACTCTACATAAAAATGGGATTTTGCATTACAAAGACTTGGAGCCAAATTAATATTCAAAAATGAATCATGTGTGAGCTACATTCAATATAAATGACACCTGAGCATTGAGTTAAACCACTGAGGAAATCAATCTTAAGACATCAGTGTGTCACAACCCTACAGATGAACGTAATGCAGTTTCTTTTTATCGTTTTTATCTAGTTATTATTTCATATTCATAAAATCATGATAAAATGAAAATACAATTTAAAAAACTGTACCATAAAATTTGTGGCAAAGTATCAAGATGCAAAATTTGAAAAATTATTATGCTCCATGAATTAGTTGTGGTTGAATGTGGTCATATTGATGACGGCTAAGTCCTGATGGATGTACATTAACCGCTTGTCAGGAGACAGCTGGCCCCAAGTGCCGTCTTTGGTCCATGGAAATCTAATCTTATCTATGAAAACCCTAATATCTATGATTTGCATCAGAATTCCACAATGCTCGACTACCAGATAAATTGAGGTGATCAGTTTCTAAAAAGGAATACATAAGAAGCAAAATTTTCACAGGATTGATCTCCTGTTTAATAAAAACAATAAACAGTCATTATTTTGTGAAGTGCCTCTCTCTCTCAAGGTTGCTGAGCTATAGATAGAGACCGTTCATCTAATAGCCTTAAGGTAGCATATGTATCATGGCTGAGCTGAGTGATCCTGGCTTGGTGGTTTGGCGAGCGCTCAGCAGGACAGAGCCTTTAAGAGCTGACTCATAAATTTTACAGTCCAAGCTAGTTGGAACAAGCCATGTGGAAATGTTAAGTGAAGGCTTTTGAGAGACCACCATGTGAGACTGAGCTAAATATTATCAAGAGCACGTCAAAGTGGAAACCACTGAACACCAGCTCTTAAAGATGATATGCCTACCATCCAATTTAAACTTGATGAAATGATCTCTCAGCGACTGTTTTCTACAAATAAAAATGCTCTACGAACTTAATCTGTGATGTCACATAGATGTACAGCTCAGTACAGCTATCAACAAATAATCTAAATTTGATTATATAATCAAATTGTAAAAAAAAACAAAAAAACAAAAAGAACAGATATTTGATTGTGAAAATGAATATTCGATTGACTAAAAAAAAAAAAGCAGCACTAGCGCGGCTGTCTGCCTCGCGAGTTCTGGCGTGGGCCTGGACCGCTGCACTGAATGAACTGCAGCACGGACAGGAGTCACACTGCATCACTTTCACTGATTGAAAATGAAATGTAGGTTAAGCTGAAATGAGCGAATAGTTCAACGACAACCAGAAAAACAACAATGATGCCAGAGAGTTCACAACCCAGAGAGCCACAGAGAGTGATTTCCACTCAAAGCAATCTAAAAAGCCCCGTATGGAAATACTTCGGATTTTGGTCAGTAGACGGCAAAATTGTGGAACGTCGAGATAAGGTTTTATTCAAGCTATGTAAGCTACATTTAGCCTACCACTACATCACTAGCAACCTGAGGGCACATCTCGCAATAACCACCCAAGTAGTTATGTCCCTCCGTGTATTAGTTTGCCCTCTTATGGACGTAATGTGCAAAAATGGATATTCGAATCGTTCAAACCTATATGTTTTTTTTTATGTAAAAGATTAGGGTGAGGCTGGAAAAGATGAACTCAAATTGGGTTAAATGGACAGCTGGAGACTGTCGAGTATGACTAGTTGTCTTGGAGAAGGTGTCTAATAGGAAAGACAAGCACTCTCTAAGCTCCTGATAGCTCCTGTCGATGGTGTACTACAGCAGGATGGCAGGAACTCTCAAAGCTATATGTGAGCTAATGAAACCACAGGGATGCTGTATGAGTCCAGCCTGTGCAGAAAAAAACGAATCACTCTCAACTGCCATACCAAAAGACAGCTGTAGTACACTTGAAGGATTTATGTGTGATTTACCATGTAGATCTGATAGCTGTCACTCATCAATGGTAGTACAAATGTTGCCTTTAAGGCCCAGTCTACAATTTTTCAATGTAAATTTACAGGTGGGTGGCAAATTAAAGGAAAAACCTGCATAAATGAATGAGAAACATAAGGACTGCAGAGTCCTCTATACAGGATATGAGGGCTCACCGAGTAGTTTGATGAAGATGAAATTCATATGCTACAGCTTTTATAGCTATCACATCTCAGTCCAAATTAACACCTATGGGAGAAACTCTGAATCATTGTGGGAGATGAAACACACGTTGAATCAGGTGCAAAACTTTTTTTTAATTTTTAAGAACCTGGATTATTATGGGATGAACTTTCTGCAGTGTTGTTCTGTTACACTGCAGATGATAGAGCATTGCTTTATAGAACTTCTTTTCTCTAAATGGTCACTATCAAAATCACTTTTAGATAGCTTTGCAACTGATTTTAAGATGATGCAAATATGTGCTATGCTAGGTTTTTGGTAACTAAAGAGTTACTAAAGATTCCGCAAACAATGGGCCCTTACTTCAGTTTGAAAGTTGTACAGTACATCTCTTCATACAAAATTCGACACACTTGAACTTCTCTTGTAGTGTAATTATAAAACTGATTAATCCAGCAAAGAAAAAAAGAACACTGTTTATTTTAATGAATTCCACTCAGCACCAACTTCACCTACCTACTTTGTGATTTCAAACTGACAGACTCAAAATCAAAAAGACTCACAAGGCAGCACTCTGTATTTAGATTATATTTAACTATCAAGACAAATGCATGTACACAGTGAATTACTGTCAAACAACTTCAAAGTTGTTTTAACTGGGAAAAAGGGAGGAGGATGGAATAAAGCCTGAGAGTGTGACGGAGAAATATTGCGTAAGGTAAAAGTGCACAAAAACGAATGAAAAAAAATTGGAACAAAACAGCCACAGGCACACAGACACACACGCACACACACGCACACACACACACACACACACACACACACACACACACACACACACACACACACACACACACACACACACAAAAAAAAAACCCCAGCCTTTTTTCACCACAAACCCAAGTGGGCTTTCATCCCTATGCAGATTTACATTTACATCCTCTGTAAAAGGCAAAAACATCTCTACAACAGCCAGAAACTCACACACATCACATCGCTCCAGTACTCTTGACTTGCACTGAAATGCTACAAGAATGGGGTCGACTATTTATTTGCATGTCGGGGTCCGACTGTTGATATCAGTTAAGACATAAAGCAAAGTGATATCAGCACTTGTGAAGTCAACGTGAAGTCAATGTTAAAATATCTGAAAGCCCTAAAATAGAGAAAATTTTAAACATAAATCTTGGCTTTTCCTATTTTGATACCAAATTAGAAACACTTTTAAAGTTACTTTGACTGACAGTGTGATGATTTTCCAGATTCTTCTTCCATGAAAATAGTTCAGCTCCAGTTATCCAGAAATAATCCCCTACTAAAAAGTCACAGGTCAAATAAGGGACTGTCAACTTGCTTCAAGCATGTGATTAGAGATGTCCTCATTATGCTGCTGCTGGAGATAAAAGGCCTCATTAAAAAAAGGGAAAAATTAAGGTAAAATAAAAAGGAAGCAATCTTTTAAAGAAGTTGTACGGTAGGCAGAGAATGATATTGTGTGTAGATCTTTTGACCTCAATGATTTGATGGAGAGCGCCAAAAAGTTCATTTCAAGATAAGTTTACTTGACAAGCTATTTGCTTTAGGTTAAACCTTTTTCTGCACTTCTAAAGCTCCGGATGTAAATACGCACTAAGCCCTACATCTTACATCATCCCAGACTGGATTTCACAGACTCATACACTATTTTCTGAGTCTGTGATGGTACAATGCTCAGATGATGGTCGGACTTACACAATAAATCCAGGTTTAATAACCATTTCATCTGTTATTTATACAAGGCTCAGTCTTGAGGTCAACACAAATCCGCACACCTACTTACCAACTGTCCCCCTGCTGAAGATCCAGCATGCTACCCACCCCCGAGCCAGCCGTACCAGCTCATAGGTTTATGTGTCATCACACATAGGAACAAAATATTCAGCTCACTATAATCCTGCAGGGAAAAGGACATAAAAAACGGATGGCAGTTCAGCCCCATCAAGTCTTCCACCAAGACAAAGTAAGAAATGCCTTGCATTTCAGCAAGAAGGACTTGAAAATAAATCAGAATACTGCAATATATCAAAATACTGTACTCCTTATCACTCTGTGGTGAGTAGTGTTAAAAAGATTAAGCCATCTGCTGTTTTAGTAACTAAAATCAAGGCTAAGCTGAGCTAACCATCACAATGCACTCAAGATAACCACCCTCCCCAACCAATTCTACTTAAAAAGATATAGCTTTTAATGGCTAAGAAAAATCTTTTTTAATCTGAAATGTCAGTGCAGACGCAATGAAAGTACCTGCTACTGGTGAACAGAGGGAGCTTTATAATCTTAAAAGAAGGGACTGAGGAGAGAGGCGGAGGATGGAAGACGACGATCAAAGAAAATTCAACAACTTTCCTATTCCTATTCCTCCCTCATCTACAATTCCTTTTAGTGGGCTGGCTTCCCTCTTACAGAATTTGTTGTTTTACAGCTTTGCTGCCTCCTCCTCCGTCTCTCCATTATCACCAAAGCCACTGGAATTGATTTGTAAATGTGCATTCAAAGTTAAATTGGCATCTGTGAGGGAGGAAGGCTAGAGTGCATTCTCTGCTGCCTTCTATTCTTTGACCCTGTGGAGACAACAACATGACGCACTTGCATGAGAATACAAAGTACCAGCCATAAAGAGACAATCTCCTTAATTGAGCTTGTGTTGATGCTACGAATCTAAATGGGCAGGGTGAACTTTGAAAAAGGAAACTGCGTATTTTATCATGTCTCTCTCAGGGTAATGAACAGCTTCATGAGAATGGGCTAAAGCTACCTATTTCTGCTCTTTTCTTTGAGAAGAGAGGAACATGGAAATTGGGAGCGAGAAGATCCAAACTCCCAGGGCAGCACTAAAAAAAACAGCCTTTCCACTAAAAACTCTGTTTCACGCTCCCTCTGAGTATGGTCTCTTACACTGCCGAAACAGCTGAAATGAGTTTTGGCTGGATGTTTGGGCAAGTTGACAAGGCAGAAGCAGCTTGCTCTAGATAGACAACAAACAGTGGCGTCTTTTCTAGTCCAATAGCAACAGACAGTTGAGCCTAGCAGTCCATTTTTACACAAAAAGTTCCTCATGGTAAAACATAGCTGAGAGGCTTGGGAGTTGATTAAGGTTAGATTTAGTTCCAAGTACAGAAACAAGTCTGAGGAGGCAGCAACTCGTCCCTTTACACAGAGGTTTCAACTGCTTCCTTTGACTTTGATATGTGCTATCCTCAACTTTCTGCAGCACATTCTGGTTTGAGTAATCAAGCAGAGGCTTCTGCAAGACATTCAGTATCAACATCGATAAAGCAGAGGGTTATTCATCTAAACTATTCTCATATTTAAACATTCAGAGAACTTTGAATGTAACTCGGAGAGGCGTTGGCAAATAACAAGTCCTGAGGACTAATAAACTACCAGTCCAACATTCTTCAAGTTATCACAAATCCTGCCAAGAGTTGTCAGTTTGAGTTCCCGTAACCCGCCAGTAAGAAGCATCGATTTTCTACACTGCCTCTACCAAGGGGGGAAATGGATTGGCTTCGAAGAGAGAAGAGAGCAGCAACTGAATGTGGCGACTAGACTCACTCTTCATTTGATTTTGCTGTACGTGTCTGTGTGATGAGAGCAAGAAGAGACAAGAAGAAACAGGGGACAATATACTGGAGGGAGAGAAGTAGGGGTAGATATTGAATGGGATGACCCTTCCTGAGAGAGAAAAACCAGAAAAACCAAAGGGAAAACCATTTAATCATTGTTTCTCTGAAATAAGGCTGTATGTTAATGACTGGATTATTTCTTATCAGAAATCATCAGTCCATTAGGGTTCACCCATTAAGGCACAGCAGTGTATTTGCTCTCTCACTCATGTCAGGGAGGAAACCCTCGAAGGGCTCCAGGACCCACTGGTTGTGGGTGGCGTAACACAGCTGTGGGGAAATGCCATTGGTTTCCTGTCCCACGGCAGCATATTTCAAGATTAGCTCCTATTAGATCTGTTTCAATGTACACGCACATACACACAGGCTGACAGCTATCTGCTCCTATCTGTCTGAGTGGGGGTTTGGGGATTGGGGGGTTAGGGATCAACAGTGGATGATGATAGGGAGTTCTGAGATACAGTGAACTATTCAGCTTACTGACACGCTGCTCAGTCCTTCTCTTTCAATTGCATGATACAGTACAGAGTTCTTGTACTAAATATAAATTTTCATTAAGCATTTTTCATGATGATACACTGCTGGCAATGTAAATAGACTAGATTATGATACCAGCTCTAATCATATATGAAACACTCAGAATGAGTAATTGTAGTAGTGAAAGAGCAATGAATACTTTAGATTTTTGCTGAGATATGCACTCACAAGTTGAGGGGCACTCTGATTGCTTCGTCACCCAAGTCACATTTCTTTAAAAAGCATTTCCCTTCAGGATATCTTGCATGACCATCAATCATCAAAGAGAGCTGCTAGAGAGAACTAATAGCCAAAGAGACTCTCTAACTGCCTCCTATCCCCAAGTCCCTTTTTTTCAACACACCCATCACAAAATGACAGGTACCCAAAAACTGTCACTTTTCAAAAAGAGCTGTCCCTGTCCATTCTAAAGCCAGCCATTAAATCGTTGACAGAGGCTGGCAAAATCCCCCCCGCTACAGCATCAACTTGATACACCTGTGCCGAAAATGATCCATTATAAGGTAGCTCTTTCCTACATCGAGCTGTCAAGTGCCAGGCTCTCACAAATATATACAACATGCAGACAAAGTAACGGTGGAGACAGCTGTAGCTATATTCCTTATTATTATTATTATTGTTATTCCCTTTGACTCTGCGGCATATTTTTGTTGTGCACTCCAGAAGAGTCTGTGGACCATAAAAACTGGGTAAACATGAAGATTTGATCGACTGCCTCACCAGTTGATGAAAAACCATATGCAAGTTAGATTGGTGCTCAGACACTAAAGAAACAAAAGGATGCCGTGTTGGGGTTGTGTAAAAACAATGCAAAAACTAATCATCAGGATATTCCATTTGCGTACAGTCAGGTGTTCAGCTATACATGCTGTAAATATGCACCTCAGTTTCTGCATTTCTCCCGATATAATTAGGATAATATGAAATGTTTAAAACTCACTGATTCCATTAACCCTCAGTGTTAAAATCCATCTAAGTGACTAATTTAATCACTCTCTAAATGCAGGTAACACATTCGTCCTACTGTACCTACAGTAGTTGTGCAACATATTTATAATGTTTCTTAAGACTGTAATGACTTCAAGATTGTGTTTATACAGTCCAACAATATCTGTGTGGAAATCCATCTGGTTATGCATCTGGGGCTTACAGCATGGTGTTTTACTATTTAATGACTGTGATGAATTATAGACTTGCAAAACCTCTGTTGATGTATTTTAGTCCAGCTGAGGTGAAACATTTAGCCATTACGATTTATAGAGCTTTAAATTATCTGCATGAAATCACAAATACATCAACATATCAACTGAATATATATGATGTAATACAATGTAAATGGGGTGGGTAGGTCAGCTCCCTTGTTTGACATTATCTACAGTATAGCATTTCACACACACACGGTTCATTTATACCACATTTCTCTCTTACACACACATATTGTACAAACACATAATTCCCCCCTTTGAATTTGAACCATCAGAATTGTGTGCCTCCAAGCTGATCAATTCCTTTTTATCAATGCCGGCATGTTTTTCGGACAGTTGCACACTGCAAGACAATGATCTCAAAGCTCATTTGCATCCTGGAAACTTGCCACAAGAAGGAGTCATGGCGGAGAGGAAGAAACGGTCCAAAGTGTGGCTTCATTTCACAAAGAAAGATGACGGCAGTGCTCGTTGTAATGTCTATAAAATGGTCATTTCAAGTAAGGGTGGGAACACCAGCAATGTGGCGAAACATTTTTCTATGCAACATGGGCTTAAATTCCAGGAATGCCATATATTTGACCATCTACGCATGAGTGCCACTGCTTCCCAAACAAACAGCAAGTCCATTATCCAGGGCAAATATTGTATGCTATAATAACATCAGCGCCATGCAGGCAGGCGTAGCAGAGTTTTTCTTTGACCAAGAAAACCTAAATGAAAACCAGTGATGTACTGGTATTCTCTCACTTCATCCATTTTAGATGATGACAGACTCAGAGATAATAAAACGGTTGCTTTGACACTGAACAAAACCCTGTGTTGGCCTCATTTGTTTCCACACAGAAAATTGATCAGGAATCATTAAGAGAATCAATAAAGACTCGGACTGATAAGCAGAATCGATAATGGCCCAGGTGTCAATAAAATCTTATCAAATCCCATCCCTCAATGAGAGCAAGGAAACTTCCTCCACTTAGGAGATAAAAGTAACACCTATACCACCTGTACTGTCCAGTTACTAACTATATTATCCCTAAACTCTTATGCAGCACAAATACAGCCTCCGTAGGGCAACACTGCCCTGCGCTCTATGACTGAGTATGACCGAGAATTCATTATAGTCAGATGGCAGTGGCCTTTGATTCACCTCTCTCCTTGTCTGTTTCAGTATTATGACCAGCAATGGAGAGGTCAGCCCTCCTAAAACCCACTGGAACTAATGTTGGGGGCCATCCATCTGTCTACAACCTGAGGTGGGGAGCTCAGGCTGTATTGTGTTGGGCCCCTCAGGCGGTCGCACTTGAGACCTTTAAGGAGAAGGGATAGCTGACTTGTCCTGTCAGCACCCACTGCTTAGTAGTGATCCTGCTCAGTTTAGTCCCTTTTCTTTGATGCCCAATGGAGAGGTCTCTGGTACCCCATCGTGTGTTTATGTTGGCCCTCAGTGGTAGGAATGTGCAGGGATATTAAGCATTCCCATTAAGAGAGGAAGTGCAACCCTTGGTTTGCAGATTGAGTTGTACACTGTGAAAATTAGGAAAGGGAAAAACATGGGGCATGTTTGTGTTTTTTTTTTTTTTTCCTTTACTACACTCGAATGCACAAATAACCCTGTCATAATGCATCATAAGGTGTCGTCAAACATTCATGTAATGACTATTTGGGACTTCTGTTATCATGGGTATAAATGATGAGTGGCTGTTTTTCATTTTCATCTCAATTCCCACATTTTTTGATTATTTACTGTATTTCTTATTTCTAAATTTAGCGGGCCAGCAGCTGGGTGGAACAAAAAATACCGGAAATAGGCAACTATTTCAAACAGCTTCAAACAGCAGCTTCAGCTTGTGATTAACGCTGCTGATTCTGTGATGACAGGAAGAGGATGTTTATATCTTTAGCCCGGCCTTTTGAGTGTTATTTTTCAATCAGTGTAAATTAGGATTTGATATATCATAATGATTTTCAGGAGATATAGCTCATTTCCGTGTATCATACCAAAGCTTTCTGAGCTATTGACAGTCTAATTGATCTGTAAAGAACAGATGGGCAGACAGGTGGGGGAGGAGGAAGGTACACTCAGTGTGTGAGTGCGTGTTTGTTCTCAAAAATGACTACAAAGCTTTCTCTGTCTCCTTTTTCTCTCTGCAGAAAAAAGGAGAAATGTTGTCAATAAGCCAATAGTAAAAAATGAAGCTACTATATGTTGCAGTGTTATGAGTCATCCAGTTATAAGGTTACAAGTCAGTCACATCAACAATGACGTAATGACTCATTGTAAGACTGAGATAAACAAGAAACTAGACATGGATTAACCCTTTATAGTGCGGATAATCAGTTTAAGTTGCGGGCTTTCAACTAATCACCTGAGCAGTAAGATCAATTGTGTAATAAATATGCAATTAAACAAATGGGATATGTATCATTGATACTAAAAGGCCGGTTCCCCAAAATTACAAAAACATATATACATTTTTGTATACATTCAGTTCCAGCTTCTTAAATATGAGGAATTATACATAGAAAACTGAATGTCTTTGGGTTTTGGACTGTTGGTCAGATAGAACAAGACATTTGAAGATGTCAACTCTGGGAAATATTACTGAGGAATCTTTCACTTTTTTGTGGCATTTTGTAGACAAAACAATGAATCAGTTAATCAAAGAAAATAACAGACAGATTAGTCTAAAATGAAAATAATTGTGTGTTGCAGCCCTGTTTCACAGAACTTCCTGTCAACCGTTTTTTTAGGACCTGCCTTCTACCAAAAAAGATAGTCAACATTAAACCTGCTGGCAATGGGCCTGTTCAATATCCAAAGTAACAGGGATGTTGTTTCTGGAAACAACTGCTGCTCCCTTGTATTGGGAATGAGGCAGATTTATTTGTTCGTTTATGTTTTTTTTCTGTTTTAAAGGGTGGGGTGGGGGAGGTGAATCTACACTTAACTGGCTGAAACTTAGTAATTAGGATAAAAAGGCTGATATTTGTATCCCAAGTTTAAAGAGATCATACATTTCCTTGAATGTCTCAGATTCAATCCCAGCAACAGCTATAACTCCTGTCAAACTGTCCTTGACCAATCCATTAAAGCTCTCCCAAGCTCCTCCACTCACTGTGGATGACAGCGTGTCTTAAATGCCTCATGTGAAAATACACAACCAGTAACCAAAGAAAGGACTTTGAACAATGACACATCTAAATTGTGCTATTTCGGCCACATTATACCCTACTGCACCTCCCTCCCTGAAGGAAATGGAGTTGTATGCTAAAACTGTAATTATAGAGTGGGTATCAAGGTTTGGCACAGGCTATTTGATCTGGTTACTGATCTGTTTGGGGGCATACGTGAGACAACAAGATAGCTGCTCTCAGAGCCCTGCCTTCCTGTCATTCTAATAAAGAGCAGGGCAAACACACGGCCCGTCGACAGTCGCTGCAGAGAGCTGCCGGAGACCGCTGTGTTGACTGATGGTGACAGAGATGAGTGACAGTAACAGTGCAGACTCCAGTGTCACCTTACTGGACAAACAGTCTGAAGAGCAGAACTCTGGAACATGACTCTGGCTCAGCATTAAGGGGCCCCTCAGATGTGAAAGCGAAAAGAGAGACGGATGGCCAGGATTATTCTTAAATTCATTTTATCATATAAAGCTTATTTTACCATATGCATTTCCATGCATGTACTGATCTGAAGCTTGTTCTCGCTTTAATCCCCCTTTAAAAAGTAGCTCTTGATAACAGTGTCAGAATGTGACAAAAATTGTATTTAAATGTAAATTTCAGCTAATGAAAAAAGTGTCGTGGCTAAAAATAGCACAGGTTTTTTGTTGAACGTCACTGTGTGTTTTAATAAAGTAAAAATAAGTGGCTTTAATCCAGCCCTTGTAGTCCCAGAGGAGCATCTGGAGTCACTGAAGCAGCACTTTCACAGGTGCTCATATTCTTGGCTTCATAGCCAATATTTACAGCATTGTAAGAGGGAGCCTCGGCAGTAGTGGCAGGTCCAAGGAGACCACACTGTCAAAAACGATAGTATCCCATTTGCGGCAAAAAAAAATTGGTTTTGCACTTCATAGTCGGGGGGGGGGGGGGGGTCTTGTAGAACACAAAGACATACACCAATTAAAACCAGTTGACAGTTTTTCTTAATGTTGTAGCTGATCGGTGGAGTTGTGTTGACATAGAGCCAGTAGCCTACTGCTAGCAATTTACAAGTTACACATATTTGATTGAAGGAGGATCTGTGGATCCAGCATCCAGTCTCTTTTAAGCAGGTTTTCATCATCCCAGAGCTGACTCAGTCTACAAGTGGGAGTAATGCTCTGGTGGATGATGTGCCTGTAATGGTAGCTTTTTCTCCCCATAGTCTAGTATAAAAGGAACGAAATTAAAGGCACTGAATGCAACTATTTGAATATAGAGTCGTTAAAAAAACAGTTAAACAACAAAGGATAATTGGCTGTGTTGGACATGTCTATCTAGGGATTTAGTGGAAGCTAAACCCAAGGAAACTAAGCTTTGTACGACAGAATACATTTTTATCCACCATTACTATATATACTATATTTTCACTCTGCTCAGCTATGGAACCCCAACTCTACACAATACAATACAAGACTGCAAAAAGAAGAGGATGTAAGAACAGTTTGACATTTAACATGTGACATCTGGTGAAGGCTTTCATCCAAATGCAGCACCGTTAGAAGAAATCATACATTTTTTAAAATTGGGAAATCAAACTCCCAGCCCTGCCATGCTCACTGACAGTACACTGCATCAGTGAATGCAAACTGAATGGATCATGCTGTCTGTTTCACAATTGCATTGTGGTGAGGATATGTTTTCACCTAATGGGCCTAATAATAGAGATAAATGAGCAGGCTAGAATCCCTACAAAGTCAGATTTCTGTGGGGAGCAGATGCTGGTGTGAATCCACAGTCCCTTGGGCAGAACAGACAGTGAAGCTGCATATGGGCTACTCTGATGTCTGCTGGTTTAAGTGGTCTTTAAATGACATCATCTAGGAGGATTATTTACTTGCTGATGCTGATATAAATGCAATGCTTTGTAATTTTTTTTTTCATCTCAAAGATCCATTAAACTATATAAGAAAGGGAGGACATGAAATAGTCACTTTGTGTGAATAACATCGCCAGTAAAATTCATTTCTTATGTTTCTGTTTGTTTGTTTTGTTTTGTTTTGTTTTGTTTTGTTTGTTTTAGTTGTTGTTTCTGTGGAACCCCCTTTTGGAACCCTGGGGAGTCTGCTGGACCTAGTTTGGGAGCCACTGGTATGAAGCGTATAGGCTCCATCTGTGCAATCCTGACCAAAAACAACCAGCCGCACGCCAATTTAAACTTACCGTATGCCAAACTTCCGAGTGCAAAGAAAAGCAGGAGGACAACCAAAGTAGGGCGGTACTCCATTATACACTGAGATTCTTCATAGGTAGATAACGCTGGTCAGTCTTCAGAAAAAGCACCGTTTGTGAGACAAGCTGTCCTGCAGCGGCTCAGTAATACGTCCCACCAGACGCGCAAGTGATTTCCAGCCTACGGGATGAAATCTCCACACACAGCATAAAACTCCGCAGGCAGCATCTCAGCCGCTGCAGGATGAAACCACAAGTTCAAGCATCCCACACGGTAACTTTCCTCCCGGCTCCAAAAGTCCGCGTCCAATCCCGCGGATAGTCCGTATAAAAAAGCTAGGGGAGGCGGTTGTGAGTGGCAGACAGCGCCCGGTCAGTCCGTCCCGTTCTCTGCCGCGATCACATCAAGAGCACGGATGAGACGAGATGAATGTCCATAACGGCTTCCCCTGAGAGGGACTTAGCCCACAAGCACATGAAGTCACCACGGCTAGGGGAAGACTGCACTTTGTTCAACACAGAACTTCATTTCTTCCCTCTGAGCCCACCGCCTCCGTTCCTCCCCTCTGCTCCGCTACTACGAATGATTTACTACAGCCGGATCGCAAAACAACCCGGTCCCGGGGCCAAAACACACTGGGGTAAACATTGCCATAGTACCGTTCGCAACGTCCGGTGATCATTTAAAAAAATAAAAGTCGGATGAGCTAACGTTTGGCAATAATGGTGACCAGTATTGTATCACCGTGAATGAATAAATACAGGAATACATTCTAGAGGCTAATCTCTGGTAAATGAAAATGCAGTTGTGTCATTTCCCAGACAGTCACTATCACAGCACATAGTCAGTTCATTTCCATAAGTGTATGACAGGTTGTAGCTAAGAATGGAGCTCGAAGTATAGACTGGTTGAATATGTTAAAATTGATTACGAGAGGATAGGTGTCATCCTCCCAGGATTTTATATACCGCCTTTCGTTTTGCTCTTAAGACTTTATGGATCCTTTTTCAGCCTTCAAATTCCTCATAAACTCAGATGATATTTTGTAAATGCTGTTTATTATATATTTCCATTCAGTCACTAGTTAATATATCACTTATAATCCAATATCTATACTAATAATAATACTTTTTTGTGGGTCTACATTCAGTGATCAGTTTTTGTTGTTTCACCTGACAAATGTTACAGCCCACAGTAATTTTATGTTGAAGGCACACTCACCAGGCTTCCGGTTTAGTCAGGGCTAAGTCTGTCCCACTTCACCATCCCGGCGCCACTCTTAAAGGGCCAGTGCAGACGGTATAGCACGCGATGTGGGAGCCGCTGGGGGACTTTGCTACTGGAAACTGGTCAAACATTGAAAACGACCCTTTACTTTACAAGCCCATAAAAACGGAACAGCATCCGAGTGACTCCATTTGAACCCAAATTTCAGACATTGATGCTTGTCACACAAAGCATCACAAAAATGTCAACTTTAATTGTTTACTTGTAACAAAACAGACTTTTCTTTTGGTCATTTAGGCCTATTTATAGAGCTCCTATAGAGGGAATTGGGGCTGGATGATCAACTGGGTCATATTGTAATAAGGTTGGGAAGATTTCCAACTTTAGCATGTAACACCAGTGGGGACATGGATGACTAAGCAAAATCATCACCTCATCAAAGACTATAGCAGGTAAGCCTCTAGTACTCATTTGGAACCTGAATATTAATATTTTCATACTTTCACAGCATAACGTATTATCCCTATTTTGCAGCTTGGGAAAGTTTCCAGGAAATGTGAGTGATATCTAAGGGCATCCAAGGCCCTCTATAATTCTACTGATTCTACTTGGATTAAATCCATTTAGAAACAACTTTTTTCACTGAAGTCACACTAGTCGATGTGGGGCAAATGTCAACATGTATCTCAGAGCTGTTATCTAACCACAGAAGCATAAATTATGTTGCCAGTAGTATTAATCCAAATGCAAATTTGTCTTACATGTGAAAGACCTTTGATCGTGCCGACTGTGGTGCTATGTATACAAATCAGGCAATGGAAATGACTCAGGCACTAAGAGATACAAACAAACCCCATGCACCACTGTAAAATGTCACTATTTATCTGAGCACAGGCTTTGCCTGCACTTGAATGAAAGCGAAAAGCAATATTACATGTGCCAGGAGATATGGCAAACTGCAGCCAATGAGACTTGACATACCAAGAGACGCATTTCTGCAATGAAGCAATAAGGAATGATTGGGTAGAGTGCTGTTGAGCTGAATAAATATTAGGGGTCAGACAGACCCAGTAAACACACAGCTCTTGACATTTGTAGAAATGCATTGGATGGTGGTATGCATCAAGGAGCGCATACTAAAATGAGATTGAACACATTCTGTCACACACTGTTGTCAGTATAGGATGACAAAGAAATAATTCCACAACACTAAAGACAGAGCCTGCTGTAGAGGGCTGGGAATAAATACTCTCTTTTTGGGTTGACAGGAGCACTGAGAAGCAAGCAGCACTTGAACACCCCTGATAGTTCTTTCATGTTTTATGCATGTACATGTTTAATTTAATTGCAGAAACTGATTAATTGAGCATCGTTCTGTGATTGAATAAAACATGACGAAGCCCTCCACTAAATGCATTTTCGTTCATCTGTGACTGATGCTGCTACTTTGCTGCCTTCGTCAAACATTTGGCATAGCTGTCAGTGGAATCAAGCACTTCATGAATTTAGACTAATTATCCACATTAGGAACTGAATTACAACCACAGCTCATGAGTGTGGTTTGCTGCTGCTGAGCCATAGATCATAGACTTGCGCTCTCTCCACACACAAAAGCCTGGTTTTATGAGGCGATTTTTGCAATCCATTTGAATGTACTATAAAGGCCCTTAGAGTCAGCTTTTGGGAAATGCCAGCATTAAAACATTTCCTGGCAGTGCTATGAAAAGACAAACTCTGTGATCTATAGAGTCTAATTAATGGGAAAGGTTTGGTTGGTCAGTGATTTTTCATTTCCTTAGCTCAGGACTCATATTTTATACATTATTGTTTGAAGTAAAATGCTGGAATTTTACTAATGACTTTAAGCTAATTGCAACTATGATGTATGCCTGACCTCTGAATTGCTTGGTTCTTTTGGCCTACGCTGCGCAGCCACCAAAAGCAATTCCATTATTCCAAATTGTTTAGAGTTGATAAAATTACTTCATAAAAATAAAGAGCGATATCATGTGTCCAATTTTGACTTAATAACCAAACTTCAATTGCCAAGGAGACCAAATGAGCAGCTCAGAAAAACATTTGGATTCATTACACACATCTCACTTTTGCATGTCATCTCCAAAAATAATTAATGGAGTGATTGTAAGTGTTATTAATTTAAGATGAGCCAGTCCTTAGTTTGTAAAGCTGCGTAGACATTTTGTTAATTAACATTTGTCTAATGTTCCTCATGCAGAAGTCATACAGTGATTGCACTCATCATTTTATTGAAAATGAAAGTTTAGTCCTAATCAGTATAAAGGATATCCTTAAATATTCTTTCAAAAGGTGTAGTCCATGCAACAGCTTCTGGTAGCTCTGAAAAAATAGGAATTCTTGAAAAAAACTGTATTTCAATTTGTGCGATCCTTTTCCTTCTAGCAGCATGCACAGGTCAAACCTGTGGCTCTATGATTCATGAACCGTCAAACAACAATATTTCCTATTCAGAGATACATGTACATGTGACCCATCTCTTTACCTCTAAGGATGGAATAATACATCAATAAGAAATACATAGTTCAGTTGTTCATACTTTATTTCTTTGTAGGTTTAAAAAAAAAGAGCCTGTAATTTGGTGTATAGATTATTAGTGGTTCATCTTTTCTCTCCCAAAGGACAAGCACTGACCATTCAGCACAAGTACATAAGGATCCATTTATTACTGTTATCTGTTTTGAACACATTTTTAGCAATAAAATTCATATACTGTTCTCCAAGGTTGTGCCACTGTATATTGTAGATGCCACTTGTGTAACCCTAGGCACACAAACTTTACACTCTCGAATATTACAAAGTAATGGAATAATAATGGAGTAATAGAAAAACATCAGTAATAGTTTCTTAATAGAATGTAGAATTCACTGAATGAGCAATGTTGTGCTTAGCAAATGACAGGGCATAGTGCTAAAAAACCCTAAACATAATTCAGCAGAGCACCCATAATTGTAAATTCATGGTGTAAAGAGGGAATGTGGATAGCTACATGGCCCAAACCTCGCTATAAAATAGATCTCAAAAAACAATGGTTATCTTGTTCACTGGAGGTGAACAAGATCCATTTATCCTTACAACACCATATGAAATTATATAGTTTTCTGCCTGTAAAGAAATGGCCAACACCCTTTACCAGAAACACTTCCTTCCTGGGTATAAATCACCAGTATTCTTGGTGAAAACATGCGTGAACAACAGTGATGGCAGCTCTGATATTGTTAGGAGATTTCAAGAGGTAATTTTGCATGCTTACAATTACAGCTGATAAAGTTGGCTGGGTGAGTGGGTGTGCTTAAAATATTGCTTTTTAGTTATACCTACCTTGAGCTTTGCTTCACACTACTTGCTGAACAGTGAATGTCCATCTTTAAAGTACCTTTACAATCCCTGCATGACTGACCATGATGGAATATTTCCTATGTGGTTGTAGCCACTGCAACACTGTTGCCAAAGCTTGAAGCAGAAAATAACAGTGTATTAAGATAGCATCAACAATATACTGTGCGGTAAGCACACTGTACAGTCTCATGCAGCCTAATGCATGTCCCTATATCTCATGATGCAGCAGAGTTTGATAATAATTCATTAGGACTACTGCTTGAAATCATGGTAGGGTGACCTATTCTTGGTGAAAATGCAAGCACTGTTTCCTTGAAATGCCATTAAATGCATATCACTTGTATCTATAGCCAGGCATTTGAACCTATTCCAGTTTTCTCCTCCATTACTAGTAATGAGACCCCCATATGTCTGCACCTTTTTTGACCCATAGCTGGTAATAGGAGGACGGGCACTTTAAGGGGCTCCAGTGAATGGATTCTATTATAGATTAATTGATTAAGAGGGTGGCGCTCTGAGGTGACAATATATCTCTTTATTGATCTACCTTTCAATGGGATTGGCTGTTACCCAACCTCCCTGAGGGATGAAGAGAGAAAAAGAGGGGAAAAAATGAAACAGGGAGAAATTAAAGCAGGGCTGCTATTAAGGGGGGCAGCAATTTCCTGTTTCTCTTGCTGGTTTCTCCCGGCTTGGATTCAGTCCCACAGAAGGAATAAAGGGAAATAGCAATGAGCAATCAGCAATCCAGTGGGTTGCTTTCAGGCTGGAGCACTCTCTCACATTTGTCATCTCATTTCTCCTAGTTTCCTTCACACTCTCTCTTCTCATCTCATTATATAAGAATCCACCTCTCTGGCCTCCCTGTCTTCACCAAGACCTCTTTGTCTTTCCCATTTCTCCATAATGAGGGGCCCCCTATTAATTTTGGGGCTGTGAAGCGAGACGTGCCCTCTGCCCTCCCCCCCAACGCTCTCTGCAAATCTACAAATTGATATGGGTGTATGAAGACAGAGTGGGCTGGGCCGTCCCCGTCTGTTTGCCACCACACATTATGATGAGAAGGGCAGATTGGAGTGTCAAAGGCGACATTAACCTCTTCTCTATCTACTGTGGTTTAAACATTCAACTGGTTTCATATACTGATTGTGTTTTGTAATGAGTTTGGATTAGGTTTGGCAGGCACACCATAAGCTCAATGGGTCTCTCTCTGAAGACAGCAGTTGAGTGGGTTGCCAAAAATGGAAATCTGTTATGGAAGGACTGAAATGGGTGATAAAAAGGGTTCTTTTGGATATTTAACCATAATTTTGCGTTTTATGACTTGGCTTTCTTTTGAGGTTGCTAGATGATGAGGACAAAAAGGAATCCTGAATGTGCTTTTATTGGCACTGAACCAGAGGAGCTTCAGTGCACCTTGGAATACATTACAGCAGTGGTATCACTCTACAATCTCCTGTAATTTTTCACTTTGGTTTGGGTTTGGTAACAATGATGGCCATGGTAACACAGATGGCATGCACTTTCCAAAGTTTTCTTTTTTTTAAAACAAATAATTTCTTGACTAGTGGTGTTCTGTGGGTTGACATATTGCCATTACATTTGAACCAGCTCTCATCAAAAGAGAAATCCTTAAAAAAATCCTTCCACTGAAAATCTATAAACTGACTCATTTCTAAAATCTTAACTGGGCCTAAGGAAGAAAAATGCACCCTATCATTTATCAAATCATGTACTGTATATTTCATCTCTTCTATTTTGTAGACTGTCCTCACTACAGAAACAACAACTTTGCTCGTTATGCTTAAAACAACTTGTGTTCACGTTTACCTTACAAGTGAATTGGTGTTGGTTTTAAGAATAACAGAAAAAACAAATCGCAGCATCATTTGTTTCAATAAGTTCCAAGAAATGACATGTTTACATTCAAGTGACAAAGACGTCTAGTGATTGTCGGAACTATGAATTTTGTCTGTCGGAAGAAAATGAGGAGATGGTGTGACATTGTGATAGAGTATAGAGCCACAACATTGGTTGGATGGATCAACAAAAAGTTTGACATCTGTTGGTTCTCCGTTTTCTTCCAGCAATCGACATGAGTTTTTTTTAATGGTGACCATGATAGTTCCCTAACCGTAATGAAGTAATTCCTTTAAGTCAAACCATGAGCTTTGTCTAACCCTATCGAAGTTCTTTTTTGAAACTTTACCTAACCAAACATTTACAGTTTTGTTTTTGCAACTGTAATTTGTAACAGTTTTGGAAAGCACTGACAATTATGTCATCCTGCCAGTAATGGTGATCAGAAGCAAAAGGCAAAGGCAAGAGTAGCATGAAGATTTTATATAGGGTTGGATGATTGGGTGTACTACAGTAACAGTCCACACTGATTTCTTTTAAACATGACCGGAGTCTTAGGCTAAACATAACCAAGTTGTTTCTGTGCCTAAACCCAACCAAATATTAACCACAATGGTAGCAGATGAGAAAAAACCTTTGCAATGGTCATATTGGGTCTGGAAGGCAATGACAAACAATTCATTCAGGCAGGAGGACGTGTTAATTTTAGGCATTGCCCTTTTCACTCATAGCTAACTGAAACCTCACTTGTAAGTAGCTTTGGGTAAAAGCATCTGTCAAATGAGTAAACGCACACGTAAATGTAAACATTTCCAATTTAGTCTGACTACCACAACATTACAACAAAACAGAAGACTGCAGTGCAGGTTGCAACAACAATAATTATGCCAATCCAAAAATAATACCTTTGTAAAGCTTGGAGTTCATTTTTTTAAAGACACAGGTTGTTGCTGTTGTTGTTTCATTGCTTTGAACTGTTGGACACCTTGACAACACACATGGACGTGAAACAGAACAAAATTGTGGAAAGATTGTCTCTATCTCATCACTGGACAATATAATCTTCACAAAGGTAGTATTTATTGCATGGCTATTGTATTGGTTTGCTTGACATTGTACAGGATGTCATGACATTGTGCCCCTCCCCTGTAATTTCTGGCAGAAGATGTGCATCTTCTTCAAAATAGCCTTCTTCTCAGGCTCCAAGTAATGTCAGGACAGAGGGTCAGAGAACACAACCGACTGCCATACCATGCATATCTGTAATTTAGCCTCCTCTTCTTCCCCACCCCACAGAGCTCCCATCCGTTCGTTTCCTCCAAGATGAAATGACTCTTCCAATTCTCCCAGTCTGCACAAGGGCTCCGGGGAGGAGGGGTGGCGGCGGCAATTACGGCCCTCCTTCCAACACACACTCTGATAAAGCTGCTGGTGAGCCTGAACAAAATTGTCTCTGCTCCACAGACAAGCTCCTCCAACTCCATTCCTGCTTTCACCTATAGTTAACAGGCAGCCCTGGTCTTACAAGCTATTATGGTGTGTGACAGGAGCCATTCAAACCTAGCAGCTAGTTGCCCTGCTGAAGATCCTTTATTTTCAGTGGGAATAAATGGAAAGCCATTGTTAAGAGAAAAAAAGGCACTGATCTGTTAACATGCATAGGTTTTCTAACTTGTGAATGCACTGTAATTATTCCATTTGCATATGCAACATGCAAAGAGTTTATTCGCCTAAAGCCTCGTCACTTCTTTAAAGAATGACATGCAAAACACATTTCCCTACCAAAGAACCTGCAGCAAACTAGTGCTGGTCAAAAATGAACAAATTAATCTTTTCTACTGGTATTTTGCAAGTTTGATACAAATTGAGTTTACACGGTACCATACTGCCTCCTGAAAATAAGCTTATGCTCACAATGACAAAAGCTTTCACCTTCTCCCGTCTACTCGCCTTTCATATGTTACCAAACTAACTGCTAGCCATATAAAGGAAAGCATTAAAATCTTAAATAGTGTTGCAAACCCACTAGAGCCCTGTGTGACAAAGTTTAACGTAAAGCAGTGCGGTTGGTGACTGACTGAATCAAGACTTCCTCTCAGGGCTTACAATTTCTGCTGATGCTGTTCAGCACTACAAACCCGTATAGACCAGTACATTCAATTTGCCTCAGCTGACCTTGACACTTCCTGTACATGCTAAAATGCAGCTGGATTTGTTGTTGTACCAAAATCAGATTGCCTATCAGCCTGTGGATATTTCCCCTGATTCCTGCTGCCTGAGACTTTGTAGAGACTCAAGTTACACAACTTTTAGTACCTGATAGTGTTAATAATTGTTTTGCATTTTGATTTAAATACCTGATAGTACTTAATAATATATGAGTTTTGTTTATTTACTTTAAAAATATACGTGAATCATCAACACAATTAGTACTGGCACTATAGCACCTTTACTGACTGTCTCAGGATGTGCTGAGATTGCATCTGTAAGACTAAAATCAGAAAGGAGATTGCAGCTTGATATAATTCACAGTTTCATACCCTCGTTTCATCATATCCACTTCCAGGGAGCAATTATCACACATATACACTGATCAGACAATGCTATGTTTCACTGCAAACGGAAAATGCCAGGAGCTTTGTCTCCTGCATTGAATTTGACCCCATCTCATCGGAGTCCTGCTGAGGGGTAAGCTAATATTCTGTTATTACTTTAGCTGTGTTTGATGCAAAATAGTCCATTATGTTTCCAGGACAGAGCTGTTGTGTCTGGCAAATTGGAAAGGGAAAGTAATTATGCTATGAATATACACAGCCAGCTAATTTGTAAGTATTGAAAATTGATCTAATAAAGCAAAATAACACTCACAGCAGAGATGTTCTCGTTTTCATAGGAGATGACAATAAATGCTGAGGTACGGACTCTGCATATGATTTTGCATTCCTTTTTTGAAAGCGTAGAGCTTTACATTATACCAGTACCAGGCACAGCGGGTAAATTAAATGAGGCTTTTAGCCACATCTTAAATGTGACAATGGCCACTGTGGAATAAAGGGGGGGTGAAATTCATGAAAGCATACAGTATCTGTAATCAGGAGGAAATGTCAGTACACTTAAGTGGTGTCAGATAGCAGTGCCCACAGCTGCATGTGGTCTTGGTTCTTGCTTTGACTAAATTTCTTCAAGATAAAGAATTGTATTTCTATGCCATGCTGAAGTGTGTTTAATCTAACTATAAATAGAGGAAACTCTTTCTGTCCTTTTATTTTCTCGACAACCGCTCATCCGATCAACTTCAAATTGCACATGTGTATTTTCTGAGGACCCAAGAAATGGCAGTGTCAACTGTTAAGGTTTTTAGGCGAGCGTCTCTCAGGAAACATGAAAAAAGAAACATTAAACAACAGTCAGTTAGGGCTGGTGCGACTCATCCAAACTGCTGATGTCATTGATTGGATTGATGTGAAGATGGTTGTGCCAGGTCTAAGCATAGATTCCCCAGAAAAAAAAGCTGCAGCTACAAAACCTTGAGCAGGATCATCCAAAGTGTGGGACTATTTCAGACAGAAACCCAGGCTCTGCAGATTCGAAATGGCTTATCACAGCAGTACAACTGCTATGCACGGTCACTTAATGTAAAAGCATCCCAGAATGCTTTGGCTAAGACGCAGCGAAGGCAAAACAGCCCCGTTTTGTTTACTTTATATCCCCACCCAAGCATGACATATTAGGATTATTAACAGGCAGAACAAGTAATTTATGCACTGCTGCTTTTATGGTAACATAAATTTTCACCACGCGTCATCTAACATTGTTATTTGGCTGTTGTATGTTTTCTGTTTCCTTTAACAGCCATGTATGAGTGAAAAAATGGCCTAAACTGACGTTAAATCGTTTCAAATATTTTCCTTACTGACGTAATAATACATTAGCCAGCGATTTTCTTAACTGCATATGACTCCAGTGATGAAATAAATCCATGTCATACCAATTTTAGATTTTAAGTCAACTTCTTCAGTAAATATAATGATTCTCCAGTTCAGAGAAAGGGTTGCTATGACACACAGTGATTAAATTTATCTATACTCACTTGCTAGTTTATTGGGTACATGTAGATAAAACTGTGTTCCTAATATTTTGTCAACCTTCATTCATATAGAGGGATGGACAAAATGTTAGGAACACCTCTCAGTATAACCCAGTACACTTCAACAGCACCACAAATTACAGCCTCCAAAATGACCATTAAAATAAATCAACACCTCTTTCAAGCAGATTCAATAAAAACTGAACATTATAATCCTCATGAAAGGATTTAGTTAAAGATAACAAAATCTTTGGTGGTTACTTAATTGGTTGGTCACTTAATTGGTCACTTAATTTGAATCAGTATTTCTCCATTACTACTAAAAGGGTGGGAATACATTATTGCCTGTGATTTCTGAAATTTGTTATTACGCAATAATTAAAGGCTCTTAAAATATTATAGGTATGTCAGATACAACACAGTTTGCTTGGTAAACAGTTGAAAGCAGCATAGCGGTGCAGACACAGGTTTCACACAGCAGGAGGAAAAGCCCTTTCCAGTGTATTATCTTGCTACTGTTGACATTTTTAAGATGGCATTCCAATGTGCCTGTCCTGTGTTCAAAAGGAAGCACCTAGCACTGGCTCTAGAAGTCAGGAAAAGAAAAACAGCATACAAACAGACAGTATAGATGCATGATATTTATAATAGCTGTTTCATACTGAAACACAAACAGCCAGTGGTGTTAAAGTAGAATATATTCTTCCTGGTTGGCTTTGAGACAAAAACAAACAAACAAAAAAAAACAAACAACTTGCCCCTGGTGATATAATCTCTTTGGACCATACAGTATACACAAAAAACATGTTTCTCATGGTGTGGCACGAAAACTGCACTGAAAAATGCCGAACAACCCTGAACTATGAAGAGTTAAATATGAGTAGATTGGATGGTTTGTTCTGCTTCAGTTTGTTTATTTTATCTGCTAATTGCATTACATTCTCCTCCAGCTGTATGCAGTACAACCTATCCGTGGAATGCTACACTTTAATGAATAGAGACAATTTTTTTACCTAATTAGCCGAAATCAAACCTGTGAAACCCTGATCTTCATGCATTTTCACAGAAAAAATCCATAAAAAATGAAAAAAAAACAAAACACCAATGCAGCTTGATTTCCTCTCAGTCCTGCAGAAGCTCCTCTACAGCTCCAGTTTGAATAAGCCCTAAAGGTCCCTCAAGGAGTCTTCTCTTTTTACACACGCTCGATTCCACACCTCTCGGCGCTCTCCTTCATAACTCCCCTACCCTGTCTGGTGAGCAAATGTAAAGAGTCCAGTGAAAAGTAGTACTGGCTTTCTTCCTCAACCCTCTTCATAGGCTGTCAGGGTTAAGCCTCAATACCTCAAGGGGAAAATGTGAGATGATGGGTGAGAGCCAAGTCCAAACACTTGCAGGGGTTGGGGAGAGGGGCACAAAACATTCCACAAGGCTAATTGTGAGAGAGAGACAGATACCTGGGCCCAGAGGGACACTGATCAATGTCAGCGAGACTGAGGTAGCACTGAGTAAACCTATCTTGACAGCCTTAGTAAACAGTAGAAAATGGAGAGAAAATATATCATGCAGGCAAAAAAGATTTGGGACTTTGGGATCACGGGAGTTTGATGCAGATTAGTGTCTCCCTTGTCCCACCCTCTTCTTTTATTGGTTGTAATGTGTAAGCATATGGTCGCAGTGAATGTCCTTTCAAAAATCAAATACATTTAAAATTATAATCAAGATCTGGACCATTAAATGTGTAGGATGCTTTTGCTCATATAAACATATGATTTTTTGTGATTTGTAGTAGTGATTGTAGTTGGTATGGCATTGGGAGTGCAGTGAGTCACAGAGAGGCACAAAGACACAAAGATGCAACCATTCAGCCATCACATGCACACTCACACACACACACACACACACACACACACACACACACACACACACACACACACACACACACACACACACACACACACACACACACACACACACACACACATACACTGTCTTATCCCTTTCATCACTACTTCAATTCAGCCTCCTCCCTCTCCAGTAGCAATTTGTTTTTTTCCACAGTTGTCAGAGGTGGCTTTATCCCTGTGAATGCAAGGACATTGCTTGGCTGTAGGCTAGGCAGCGCGGCACTAGAAGAAAGCCCTTCACAGATGATTTCGACTTTCTCACTCCCTGATGGGGTAGAAACCAAAATCCCTTGTTCGCTGAAAATTATTGCTGGATTACCTTTGTCCCTCAGCGGCAGTGCTGTCAGAACTGAACCTACCCGGTCTGGATTTATGACCTGCGCAAGTGTGCAAGTGATGCTGAACGTATTAGAGAGACATGTACACACGTCTTCGTGTTTGCTGTTTTCATTATATTTGTCCATCTGAGAGGGAACCCCCCCCCCATCCCCACCTCCCCAAGCCTCATCATCATCTCTTCTTGCCGTTGTCTCCCACGCTCCCTAATGATGACAAGAATGGCCTGGTTCCCGGACAGCCAGGTTCCCACTTTAATGTCTCCTTGCCTTACTCCCTTGCTCCCGGCTCAGGTTTCTCCCCACCCCTGCCCTCTGATTTACAACGTCCCCAGTGGCTGACGGGAGAGGAGACAAAGCTGGAAGCGGGGGAAAGGGGGGATTCATTGTTCTCTTTCTCTCTCCACTGTCTGTCTTTATTTATGACATATCCAGTATGACCAGGGACACAGCATGACCTCAGGGACAACGTGCAGTCTGCAGTGTACTGGTGACAGTGACTCCCAAGGCAGACCTAGCTGAGTGTTGTGGATCTCTGGCTGATCACAAGAAAATAGCCCCCCTGCCCATCACTCTGAGGGAGTCAGCTGGACAGAAGTTTGGGATGAATGAGGACTTGCATACAAGGTTGGACCATGAGGAGTGAATAATGCTTGTATTTGAGAGTGATGCAGGGAGTGGGAGGTTTAACGCATTAGGTGTAACAATGAGTGTTGCAGCTGTCATCTGTCATCGTCCCTCGGGGAGATGTCACATATTCTGTATTGTAGTCCAATGTTGATGGAAAATAACAACCCTGATGCTTCTGTAATCCAGACTGACAATTTGAATGACAGAAAGAGGTATCACTCTGACATTTTCTTTACAGTCTGTTTCCATCCGTTTCATCCAATTTGTAGGATATGATTTCCATCTTTATTTAACCTACACATTTAACAGTTTTGACAGATTTAAAGGCCAGTATTATAGCATTGGGTTTCACTTGCCTCAAAGTTCCCTTTGATTTAATGAAAAACTCTAAATCTAAGGGTGCTTTCACAACTAACCTGTTTGGTCTGGTTAAAACCAACTCTGATGCGTTTGCCCATTTACTTCAGTAGGTTTTGGCTGTGTGAGAGTTGGACAACTGGACCATGATCTGTGTCGCTCTTATATTTTAAAAATTCAGCAAAACAATGAACAACTTTGGTCATAGTGTTTACACCTCTATACAATATATATCAATAACCCCAGGAGACATGGCTATGGAAAAGCGTGGATGTAAGTGTGTGGGTTTTTTTTTCCTTTTCCTTTTCCTTAATTTAAAAACATTTACAAAATGAATTGATGCCGGTGTCATCTTTTCATGTTGCATTTTGACTGGTTGGTTTGTAGCAGTCACACTTGTGAGAATTTGATCTCTGAATTTGGTAACAGGATGTCTTTAGTTGCTAAAGCTCGAAATCAGCTGTAGGTGGACATGTCTCACGGTTTGATCTAGGACCACGGTTTTGGAATGACAACAACAGATGTTGACATGTTTCGAACAACTGTCTACTAACGTCTTGGACATCACTTTAGCTGTTTTCTGTTCAGAGGTTTATTTTTCTCTTTGACGTTTGTCCCATCAATTTCTAATGTATAAATTGACAAAGTTGAAATAGCTAAACTTTGGACCTTTGGAAATTGTGACAGAAGTTGTCTTCCAATTTCTATTAAACAATTTTGCTGCACGTTCTTTCAATAATACAAACACCTTATAGAAAATAGACAAAACTTAGATGTTTGTAAAACTCAGAAGTCATTATTCGAGTATATGTGTATATTTTTTGTTCATTTTTTTTTGTTATACAAGTAAGTGGATTAGAAAGGAATAGTTAATCAATGAAAAACCGAAAAAACTAACACTTGCCATAAACAACTGCCTTTTGATAAGTAGGCCTACCCTGCAGAAAAGCACTGAGTCAGCAACACATGTCAAGACATGAGTCTACAAAGAGCTAATGCAGGTAATGATCTATTTGCAGTTGTTAAACAGACTATGTGTAATAGCTTGTTTGAGGAGTAAGTGGTCTGCACACCTGTTTGACTGAGCTTTAGAGCAGGTGGACAGGCCAAAGAGCAAAGGCCTGCGTCTGTCAGGAAGCAGTTTGTAGAGGTGAACCGCTGTGTGGAGCATTGGAAGTGGCTGAGAATAGCGTCCTCAATAAATGCAACAACTGATATGAATCAACCTTACATCTGTTCACGTAACTGTTGTTGCACATTATTTACTCTCCATTACCTCTTCCTGAGTCCTGTGGCTATGGTCATGACAGTGTATACACATTCAGTCTGTGTTCCAGAGGGCAGACAGGGTTCATCACTGCAGGAGACAGACATTTTGTATGTTTCCATAACAATCCACCTTCATATTTGAATCATAAATTTTGTTTTTTTCCAAACTTTGCGTTGGCTGAATGTATTATTCTAAACATAATTAGGTCACCATTTAATTTAAACCCAGTTTCTGTGCTCTAAACCACCAAGCCCTTATGTAAAGGGGGCTTATGTTACTTTTCAAAGGGAATGCACTGTCTATATATTTAGTTCCTTACTGAGTCTGGTTAACATTCATGAGGCATAATGTGAGTTTATATATGCTGAGTTTGAAAATGTGCTAGGTAGATCCCATAACTTGCACTTTCAAAGGAGTGAAAATACACTGAGCAGATCATTTCGGAAACCGAATTAATATAGAGAAGGATAGATATACAGTGAGATAAGATTTTTGATCAGTACCTTCAATTAAATCTTGCCTCATTCTGAGACAAACTCTCAAGCTGCTTCATAATGAAGATGTTTTTCATGGTAGCAATTACAAGATGATAGACATTTTAAAAAGTTTATCATGATGTCAAAACTTTGTTTAAGTTAATATCTGGATGTCAAGCATCACATATTTAATCTTCACCATCAAAACCATACATAAGCCTAAAGCAGTTTCTTGAATCGTATCCACTTCAAATACTTTGCTGGCTTGGATGAACCACAAAGACCCACTGGATGAATTCAATGTTTATCAGGAGACTTAAAAGAGAATGAAACAGGAATGTTTACAGGAATTGTATGTACTTTTCGTCAGACTCTAATGGAAGGAGAAAAAGCCCTCAGAATAAATTTCTACCGCTGGTAAGTAAGGCCAGCGTCAACAACAGCATATACAGTGAGGTACTCAGACTTTTGGACCCCACTGTATATCTGCACATTAAGACACAGTGGAAGAGATAAACATGGATAAGCATTAAGCCAAAGTAATAAGAGGTTTTGAATTCCAGCATGTGTCTACTGCAATTCCCATCCTTATCGTCTCAACTTCACACTCTGGCAGAATGGAATAAAAATGGTAGGACGAACTGTGAACAAGTCCTGAGAGCTCTGGTTGCATGGAGGCCAAATTGTGTGGGTGTGGAGAAGTGCAAATGAACTTTCAGTGTATGTCTGCTTCATCGGAAGGTCTCTGCTGGGAAGAGATCCTTCTTGAGAGCTGTATCCACCGTAGCATTGAAAAGGAATGGAGCAGTGGGGGTTAAAAAAAAAATGACCTGGTGCAGGAGAATCAGGAATTGATGGGACATTATTCCATGGATGTTGCTGTGAATATTTTTTACTGTACAAAATCTCCACCCTGTCTGCTGTATCTGTCTTCCTCTTCATATAGAGGATTTTAGATTGTCTGTCAATACACTGATGGACACCGTGAATTGTGATTTCTGGTAACTTGTTGTGCAGGTCTGTTAACTGGACAAGCGGGGCAAGGGCGGTTGAACGTAACTTAAAAAGTGTGAAGAAAAGGGAGCCAAGGGATTTGCTGCACAGCACCAGCTGCACAATGCCCATCACAATCTATTTCATACTTTCAATAACGTGGCCCATTCACACCGGTAGCAAGGACGACAAATGTGAAACATTCACACTTGCATTGGTAGCCTTGTATGGCAATGACAAAAACTAGTTCATGTGTTAAGACTTGACATAGAACAAGTCTAAAACTTGTGTACATGTATTTAGTGTGGCAGGCAGATTTTGATCAACACCCCCAAAAATATTCACAGGAAAACAAAACCTAACTTGAACTCAGAAGCGGAATATGTAACCAAATGCAGCAAACGCAGACATCACAAACCAGTGTGAGTGTAAAACCACATGTCATGTCTAAAGATAAAACAGTCTCTTTCACTGCAGTATCTCATTCGTTCATGTCAGACCACCACTCATTTGAAACACTCACAGCTGCAAAGCTGTGAAAGTAACCATGAAACCTTTACCAGTTTCTTCCGAGTAGTAAATCATGTTTTCATGCGGAATTTTAATCTTAATCCTGTACTATCAACATGTGTGAGTGCATCAGAGTTTCAGAGCTGTTCGTATCCATCATGTGCAGCACACTTTGTTGAGAATTTGGACAAACCGGTATACAGAGCACTCTCTAATAATATTATGCATGTACTTAATAGTAAAGTCAAATAGCCTCTCTAACCCCAGCTGACTTGTGAATAAAAACAGTGCAACTCCTGTCGGACACCGTCAAAACTGACTGTGACAATGCAAAGCTCCCGCTGCTAATGCCAGGCATCATTAGCTTTTTAGAGCGTCATCAGTTTCTCTCTTTTTTTGTACGTTGGAACTGATCCATGATATTGTTACGGTCAGCTCATTAATTCACAGAGCCTCATGCCAGAGAAACATCCCAGCTATGAAACTGGCCAATTATCTGCCGGTGTTTTCTTCCTGGACAGGCAAAGCAGAGCTGTCCTGCCAACCCCTCATTAGGAAATGACTGGCTGTGTCTCCTGAGCTGAGCTCAGGCTGAGTGAGAAAACGCAAACCACTGTGCTGAATGTGACATCTCAGATTGCAAACAATGGGTTAATTCGCGGATAAATTATAACTGATAACCTCACTGGAATTCAGTGCTTGTGAACAAGCAAAGCCAGAGGTTCCCAACCCTAGCGGCTGCAACCCACCCAAGTGTCACAAGATAAAACTGAGGTGTCACGAAATGATTAACAAAGTAGTAGATCAGAAAAAAATCTGCAACACAAAATTCTTATTTTTCCATATTTTTAATTAATTCTAATTTTTTCCTTGGGAAATACTTATCTCTTTAATTTCCTGTTGCAGTTTGAGTTGAACCTTTTTTTTTTTTACCTTGTGCTATGTGTTATTAAAACAGTTCTTAATATAACAATGATTCCTGAGCTGGCAAGACTGCAGTCCTCTGTCTGCTCTCAAACCAATCCCAGCTTCACTAGTGGATCAGAGTACTGAGCGACTCCGTGCTTGTCTCCCTTTGGACATTAAAACAAATGTGACTGGCTCTCATCTAGTTGTCACTCACGTTGTGTCAGAGGACTATTGCATAAAGTTGAGCTTTTCTTAGCTGTTCCCTGCAGGGCCGCGGGGCGCCTTTTAAATCTCTGTAGCGCAGCAGGGAGCGCCGCACTGTAACACCAGGTCCCGATCGCAATGAATAGCAGCCTGTTGCTGTCTCAGCTTTTGAGTCTGTATGTGTGAAGAGCGAATTTGAATGAAAACAATCTGAGATGGAGAACAGCTCACAGTTTACAGACATGGGCAATCTATTGGTCGCAGGTGAACACTGCTTTTCTTAAAGCAGCAACAAGCAGTAATTTTCACATCG
Source organism: Xiphias gladius (assembly GCF_016859285.1). NCBI lineage: Eukaryota > Metazoa > Chordata > Actinopteri > Istiophoriformes > Xiphiidae > Xiphias > Xiphias gladius. The sequence continues at coordinate 25,409,245 of NC_053416.1, read as the reverse complement.
ATCAGCCACAACATTAAAACCTGTTACCGGATGTAATGCTGTGGCTGCATGGTGTATACAGTATGTTAACAATGGATCACAAGACTACTTGCATGTGAAAGGTGTCTGTCTTAGTTTCAGAGAAACCATAAATTGGCCTTTAGTGACAAACAAAGAGTTTATCACCAACTCCGCAGTTCCCCCCTACCATAAAGAGCTTTGTCGCAGCTTTCAGCTCCTTGTTTTTGATTTTCCAGTTCATCCACTCACATACTGAATGCTTAACCAAGTTACTATCACAAATTAAATAGGAAACAATACCTTTTTTTATTGCGGACATCATTTAATCGTCATATGGGTCATATTTCATATTTCCTTAAGAGGGGGTCTTCTCCTACTTTGTGTCTGGAAAACACAAAAAATGCTCTTTCCGATGCTTTTTCTGCTAGGGCACCACTAATGATCTGCTGTTAAACTCTATACTAAATCAAAGCATGCAAAATAACAAATCTTTCAACAGTCACCTCTTACCTCATGTTCTGTAAAATGACAATGATGCATTTATAGAAAAACTGCAAATACCGGTGGTGGTGGGGTATAGGTCGGGTAATTCAACATCAATTTCAACAACAAAAGAGTTTGGGTTATGTGTTGTAGTACTGCTGAAATATAAATAAGGGCCTAGGGGTTTAATACACCTCTCCTTGGTTTAAGGGTATTACTGCAGCATGACCACCTTACTTACTAAAAATATCACCAGGCATAAAAACCCTGACAGTAAAGGAGTGACAGTGTACAAAGCAGAAGGTTCAGACAGTACAGGGCAACATGAGCATGAATACCATGCTAACTGGATAATGCTGAAGATGTTCAGACAGTCATAATCTGGACAAATAATACTGACCAGTAAAAGGGTTTCTCACAAAGATAGATTTGAGCAGCTATTTTTGTGAAGAAAAAAAAAATTGGAAAGATATGTTACGCTCGACCTACATAAACAACCAAAAATTCAAACAAGAATATATCTTCTCAGAAAAGGATTCATGAATTTAATAGACATTAAGGGCCAATAAGTAATGGGATGATATATATTCTGAACTTCCCTCATGTAGATGTAAGAAGGTCTGCAACTAAGAATTATTTTAGTTATTGATTAATCTGACAATTACATTTTTGATAAATAGATGATTTGTTAAGTCTATCAAATGTGAGTTACATGTCATCACCGTCCACGGATGTCTTGTTTTGTCTGACCAACAGTCCAAAACCCACATATATTCAATTTATGATAAAACAGAAGAGCAGAAAATCCTCATGCTGGAGAAGGTGGAACCAGAGAGTGATTGGAGTTTCTGACTGATAAATTACTAAATCACTTATCAGAATTGTTAGCGATTAATTTTTCTGTCAATCACCTAGTCTGTTAGCTGACTGATTTCAGCTCTAATATCATCCCTACAAAGATTGGTGAGCTCCCCTTCTCAAAAAAAGTCTTCACTTGAGTAAATAATTCACAAGTGTTGAGTTGAGTTATTTTAGTTATTTTAGATATTGCTTTCAGGCTACTTCATAGGCTTTATAATATTAATTGCCCCCGCTTTCCAGGACAAGGCAAGAACGAGACCAGGACTCTGATGAAAATTTCTAAATGAACTGAGATGGTATTTATTCATTCATTGGCACTGATTCAGGGCACGTATGTAGCCAAGGTAAGGTCTTGTGTATGACCCTTTCTTTAATAGAGACATCCACACATGCAATCATCAAAACAATGGAATGAATAAATGATTTAGCACACAATTTCCAAATAAAATGAGATGAAAAGCTAAAAAAGATTGGGTTCACGTGTGTCAGTCAGCATGTTCCTGTGAAACATCACACCATGCATCTAATTCACTTGCAACTGAAATAAACTCTATTAATTACAGCCTCACCTTCAACAGAGCCTCCAATACTGGCAGTTCTGTGCTTAACCCAGCAGGAGCACGCCTCTGACTGAGCCTCGCTACTTTCAGCCCAATTAAATGAAGCTCATAAATAACATAAACAATGGTGCATTTCCTTCAGGCATTGTATTAATCAGCCTAAAGACGCCAGGGCAAAGAGGCAACAGCACACAACCTCATAAAAACAGGTAGAGTACTCAAGGATTTGTGTGATTGAGATGAAGTGGGAAGTGGGTTGCAATTATCTCTGCACACAGGTAAGCAAAAATGTGATCATAATAACCGGATTATGTGTGATGCCAAATCCTGTTACCGTTTGATCAGGTGATATGCTGTCATATCTGGTCTTAAGTAACTAACTAATGAATAAACTGCAAAAAGAGTGACAGCCTTAAACTGTAATACACATGCCTGATATTCAACAGTCTAATTGTAAATTTGATGCTAACTAAATATACAGTATATCCAAACGTAGTCACTAATTGAGTGGGGGCCAAATTTAGTCTACTCCAAGAACAGCTAATGAGTCGTTTGGGAGCGAAGATCTCTGGAGTCTGTGTAAAGTGGCTAGTTTTTGTAGCTTTGTTTGACTCTGTCTCCCAAATGCCTTGCATAGCTAATGCTTGCTCACAGCCAAGCCTAAACACATTGCCTATTGAAAGCTGGTACTTTCAGAGGGCTCCCTGGATAAATTGGCTAAGGCTTTATGCATACAGATTGTAGTTATTTTAATTGGCTGTTGTTTTCCAGCAAGATTATGAGAGATTTCTATGAAAACAGAGGAAGAGAGACACATGTGTGACGCACACACAAACACACGTACACATTCTTTGACAGCAGCAAAGGGAATGTGCCTGTAGCCACAGTGCTCAGTGTAATTGTCAATTTCGGAGCCCCAGATGGCCCTCCGTGGCCCTGGGCCTTCTGTTCTCACATCGGGGCACGTAAACACGTTCACATCATTCACTCCTGACTCATTAGATACAGCCTCCCTTTTATGATTTTCCTTGGCTGCTTAATTCCACGCGCTGCTCACTTTAAATCTGTGTATGACTGCGATTAAATTTTAATATACTGCTTCTGCTGTGACCTTGAGGCAAAGTCTGTCCCTCATCAGCTTTAAAAGGGGAAATTAGCAAAAATGTATTTTTAATTATGGATATGGTGAGACTGGCAGGCATTGTCTGGGTGAGGTTATGGGAAACAAGAATTTATTTCAGGCTGCATGAGCACAAATCATGCCTGTCTACCTATCCACTTACAGTAAAATATATCTTCAGATTTGTAGCAAAAATCCACACTCATGGTTCTGAATTCCTCTGAGCCAGCATAAAGTAGACTGGCATGTTCATAAGAGTACTACAGAATAAACAGTAGATGCATTATGCAGCCAAATGGGAATCATCAGTCTCAGCTTCATTGCTATTATAATTATCATGCAGTTGTTTCTCCCTTAATTGCTCTATGTAGTTCAATAGGCATAACTCCCAATAAATGTAGTTGCAGGTAAATTACCTTACATCAGAAAATGCAGCAGCATCAGCCCGAGTGTGCATAGCAAACTGCGAGCCAATTTGCCAGTGGTGGTAACAGTTATGGACGATTAATATCTTGTGTGTTCATAGGCGTCGCAGATAACTTGTGTCATAGATATATACTCAAAAATAAAGTGTGTCTGGAGTTAAAAGGATATTTGTCGGGAACAAAGGTCTGTGTAAAAGCGTACAGTACACAGGATGCCTGCTTAACAGATACATAAACCTTTGTGCCCCGCTCTTCATGCATGTGCACACACAGATACACACACACACAAACACACACACACATATTCTATCATTCTAGGCTGTTGCCTCTTGGGTTCCCATGAGGAGGATCTATTGATCAGAGAGGAATCTCCCTAATTAGGCCTGAACTGGGTATGAAGGAGAAAGAGTGAAGCGAGGGGGAAGGAAACACCAGGAAGGAAGAAAGGAAAAGACAAGAAAACAAAGGAGAAGAGAATGTGAAGAGGCAGTCTGACTTGTTGCTCTGCGATGGATTGGGACATGATGGAATAGATGACTAGAGGAGGGAGGAGAGAGAAGGACAGCGGAGAACCCATGGGAGACAGTAGGCAGGACCAAACGTATGAAGTGGGGAAGAACGCAACATAGAGGGCAAAGTAGAGACACATAAATAATACGTGTGGACCTGAATTTACTGCAAAAGCTCTTAGATGATCACATCCCAGAAATCACTGAAATAGTTTCAGGAAGAGGGCAGAAGCAAAAGGCTGAGGGTGATCTGATTCCAATCCCAGCATTTCAGTACTCCAGGGATTCAATTAAAGGATGCAATTATTTTTTCACCCACACTGCATCTTCATCTTTGCCCCCCCCAACCACACCTCCATTAGTGTTTCACAGAAACTACTGCAGCTGGAGGCTTGATGTGTAGCTTCCCCATGTTATCTCGCTTCTAGCATGAACATAATATATGCTAAGGGGTGGATGCTTTTATCCAAAGCACTGCACATTACCGTGAGTGCATTTTTAGTATGGACACTGCTTCAAATAGGTGCACCTGTGGTTCATAAAACATCAGAACACACAACAGTAATCAGCAGACTGCAACACTGAAGCATCTCATCCTCTGTCCACTCATTGAACATTTTTGCTTAAAATAATTTTCACTCTTGGAGGGTTTGTGGCATAAAGGCATTTTATCAAATCTTAATCCCTTCAAATCACATGTTGAATCTATTTGGTTTGAAGTGTGGAGTTGATTACAGTAGCTGTTGTGTAGTTTTAATTCTTGAAACGATTGTAAAAAACATATTTAACACTTTTCCCACTAACGTTTTTGAATTCAGTCGGCGTCATGCGTTGACATTTTCATATTCTAATAAGTGTCTCTTATTTTTTTCGTAGGATAGTGTGTATGAATGTTCTCAATTGACACACAAGCCTGATGTAAATGGCTTGTTTCAGCCAGATGAAAACCACCTGTTCAGGAGAAGGTGCACATTTGTGAGATTGGATCATCAGCATAATCAACTCCCTCAAAATCCTATATAAGGCAACCTGTTCTGCTCATTTGTGGCCAGGTGTCATTTGTAAACATGTTACCAAAGACTGAAAAAAAGAAGTTCACACTACAAACGTTAGTCCTGCAGTTGGAAATCAGGAGACAACAACAGAGAAAAATTTAGGACTGTCAGTAGTACCCATAGGGGACTTGACACAATTAGAAAATATTAATACAGCAGAGGACTTTAACTATTGAATTGTTTAAACAAAACTATGCCAATATTGAATTCAATTCAATAGTCAATTCTTTTAGTTTTTAAGTTTTCTTTTAGTTTATTTCAGTAAGTACATTAAGCACATTACACTCAGAATTCATTCAGATTAAGGCTTTAGGATTTTCAATTGAAAACAAGTGTTTTCTTGCTGTGAAGAAAGGTAGATTTCCTCTTCATGACTTCTATGACAGGTCTGGACCATGTCCATACCTAAGCAAGAATTTGAGCATGAAGAATATTGTGAATGCAGTTCTTGCATGACGCATATTTGTGTTTGCAAACTGCAAGTTGTTTAGTTGTTTTTTTTTCTAAATTCTAGTTCCCATTGATGGTGGTGACATCCACCATTCTGTGCAAACATGCACAGGAAATGTCTAATTTGGAATGAAACCGTTACATCTTCATTATGTAAACCTACTAGGCCTGCCCATCAGTCAAAAGAGATAACACTCAATGACCAGCAATACTATCATGATGAAGAATAGTCTACTTATTCCTTAGGAATCTTAAAAGCTTTCCATCTGTAGGACGCAGAAGACTTTGCTGCAGTGACAATAAATCAGTTTAGTAGTTGAAGAGTTATCCTTCGCCCTGCCAATCATCCCTGTTTGACTGTTGTCAGCCAACACCTACCCCGCTGAAGTGATCCAGAGCAGAGCTTAACTAGCTCCCACTCTGCAGTAGGCACATTCAGTGTATGCTACAGCATGTGGTGTTGATTATATTGCGCTATACATTCATACTATTTAATTTCTTATCTTTATGCCTGTTCAGCAGATTTTGGGAGACTGATGATGTCAAATGGACGACTATCTGGGAGGTCTCAGTTGACTTAGATACATTTTTAATTGCATGAGCCACTAATGCAGTTTAATTGATATTCACAAGTTATTGCAACCTGTTCAATTAGATTAGCTTGTCAACCACATGATTTAAATATAAATAGCATTCACATGAGTAGACTGGGTGTCTCTGGGGCCACTTTCCTGAAAGTCCTTGTGGTCTCACACTAAAATCCCCAGCCTGGATTGTTCCTTATCAGTATCAAACCACATAAGCAAATGGATTCTTTATGCTTCCACCTCAAAAGCCTTTTTCTGTGTCCACTGTCTATGCACATGAATTCCTTCCTCTGAGGAAATTCGAATGTCTTTTGATCCCATCAGGCAACAACTCAGCTCACAGTAGACTTAGCTCCTGCCGTCATATGTAACAGCGAGGGATTGTGTCTCCTAATTTAAGTTTCTGTCACTAAACAAATCCAGTCCTTTTCAGCCAATATTGTTCAAATGGTAGGAGGACAAAGGCCAGCCAATTAACAACATCCCACAAAATAAATGCCTAACAAAAAATGTTAAGTACAGTGTGTCATTGTTTTTGGGGGAGGCTGCACCGATGTTGGGCTCAGGCTCATCAAACGGCCCATTTTCACACAGGCTGTACACTCCAACTAAATCTAATAAAGCTCTGTAAAACACTCCGCAGCAACATCAGAGAGCTGTCTCACAAAGCTCTTCCCTTCACCGCCTCCGCTTGCGCCGGTCTAAAATTGCATAGGCACATTGCCTGAAGTGGTTTGGAATGCTGAAGGCTGGTGCGGTAAAAATGTGTTAATTACGTGGGAGTCAAACTAAGCTTCTGAGTATCATTCGTCTGGAAAACAGGAAAACTGAAGAGCTCGGCGGCATGCAAGCTGCCAGTGTGATTGTAAACTTAACTAGAAATAAATGATATAAACTAGAAAAAAGCGCCATTGTCGTCTCCCCTCCAATAATCAGAGCTTTGTTTTCTGTACTGTTTGTCTTTAAATGACTCACTTTGCCCAAATGAACTCATTCTGCATTTCAATTCACGCATGCATTCAGTGATTATTTTATCAAGTCAAAACATGTTTCTTCATGTGCCAAATATAATATAGCTCACACGGTGATATGCTTTTTCAGGACAGAGACCTCTCTTTCATCTTTTGATCTAAATGAATGTTGTGGTAGATAACGGCTTTCAAAGTCTCATCTCTTGAATTATTAAAGCCGATGAGCAAAGGTGCCTCATCATATTTTAGCTGTCATTTTTTAAACAGACAGGAGTCCAAGTTGTTTCTTTTATCCCACCTTTAGTGGATACACACTAAGAGTGGAGTGTGTCCTCATTTGAGGGAGCAGACTGATGTTATGTGATGTTTTTCTCATCTACTCTGTCCATCTGTCCCCTTGCATCAAACCCAAATGTTTACAGCCCATTTCCAAGTTGGTAGGTGTTATTATTGTCTCGTGTTTACAACTCAGCTCCAGTATGCACGCGCAGTCCAGATATGCATCTGAAGGCCAGTTTAAACTAATGAGTCAAATGAAACTGTTTAATAATATTAAAAAGAAGCTCAGTGGGAACTACACTGATGGGAGTGTTTGGTTGCTGGAGTCTCAATTTTTTCTGATTGAATTTGTCAAGTGAAGAGGTTTAGAATGTGACATGCATCAGGTTTTGTATTAATTTAAAGCCATGGGTGAGCATGGTGCTGTTGGAAAAGAAGCATAGAACACAGGCACACTGTAATGACGGTAAGCTCCAAATCCTCAGTTTCCAACATTACTGTTACCTCCACCAGGGTGATTATGTCTTCGGTTCCATTCGTCTATTTGCTAGTCAGCATGATACCTCCAAAATGTATTAACAGATTTCAGAGAAGTCAGGTGGAAAATTAGACCACAGGCCAAGAAACTAGTGATTAGTTTTTGTTTTGGATCCAGATCCAGGTGTTGATTCAGGATTTTTTTTTTAAATAAACTCTTTGACAATTAAAGAGTGTGCATTTTTGAACATTGTTTTTCTGATTTCTTAGGAACTACTGCACTACTGAGACTGTCAACCAAAGAAAACCAAGAGCACCACAGTGTTTCCCTAAACTTTAACCATGTTATTTTTGTGGCTAAAACACTGTCACGTCAGAAAATAGATTTATTTTTCAGCAGTGATTTTTAAGCGTTTTGGAGGGCACAGACAAATTGCCATCCTGCTGATAGTGCTGTCAGATCAGAAAATGCTTTTATCTGGATTTAAACTGTTGCTTTCCTGCTGCTTTGCATCTTTTACTATCGTATTTTATGGGGTTAACATTAACTCTAAAGAGCTGTTGTTGGGTGGAAACTAGATAAAGACTGTCTAAGTCCTTTGCAAAGCTTCCTGCTATGGTGGTTCTACACGGACACTCCTCTCCACAGACATTTAGCCATTCATAGAAAACTATTATAAGAAGCCAGTAGTTTTATTTTATCAAATGAAAGTTTCTCAGCTGTCACGTTTAAATTGCTTTGCAATTTTATACTGCAGAGTAACCATAACCTAAGTATACATCTATTGGAAATAAATACCAGATCAGCCTTGGTGTTGCCAGAGGCCTGTATCAAAAAGCAAGTTCACCTTAGTAAGGCTCTCTAGGGGTTGTCTGGCTTCACTGAGTCTAACATCGGCCACCCTGGATAACGGGTATCACGAAGCTGGTAGTGAAGCTGGTTATCCAGCAGCATCCTCAGAACTGTGAGTGAAGTGCTTCATATAAAATGAGATGAACAAATGGGAAAATGTGGTTACAGTAACACCAGAAAGTGATATTCAACTACGTGAAATGCAAAGAAGATAATCACATAGCAAGAACACAATGAGATGCTGGAGAAACACTAGAAATAATTTCCAAATATTAAAGTAAGCCTAAGGCCATACATAAATGCAGGAATTATTATACAGTATACAGTATGTCTTTAGTATAGAGCAGTGGTTCTCAAACAGGGGCAGGTCCCCTGGGGGGGCTTAGAGCCACTGCAGGGGGGCCGTGGATGACCAGGGGGAAAATATGGAGTGAAGCTAAGTTGGATGAATATGATTTATGAAGGGAAAATAAACAAACAAGAATATGCTGATGCTGTCATTCTGACCTTTATCACTAAAATTCAGCCTATTTCCTTTTTAATTAGTTACTTTCCCTATAATTTTTAATGATTGTTAAAAAACGGTACCACATGAAAAATTATGTGATACTGTTTCTGCTGCCAAAGCAGCAGAAAGCAGCTGCCAAAGCAGAGAAGAGAGGATAGTTGAGAAGAAAAGTAGGCTAATTAATGTCTCATGAAATGTTGTTTTTATAATCATGGAAATTATTTTACATTATTTGGATTATTTTTCTAATGAAAGAGTTCAGTTTAGTTTTTTATTTACGATTACAATCACAATGTATCCTCACGTTATTCTGAGCGGCAGTGATGGAATAAGAGTAAAAGCATCAACACTGTCAGGAATCCTGTCGGGTATGAAAGAATCATGGCACACTTAAAAAGCATCATTATGTAGATATTCAGTGAATTAAACTCTCTCTCCTCTTCTTAGAAGCTCTGTTTTAAAACCAGAGTTACACGTGGAAAGCCTGACACAGTGAAATGATCCCATTAATTTATAAACATATTTATTGGTCTTTTAGGTCAGTTTATCGTAAACTCTCAATATTAATGAACTAAATAAAAAATCAAACAAAAAATAACTAGTCCAGGTCAGAAGCTAGTAAGTGGCCTGGCTTTATCCGTTTGCTTCTCTCCTACTCTCTGTGCTCACATACACAGAAATTTAATACAGCTCAATTCCCAATAAAGTTGTTCTCACTTACACCTTTTTCTCCTTCTGTTGTCAGGACACGGAACAAGTATGAAATAGTGACAGAAAATTGGCCCATTAAGACTCCATGTTAACCAGCAGTCACTTCCAAGCCAATTCCAAGCTGCTGCTCTGCTCTGCTGAAGTCCTGATGTTATAACCCTGACGTTGTCTGACAGACTCACCATATACATAAGTTAAAGACAACAGCTGTGCTGTGATTTAAGACATATTTGCTTGTAAAATGATCACTCAGAGAGAAAATTAGAAATTCATTTACGTCTATGCAGCTGCCATGCAGTCAACTGAATGAGTTACATAGAGATGTGTGCCTGTAGCTAAGCTTTGTCCAAAGAGTTGCTAGTTTTGTCGCTCGCTACTTTTGAGAAAGAAAAGTCGCTAAATGGGTGTGAAAAATCGGTAAATTCAGCGACAGAGGCGTTACGTTGGCAACACTGTATGTAAACGACCCCCTTATGACGCAGTAGAAACTGTTTGCGCTAATTCATTTGGAAACTTAGCAGGAGCCAATGGCCAGTGGGGAAACTCCAACACTCATCTCGCCAACCAATGGTGTAATTTCAGTCAGTCAGTCAGACATTCGCATTTATAGGGCTGGCTGTGCTGTTGTGTCAAGCCATGTCCATGATCAGGACATCCTGACTGCCCACTGCACTCTTTGACTAACTGTTTGACAGTCACTTCATAAAGAATCTCTTGTCTTCTGTCTTTGTGGACCTACACAGTGTCGCCATGCATCTCAGCGACACACAGTCCAAACCTGTCAACCAAGCTGATTGGCTAATCCAGCATCCTACTGGAAGGTTTTGTGTATTTTTTCATTCAGAGTTTGGGCATACATTCCAGCACAGTACTGCCACGATGGATCTTCTAGCAGAACACAGGAAAATACATTTCTTTTCAAGGTACTTTATATCCTTGGCCGTTTTGTCATCGTCCCATCCATTTATGGCAATAAATTCAAGCGCTTTCATGTCTCAGAGGTGTTTCTTTACACTGTCACCGGGGGGAAATTGGTTTCCATTTTCTGATTTCTTTTGTGTTTCATTAGATTGTCATTTTCCAAACATGACACTGCCTTGCAGTGGACACATACATTATAGGCCTACCCCTAATCTGTACAAAAGAAAACACACATGTGAACATGTCTGAACAACACCTATGTGTGTTTGCTTATGTGCAGCCCAGAGTAGCATAATTTCAGTTTAAGATGCACAATAGAAATTTGTAACACTTTCTAACAGAGAAAAAATAGGGAAGTAATAACATGTAGCAAAAGGAGAGGGAGAAGAGAGGGAAACAGTAAACAGCATCTCTGCATGTCTCTTTAATGTGAAGCCAGCAGTTTTAAAATGTTGTTTTACTTTTATTGAGAAGGTCCAACAAATTTTATGAATCTCCATAAATCGCTGTTCTTGCTTGAAACAAGTTTTACATAAATTCAGATTTGGTATCCATTATTAGTTACACTTTGAGTGCACATCAGAAAAGTATAGCAGCAATCTTTATGTTGCCTGTTTGTCGGCTAATCCTGTAAACCCGTGTGTCTTGTGTATTCCCAGCCCCGGTGCCGTCCTGCTGCAAACAGCACTGCTGGCAGCTTAAGGCAGTGAACACAGCAACCGGGGAAACAGTAAGCCATGTTCCCTCTGCTGTAATCAGCTGCTGGTGTTAGGTTATCTTTCAGTGCACACAGGTAGGGAAGACGAAAGGCATCGTGGGAGAGAAACGATAAGAAATGGTTGCAGTTAGATATGAAGGCAAATGTAAGTATCCTCACTAAGATGTGCTGCTGTAGATGAATGAAGAACAACCGTTTGTGTAAACAGAGACCAGTGGCTGATCTGCTTTGAACCCTGGGATATGTTACTGTACTGTGTATGTCTGTGTGTGTAGTACAGCGGACGAAAATAGGGAGACCTCAGGAAGTGTCTACCCTCCAGCCCTCATGCAACATTGATTGCTTCTATTGATTTTGTCTGTCCTTCAACATGAGGGAGACGACTCACATAAAACACCCAAACACACAGAATGCCTCCCTGGCAAACGCACACACAAAGACACACAAACCTCATAACGCAGCACCCATGTATGACAGCCATGTTGCAGGCACACAGAAGCAAATAAATGAACGTAGAGGTCTCCACTTTCTCGCAAGCAAATCTCTCCCTTCTGTCCCTCTGTGTCCGTTCCCTTCCCCTCCCTCCTTCCCTGCAGGTAACAATGTGTACCGAGGTCACGCAACAAAGAATCATGGCTTCCTTGGTTTAATTTGTGTGAGGGCAAGGTGGAAATCTCTTCAGTTTCAATTGCCGTAGCCGTCAGGCTGTTTTCCAACAATGAACAGTGAGCAGATGACCTTGTAAGGCCAGCGACCAAGAGAGAAGGCATTAATATTTCATTCTTACATGGCCTCCTCCTCTCCTGTCTTCGGTCTGCCAGTCTGTCCTGAAGGGGGATGAAATGTGACTGAGGCCTGCACCAGACCTGAGGCTGCTGGGACCTGACTAAGGTACTGTGCGCACACTTTTTTGCTGTTTTGGTGAGTTTGGATTAAAAATTAGGGCTGTAGTCAACCAAAGAAAATCTTCGGCAACTGAAATCTTACCTACTCTTCAACCAATTGATTGGTCGTGGGGAAAACACAAAAAAGTCTGGACGTTATTTGTAGTTGAACTGAATCAGCCACAGTTTACTGAGTGCACTCTACCTGATAGCCTTATAAGCCTAAATGAATTAAGAATAAACATGAAAAGCTAGTTTTTGCAGCATAAATCATTTATCAATTATTTTATACTGAAATAATAATAATTTCCGAAAACAGATCCATATCAACTGGTGATCCCAGCACAAGAACTATTAAGGAATATACACTCAATGCCTCAAGTGTTAAACACAAAAGCTGAAGGAGCATCATAACGCAGATACACCACTGTAAATAACGAGTCAGTCCTGGAAGGTTATCGATGTAGTGCTTTTCTCCTTATGAAAGTAACACCGGCGATTGTCTGACCAATGACAATTTGGTCTGACGAGATTATATCGACCAACCAGCGACCGCGAGATTACAGCCCTAATGTGTGTCCTTTATGTGCATTTGTATGTACAGTATTTGTCCATATGTGTAAAGAATATTAAGTCTGTTTGGCCAAAATGGGAATGTGCACAATGTAAAGTACATATCATAGAACATTTGCAGATATATACCTGAAGAGTATATTTGCAAATCCAAAATGAAAAAATTCATCATGATTTATGAGAACTGAAAAGCATTATTGATGCATGCAAATGATCATATGAAAATTTGTCTCTATAGTGATGTTCTATACCTGTGCTTTCATAGAACACATGTCCATGCATGTAACCAGATGCAACAAACTCATAACACGCACAAAGCCACCATATGTAAGACAACGCCCTGATGTACACAGAGCTGCCATTTGTGTTATTCAATTACCAAAAACAGATTGTAATTGTATTTAATTGAAATTTAGCCAATAAAAATCCATAGCTTTTAGAAATTACTTTCCACAAAAATGTCCTCAGGGACCACTGGAGAGATGTACAGTAGCAGGTTAGAGGCATGTAAAAAAAAAAAGACCTTTGGGAATGACGCAGATTTAGCAGCAAACCATCTAGAAATTAGCATATCCAGATGTAGCCGCCTTCATCTGATTTCATTGCCTTAATTGCATTTCATCTGCTGTGCAGCATTAGCCATAATACTGGAAGCCTGGACCTCACAGCGGCTGCGCATGGATAGCCATCGCAGCTCTGGGCTGATATTAAACCAATATGAGCTGGGAATGTTAATGAATAGAACAGTTGTAACATGAGGCCCATTGTACGCTTGCCAATTACAAAGCATCATGGTGTGTATGCTGAAGCTACTCTGGAATTGTAATTTCTTTATTTAGACACTTTAGGGACTGGTGGCAGATTGCAAGGAACTTGAAGTGGTAGGTTTCTTTCTTTTTTTTTCCATTTTCAGCCTATTTAAGAAATTCCTGTCATCTGATTTACACGTTGCCTACGGTGCCTTTGTATTACATGCTTGTTACGGTTGTAGCTCTCATACAGCAATCAGAATCAAAATGTCATAATGTATGTATAGGTCAAACAGTGAATGTTGGCAATTATATTCTCCCATATGCTGTGCACTGATGCTGAGCATGGAAATGACAATTGAATGGCTGGATGATCTACAAGTTGATTGCTATACTGTACATTGTGCATCGGCCTTAACATACCAGGAGTGATACACAGGGTTCCCAGGATAATGGGAAAAGGTTTAATTCAATAACATCATAGAGTTTTCAGCCTAATTGCCTCATCCTCAATGTTTCTGAAAAATATACTGGGCCCTAAAGCTAAAATGAAGCTTCAGGTGTCTGAATCAAGTAGGGATCTTCCAAACACAGTTCTTTGTGCTACTGCTCCTCCACTATAGGAAGAAAACACTGTCTGGGGGGACAAAGAGGGAATTGCAAACCTAAGACTTTGACTTAACCACTTGATTATTGATTGAGTATGGACAGGAAAAATTATTACAGCCAGTAACTTAAAATGTACATATTGGCATGTGAGTTTTGTATTTAGATAGACCTGAAAAAACTATGGATCTATTGGGCACTCCTGGTCAAAATTTCTGTTACTGTGAATAGTTAAGTGAGTAGAAGATGAACTGATTTCCAAAAGGCATAAAGTTAAAGTTGAAAGATGAAGTTAATATTTTAAGCAAGATTACTAGCAAGGTTAGTTCCATATTTTAAAGTATCAAAAATAACAAAATAGGAAAAAGGACCAGAAACTAAGAACTGGTCAGAACTACGTGGTCAGTACTTAGTAACACCCCCTTTGGCAAGTATCACAGCTTGTAAACGATTTTTGTAGCAGCTAATAGTGTTTCGGTTCTTGTTTGATGGTTTTTTCACCAATTCTTTCTTGCAATAGGCTTCTATTTCTGTGAGAGTCTTGGGCCGTTTTGCATGCAGTGCCCTTTTGAGGTCTATCCACATATTTGCGATGATGTTTAGGTCAGGGGACTGTGAGGGTCATTGCAAAACATTCAGCTTGTGACCCTAAAGGTTGCCGTTGTGGATTTTGAGGTTTGTTTAGAATCATTAACCTATTGCACAAACCATCCTCTTTTCTTCTTCAGCGTTTTTACAGACAGTGTGATGTCTGGTCCCAGGATTTGCTTGTATTTAATTGAATCCATTCTTCCCTGTACCAGTGAAATGTTCCCTGTAGCACTGGCTGCAACACAAGCCCAAAGCATAATCAATCCACCACAATGCCTAACAGTTGGAGAGGTGTTCTTTTCATGAAATTCTGCTGCCTTTTTTCTCCAAACATACCTTTGCTCATAGCAGCCAAAAAGTTTTGTTTTAACTTCATCAGTCCACAAGACTCGTTTCAAAAATGCATCAGGCTTGTTTAGATGTTCCTTTGCAAACTACTGAATTTTGTGGTGAGGATGCAGGAAAGGTTTTCCTCCAATGACTCTTCCATCAAGGTCATATTTGTGGCAGTGTTGCTGCACAGTAGAACAGAGCACCACCGCTTCAGAGTCTGCTAAATCTTCCTAAAGGTCTTTTGAAGTCAAATGTTGGTTTTGATTTGCCTTTCTAGCAAACCTACGAGCAGTTTTCTCTGAAAGTTTTCTTGCTCTTCCAGTCCTCAATTTGACCCCCACCCTTCCTGTTAACTGCCATTTCTTAATTACATTATGAACTGAGGAAACGGCTACCTGAAAACACTACCTTTATAGCCTTCTCCTGCTTTGTAGGCATCAATTCTTTTAAGCTGCTTAGAGGAGCCCAAGGCTGCTGATGGTTGGGACAAGGTTTGAATAGTCAGAGTATTTATAAAGGTTTTAAATTTGCATCACTTGGCCTGTCCTAACATTAATTGGCGAAAAAGCCACAACCCTAACAAGCTAATTAAGGTCTGACACCTTGGTAAAAGTTATTTGAGCTCAAATCTCTTTGGGTGCCCAAAATTTTGTATAGTGCTCCTTTCCTTCTTTTCACTCTGAAATTGTACAAAACAAAAATTATCCACTAATTTTGCTAAAAATGTTGAAAAGAATGTTTCATCTTTAACTTTATGCCTGTTGGAAATCAGTTCATCTTTTACTTACTTAACTATTCACAGTAACAGAAATTTCAACAGGGGTGCCCAAACTTCTTCATGCCACTTTATACATGCAACTAATATATATAAACAACTTACAACTAATTTAAAAAAGTAAATACATTTTGAAGGAGATGTAATGCACACCAGATCATATTTTCTATTAGCGAAATTTTCTATTGGCAAGTTGCAAATCCATTGATACTGAACATATCAGTGAAATGTTCAGAGACAAAACATTTGTTTTCCACCAAAATATCTGATCTTGCAGTACAATGTCCACTTGTAGACTGCTGCTGTTTACCACAGCATTAGTAAACTTTTTTATAGTTATGTTTAGGGCAGAATTTGGTTAAGGTTTGGGACAGAAAGTGGTCTGGTTTGACGCAGGATATTTTAATTAACATTTAAAAAAAAACACAATCTTTGCCAAAACTTCACTGTCACTGTCCTGTGCTGTGTACGCCCCCAATCCACCCTGACCATCTCACTGCACTGCAGTGCAATTCATAAAATGTAGTGCTTCATTCAAAAAAAATGTTGCCTCTGAACATCAGCCAGCCTGCGATTACATTTTTTATCACAATATAATTGGGAAACAATATAGTATTATATTAGTAATACAATATTAGTATTATATTAACATAATTTCTAGGAAACATGGTTGAAAGATAAAATTTCTTGCTCTCTTTCTCTCTCTCTCTTAGCTACAGATTTTATACCAGGGCCTCACATACTTGGTTCTTCACTTCAAGGCCCAGCAGGTAGCTTTTCATTTGCTTCCTCTTGACCGTGACTAAAAACTTGTGGTCAGCTGCCTGTGGTGCCCCTCTCCAATCATTACCATGTTAATATCTGAAAAATACTCTTTTGTAGCAGGAAGAGGGGAAGACCAGACAGCAGGATACACAGGGTTAAGAGGAAGAGAGGTCTTCTTTAAACCCACAGCAAATGGAGAAAAAATTGGATGGCAGAAATGGAGGTGGAAAAGTAAATGTGGAGAGGGAGCTGTGAGGTTGACCCAGATCACACTGCTGTTCGTAATTCCAGATGATTTCCACCAGTTTTACCCAAATCAGGCCAGAGATGGCCTGATGGAGATAGCAACCATACTAACCTCATTAGCCCTCTCTAGCTGTTTTGGTGACATTTTGCAATCCATCTGAACATCCAGTGTCTAACTAACACTGCCAGAGCACTTCAAACACATGAACAGTAATTTAGTCCAATCTTAGACCCTTCTGAAGCATAATGGAGGCTTCCTTCATACTCAGACATCAATAAAATTGCATTATGTGTGTCTCTGCGTGTACAGGTACATTTGTTTTCTTTACTTTTCTACCTCCCACACGTTTCCACCGCCATCTAGCCACTGCGGCCAATATGGCCACTGTGAACAAAGAGATGGTCTACCATTAGCGTAATTGGCCAATTTAGCTGCTGCTGCAGCTGAAGGCGGCTCTATACAAGTGGCTTTTCATGAATAACAAATTAGCTGTTACCTGGTGACTTTAGATCCAACAAGTGGGTCTGTCTACTGTGGAAAAAATAGCACTTATCAACAATTTAATTTGAGTAGAAATTCGCCATTTAACTTTTCCAATATGCATATACCTCAGTAATTAGGTAGCATTATGTATGTTATACATCATTTTTGCAATTCAGATTTTATATTTAACACAAATGAAGGCTTTTCTGATGGTATACATTGTTGTTTTGCATGTGCAATGTACATGTGCAATATTGCTCAGTGCACCTGCACGCAATGTGAGTATTAGTAAATAACAATGGTCTGTTACATACCTTTTTTTTTTTACATCAATCTCTTTACAGTGATGTACATAAGAACGCTTTGTTCTTTTGTCTGCTGCCAAATAAAGTGTTCTGAGTGTAATTATGGCTTGTTTTTTTTCGGAATCCAAATTTCTTCTTAAATTTACCTATTTGTGAATAATTCAGCATAGGTTTTAAAAATATAGCTTTTTCACACTCATTTATTTCCATTCCATTGTTATAAATTTAGAAAAATTCAGCCTCAGCACATGTGACAAATCCAAAGCTCACCCATATCTGATGAATATTGTCAGTCCTAACAAATGTCAACAGTCAATAATAGAAAGGTGACAATATTTGAACAGTGTTTGTACTTTATGTGTGTGTGTGACCTATGTGTGTATTCCTGCTGGGGCCAGCTGATGAGATGCCACAAAAAAGCAATGACCCCCCCTCTCCTTTTGGTCATCATGTGCAAAAGGCATTAACTCTTCAGGTTACCTCAAACAAGCCACAATCAAAGCCTGCAGGGAATCCTGTGTCTGTATTTATGGCTGTAGTACTGTTGTTCATTTCAATTCATTGCAGCTCTGATAAGCAACTTGTGACAGTAAGGGAACAGCCATTCTCAAACACTATTTCTGCAGGCACACTATCAGGCAGTCAGATAACAGAAATAACAGATTGAAACATCTAAATGTCTTGATTCGCATAAAAGAATTACAAAACATTGATGCTGTGTGGAATGACTGTGCTCTTAAAATGGAGACCAGAACAATGAATTTGTTCAGTGTGGTATTTTAAATTCAACTTCTCCCCACTGGCCTTTTTTGCACCATTTAACATTTGCTGCCACTGACCACATCATTTGTTACTTTTTTACAAAAGCTGATGCCTCCAGTTGATTACACTGACATTCAGTATGTATTATTTCATTTTTTATTATGAGTTGAATCGATTGGAAAGTGTACAGACAAACACTGAAACTGTAACAGAAGAAATAGATTCAACTTCTGTTGTTTGTGTTTCGTTCTGGCTCCTTTTTTTCTCACAGGCATTTTCCAGTATCTTGTTACAACCTATCATTGGCATTTTTGGTATGTGAACCCAAAGAGGCTGTCATCAGCTCCTCCGATCACGTAGCGATGTAACCCTATGAGCTGATAGAAAGTCCTCTCTGCCAATCAGAAATAATTAACATGAGAATCGATCCTGTCTCAGCAGGCTCAAGACAGCACGTCAATCATGAAACACTAGATTATTTAATAGCGACGGTGCAACATATAACCCCAGACAGGATCAAATCTCTTTATCACTCGAATGTCGCATCTCCATTTCACTGCTGCTCCCTCCCTTTAACCCATAAATCATGATTGTATGTTGTACTGACTCTTGTGCTTTGATACAACCTGAAACCTGGTTCGTTAAGAGTAATGATGAGGGGCGGTAGTGGCACAATATTGGATGCACGGAAGACAAAATAAGTCACAGTATTGGTTTGTATCCAGTATCTCATTTATTTCATTACACACTGACATAAAACTGTTCAGTGGACA
This sequence comes from Xiphias gladius, assembly GCF_016859285.1. NCBI lineage: Eukaryota > Metazoa > Chordata > Actinopteri > Istiophoriformes > Xiphiidae > Xiphias > Xiphias gladius. The sequence goes on along the minus strand of NC_053416.1, from coordinate 25,389,911 downwards.
GGAGGGAGATAGAAAAGGTGAAAGGATAGGGAGAAAGACGAGGAGAATAAGAAAGACTTGGATTGATTGCCTCAAAGAGGAATCAATCTCTGTGATCAACTACTGGATAATCCATCAGTCCTCTTACAGGCAGGTGAGTACTGTAATGAAGGAGAATCAAGTTGCTAACATGAAGACCAGTGATCAGAGTCAGCATCAGGCAATTATGTTTCCCATTCACTCATTTAAAGGTGGAGTAAGCGATTCTAGAGACAGACTGTTGATAATTGAACTCAACAGCAAAACCAATAGAACATTCCTTTCTGTGCTCCTTCAGAAGCTCCGTCCACAAATTTGTGGATGTGCATTGCCAAGGCAACGACACAATGGCAGAATCCAAAGCATCCTATATGGTGTGGAAGTGGGTACTCTTTCTCATAGCTGAATCAAAACAAATCTTGTAATATAAAACCTTGTCAACCAGATGGAATGCACACCAAAAACACAATGGAGTAAAAACTAACGAGTTAGTTGTTTAGATTGTTTTTACAAAACCCACAGTGACTGAAGAGAGGACCGTGGGTTTGTAGCTAAACTAACTAAAAAGGTAACGTTACCTTGCATAGCATTTAGAATTATGCATTAATCCAGATAATCCCACTGTGCTGGCAAACCTGTGCTTTTAAGTCTTTGTGGCTATAAAACTCTTTGCATGTTGTACAGACAAATACCACAATATAGACCAAACCAGACAGAAAGTAATGTAACTAACGTTAGCTGGGTTGTGGGTAGGCAAACTGTCGCTTACAGTTGCTGCTGTGAAGCCAACATGCAGAGAGGACAACACGGTTTCCCAGAGCCAGCACACCAGCTCCAGACAGTGAGGCTCACGACTCTCCTGCTACTATAGCTAATATCCAACCAACAGCATATCTTGGCAAAGTAGAGAGTAAGCTGAGTGTCCATGGGCAAGTAATTCAACATTACCAGACACACAAATGTGACACAGGTATGATTATAGGACTTCTTTTTCAGTTTTTGTTCTTCTAACCTTCCCCCCTTGGCTGGTCCTTGGCCTTCTCTCCTTCTTGACAATGCACTCGTGCCGCCACTCGTGTTAACGTCGCTGCTGATTTCTCTCCTGCAGTCCCAATCAATCCCATTCAAAACGCCACATGGTCTGCTGCGACAAAGGTTAGACTGCTACTTCTCCTTCCATTAGCCAGATTTACCATCTCACGCTCCCACTGCCCCCTTTCCCCTCTTCTCTGTTTCTTCCCCTTGTCCTATGCACGAGCGCAAACCCCCTCATGTTGCTGATTGGCTGGAATAGTGCTGAGTGGCTCGGTCCGAGCCACATTGTTTCCCATTTACAGAGCAAGGGCTGTGTAGGAACACCGTATTTTTTTTCAGCACACACACAGAATGGACAGCTGGTGAACCATGAGGCGATATTCTCTGAATCTCACATAAAGTGTATTTGCTGACTATACCTTTGGATGTCATTTAGTATTGGGGTGCAAAAGTTAAACTGTAGTTTAACAGTGCAGCTGAACTCTCAGTAAATTCAAACAGGTAGAAAACAGAGGTGGGAGGAAGTCAGTGTTTTGTGAATCATAAGTCACAAGTTCTGCCTCCAAATTCCTAAGTCAAAACAGACAAGTTTCAGACAAGTCTCTAACATAGTTACAGTCCTTTAGGAGAAACAACCTAAAGCAGTCGGCTCATTGTCAATTACAAACAGCCAGTTACATGTATTGTTTGATTTTACATGAAAATATTGTGACACGCATAAGTTTGGTTTCTGAAGTGGGGGAGGGGACATTTATGAAGTCAGAAGTTCTTTAACCAAAAAAAAAAAGGAAAAAGAAAATATGGGATTTGTGTATTGACATATTTCTATCAATTTAGAAAATTAGCAATTATTATGAAATCATATTTAGTTTTTATTAATGGAGACATATACTTTGTAATAGAAAAATATTCTGTCCCTTACTGCTGTATGGTTGATTGTGGTTCAAGTGAAAAGTGTGCACAGGAGTTTTGACTATTTTTCCTTCCTTGAGTAGTGTCTGCAGGTCTCCTTCTCAGACTGCAGGTACAACCTCCTCTACACAAAGGGTCAGTAACCAGTATATAGCCTGAAATGCAAAACCCAGGGCAAAGAAAGCCTGATAAGCACTGGGCACTGCTCTTAAAGCTTAATTGCTTTGCCCTTTACCATTTAATTGCCCACAGTAATAACTAAAAGTATGTTGGCAGTGGAGTTCAATCACAATGGCAAATGGGAAAACACAATAACAAATCAAAAAACACAATAGCATATAAGAAATCACAATGACAAATAACAAATCAAAACTGCAAAACACAATGGCAATTATTAAAACACAACAACAACTCACAAAACACAACGGCAAAACAGAAACCATAACCACAAAGCAGAAAACACAACAACATTATGTTAAAGGTACATACCTGCTTTCAACAAGGCTCGTCGCTGATTGTATTTTGTGAGTTGTTGTGTTTTCCTATTTGCCACTGGGTTTTGTGATTTGCTGTCATGATTCCCTATTTGACTTTGTGATTTGCACTTCACAGTCACCACATAAAAGCCACCTAGATGAGGAAATCAACGTTGTTATCACCTCTTCTCCGCTCTCATCTGAATTATGGTAAATGGATAGTCAGAGGACACTGTTATGAGAGATTTGTGTGGGTAAATTGACCCAAAACTGTAAAAGGGGGCATGGGGCGTGTCCATCAGACCTGAAGTGATATTCCATCCAGAATATACAGTACCATATAGCCTACTAAACCATGTAGGCTTAAAGTTGGCTAGAAAAAGTTGATAGTATCCTCCTTTCCCCTTATTTACTGTATATCAATTATAATAGATTCCAAAGGTAACCACTTTTTTCACAGCGGACACAGCTACCAAATCATGCATAGAATCTTGTTTTTGTACTTTTGTCATTTACATTCATATACACTGTATGTCTCAGTGGTATGTTACAATAAAAGTTTAGTCAATGTGCACTTAAATACACTGCTTCTGAAGTTGAATTGCAAGTGTTTTTTGATTTTGTCAATTTGAGTATTATGACCTGAGATTTGAGACTTGAGTCTGACTCAAGTTCAAGTCATAGAACTCAAGCCTACACCTCTGGTAGAAACATATGCATCTGACAATGCCTGGAACACTGACATGAAAACATGCTGATAACATCAAAACATAATGATGTCCTACAGTTGAACAGTGGGTGACATACAATGCATTGCTGTGTACTAGCTAATTGCATTAATGGTAAAAGAACAAAAACAAGTCATGAAACACTGATAGGAATCTCCGACCTCAGCTTGTGATAGGATGACCCTGTCACTGTGTCAGCAATGTGCCTTTGCAGTACAGGCTAATCTACGGTTCATCCAATTTACTATTTCATAACTTTGTAATTGGACGTCATACTAATAGTTTCATTAGTTATTAGATTCATTAGAAACATTAATAAAACCATATTTTAAAGCTCATATCTTATTTGACCTGCACATTGCTGTATAAATAGCAATCAGATGCAGCTTTTGCTGCTTTTGCCGCGTCACTCTTAGTAAAGAACAACTGCATAACCATTTTTCAACTATACAGTTGAGAAAATGAGAAGCATCCCAATGAATGATCACCTAAGCATCGATGAGCAAATCATCCCATATAAAGAGAAGAGTCACTTGAAACAGTACAACCCTAGCAAGCCCTATAAATGGGGATACAAAATGTATTTTCTTTGTGACTCAAAAGACATTGCACAGAATTTTGAGTTCCATATCGGCAAAATTCAGTCAGTCAGTGGGATGGCTGATCTGGGTGCAGGCAGCAGTATAGTCCTGCGCGTCGCATCCGTAGTGCCTCCGTTCCAGAATTTCAAGTTATATCATGATAGCTGGTTTACTAGCATAGGCCTTGAAATTGAAATGGAAAGAGAGACATCCACTGGCATAGTCAGAACCAACAGGTTCAAGGCAAGCTCCTCGAAATCAGCCATGGAAATAAAAAAACTTGAAGGGGCTCATTTGATGAGAAGGTTGCTACAAGTGAAGGTGTGCAGATAACCGCTAGCAGATGGCAAGACCGCCGTAGTGTCACACTTCTCAGCACTTTCCATGGAGCTTTCCCAGTTTCTATGGTTCAAAGATGGGACAAAAAGAAAAACAAAATGATCAAAGTGACACGAGCCACCTCTGTCTCAACCTACAATTATACTGTTTGCACTCTATCGTACAAAGATCAGGTCACGCAAGTGGTACATTTGCTGCTGTACTGTGCATTTTGTGTAAATTCAAGGCAAGGCCAGTGTATAAATGACGATTGCACTGCCCAAGTGATGTGCAAAAAATGTGATGTACACCTGTGCTTCACATCAAAAAGAAGTGCCTGGTTGAGTTTCATGAGTGACAGATGGATGCATATCAGCAGGGGACATTTCTAACATGTCCAATAAGGAGATTTAGCCTGTGTTTTGTTACATGAATTGTCATTGTATATACACAAAATTGATAATTCAAAGACTTCTATATTTATCATTTTTGTTTTTTCAGAAAGATCCTGAAATAAAATGAATGAATTACTTCTTGATAATATATGTTCATGGATAATTATACCATTGTTCATTAATGAATTGTTTTTTACATTGGGAAATTATGAAAAAATTTATACCTTAATGGGACGTAGTCATTTAAAAATGACAGCACCCCAAAGAAAAGGTCAAAGGTCATTTTGGGAAAGTGAGCGCAGGAAATTTATTTTAGGCCTAAACATACTTAAAATTAAAGGTGTTTGATTATTTCAATTAATATCATTAATAAGTCCCATAGATGGTTAAAGGGGCAACGGGGAAATTTATATCATTTGTTACCAATTGATTTTTGATTTGAACATGTGTTCGCTCAATGTTATACCATGTTTTCTAAAAGAGTGTGTTGGGTTTCTTTATCATAACTTACAGTTTTGTCAAACTGACGAAGTCTATTACCTACAACCTTGTCTCCAGGAAATTACATTTATATACTAATTTGTATTGCCAAATACATTTCATGAGAAACATCATTGCTGCTAGGTTATGTTCAGTGGCGATGTTTTTACTAATCCCATATATGGTTAGGTTTAGGCAAAAGAATTTTGGTTGAGGTTAGGGAATGATTTTATTTTTGGTTAAATGTTAATAAAGCAAACGTGCCACGTATCGTGCTTCGAGTCACTTATGGCCTTTTCAGTATTTAAACCTGCAGTTACTGATTTATGAACACAACATAAGATAAGATGAACTTTATCAATCCCGTGGGGGAACATTTGCAATGAAAATATACAAATAGAAATATACATTTGAAATATCACCACTTTTTAAGTTGATATGACGAGTTGGTTAGCAAACAGTTGCGAATCTCCACACCCAGCAGTTACATCAACTCGATAATTCATCTGGAGCGGTGTTTGTGTCACCTGATGAATCTAAGTCAAATATGCCCTCCCTTTTAGCTCTATTTTTGATCTCCACCATCTAACTCCTGAGGGAAATATCTGGCTCTTCAGCTGCTCAAAGCTCCAGTATGTTCACCAGCTGGTCTCTGACTGTGTCTGTCTGCTGCTTAATGCTGAGCAGGTAGTGGACAGCTTTTAAGAACTTTTCTGTTTAAAACAGCTGCCTGCTGAAGCAGAAGACAACACAACGAGGGCGCTGAGAGCGAACCACAACAGTAAAGTTGCAGTCTGGGCAGATAAACAATGAGCTGAAACTCACTATAAAGCTCCATAAAGCTGAGGGGAGCTGCATATTCAGCTAAGCATAAGCATGAAAAACATAATAATGCTTTAGTTGTTACAAGCAGATGCTCTATGCAAAACAAATTAAATCTGTGGCTGTATCTATCTGTAATCTTGAATTTCCTTCAAAGTCTTTAGAGTCTTTCAAAATGTATGTCTGTTTGAGCACTCAGTTGTACACCTCTGTATTTATGTATGTCAGAAGCAATCTACTCGGCTGTATTCTGAGCACACAATCCTTCCTGTCCCCTGAAGCTGTGTTTCTGTGGCAAACCCTGAGAAGCCAGGCTGAAAGACCAGCACACACTGTAGGCAGGAGGTGAATTGAGGGGGAAGCTGTGCTATTGCTGGCACATATTATTTAATACCTCACCCTTGTTAAATATCAAACCGCAGCTTTGGGAAAACATGGGGGAAAACAACAGTTTGCTTGACTATCATTTCCACTGAATCTGAATTAAACTGTCCACAGGCTGTATGTACACACACACATACACACAAACACACACACACACACACACACACACACACACACACACACACACACACACACACACACACACACACACACACACACACACACACATTTTGCTGTAAGCAGTTGGACCAAGTATTGGGACCTTTATCCCTGTGATCTCCTGCTCAACTTGGTTCACAGCAAATGTAAAAGCTTGGAAAAGCAGACAGCAGTTGATCCAGACCAAGAACCACAATGACCATTTCAAATAAGTGGGATTCAAAGTCACAGACACACATGTGATTTGTGTCCATGATAAAGAAAAAATTATACATATTGCTTGGCTAACGTTCTGAATGGTCATTGAGTTTCCATTGAACTGTAGTTGGAGGTTAAACATGGCTTTAAAATTTTATTCTTTATCTGCAGACTTACATCTGCAATATTGTGTGGCTTATATTTGCATTTACTATTATCATTAATAATCTCCAATGATGTTTTTAAAACAAGGCTTTAAATTACATCAGCGGTTCAGATAGATAACATATGAGAACAACTCATTCACTGTGGATGATCCTGGATTAGTCTCAACATTCTGCATTCTCCGACAAACATGAATCATGCAGAATAACTTTTATGAACAATGGTACTGCCATTGTCACTATCAGCGAGACTTGAAACACCTGAGAGATCCACAACTTTCATCTTGGAAATGCTGCTCTGATCACAGCAGCCTCTCATCTCTGAACACTGACCTTTCAGTTGTTTTCTTGGAATGCCGGTGAAGCAGTGAATGGTATTTTTGGCCATCACTTCAAAGTCAAAATATGTATGTTCTTTTTGTAGATATTTGAATATCAATTGAAAATCTGTTTTGCTTGAGCTCACTTACTTTTTTTTTGTATAATCAGATTTCCAGCATTGGTTTACCTGTAGGATATATGCACTACAAAGGTATCCATCTTAACAAAGAACAAAAACAGAAAATTCTGTTTCAAAATTAACCAAATATCAAGTTTTTCCTTTTTTTTTATTTTTTATTTTTTGATATTTTATAGTGATTGTCTTCCTTGAATATGGACTGTACTGACTATACTGACTATGTTCTCAGTCAGTGTTTAACTATAGCTAGATCTTGGCTGTCAGAGAACTTCCTTCACCTAAACAAAGAAAAGAAAATATCCAACCATTTCTCAAATACCAACCAGTATTATTGCTATTCCAAATTCAACTGTTAGAAATCTGGATGCCACATCTTATTCCTCTCTTACATTAGAGAAACAAATGGTCAACATCAACAACATTACTTAGGTAACTTTCTTACAACTCCGTTACGTTGCTCATATTCATATTCTGTTACGGACATTCTCAATCATTTGCTCATCCCATTAGACCTGACTATGTAACATGCTCCTCTCAAGTCTTCCATTCTTTAGCATTAAAAAACTCTAAAATGCTCCAGTCTAAAACGCAGCCATTAGAATTCTTATCTTATATAACCAAACATTTTGAACATATAACACAGACTTTGTCCTCAATTAACCAGCTCCAAACTGCTGCTGATAACCCACAGAACTCATCATAGATCATGCACCTCTTCACTTGGCGGAACTCCTCAGTCCTTTCATTCCTCCATGTATGCTTAGCTAACAGGATGCAGGCTGTCTCATTATTCCAAAAATGAATATACATCCACTGGTGGCAAAGTATTTACCTACCATGATCCACTGCTGTGGAATATTTCACATTGCCCGAGTCAAACACATCTGAGACTCCCTTCCTACAAGTGTATAGCACCTACTCCCTTGTTCTGGCTCTGTTCTGTCCCTAATTTATAGCCTATTCTGTAAAGAAGCATTAAAAAAACTACATTGTTTGAACATCCTTCCTTCGGTTTTTGTGAAGTGTATTGAGACACTGTTATTTTACATACAAAATAAACTTACTCACTAAATGTCAACTGATCTGTGACTCTGTAACAATGCAGAACTGTTTTGTTGATGAACATATATGCGTATATTTATGTATACTTTACGTTTATGTTATGGTATATTAAAGTAGCAGGATGTTTGTGTGTATATCACTGACTTTGTGATAGAGACAAGAACAAGTGATGGGTGTTGATGGATGAGGTATGATATCTGCATTCACTAACTGCCAACAAGATGGTTGTGCACTGGGACTATTTGGAGGAGTATGTAATGAAGAGTTGTAACAGTGTGGGGATCTATAAATTGCACCAGGTAAACCAGGGTCAAAGTCCATGTGCAGGCCTGCAGACACACAAGGAGATAATGGATTTCAGGAGTGCAGTCACAAATCCTGCCACACGATAGTGCGAGCATTATATGGGTGTAAATCCAGGGGATGAGCATTCTCCCTGACCCCAGCAGCAACACTAGCCTACAATCTCCCTGCTGTGAATGAGGCCACTGCCATCCCATCTCATCCCTGACTTGCTCTCCTTCTCCTTCACCTTCCATCTCCGCTTGCAATTTAAGTTTACAAGACCAACTCCAGCATTCAGGTAAACTCAGAACAGCTGTGTTGGCACTACCTGTGGCTGAGGATTTCCAAAGTCATTATCAGGGTAAGAGCCTGGGTCGGTTGTCGAGGGACAGAGGCGGGGGTTGGGGGCTAGAAGAGAGAAGAGGAGAAGATAGTATATCTGGGTGTGGAGGAGGGATTTTAACTGAAATGGTGCGGTGGCTGATGACATGCATTGAGATTCTGTCAGACACAGAAGGTGTCTGCACTCAATGGAAATTGAGCTCAAGGCCTTTAAACTACTTTTCCAGTGTGATTTGCGTGTTGCCTATTCTTTCCAGGAACACATGAGACTTGAAACGAAAACAAGAAGGGGTGATTGAATTCTGCTTCTCCGATTTCTGTATTTTCATAGGATTAAACATCTTTCAGTAACAACTCATTTAAGCAAAAAGACAAACCAAAGCAACATTCTTTCACATTAGTAGTTCAAATAAAATGGAAGATAACTATAGATACTGGTAATTTTATGGCTTGGAAACTGAGCCCTTTTACAGTATGTACAGGGCTTAAATAATATTTCAACATATTTTGTTCCTTTCCCCCCAAATTCTATCAAAAATTCCATGAATATCCAGAATGTGTCCGGACAAAAGCACTTGAAAACTGTCTTCAGTGGAGCAAGAACTGTACAAAACTAGTAATACTCTGTCACATAAGTTTAGGTCTCAAATTCTTATCCAAACTAGCTTTGAAAAATGTTTTAAACAGTGTTTCATCCAGCTTGATGCAACTTGCAAACATCCCTTGCAGCAGAGTAAAAGCCAAAATGTGGCTGAAGAAGAAAGGATGCGAACAAGACAGCCTGTGGAGGTCCGCATATGCAGATGCAAAAAAAAATGTTCATTGCATGGTGAAAAATTAGGTGGAAGAGATTCCAAAGGAAAGATGTATAAACAAAAGAATGTGTGAGGAAGTGTGTGTTAATCCAGCACCTGAGGCAAACAGAGAAAAATAACTTCAGCAAATGCAGCCTGTTTCGAAGTCTAAGTTCTCCTCTCTGTACAGTCACTGATCGATACCAATGGCTTCTCAATTTTGCTGTGCAATGAGTTCTCAATAAAACCGGTGAACGCACATTACAACCCCCCCCCCGTTACTGAATCCAATTCCACAGACAACTCCAGCCTTGCCCATAATGGATTCTCTATTTCATAGGCTTTGGCTTGTGTTCCTATGGCGCTTGGTTAATATTTCAGCCCACTGTCTCTCTGCCCTGCACAGCCCACTTTGTTGTATTGATTTATTTGTGCATCCCCCCACATACCACCTCTGTGGTAGGAAGACGATCAATTATGGAATTTAATACCTTTCAAAGAGCTTGTTTTATTATTTTTCGCCTTCTTTTTTTCCTAGAAAATGACGGGGGGATACAGTATGTTCCAGAGCTGAACAGGAGCAGTCAAAAAAGGTGATGTCATTTATACAGCATTATCTTGAAACTAACAAACAGGAAGTGTCTACATCAGGCTGTAGGTTAATGGTGAAAAGTGTCCTTACGAACCACATATAGAAAAAACTGCATTAGCATGAGTTAAATCAGCAGTATGGATGCAGACAATGGCTAAAAGAGAGGACTTCCGTTTCCTGCTTGATGTTGCAGGGGAGGAAGCAGTGTCAGTGGATGCGTGAGGATGTTGAAGGATGCACGGTGCACAGATGTGGAGGAGGAAGCCTAAAATATCTCCCTTAACCCAGGACACACGGCTGCTATCCTTCCTGTATCCTGCATCCTACGCAGAACACCTGGTCACTTAATTAGAGTTACCATTTTCCTCACGAGTCTCCCAGTAGTGTAAACACTGTAGACTGAGGAGGAGTGGATGGAATTTTAAATGTAGAGTCCGGTAGAAAACAGCGGGAAGACCATCTGTTAATAAAGAACAAGATTATATGCTGTAAAATCCTTTACAGCAGCCCAAGTGCTGTTCAGGTTTGTGTCTGTACTGTATATGATTTTGCAACAAGCTAGTGAAATGATGCAGGGATACAGACAGGTGACATTAAATTTAATTAAAGCAACAATCTGGATTGGAGGTGATCAGTACATGTACCGATCAATCTTTGACAACATATAAATTTAACTGACTATGTTGAATCACGATTGCCACTGCATCAGTAGCTCTTAGCAGTGGAGGCTGCTGGTGGCTTGTGGCTAGGAGGGCTGCTGTTAGGTCAGCTGTGATTCACAGTATGTTACTTCCTGGTTAAAATCCTCTTAAAAGACTGCAAAAGCCACAAGAACAATCATAATAATACCATTAATAAAAGGCTGCTGAGCTATTAACCTTATGTGCAGGCTAGTTTTGTACTTAACTGAAAGTAACACCTTGGTCTAACAACAGGCTGACTGTAATACTGAGCTGAAGTCAGGAAGAATCGATGCTGAATGTTGGGCCATATGAATGGTGATGCATTCACTTACCGATGTACGTATGTGAAAGTGCCTTCCAATTGTGAATGCAACCACTCCGCTTAGTAAAAAGGGAGTGAACTACGTAGTCAAGTCAGTTTTGTCTACGTACCCCAATATCAGAAATCACAAATTTGCCTTTGGGGCTAGTGATCGACTACGAGTCTTTAAACTGAACAACATGATTTTGATGATTTTTCACTTTAATCTGGATAAATGAGTGGAGAAACATCCTACGCGATACAGTTACCCGATTAATATTGGATCTTTGATTTTGACCTTTGATTAAGATGGTTGATGATGGCGATGTCAGATGAGTCATCCTTCACCATATTCTCGCAAGTGGCATAGAGATGATAACAGGCTGAAAGACTTGATCCTTACAGTGAGTGGGCCCAGTGTCTCTAATACCGCTGAGGGGGTGTTCTCCTGGCATAATTTAAGGCCACTTGTTCCCTGAAAGGGAGGGGTCCCTACAAATCAATCCACTTTTTCTGTGTGATCAACTTGGTCCTGCATGATGAAACATTTCCATCCTAATGAGCGTGGTCTCTTCAAAGATGACAATGCCCCACTCCACATAGGGAGAGGGGGGTTCCTCTAATTTGTCACTTATCTGTATACTTGCTGGTTGGATGACAGCAGACTAATACCGATCAAAATTAAAACAAGTGAATGATATCTACGATGTTGCATCATCGGTTCTGATTAATGAGAGTTAATCCTTAATGGACAGTATATACAAGGATGACAGGAGGAAGGAGAGATTTCTGTCACAACAAAGCTGTGTCAATCACAGAGTCGACACTTTCTACACACATTTCTGGTCCTATGAAATGATTCTAGCTTTGTGTTTAATCCAGTAACAGCCAGGATTTAGGAATTGACAGAGTGGAATAATCTAATTACCCAAAAGGAAACTCCAATTTGTCGCAACTATCGCAAAAAGACTAATTGAATTACAGAGAAAACACGCTTTCATGAAAACCTGTCCGAAGAGACAATGATAAATAGATTTGCAATTAGGACAATTCAACTGTAAAATTATAGACCTTATAATGATTCCCATAATGGCTGATGCAGGTTGTATTTGAAAATTGCCTTCTGCAAATTACATTCTTTGTAAACTAGCTTATAATAGATTGCTGAAGTCCATGTTGTATAGATTTTGGAGTGAAACTGCAAGTAATGAGATACAACAAGTAGGAGGATTTCAATCGATTGCATATCTGATTGCAAGTTACAGCATGTAACGAATAATCTGTTGCAAGTAAAATGTGAATACTGAACAAGTCCGAAACTGCAATGCTGCTTTAAATACAGCTTTGTTGATATAAATCCTGAGGCACCCCACCCTGTTAAAGTGGCAATAGACAGATTTTTTGCTTGCACTTATCATTATGAAGTAAATGGTGATTGCACGATGCAAAGGTTGTAGAATAATGACACCATCAGTGTTTAGATTGGTTCCCTATAAACCTCGATTTCACTTTGCAATTTTGTCTGCCACTGGGCACGAAACCTCCGGGTTTCATGAAGGCTCGATTTACACAAAGAAAGTGTGTCTGCCATCGCGCAACCAAAGCAGAAGAGGATAGCGCTTTTGTATTCCCCGGTAGCTATCCATAGTTTTCCCAGGTAGCGGAAATGGCGGAGTAAGATTTGAAACTCTACCCGGCAAAAGAAAAAGGGCCCTATTGTCAGAGAACGCAAAGAAGCGAGGTGGTAGAATGATAGAATACGGAGTAAAACATGATTGAACCACAGACGTGCATTCACCCGATGGAGAGAGCTGCGGGAATTGACAGGGTTCAAAACCGTAATACAGTTGGCATTATTTCTACTAGATCAGTAAGGAGCAAAAAACCTGCCTACGTATTAACACAACCAATATCGCACTGCTGTAGTTACTTGTCTGGACAAGGCAATACTCAAGCTAGGTTAAGTTTAATAAACATGAAGGATGAAAAAGTAGGATATAATAAAATGTCTGGACACACACACATGCTTGTGTACTTGCACAGGCCTTCCAATCCATATACATCCATTTCTTCAGCGATGTAACCCTATCACTGCATTCCTAGCCTCAATAATAATAATGTCATTCAGAGTTGTGTTTAATTTTGAATGTATCCAGCTCAGTTTCCTGCAGACATTTTTCACTGCACGCTGTGCTGTATTGTGATTTATGCATACCGTATTGATTTTTTCAATATTTTAAATACAGTCTTGAAAGTGTCGGAGCCATCTTGAAATTAACAGTTGTCACACCTAGCAATGACACCATCAATAATATACATGCAACAAAGGGTTTGTAACAGGTTTTACAAAAATCATTTCCTGTTAGTGTCTTCTGTTACTTCCTGTGTCTGTCAGGGGATTGACCCCATGCAGCAATGCCACAACACCGTGCCCACACTAAATACCAGCCTCATGTTACTATGAGAAAGTTATTATTCACAGAGAACAAGGAATGGCATCAAATGTTTTCATCAAGGAAAATGAGCCTTCATACGCCGACTGTGCTGAGACACCATGAGGAGTTTCAGAGAAGAGGAGTGGAGGGCCAACATTAAACAATACCTGCAGTGTGTTGTCATTGAATAAGAATCCCTTCCCTAATAGATCACAAGTCTGGATCCAAGTCCTAACTTTGAACTCGCACTTTGTGGAAAGGGGCACCAGCACAATCTGCATTTTGGATGCATTCCCCTAATCGGTCCACTCTTGTGAGGAAATTTGGCAAAAGTACAAGTGCACACAGCTTGTCCATAGTACAGCAGACGTAAATCACACCACACTGGCAGCAGCATATATCAGAACTATATTGCCTGCGCATTGATTGCATCTCAGACAAGATTGTGATGAGGATTGTGGAAAGGGGAAAAATGACTCAACCTTAAGCCTCTCATCTCGATATCCCCAACTAACCAAGCAGTGAAGTGGAAATTCATCCCTTCCTCTGACCACGTCTTCTTTAATCCATCATTGGTTGACTGCCTGCAAATACACAAGGACGGGCTCCTTTTGCACCAGAGGACAATAAAGCTGAAGTGTGAGTTCTGGCTGTAGTGGCTATGGTATTAAAAGGTGCTCAGAGTAACATACTGTGTTATTGCGCAGACAGGAATGATGGAAATTATGGTGGAACATGTTTGAATACTTCAAAGATATGCATCATATTGTCTTTTTCTTTTTTTTTTTTCTATATGAACATCAGAGTGGAATAATTTAATATCCTGATAAACTGACGAGGGCAGAAATTCTGTCTGTGCTTCAAATGACAATTATTATAATTAAAACAGGAGCAGATATGGGATTTGACTGTGAGATAAAAGGCGTTTTGGCTCCAGCAGTTCTTTTCATGCGCTAAGAAAAGGAGCCATTGTGTTTTTGGAGGCTCACATTTAAAATACTTACTAATTTAAAGCAGTGTCCTGCCAAAATACAAAAATAAGACTACAGCGGTCAGAGTCTAAAGACTCTCCTAGGGGTTTACATTCAAGCATCCAAGCTTTCGAGCAGAACCAAAGGGACACGCAAATGGTCCAAAAGCACAAAGACACCATTTACTCAACCTGAACACACACACATTATACACACACCCACGCTGGTATGTGTACACACATACAAACCATCACTAAACCAGACGGGGGCACATGCTGTATACTCTCATACACAAGCGCACACAATCACACACACAAATGGTGGATTTCAGATCAATGCCAGAGAAGAATCAATGGATGGTGGGGGCTGGGAAGGGAAAATTGCTCATGGCAAAGATATATTTAGAAAGGTAAAAGACCTGCAAGTGGGATGGTTGCGGAGGAGAGAGCAGGAGGAAAATGAAAGAAAAAAATGGGAAAGGAGAGATTTGGTGGAGTCAATTGATTAAGTGAAGTTGAGGAAGAGGACGCCACTGGATTGCACCAAGTCTCCCCCAAGTGCTCATTGATGCCAGATGCTGCTCACCTATATCAATTATCTGCCCATCTGATCTCCACATCCCACTTCACTAAAATGACCCATATGTAGGCTCTTACAAGCCAGCAAGCTGCCATTTCTCTCCTGCCCTCTGTATTTCCTGTCACTGGGACCCTTCCATGCGAAAGTTCTCCAGAAAGACGCTTCATAACAACATCTGCACAGAGACAAAACATGTTTACATGTTGAGATGTGATTGAGACGTCAAGATTAATTAAAACACAAAGCTTTTCCCCAGTTTCTGTAGACTATAGTATTGTTTGGGAAGATTTTAATTTTTTCTTGCTGTAAATCCTAGGGATTCATTTGAGTTTTCAGTGGTGTCTCAGCTGATGTAATCATATGGTGCGTTTATTCCCTCCATCTGCATTTGTGTTTTTGAGTTTTAAGTTGTAGTTTAGCTTTAGAATGAAGCGGCAACTCAAGAATGAGAGGTTAGAGAATCCCTCTGAGTCCAAACATTACCAGTTTTTGAAGCCCCTCCTCGAGTTCCATAACAACAGAACAGCAGTTTTAATGACGAATACCTGCAAGCAGCCCAGTGTGACAACAATTTTCTCCAGGATATGATAAAAAGTATAACTTGAACTCCAAATGTTAAGGCATCCTTTTCCGGAGACTTTTTGGCTAAAAGTTAAACTAAAACGACTTTTTAAATTATATCCACACTCTGAATGAATAAACATCTTTATAAATCAGTGAGAATGACTAAAAAATATATAAAACTTCTGTGGGTTATCCATTCAAACTGCAGCTATTATGTCTGGTCCTTTACTTAATTTAGACTTTGCATAAAACATAAGTGCTTCTAGCGTTGAGGGTGCATACATATACCATTATATTTTCCGATCTCCATAAGGAAAGGACAGTGGGCCCGCCCACACAAATGCACATATCCATAAGAGATGGAGAGGGGGTGTGTCAGTGTGCCGGAGAGAGTGATGGATGAAGGTATGTCTGAGGGCGGGACAGGCCAACAGGGAGGCTTTTTCAGATCAGTGACGCCCCCTCGCCGGTCACAGCCACCCACCAAACCAAAGGCAAATTAATGAGGAAACCACTTGGTATGCAGAAACAAGTGTAACTATGATACATACTGTGAAGCTGTAAAACCTACAAAGTACTGTGAAACTGTAAAACCGAAATGGGCCCAGATTATAACACGAGACATTGAGATGCCAGCCAGCTTCAAAGGAGGGTAAATCTGAGCTCAAATGCCTCACTTTTTCTGTCAAAAAGACTGTCGACAGGGTACTGAACTGTGCTGGGCATCTTCCGCGGGATTTGATGACTGACAAGACCAGTAAACGCGTCTTTCGCCCTCTGGTGGTCAAAAGTCAACACAACACACTTTCATCATTTTTCTGTCATTTTCCAACAAAAAATTAAAAATCACATATAAAATACATTTATGGGAAGTAGTTGTGTAATGTTTTTCTTTTTTTTTTCAAATGTAAGGCAGCTGTTCATTAATCTGCATTTGTATTATAATGACATAAAATAGGAGATTCATTTTAGAGTAACTTGTCTTTCTTTCCTTTGTTTTTGGAAGATTTCCACCCTTATTATACCCAGTTGATATATTATACGTATCTTTGGCGACAGTAAAATATATTCATGGATTTTTAAATTACTTTTTATGATTGTTTAAAACTCCTCAGTACGGTGAGTGTGTGGTGCATGGGTTCGAAGGTTATCTGACCTCACTGGAGGTGGAAAATGATCAGTACATTATTCAAGTGCTCAACCTGACTACAGTTCACTCACGCAGAAAATGTGGGGGTATTAGTTTTACACAATACACAATGTCAAACTGAGTTTGTAACAATTTTCTTGTGTTGATGAAGCCTAACAAAGATTTTAAATGATTTACTCACTTTTAATACAAACCATTCATTTCAATTACTTGCTCATTTTGCGATATTTATTTAAATAATGTATATCTCACTTTGGGGTGACGCTGTTGCAGGTGTGTCTGAGGTTCTTGCGATCCACTGTTGATGTGCGATCCCTCATTCCTATGTTTTGGATCATCTAATCATTCGATCAGACTCGTGCCTGGACCCATACAGCGGAGGCATTCCTGTTGGTGGTTGAGCCACACACTGTGATGTGTTGCTGACATCTGGTGTTTCATACAGGCATTACAGGGGCAGGGTGGTCTGGCTGGGTGATATTCCCAAGGGAATTCTGCCAAGGGAGGTCTTTTCCCCTTTGCTTGGTCTATTTTCATAAATGAACGAAGCAGCTGTAAGAAATCTTACTCTGCAGCTGTCGTCCAGAACAACCTTTCTTTAAGCCTAAAACTGATCCCATCAGAGCACATACTCAAAGTGGCCTTAAGAAGAAGGTTTGTCTGTAATTAAAACTGACTCACTTAATGAAGTGAGCTCAGAACATGCAGACCGGGCTACTCTACCATTGTAAGTATTGTCTGTAATTATTGGTATGCATGTATTTGTCCTAGGCTTTTCTTGTCATGCTGTTTGTTAAATATTGTGGACCACAGTGGAAATAAACTTCCAGGCTTTTTTGTGTTTTTATTCTCAATGAGCTTGTAGCTGCTTGTAATCTTTGTGTTTAAATCATCATATGATTCATTCATCTCATCAGAGATTTGCTCCTTTAAATTGTCTTCTTTCATTGAAAGAAAAGCTTTTAAGGCAGGGATGAATAAATCTGAGCTAAGAGATTATTTCTTGGCAGCTCATATATTTTTTGTTGCCAGGCTGATGAGGCTGAGTTTTGCCTATAAGGTCACTAGAGGGAACCAGAGATCCACATATGGACTCATGTCATGCATTTGCCAACATAGACAGCCAGAAATGGCCCTGTCTTCTGTTGATAGCATGCGGGACACCAAATATTTATTCTCAGTAGGGACGATTTAGAGTAGAGTGCACACAATTTGAGTGTCAGATTCAGAGCAAATCAGATAATGAACCCCAAATTCGTCAGACTTAGTCTGTCTCTCATTTCTTGTACTTTACAAAGTTCTTTTTTTAAAAGCATTAAGGACTTTTTTTGTCAGCAGTAAATATTTAATTTTGGAGTGAGGTGACAGACAGAATGTTAGAGGCTTCTGTTAGGGTGAACTCCACTGGATTTCTCTGGTTCTGCCGGAGGTATTACTGGTAATCCGTGGAATCATCTTGAGCGCTGACTGTCTATTTCGTAGACTGTGAACATCAAGAATCCTGTTTATCTCTTACCCTTCAAATTTTACTTCATCTGATAATTGCTCTTGTGATCAAACTATGCACTTTAGGCAGTCTGCGGGATGCCAAAAAAAAAAAAAAAAAAAAAAAAGTCAGAATGGGTCTCTCCCTTTAATGAAGCTCTGTCAGAGACAGACATTTGTTTCTATGTGTAGCTTTTTTGACTGGCAGAGCTCTTTCAAATGCAAAGCTCCACTGATCCTAGGGGGATGGAGAGAGAGAGAAAGGAGGGCATAAAAGGGCACAGAGAGGAATGGAGAGACACACCCTGTCCCCTGCCACCGCCCTAACCTTCCCTCTGTCGACTGTCTTGCTCACCAGGTAAGGAGGTGGCTGCTAATTGCCAGGGTAAATGCTGCGACACGCATCCTAACCATACTCTCCCTGGAGGAGAGGCTCCGGAGAGATGAAGCGTAGGGAGTCACAGTGACTCCTTACACCTCTCCTCTATTCACCACATGTTTCTTACCTTTACTGTTTTCTCCGTTCATTCTGGTTTTTTTTTCACACTACCAACACTTGCTCCATAAGGCCGTCTTAGCCTAAAAAACAGGCAGAAAAAAACAAGCAGAACTATCTCTCATGACAGGTTTAATCTAGCACTGTAACAGATTATTCATACATTTATGTTAAAAACAAGAATGAAATCAATTTATTACCTTGATAATAGCATGTGATCTGTATTATTAGCAAAAATGGAAACTGTTAATTAATCAATAAACAAACAAATAAATAAATCACATTTTATTTATTCAAGTTTGTCGTGAAACATATTTTTTTATTCTTATTTTAAAAGGAAAATATGACATAAAGTCTACTGACTAAGCATTCATGGATCAAAACCTTTGTTTTTCTGTTTTGTCTTTGGCCTGTTTTGCAATTCGGTTTCATGTTTGTTTGGAATTCATTATCTATACACCTTGGCAATGGCAGATGAAGATTGCTTTGTACATAATAAATAGAGTTGTATCCCCTGCCCTCACCTGGCTTCTAGCCTACTTTGTAGCAGGGATCCTGCTTGTTTCTCCAGGTTCACTTCCAGTTGCTCCCTATTGTCACAGGGCCTAACAGATTTTTTTTTGTTTTTTTTTTAATGTATTTAAGATAAATCCAACCTAAAATGCCACTGTTTGGTGTGCAATACAGCAAACATCAGCAAATAACTGATTCTGCTCAAAAAAAAAAATGTATATGTCAGTAACTGAGTCAAATCAGGTATCTCTGAATTTTTAATCTGTGAATATTTAAAGTTGGAACAAAATGCTGGGAAATGTACACCGATCAGCCATTAATGTTTAATGTTGTGGCTGAATGATAAATATATACATGTATGTGTATATGTATATATATATGGGGGCCAAAAAGTCTGAGACCACGTTCCCCATTTTCTCATTTTAACTTTTGGGCCCCCTCTGTATATATACAATATATATACACCATTCAGCCACAACATTAAAACCAGTTAACAGTAGGTATCAGTGTAAAGCTCCCTTTGTTCTTTGAAAAATGGAACAAGAGGCCAGGCATCAGTCTTGCTTGTGTTAACTACAGGTGACGTCACACTGCACTGACTCACGTCTGGTGCAGCCTTGCTCTTTCTTTCCCACCAACAGTTTTCAGAGAGCAGCTCGTCCCTTTGTGCCAAGGTGACCACGGCTCCGGTACAAGGTCAGGAGGTGTGATATCAGGCTATGATATCACCCCTGTCATGACTTCAGAATGTACATCCCCAAACTGGTGAGGTCAGCCGCTCACAAACCAGCTTGTCTTATTCTGCTGCTCTCACCTTTGTTATTTGAATATAAAATCGTAGGCAGTGTTTATAAAGAATATGTTCTGAACTGTCCCCATCCAAAATATCAGACGTAAATGCTAATACATTCATGAAGTCATGAGTCCACCGTACATGCATTTGGTTCATTAATCTTCTTTGTTAAAACTTAAAGTGACATACAACCTTTCCTAAAAACTATTCATTAGTCACTGGTATTGATATATAGTACGCATGGCCTCATACGTTTTCGGTTTGTTATTAAAATAAAATTCCCTCACCCTGTATTTCAACTATGTATTTTGAGATAAATGATTCTCTTCTTAAACAACTTCTGTGGGTATGTGGAGCATGTAATGTGCCATTACATTACTTTCATTTAGCAGATACTTTTGTCTAATGCTACATGTAAATGCAAGCGATGCAAGTTTATTCAGCCTCAAGGACAAAGAATGAGATGTTGGGTGATCACGTATGCCTGGACCAGTCAATGTAATGTCCACCTTTGTATTACTAAAATAGTGACTTTTGACAAACTAACACACGCACAGTTACAGACACACACGTGCAAACCCCAGCCAAGAGGCCAGCTGCTTCGGTAACGGGGCATGCTTAACAGAAAGGTCCAGAGGCATTGATTACTATAAATTACTTATGAGCCTAACAAGACCGGAGGGAAAGAGAGAGATGTAAACAAAATGACCTGCGTGTTAACTCCCTAAGGTCTGCAGGCTGGTGATCAAAGTTAATAATTAATAAATAAGTTAACAAGAAAAAAAAAATCTACTATAAGAGAGGTTCAAACTATAGAATATATCTGTCTCCATACAAGGGCTTTTAGGACTTTAAATTTTTTAAAATTAAATTCACAACAACATGCTGGCATTTATTGCTTAGTTTTTTGAATAAAATGTTAGAGGTAGGGTTTGTGTTAATTATATGAAAGGAAATAACAGACAGATCCAAAGTCTGATGAAGATCTTTGTGAAATAAGAATCATGCTTTTTAAAATGTATTAGGAGATTATTTTAATTTAAAAAAAAAAAATGAATCTTTTGAGTTAAAAAAGATCTGAATTTTAAAAAATGTATGTATGCCAAGAGATATCTAGACATACATACATATTCCTACTACTGCTGCTGCCCCATAATAATAATACCAATACTAATACTAATACTACCACTAATAATAATAATAATGCTACTACAACTACTGCTAATGATATTATTATTATTATTATTATTATTATTATTTTACATAACTTACATTTATTAATGACTTATTAAACATTTGTTTATGTTTGCCATCATTTATAACTGTATTAATATCAAATAGCAGGGGAAAAGTCAAACACAGGGATTGTTCACAACCTGGCAACCTAAAACTTGTTCTCATGAATGGTTATTATAACTGATCTATAAAGCATTACTCAATTGTTTATAAACCCCTGATTAAGCTATTAGTTCATCTTATAAATCACTCCCAACAGGTGTCTCACTGGAAAGGGGTACCAGTTTGTAAGAAGTGTTATCGACTGAAGCAAGTGATCCCTATAACCTAGACTCTCCGACTCGCTCCTAACTCTATATCTAAGATAATAGCAAAGTAATGAAAGTCAGTTAACATGCACATTAACTGTTCGCAAGTATAATTGTATTTGTAGGGATTATGGTAAAACCTGTGCATTGAAGATATATGTGAGATAATGAGTGTGTGAAATTGCTCTAATGAGGTCGTCTAATGGCCTCTGGTTTGCATGTATAGTATAGTAGGAGGTGGTGATTGGATATATGAGCCTAACTCCCACCTGTCCTTGTACACTATGAACTGATTTAATGTACTAAGGTAAAAATCTAACTATATAAGACACTATTCCTACAAACTGATTCATAAATGAATGTATGACTGAATGATCTACATAGTCATTGTCCTGAAGGGACTTAGTCTTGCTGTAATTAGAGAGTTAGAGACAGTCTAACAGTGCAGTATTTGGGGAATTGGATTTCAGATGCTTTTTAGCCCTCACACTCTGTGGGTTTGTATACATGTTGTTTCAACAACAACCTACTTATACTTCCAGTAACTGTACACAGTAATCTGGTGGATTAAACACTGTCACATACACACGTACACACATTTGCCATTGTGCTCTTGCCTCTGCATTATGTGAACAGTATTAGAGCAGCCTGGACAAGCCAGTGCTCAAAGAGGTGTCGCTGTGGGCAACAGCAGGTCCCTGATTAGTGCTAATGAAGACGTGTAGGAAGTGTTCATGCATGTGAGGGGTGCACATAGATTAGAGTTGAGATTGTGCACATGTTAAACTGCTGTAATGACATTAATTGCATGTGAAATGTGTGCATGAGTAGTAAACTTGGGGGCAGGTGTTCTGCTACCCAACTGTAAGATTCACATCATATTTAACTTTCATAATCCTAGATGCCACCATGAACTTGATTTTATTATGGAAATTCCCCACAGTGATTTTAAAGCCTGCACAGAGGAACTGATGGCCACCTCTGACCCTTAACCCTGCTCCGTATCTCTTCTCCTCCTGTAAATGGACGGCCACAATTCTTAAACACTCCCCACTACCCTCCCAGCCTGTTTCCATGGCGACCTGCCCTTAACCTTCTGCCAGCCCCCCCCCCTTGGCGTCGACCCCCTCCGCTCCTTTCCCTGCTCTCTGTTACTCTCAGCCTGGGAAATCAGACTAATAAATAGCTTTATGGTAATCAGGCTGGTGAACGGCAAGTAGAGCTGCCAATCTTAATACATTTATTAAAGTGCCCAAAAATGTCAGTCTCCCATGTTGCCCTGTGGCCCTCACCACACTCTCTCCTCACTTTTCACTCTCTGTGCTGGTAGTCACTCTGTCTCTGCCCCTTCTGTTGTTCTGTCACGATTTTTCATCCTGCCATCATTCACCTGCCTTTCAGGTTATGCCCTCTGTGATGATTCTTTAGCTTTGTCAGGGTGTAAGGATGTAAGGCCAGAGGTTTCTGGTCCTTCTCATGTCAGGGTTACCGTTCACACTGTAAAAGGGACAGGTTTTGTCCGGGTTGTTCTGTCCCTCTATCATCTTACCAGGAGTAACCAGGCCTTTATTGTACAGGCCCCTTAGCTTTGGAATTTGCTTCCTGAACTCCTCATACTGATGAAAGCACAGCATCTTTTCAAAACACTTCTAAAAACTCACTTTTACTCAGTCCCTCCATGTTTTTGTGTTGTTGTTTTTTTTACAGTGTGATTATGGCATCTACTTTTTCTTTTTCCCTATGAAACTTTGTTTCGAAAAGAGTTACATAAATGTAGTGGATTGCAATTACTATTATTCCAAATTTATTCTAATGTGGCATTTTGATGACATTCTACAAAAGTCTGCAAGTTAATGAATGATTTGTTTTTTTATGCTAATGGTAATTCTCATCATTATCCTGAGATTAGAGAATATGTTTTTTGGGAATGCTTTTAACATTCTAAAGGGTCAAAAGTATTCACAAATGTATTTATTAGGTCTAAAGCAATGCAAATTAAACAACTGCATATTTTTAGTGTTGACACGACTGTGCCAGGGATGGGTATTTTCCTATAACCATATTGTACAGGCAGCATAGTTATAATTTCAAAAACAAACAAACAAACAAAAAGTAGAATGGCAAATATCTTGCAATGTTAAGGAAAGTGATAAAAAATTCGTGGATCCACCCCTTCAACCAGATCCACGCCAAAATGTAAGGGGTTCTTCCCTGGCCCATGCCCCATCCCTCCACCAGGTCTGGTGCAAATTGGTTCAAGAGATTTTGCATACTCCTGCTGACAAACAAACAAACAAGCAAACAGACAGACATGGGTGAAAACATAACTTCCTTGGCGGAGGTAAAAAGACAAAAAAGGAAAATTAAACATACAATAGGAGGGAAAAAAATAAATAAAGGTTAAAATTCTAGTGGTCAGATACTAAAAGGCATGAAATTACAGCTACTAAGTATCAAAATTAAAGATTTCCATTAACAGCTTTGTGTGCTATTGTCAGTATTGAATGTGCTCCACATTTTAGCCTTTTAAACACCCAGAATGAGTCCTCGGGGACCACTGTGTTTGGTTTCTCTGTAAAAATCCACTGCGCTTGCATCAAAAGTGCAATCTTGATGTTTGGAGTGATCGTGGTTTCTTGAGTCTTTCTCCGTGAGAGAACTGGCTACGTGGTATCAATCCACAATGTAACAGAGTAGCTGGTCCCCCTCTGTTCCTCCATGCTTATCTACTATTACTATAATAACATATCAGTCAGAGGGACCAAACCAGTACTTTTAGTTTAATACTTTAACTACGTTTTGCTGCTAATACTTATGTACTTTTACATAGGGAAGGTTTTTTTCATGCAGGACTTTTACTTTTAATTGTGTATTTATACATTGCTATATTGATACTTTTACTTAAGTAAAAGATCTGAATACTTCTTCCACCACTGAGTAATGTAGTTCCATTTTAGCTAAATGTCTACACATGTTCCAAAACAAAACCAAAAGCAAATTGTTTAATTACGTTGTGGTTATGCCAGTATTATATTATCTTAGCGTGATGAAAACAGAACCATCAGGGGCTAATGTTAACATTAAATTGGCATTTTGGCTGAGGAGCTCAACTTATAATCATTGGCAAATTGGGAGCGTTAAACAAGTCAACCCAGAGCCCATTGTTGATAATGTTGAAACAGTAACTATGTTGACGATGCCACAAGCCAGCCCTGGGATGATGGGTAATTGCCTGAATAAGCAGGTGTACAGGTGTTCCTAATAAAGTGCTCAGTGAGTGTACGTGACAAGGTGGGGACATATAGATGATCTAGCAGAGATGCCAAATCTTATCGCTAAAAAGGTAAATTGAGCAATAGGCCCTTCATTATAGAACTTTTTCCAATATCACTATAAAGGACCAGTTAGAAGGCTTTAGGCAGGTCTATTGGCAGAGATGGAATAAAATTTTCATGATTATGTTTTCATTAGTGTATAATCACCTGAAACTAGGAATTGTTGCGTTTTCGTTGGTTTAGAATGACCCCTACATATCTACATATGGAGCAGGTCCTCTAAGAAGGGACAAACCAGACACTGGCTCTGGAGAGGGCCTTAGCGTTTTATGTTACCTGAAGATCCACCGTTGTGTTGTATATGTTGCTTTGTATTGTACTGTACAATGATAAATAATGATCTCTAACTGAAGATTTCTTACCACAGACAACCAAAAAGACACCAAATATGTAATCATTTTACGTCAAGTATGCCTGATGTTTACTTTCTTTTATGCAGTTAAATTGAATAAAATCTAATCAAAGTGGCATTAAACTTACATTCTACAGCCACTTTAATTAGCCAAAAGTCTGACTTTTCACATCTGATGGACTGAATGTGGCTTTGGCTTACACAGGAAACATTATCAGAAATGTCAAAATTAGAATATCCTGCCTAACTCTAAGTGCATAATTACATTTATATGATGGCAATTAAAAGTTAGTAACTCTGTGTTAGTCATTTGGAGACAGATGGAGGAGAGTAGATGGACAAAGGGGAGAAGTGAATATTCAGCCCAGTCAGTTTACATGTGGCCTTTTGTTTGCCCTGTGCATTAGTGTCTGTGTATGTGCGAATGGGCATGTGAATGGGTGAAGGGATGTCCACGTAAAATCACATACTAGTAATTGTAGCAGCTACAGCCCATGGGTAGTATCCTCCTGACACAAACACATGTACCCGCACATTTACAGTCTTAGCTAATGAATCCGTATTGGCATGTGGCATGACAGATACACCTAAGCATTAATTGAGATCATGAATCAAATAATAATGAACAAATCCTACCATGGATGGGTTAACTGCCCCAGCATTTTGAATATAATTTTTGTATTCATCTAGTCCCTTTATAGTTTCTTTTAACAGCACAACTGTTTGACATACAATTAGATGCAAAAAAGTAAAAAAAAAGTAAGAGGGAAAAAAGGAGGTGGAAACACTCCAAAAGAAAAAATCTCATTAATCAAAGCATTTTGTTAGTTTCCGGGAGACTCATATTTCATGGTGGAATCATTGATCAGTTTTGACCTTACAAATACAAACAAGAATCTTATAATTCCGAGCCTTGCAGAGGGCCATGCTTGTATGTTTCCTCCTGTCTGAGCTGAGCAGAAATGACCTCAGACCACACTGAGGTAAATTAAAATGGAAACCAGACCCAGAAAACAAAAAAGGTCTCTCAGAAATGATTTCTTGAGAGAGTAAAAACTAAAGAAGGAGCTTGCGAAACAAATTTCTTTTAGAGCTTGGTTGAACATTTTAATTGTTTATGGGAAGGACTTATGCACGACATATTAACTCACAAATGATATGCTGAAAACATTCTAGGTAACAGAAGGAGAACATATTAAGGCATAAAACACAAAGCCACCATGATCTGCACTCTTCAAACTGTTCTAGTCTAGATCTTAGTATTCATAGGCATGCATGACCAATTGTGTTGACACTGCAGGGTTGTCATCAATGTTTCTTTCCCAGCGATGGATTCAGAAGGTAATTGGCAGTGGGATTGGGATGTGAAATGGATTTTGGAGACAGCTATATGTATTACAGAGTGTGTGAGTGTGTGTGTGTGTGCGTGAGAGAGAAAGGAAACAGAGAGGGAGAGATTTGTCATACTTAAACCGATGGCTTTTAATGATTTCACTTGTGTGCATATGTGTATATTGACACTGACATGTTTAAGTATTACGATGCATGTGTATTTTTTTTACTTGTTTATTTCTTTGGTGTATCTGGTAGAATACATTACTAAGTCCTCCTACTCAAGTATTACTTTTACTGCACCAACGGTCCTGTCATTTTTACAACCAGCAACAGATTCTCAAATCAATTTACAGTTCTAGGTGTTGAAGAGAAAAACATTCAAATTTAGCTATTAGTCCATAATCATGATGCAACATCTATCTTCAGGCAAGCAGTGTTTTAGATACGACACATGCCTTTCATGTCGAGTACAGCAGTGCTTTTACTTTGACCTAAATTTCTGGATCTGACTCAAATGACATATGTCTACATTAATGCAATGATGTGCTGTGGAGAGGACAGGACTGACACTTACTCATGACTAATCACGATGAGCGGAATAACAATGGTGCAGGGCAGATGCGATGAACAAAGGGAGTGTGTCATCACACTCGATATGCCAAGGAAGCTACCTCAGTGAAGATGTTGCAAGCGTTGAGGGAGGGGTGGGGGTTGTGGATGGGTTAAGGGTTATGACCTCTCTCGGCGACCCGTTAGTCATCAGCACACTTAACCCCTCATTTTAACTGACCCCCTCCTTGTAGGTGAGCTCCCAGATGAATGGTGCTGCCAGCCTCTTTGATATACTGAAGCGGCAGTTGTTGAGAACAGAAAGTGTGGATAATTTATGGAGACATCGATTGAGGAAAAAGCTCTCCTTTTTTGTTGTCTGTGTTTGCAGTGTGCAAACAAGCACTGCGTGATTTAATTGATTTGATTGATTTAAACATTGTGCATCATAATGTCATTAACACATCAAGACATTTGTATAATTGCTGTAAACAAAAATTTCTTTTTTGTGCAGGCAACAGCAGGATTTATGAGAATCATCTTCATTTTGAGAAACACCAGGCCTAAGGAAATTACTAGAGTAAAACAAAGGCTTCACTGCGGTCTGTTTTATTTACAGTATAATGATGCCTAAAAATTCTATATGTGGATTTTCCAGGATCCTGGTTAAAGTCCAAATGAGAGGGAGAGGACAAATGTCGTCTTTCTATGCATTCAAGTTCAATGTTTATGTCAAATTGACAGAAGAGATTTTTATCAGTGAAAAGAAAAAAAGTGGGTGTTTGGAGATGTATCAAAAGTCCTCAGCTGCAGGCAGGGAACCAAGGCACAGTATCAATAAGGGATAACTAACAATCAAAGCACAGATGGTGTTTTGTAAGCAGTGGTAGCACTGAAGAATATGAACTACACATTTAGCAACTAAACTGACTAATGTTGACATTTGCAGGTACATTTTTAGCCGCACTTGCAGCACAGCTTTAGGGATTCTGTCAGTCTGTCTGTCTGTCACTTGGTCCATCTCTTTGGTGCAGACGGAAATATCTCAACAACTGATTGTTGGATTGTACAATGTCTTCCTCTGAAGACACTCCTGGTCTTCAGAGGACAAAGCAAACAACTTTGGTAATCCCCTGACCTTTTCTCTAGTGTCACAGTGAAGTTTGTGGTTCTAAGTGAGATGACTTGAAAAAGATCAGATGGACTGACACTAAATTGAGTGGAGACATGTAAATCATGATGCAAAGAATCATCCAATATTGATTAGTCATCCTTAATTAAGATCATTAATTCATCAGGTGCTTTGTCAGTTTATAAGAACTAAACGTCAGCTAGAAAGCTGTGTTGCAGACAGCTGTCTCGCTAAATGGTGACACTGGCTGTTTCATGCAAAGGAGTTTGGAATGAAATTATTTGAGAGGTTATATACAAAGAATTCCTCTGCCTGAGTAGCCAGGGATATAATAATACTATATGCACAGGCAGGGGGTGCTGTCATGAAACAGAAGAGAGCAAATGTATATGTTGTACAGGAAAAGAACACAAGAGAAAGAAATAAAAACTAAAGAAAATTGGTGATAAACCAGACTTTTGACTTTTATTTGTGAATTGGAAATTTAATGCAAATGAAACGAAGACACGGACACCCAATCAGCTTTGCTTCTATCTAAAACTGAATGATACCACGTCTGAAGTGAAAAGGACATAATTTTTATTCATTCCAATAACTCTTTCAACTGCATCCCCCCCCCCCCCCCCCCCCCACGTACAAAACTGCATTAGCATACTCTTATCTCTGTGGCTTATCGCAGCTCTTCCTGCCACAAACAGTCTGGAAATTGAATGAGCTACACTGACAATCATAATTCTAGGGTCATCTCCTCTGATCCACTCTTTTTTTTTTTTTTTTTTTTTTGCAAACACACGACACTAATCTCTAGCCACGTATTGCACCTTATGTATAAATCTAACCACTGTCTTATGTCTTCATCAGCATCCAATATGCTGGTACTCACCACCTGAAGAAATCCTTGCTGTGATGGAGGATGTTGTCCAAGTCGCCATTAGCATATGCAGAACTCTCTTCTGCTTACACAGTAGCATCTCCTGCCCTTTTCTCTCTCTCTCCTCCTTCCACTTCAGTGTTCATCTTCTCCACAGATGCTACCTTATTTCCATTTCAACTCGGTTATGTACATAATTCTGCATATTATCTCAGGCACAAGGGGCTAAGCACTGCAAAATCTGATCAGGTCTAAAAGTGAGAGTTTCATTTTTTTTGTGCTTGGAAAAAACACAGAATAAAGTTTGTTTTAAATTGTGAATTTTTAGTGTTTGTTATTTCCTTGTACGACTGTGACAAATGAATGGTTTTGGCAATGTCAAACGCCAAAATGTATCTCTAATCTTTTTGGGAAATCCTCAAAGAGTAGTTCCAAATTTACCCAACCCAACTTAACATTTGTAATCTCAAAAAACTGAGGTGAAACCTATTTTTGGATAACAAAAGCTCAATTGGTACATTCAAGCTAGTAGATGGAGGGCAATGTTTGAACAGTCGGCCCCATGTTGTAACTATAAATTAGGGATTTAAGTGAAATTGTGGATGATAAGATTTTCAGGGATGCGATAGACACCGCGAGGAGGAGGCTCAGGCTGATCGCGGCTGAAAATACGCTGAGATGATCTGCCTGTAATTGGGCTCCTAGCTGGACTGCTGAGCTGTCGCTGAGCCATTGAACACCGCCTGATGTTATTCATCCTCTCCTGCAAGAAACTGAGGAGGTTTCTTAATAGGAAAGATGGGAGGGACAGATGGAGGGATAAGGTGAAGTAGCACAGAATGTATGGAGAGGAAGAGGAGGTGAACATGTAGCGACTCAGATCCGTCATTAAAAAGATGCTGTCATACATAAATACATGCAAAGACATAGATATAATATATATGTCATATATTCCAAAAGGCATTCACTGGCTTTTTCGATTTTCCTTTGTTTATGTTTCAAACGATGTGGCAATACTGTATATACAACAGAAAGCCAATAAAGCAAGGCAAATTGAAATGAGGCAGATAGTGGGAGTCGGCAAATATAGCGTGAGATAGAGGGAGAATAAAGGAATACAGGATGAATGATGGAGAGAGAGCAGATAAAAACAGATGAGGTACAGCACAGGTGATGAAGAAGAGAGGAGAGAGTGAGTAACAGAGAAGATTCCTGAAAGTGACCAGTGAGAACAGCACAATGTCATTTTTGTTTGACCATGTTTGTCTGGGAAAATAGTTTATTTCGCCAACATTAGGTTTGCATTGTACAAAGCGAAGAAGAGTACAGCCCTCTTTATTTACCCAGTACACATCACTGAATTCTTTCTAACACTAACCCACTGTTCCCCGTCTTTCCAGGCCATCGCTTCATTTAGGCAGACGTAATTACTTCTATTGTGAAGAGCAACAGGTTGGACTGCAGACTTCAAAGGAAAAACTATTAGCTTTTTTTTTATCTGAGCTCTCTGTTTTGGTGAAAGACATAGAGACCTGCAGCAACTGTAGGGCCCTGTAACACAGAGCTACGATCTGTATCTGTATCTGTATCTCTTTATTCAGAAAAATATCCTGCACGCTTTGTACAGGCGGTGTGGGAGGCCTACTCTGTCCTCATTTTCTGTTTCACATTGTTAACTACTGCCATTTTGCAGACCTTTAAAGGTATGTTTAGCACAATATACAAGATAACATAACATTTTAAGCTTTTCCTGCACTTAACAACAAATCTGATGAAAAGTTATTAAGGATGAGCCTTGCTGAATGTCTGAGTATTAACCTATTTGCAACTTCATGTTTTTAGACTGTAGTCTATTTGTTTACATTTTGGCACCTGGATTACTCTGTTACTTGAGAAAAAGTCTGGATCTGGTGATTGTGAGAAAAGATCTGCAGTTATGAGGAGCACCTTTTCTCTCTGGTTGCTAAAAACGGTCTATGGATGTTTATCCTCAATGAAAAGAACAAATTCCTCTGATTGTCGCAGCAGCAGTGTGTATGAGGTGTATGTGTTATCACTGAAAAGAAGTAGTATGATATTTCTGTCAAATTGTGCCAGTCAACTGAGTTATATATATATATATATATATATATATATATATATATATAGCTGTAAATAACTTTTTTGTACATAGGCTACAAGTACTGTATAATTATCATCTGCTGAACTTTTATCATGTTCATACACTATCTGTGCCAACAACGTGTCTGCATTTCACTGAGAGAAGCATCCTCACTTGACTTGGCTCATGACCTGCTTGGGTACTCTGGACTCTGCTGTGCTGTTTACACCCGGGTTGCATTACGAAACTGTTTTCGTGCATAGCAGGCATGATACAGAGGTTGTGATTCGTTTCCTCTTTAATACACTGTCAGGACTACCAGTGCTTCTTTGTTTTAGCTTCACATGTCAACACTTGCCTTGAAAAACACTTTGCCGAAAGAAATGGCATCTAGCTTCAAAGTGGCAGTCATACAAGTGCCTGCACAAGCATATGCTTATAAGAAACTGATTACTATCATAAGTGGACTTCGCAGTGATCACCACCATTGATTCAGATTGTATCTGATAATTAACAATGAAAGAATTTCATCAAAAAAGGTCCACAGAGCAACACGGAAGATTGCATTGCCACACTTGTGTGCGAGAAGCCCTGACACTCTCTATTAGAATAATGAGTTTGTTTTGGCTGGATGCCATCAGTGTGTTGGGTTCAAATCCCTCCAGCTCCTGCTCTCCACCACAGTTTGTCTGGCCAGCCACCACTGAGCCCTCTCCAGTCATCAGACATTCTCTTTCTAGCTCACTACAAAGTCCCAGCCACGGCCACACCGCCAACATCAGCACCAGCTCACTGAAAAGGTCACGTTTAATGATCCAGACGTCACGTTGGAACAGGAACAGGCTTTGACAGGAAGTACAGAGTCCAGAGGTGAAACAGCGTTTGTGTCTGCATTCCTGGTGAATTTGAATTACTGCACATCTCAGTGCATTTATGTATCCATTTCTTAAGTGTATGTGATGTGGGTTACTGAGAGAAGCTTTTGGCGATGGCAGAGTCAGGCTGAGGTGAGCACGAGGGGAGACAATTGGTGGTTCCCAGAGCTTGGCTTACACTATGAATAAAGATGTTTGGCTTCCCAAATGCTCCCTAGAAATCTATTAATAATGCATCTCTACTAGCCAGTCATTCCCAGTGAATAAATGAGGAATACAGCAGCAAGGATGTAAAGGATATAGTGGGAAGCAGTGCAAACTGTTACCATTTTTTTTCTCTTTGCTCTTGCTCTATTCACCATCTTCTACTTTACATTTTTTGCTATAGGAACAAAGCCCTCTGCAATACTGGCCGGATTCACACAGCTCCACACTGACGGCACCGTTAGCACCAAACAGCAAGCACACAGTTCCCTGTTAAAGGAAGTTTAACCCTCCTCTCAGAGCTCCTGGTGGGTTTCAGGGAACGATGCTGGTTGCCTTCCTTCTGTAGTTCCAAGAGCCTCTTTTTGAATTCCGTGAGTCTCTAGCAGTGTGCAAATTGAAAAGGCTTGACTGTATGAAATGCTGATTTGCACTGATAAAGATTCTGCAGGCAGCTCTGCTTCAAATTCTGTACAAATAAAATCAGTTGTGGATGTTGTGGGGGAGTATACTTTTATTGGATTTGCATATTGAAATATTTATAAGTAATTAGCAAGGAAATATGCACACACACAGACATGCACACAGTGTTAATGACTCCCTGGCAGATTTATGGTGAACAGAGCAAAGGGGAGCCTCCTTGACCTCCATGAAGGGACAAATGGCCGCATTAGTGTCCATAAATTACAATACATACACACACATACAATTACACAGTGCAGCAGAAGACTTCGCCTTCCCAAGCTGCTTAAACGCACAGATGCATGTGTGTATGTCTACACACACAGCACCTCCCAGCTTATGGCACCATAATGACAAATGTATCACAAAATCCTCTCCACCCCACAAACACAATGCTCTTACATACAGTGTAGCGATCCACTACAGTGGCAAACTTGTGCTTGTGATACGGTAAAATAAACAGCTTTCTGATGTTTTCTCTCTCCTTAATTTCCATGCAAAGACTCATAAAAAGGACCTGACCAGAAGTTTTATTGATTACACTGTAGCCTCTCTAATGAGGGCTTTTACATCCTTATAGCAGCATGAAAAAACAAAAACGTGGCCCATGCTTCTAACTCTTTTGCACTTTTATTAAAATCTTTCATTGATTGATTCACAAGGCAAACATCTTCAAAGCTGTTTTTGGAAAGTGCACCTGGTCCCTAAAGAGTGCTTGTCTTAAAACCTATTGACCCAAGCAGAGATTCTGCAGTCCCTTATGGATTATGAATGTATCTTTTCGCAGTCAGGAGAAGCATTCAAAGCACGGATGAGAGTGTGAAGTGAGGATGTGTGGGTGGGATGGTAGAGAAGCTGATCAGGCTGTCATTTCAACTGTAGCTATATTCAAAATGCTTTTAAATCTCACAACAGATATAGATGTTTGAAGCATTAGTTTTCAGTTGCAGAAGTTTTTTTTTTTTTAAATTCCTCTCATGGGTTCCTTTGATCATTTTTTTTCTGGGAAGAGGTGGTGTTTTTAAAGAGAGGGTTTTAAACATGATAGTAAATGAACTGACTCAAAATCAGTAGTCATAATCAGGTCATAGTCAGGCCCCGTGCATCATTCATGGGAACCGAAATCCTAAAAGAAACTGTCAATAAAGAAAAGAGAAAAGGTGCAATAAACGGAGAGAGAAAGAGAGAACGAGTGAAATAAATAATAGATAAACTTGCTGCAGTCCACCATAGTGCTGTGTTTGAGTGAATTGTCCATTATTTCCCAAATTGGTTATCGGGCTGCATTGATTTTCCCACTGAGCCTCCCTCTGAGCTCCAGGTCGACCCACACAAGCTGTGCGCCCACTGCTTTGCTATTGAGCTTCTCGCCTGGATACCCAGGGCTTGACCAGCAGCCCACAGCGTCTCTCCCTGTGCTCAATCCATGTCCGTCACACTAGTGTACAATTGAGAAAAAACGTATATACTTTATCTCACTGATCACTGATTAGTCAATCTATTACACCTACTCCCCCACAGCCCCGACACCCTACCCAAACCTCATTTAGACTCCCTGAATGTATCAGTGTCTTAAAGATTGTAAGGAGGAGACTCAGTTTCTGCGAGCTCTAGGGAAAGGTCCCACAGAGTATGAAGCCAGAGTCACACGAGGCACGTCCGTCTGCAAGCCTATCAGCCAATCAGTCTATCCGTGTTGCTCTACACCTGATAGATACCTCTCAATAGATTCATTGTTCCTCCTCGCATCTCGTGCTTACTTTCACATTGGGCTGCTATAGATCTCAAGACTGAGCACCACGCTCAATCTCCACTCCATTAGAGTTTGTGGATGAGACAGGGATGAAAGGAGAGAAAGAAATAGAAGTGTGAGGGTAATGAATGAGAAGCTATAAACTCAGCATTATTGATACAGCCAGCCCCACTGCTGGTGTTTCACGCCCATGTCCACTCATCAAAAGCCAAACCTCACTCCCCTCTGTGACAAAATACACGCCAATTACCTACAAACACACACGGCCACAAATGGCAGTACAAAGAGTACACACACTAACCCCTTTGACTGGCTCGTAATCATCTAGTTGACGGACACAAGCTGGGAAGCAGCTGGATATAATAGGAAGCAGCTCAGAATTGAAAAGAAAGAAAGAAAGAAAGAAAGAACGAAAGAGAGAGAGAGAAAGAAAGGATGAATTGCTAGTCATTCTAAGCCACACCATATCCAGTACATGCTGAATATGTTGCATATACCTGACAGTGGTGTGTGTGCATACATGTGAATTCAGCTTTCATTGGTATGCACTGACATGGAGACAAAGCTAGGGTGCTCATTATAGCAGACATCAAGGTGATCTTTTCACTTAACTCTACCCTATCCATATGCACAAACACACACACAATTACTTATATGTACATATATATACAGCCCTGCCATTACAGCAACTCACAGCAGGGACGTGTCATTACACCATGTTAATAAGCCTGTGCAAACACACAATAAAACCAAAATTCCTTCTACAACCATAAAAAAACAAGGCTTTTGTGAACTCCATCTGGAGCAAAACAAAGAAAAGGGCCGCGAGACTGAAGAGCCCAGTGGCAAAAGTTAAGGAGATGTGACAGCTCTGGTCCATCATGCCTGACAGCAGACAGCTTCATTTAACAGAGTGAACTGGCTGCCTCTGATGCTTCTGCAAAATAGACCGTGTTATTGGATAATACTGTCTCTTTGTCAAATTTCACTCACAGTCCACAAAACACTCTGACAAGCGTGTGATCCCAGTATGCTGCGATCATCTGCTGAAGCTTTTTCGCGGACTATTTTTCAGACAGAAATCTTCCGAAGGACTTAGACTGAGGAAAATATTAGTTCAGTGTTTTTCTCAGGGACAGAAGTCATGGTAGTAGATAGAAATGGAGATCTGATTAAGAAGTTTATCTATCCTGCCTGATTTAATTGTTTGAATCATCATCAGTTTAATTCATTTATATTTAAAGATCCTCTTAATTTACAAATCAGCTCTTTCATGGGGCTTGAATGCATAATCAGCTTTTACTAGTCAAACTGTATAATAATTACACATAATCATAAGTTCATGGATACTCATTATGCATGTTACATCTGGTCTGAGAGCAGCAGATCTTAAATTTGGATAAACAATCTACTATAAGCACCTTGTCTGATCACAAACACTTATTCATCTCTAAAACAACTCTAATGAGATTTACTTTCCTTTCCACTTTTACTTTTCCCTTTCCCCCTCACCAGCTCAGTTACTATCACATCACATTATCATCACAAAAGACACCCCCTTGTAAGTGTTTTCAGTATTTTTCAAGAAAAGCCACGTGTCCTCATGCACCACACTGTCAGGAAAAGAGGGCAAAGACAAACCAAAGGGGGGTTTAAAGAGGGGAAGACGGAGGAGAGGATGCTGAAGCAAATTCCACACTCTTACCGTTGAAGCTGGTGAAGTTTCCCCAGTCGAGCAGGGAGCTGTTGAAGGAGGGCAATGAGACGTTGAAGAACGGATCAGTGGCGTTGGACGGGTTTCGGATGGTGTCGCTGAACAGGTTCATCTGCAGCAGGGTCTTTATCAGATAGCGCAGCATCTTGCCGCACAGAGGGACCTGCACTCCCCCCTACTGAAAGTCTCACTGGCTCTCACTCTCTATCTACCTGTCCTCATAAAAGTGTGAGTCTATTCACTGTCCACTGGGGACTAAATCTCCTTTGCCTCTGTGCTTGGTGTCAGGAAGAATTAAAGAGATGACGCCAAGTTGAATTCAACCATATCAAAATGTTCTTAAAAACTGGAAGAAAAAAAGTAAAGTA
Organism: Xiphias gladius; assembly: GCF_016859285.1. NCBI lineage: Eukaryota > Metazoa > Chordata > Actinopteri > Istiophoriformes > Xiphiidae > Xiphias > Xiphias gladius. The sequence continues at coordinate 25,353,141 of NC_053416.1, read as the reverse complement.
AAGAGATCAAGCTCAAATGATTAATTGGTTCTTGATGTCAGACTGAGTTGGGGGGGCCCCTTGCTGTGATTCCCTCCAGTTCCTTCCCTGCATCGGATTGTTCCTTCCTCCCTGTTTCTTTTGTTCTGGGATCACATAACTTCACACGCTGTCTGCCACTACACAAAAAAACAGCCTCTCGCCGGTGTAAAAGAATCCAGCAATGTGATGATGACCCCTTCGGATTTGCTGCTCTCCTCTCTCCAACCCCTCCCCCTGGCTCCTCCTGTGTCCCTCCCTCCCTCTCTTGCTCTCCTCCTCTCTCTCTTTCTCTCTCTGTGATGGGGTCCCGAGGGGTCCAGAGGAGAGAGAGCGAGAGCAGGTGCTGTTGGCAATAAATGTTTAATTATTAGATTAATAATCATCCCAGGAGGCTCTAAATCAGGTTGGTGGAGAATAGGGGGAGAATAGACTTACTGTCACTGTCCTAACCATGAACTACATGCATGCACATAGGTAATCTCATATACATAAATGCATGCATATAATATGTGTAAGACAAACAAACATGGGACAAGCCAAACTCTTTCTGTGTCAATTGTCCCTGTGTTTGTTTACCCACTGTCACGCTTTCTCTACACAGATTGCATCTCAATATCTTTATGAAAAAGTTCCAATACTCAATTTTCTTTCAATTGTCTTTTTTGATGCAAACTGAAGTTTGCATCTGACTTGATTTGTTCCTAAAACTAATCTGACTGCTACTCGGGAAAGAGGGTAGGACAGAGGAGAGGACGCTGAAGCAAATTCCACACAACTTTATCATTGAAGCCGGTGAAGTTTCCTCAGTTTCCTCCTTTTTCAAGTTGAGTCCAAACATCCTGAAACTGCAAAAATAAAAAAAATCTTAAATCTCAAGGCAAAATGTATTTTCACTCACTCCACATACAATACTCAGTATAGAGTGGAACGAAATTGCATTCTTTCAGATCTACAGTGTACACCATAACAGATACAATAAAAAACAGAAAACAAAGACGGTAAAGTGCAAGCAGTACTAAGTTGAGTATACTGCAGTGAATGAAAAGAAAGGATGTGCTTGGTTTCACTTGAAAACAGTCAAATGTTCTAATGGATAAAAATGGACTCCACTCCTTGCTTTTAAGCCTAAAAATAAATGCATTTTGAATTAATTCAGTTCAAGAAAAAGTCTTAAACGTCATGGCATGGGTTAAAAAAAAGCAGGTATAGTTACTCCTTAAAGCCATTATATTCAATACACATGCTAATCAGGAAAATAGCAGGAAACACATAATAACACACAGTAAAGTAATAGCTTTTAAGCAATAGCTGAATTAATTATTAATTAAATGAAGCTTGTGTAGCTTAGTTAATGTTTAGTTCAGTTTCCAAAAACTCAAGCTTATGAGCTGTACCAAACTGCCATGACTGCAGGGCTGCCGTATTATTGGGTGTGGCAGCATTTTTGTCAAAACCCTGTAAATATTTAGGAGATTGCATAAGTGTGTGCATGCCTGTGTGTGCGCGTGCATATGGATGAAAGAAATTTACCCGCATACCTTCAATCATGCTGAAGTATGCTATATGCATAGTCTACATATCACCATTGACATGCATGTGCAATCGTAGCAGTATGGTCGCATGTGGCTCCTGGAGGCCCAGCTGACAGTCTCAGTGTGACTCCTATTAATGATGCCCGTCCTCCATCAGGACCTTGTCCTCCTGCTCCATCACTGTGACAATGGGAGCCGTCCCGCCGACAAACTTGCCGTGACGACCCCTGTCCCGTGCCCTATTCCTGGGGGTTGTTTCCGGTCCCCCCTCATTTTAGAGGGTCTTCCATTCATGGGGCATCTGTGCCAGCTATAGCCACACATACAGCACTAATGAGTGCACAATATGGGCATGGTATGGACCATGGGCCAGTTGTGTAAAATCCATGTTTGAAACCAATGACAGGCTGGATTGTGTGTGAGAGTCATGTTATCTTGTCAGCATGTTCTAGCCATTTCACATAGGTGTGCTTAAAAGTGTTTCAGTAATGGGAGAGGATGTACAAGCTCATATAGAGGAAAAAATTCTGTCTCTGTCTAAAACAGCATGACTGCAGCACTTAAGATGCACTGTATTTCTTCATCTACTCAAAAAGTGTCCGACCCATATGCATGCACACACAGTAATTCCTCAATCAATCCCCTCAAAAGCAGGCTTTCCACCTCCACAGCCAGGGCTCTAGCAGGGTGATTAACAGTCTCAGAGGGAAACTCTCCCCATATAAAGTCAGGTTACATTGTGTGGGAAAAGTTGATGTGTATTACAGCTAAGAAATAAGTAGATACCGACAGACAACCTAATATTTTCCCTTTGTTTTTAGTTTTTCTGCACAGATCAAGACCTGAACAACAAAACTGCATTAACTTTTGGGTTATTCTTTTCAAAGCAAGCTGACAACCTGCAACCCAGTTTACTGCCTGCTATTTCCTGGATACTCTGGACAAATATTCATCCAAAGATTTTATATTGTCCAATAGATGAGCTGGCATGTAACACTTGCCACTTTTTGGCAAGAAAACAATAAATAATCACAGCACTACTGTAACCTGATAACAATGTGTTGGCATTGCACATGGTGATGATGTTGTTGCAATTATCTTCAACACCAAATGGCCTTTTTTATTTCTGTAATAAACTAGCCATAATGAGGCAGTGGTGAAGTGCCACTGCAAAGATATGTGTATGATTGCACGCTCCACAGTTTCTCTCCTCAGCCACTCATAATTCTCAGTAATGACTCTGCTTGGCCATGTAATATGCCATCATGCTGGCCATGCTTTTGATGAATACACTGTCATCTCTGCAGTGTAAACCAAGCACATTTAGGAAAATGCTGTTTTACATATATCAATCCATTTTTGTTTTTTTAAAGCTTCTTTGTCTGATGTGGTATTCTTTGAAGGTCTTTGTACCTTCATGTATGCTTCCATCCATGTGCACAGGTGTTACATTACACAGCACATGTACCTGTGTACATGTTGTTCTTCAAAATAACCTCCATGGCCATAGTATTTGGATGTTGCAGTGTAACAATAATAGTATTAACTATAGTATAAGTTAGTGAATATGTCACTTGTTTTCAATATTGGATATTTTTTATTTAATAGTTGAGTGGAGAATAGCGGGTGTCTGCATGGTGACCTTTTGTTTTGTTAGAGGTGCTTTTGTCAGTGATATGAGGACCTCTGTATGAAGCATGAAACCAAATTTCATGCAAATCCATCAAACAGAGGGATGAACTGTGGCACACTGAGTGTTTTGGCCTTTCATACAAATGTTAATGCAGAGATGGATGCAGATGGGTCATTAATGTCAACATCCTGTTGGATGGATGCCTTTGTCCCGCTATGACACTCTTTACCAGTTCCAAGCCTTTTAACATTCCCACACAGGTCTAACAAAAGAAACATATCAGTTGAAATCTCTCATATCAGCATGAATCCTTGAGTCAATACTTGTAGCTATTTTTGACTCACATTTACATCTAGATGGATACAGAATCAGAGCAAAACTCTGGTTTATAATAAAACAAGTAAAGCAAGCATAGTAATAATCACAACAGAAATGTCTTATTCTCTTTTTATTTTTTCTTCACTTGTTCATACTCAACTAAGTATTATTTTATTATTATTATGATTATTCTACTGTTTATATTCTCAGTATATCAGTGTTGGCTGTTCAACGTGAAATTTAAGAGTACTTAAAGGTAAATTTGTGATTTGGGGCTATAATGGAAATTGAATTTGGCTAGCTAATTAGTTAGTAGGCTGTAGTACTAGAACTGCTTAGCAAGACTAACAGTCTACAACCATGCTAGCAGAGCTGCGATGCTGCACTTTGGCAGAGCAGTGCTTTGAGCTAAATGCTAATGTCAGCATCCTAACATGCTCACAATGACATTACCACCATACTGATCTTTAGCGGGTATAGTGTTTACCATGCTCACCCTCTTAGTTTGTAAAACTAAAATGCCTCCTCCCCTACTTTGAGTGAATACATTGCAAGATCCTGCATTGGGCAACAGGTTGATAGCAAAATGTTTACTGTAGGCGAGAAACATTTTTCCTTTCCCACAGTGCTTCTGACGATTAGCCAGCCTCTAATAAACAGGAAGCACAGCCCACATCTATTGACAGAACCTTACATGTTGTAAAGCTGCTAGACAACTGTATTAAATAGAAAGATTCTTGTTCTTGTCTTTTATTTGTGGGTCACTGTAGCCAACAATGCTATTTGCATCCTGGGTGGATATAGCCGATGTGGCTATTTACACCCTGGTTTTAGGCTCTCCTGGACCACTTAAATGAGTCACATAGGAGAAGTTCTGGCAGAAAGGCTTCCTAACAAGTGGTTAGTTTTGTGAAAGAGTCTATTTGAACCCAACCCATGATCTTTTCCTAAATCTGACCAAGTAGTTTTGTTGCCTAACCTAACCAAACTGTGACTGAAAACTGAATATAACAATAGAAAAGAAAAAAAAAAACAAAAAAAAAAAACAATTGAATATAATGAGTCAACTAAGTCTAAAAATGAGTCAATATCAACATTTGATTTCACACAGGAGTCAAAACCCAGTCTCCTGGGTTAAAGTCCTGTGCTCATCCACCTTGACCTCTTCCCTATGCAGAATTTGTTGCTCTTTATACTTTCTCACCTGACTTCCTAAAGCCTTTCTGCGAGAAAGCGACGTTTAATAAGCGCCTCACGGCAGCAGACGTTTAGACCACCACTTGGCATATGGCACTTATTAGATTGCAACAACTTTGCACCGTCCTGTATGCCGTTTTTTAACGAAAACACACCTGGTGAGTCATCACTTAGGGAGTCATCACCCTTTAACAACTGGATAGTTGTATTTTGCATTTGCATTTTTAAGTTTAACTTCTTTGTAATTAAGTTACAGATCACAGAGAGACATTAACAGTCCAGGGATAACGCTGCTTAAAAATATTTGAAACTGCATCTTTACTGAAGGATCTGTATAAAATCATGCTACAGCTATGACCATTTTAGATTCATTAAACTTGAATTAGGACTGGCTCCCCAGGCCCATGCATGTTTCATGAATCGCACTTTGCTTTATTTTGCACATTTCATCAAGAACATTTTCTTTCTAAAAACTATGAACATGATAATGCACCAGGTTAATTTTTCCTGTCAGTGTGTTAATAGATATAAAAGCTTGTGCTACTGCCTGGGGAGCTTTACCTCTTGCTCAGGAGAACACATCACAACGTAAAGGGTCCTAATTTTACATGTAATGTCCAAAGAAAACTCTTGCCTCATTGTAGCAGCTCATTGTAATGTCAGCTGCTTTCCCTGTCAGTGCAATTGACTGAGTGTGAGTCCTATTCCCCTGGATGAGTGTCAGCTGAGATGAAGTGTGGTTAATGTCTGACTTGTCCTGAGCAGCGAGACGTGATTGCTGCCAGCACTTGCAGTCAGACGGGCATCAGAATGGTAACAATTTGCCACTAGACGCCACACGGCACCAGAGTGGAACATCTGTGCCCGGGTCTGGGTGTGTGCACTTCTGGGGTCTGCTGCTGCAGTTTGCCCCCATGGGAACCTCTGAGCTGGTGCAAAGACAGACAGATGCATCCCCAACCCCTCTCTCCCAGCTGGATAGTGGAAGGCTAAAGGCGGCAAGCCGCCAGATTCAGCATCTCTTCTAGGCTGCAGGTGTATGATGCTCCCCCCTCAGTCTTTGCCTCCTGCACTTATACATTCACAACCACCATCAGGAAATTTTTGGCAATAAATATTATGTGCCACTGACCTACACTGACAAGCAGTTGGCAGGGTCCATCATTAGAACTTGGTGTTCCCTACTGCTCTTATGCCAAACAGCCATAATTGGTGCCTCTTTCCTCCACATTTAGTGCGCAGGCCAGAAGGACAGGCCCCCTGAGCAGAATGGCTGCTGTCTCGCTCTGGGGCACTGTGTCCAATCATGCCTCTCACAAACTGGCTCTTCAGGAAACCCTGCAGCTGATTTCCTTTTTTCCTCCAATTGCCTCATAACTTCAAAGCCAGCTTCAAAGCATTTGGACTGCCCGCTATTGTGGTTGAAACTGAGACAACCATGCCCCTTTAAGAGCAGGAGAAACCCTTGTGTGTAATCTAGATATATTTCTTCTCATTGACAGTCATATAGCAGGAAGCGTATCTGGAAGTGACAGAGCCAATATGCTTATTCAGGGGATTATCTGATCTCCAGAGGCCTAAGTTACATACGGGGCCACGAGGGGAGGAAGTTAAACAAAGCACTAGCTGCACCCCTCATCCCGACTATCTAAACCCTGGGCAAACTCTGGGTAATTGCACAACAAAAGCACAATTAACCACGACTCCATGGATATCAAGTAGGAAAAGATGGATCTGTCATTTATCCCATCAGACATTTGCATCTCATGAATTCCCCTCCACAGACCTTTTCATATCAATTTCATTCTATTACTATTTTCATACTATTTTATTTTCAGATGAATGCAGATAAATGCAAAGTACTCATTTAAATATGCATTAGTATTATGACCAGCCCCACCTCCCCACATGAAGGTGGTAATTTTGGTAAACCCCAGACCATGTCTGCTCCCTTGGGTTAGACTCCTCCAGTCCTTTGGCGGAGCACTGCCATTTTCAAGTGCCTCTTGGAGACTGACCCTTTGCTCCGTGCTGCAGCAAGACTTTGATGTGACTTGCTTGGAAAAGACCTTGCGCCATTCAACAAGATTGGTTCACATTCTCACAATCAGCACGTGTGGACCTTCGGAACACTGGAGTTCATTCCAATCAGCGTTGGAGAGAGAAAATACTGCGGTACAAGAGTGAAGATGTCTGCGTCATATTGATTGGCACTAAAAAAGATGAGGTATTTGTCAGCCTCAGATTTTGAAGGAGGAGAAAACTTCTAAGCTTGATTGCTTTCCCACAGTGCTCTGCGCAGCAGACAGCCAACTTCAAAGAGGCCATGCATTCCAGGGGAAAATCAATGGCAAATGCCAGTCACGGCTTAATAAATGCTTTAACCAGGATTCACCTGGAGAGATTTAGCCATCTTTGCTGTCATGTTCCACAGCATGTTATCTGATGAATCTGAAAATCTCAAAAATGTAATCTCATCCAGGAAATGCCGTAAAAGTGGTACAATACTAAAATAAAGAAGGAAAATTGTTGGACTGGTTTGGATGTCCCACATTAGTGGTTCTATGTCATCTCATCCTCATTTTTGTAATATTCATCAGCAGCGTTCCCAATAAGCCATGTCACACTAACCATCCATCTTGTCAGTCAGAAAAAAATGAAGCTGAAATAGATTTGACAGTGGTGGCAAATGATGTTAGATGCATAGACTTTTCTATGGTTTGATGGTTTCGGCCAATTCTACCTGAGAGGGAGTGTATTAAAGTGTATTTTAGTAAGTTAGATGAATACATGTAAGAGCATTACAGATTGAAAACCTATGTACTTTTACATGCATACCCACTGAAGTGTGTCCTGGCTGTTATGCCCTAAAGCCTGCTAAAACAACTGCATCACACACCAGCGGCTACTACCCCGCCTCTTCCCTAAGTGCCGGTGCAGGCCGGACAGCTGGGCCTGGGCCCCCTCCATCCCCGCCTGCTTCTCCCTCTTTGTGAGGCTGATGAGCCAGGCACTGTAACAGGTAGACTCCCCAGGTGCGGCGACCCCCTCCCAGATCACTAAGCTATTGCACCCCAGCTCAACAAAGCTGAGCTTAATTAGCCAAGGGGGTGGGCTGCTACTGGCCAATAATGAGCTGTAGTAAGAGTAATGTCATAGCATGGAGGGATGTGGAAGTGGGGGTCCGAGGGTCTTTTTTTTTTGGCTGTGAATTATGGATTTTAACCATCTGGCCATGCAGGAGGGGTGGGGAGAGGAAAATGATATGTCTGACGGGTGACTCTAACAAAGATGTGGCAAGAGAGGGGAGTGTCCAAGATCACAAGCTGAATTATAGCAAGCGTGACTGGACTATTGTGTGCCGTGATGGGTTGGTTATTCACAGCTGGGGCAACCCAAATTGTTCTTTTATATTCTTTTATTCTCCTTTATTGAAGCCAGAGGGGCTTGGAAAATGATTAACAGACAGCACAACAAGACAGACCCACTGTCCGCCTTTCCCTCTCAATTTAGTTCCCATCCATTTATTTTCACCACTGTCTATGTGATGCAAATGCTCAGGCCTTGCTTGGTTAGGTGTGCCATCACTGGTCAGGCCCCAGAAAATTGGTTGGAATAACACAGCAAGTGCAGCATGAGATCCAAAACCGAGAGGTTTCTTTTAACGTCTGTTTTTATAGAAAACTTCATAATTTGGAATTTCTCTGCCTGAGACATTTTTCAGAAGTAATTTGAACTTTTTTGCCTATAACTTTTCAGAACTCTCTCAGCAACTTTAGTTGTCCATTATCAGGTTTTCAATGTAGTATTCTTCACATCTACAGTCATCTAAGATGATACTTGGCATATGCCCATACCACTTAGAACAACAAGAACTGCGGTGCCAGCCAAGACCCACCATTCTCCACGCTCAACCCCCTCCTCCTGATATGATTCTCTGTTATGCTTCTTCCACCTGGTGTCCATTTTGTAGTCCACCTACTTTGGCCCTTAGGGGGGGTCGGGAGCAAGAAAAACCAGGGCTAGCTTAACAAAACCTCTCAAAGGACACCAGTCCCTCCTGCCACTCCATAAACCCAGCTAGATGGAGTTTTCATGGCAATTAGGGTGAAGAGATGAGTGGCTCATTTCCAGGTACCCACTGGCCTTCCTCTGCCACTGGTACCAACATTCTAAAATCTTTCACACTGAAGCCATTAGCACAGCTAGTCCGCTGGCAAGGACTAATTGTTTGCCTCTAAGGAAGTGACAGTGATTCTAATGGTGATGCCGTCATTTAGAGGCTCTTGAGATCAGAGATAGTTGCTTTACAATGACCAGAGGTGTTCAGGTCAGGCATATGTTTTTACGGGGAAAGTTTCAGATGCTGTTGCTGGATGTTTGTGTAAACCTGCTAAAAACTTTGATCTAACTACTTTAAATGACCCAGTTCTGGGTAAGTTCCATTACACTTCCAAAGGACTTTAAACTTTACTCGAAAAATTAGATAACTACTACAAACATCTTGGATATGTAACTGCTGATATGTAATTGCTAAGTTAATGAAAAAAAACAATTCACACTTTTTCACAGAATTCAGAATCATAAAAAAAATCACATTTAATTACAGATTCTGTTTTCCTCAGGAAATAAACAGTTTATTCGTATTGTTCCCTGTTATTATTACGGTTTGAGCTATGTCGGCATTTGGACAAGATCTCAAGGAAGACATCAGTCATGTCTGATACCCACTGTTCAGCAGGGGGTATCAGAATGTTAAATCTCTGGCATGATATGTAAAAAATGCTACAAACATTGTTAGTGTCTTTATTCTTACAGATGAATAATTTCCTCAAGTTAATAGTTAAACCAAGCGGGTAAACCTCTTAAAGTGTTCATGATTTCTTCAGCAGCAGAGGGGATGACACTGTCACTGAACAAAGCCTATTTTTAGAAAGTTGATAAAAGCTAAAAGTTGAATTCTGACATTCATGGTTGCTGTCAGTTTTGAGTTTACAAACTTTTATTATATAATCAAAATGCACTTCTAATAGGTTCAGTTACAAAATATGCACTTAAAGCATCAACTATTATTTCCAGACTTGAGTTTTTATACAGTCCAATCCTAACTCTGTCAAAGTTTAAAATCTTCCTCAGACCTACTTCTCTTTATAAACATTTTTGTCTTTGTGATTGGAATATTATTAATATGTGAAATCCATAAAAGATAATGACTTTTGCCAGGATTAACTTTTTCATAACAAGAGAAATCAGTTCTGTGGGGATGACCAGAATGCCTCGAAGCATCCAAGCTGCTACTGTTGCCATGGTAATCATCATAGAATCAGTATTTGAATACTCTGTGTTTTATTTAATGGAACCCCCCCCCCCCAGAAAAAAATAGCCCATTAAATAAGAAATAGTGATCCAACATTATTCAGTATGCACCAGCATTAATTATTGCTAGTTTTTGTAAGACAAGGACATTTTATCTTAATCTTAGTGATCTTTGTGCTTCAGTCACAGTTCTCATCTAACATTACCAGCACTGACACTGGGACAGGCTTACAAGTCACAACTACACTAACAAGATGTTGAAGAAGTCAAGCGTCTGGAAGAACGTCCAAATTTGCAAAGATGACCCCCAAAAATTGAGTGCCAGATATGCCAAAGGAACGTGGCATATCAAAAATTTACAATTAGTTTGGCAAATCATCTGATAAATGTGAGTAACAGCTGAGCTGTCTTGCAAATGCTAAAATTTTCTCTTTTTCTGGTGTGGTTGATTTTAGTTATGCATGTTACCAAATTATAACACTCAAGTCGAATTTTGAATTTTTGAATATTTGCGGGTAATTCTCATTGAAGCTTTGATGCCCCAAAGATGGTATTCGGGACAGTTCTGGTTGAAGAAAAGATCTTGTCAGCCTTATAGCAGTTAGTATGTTATCTCTTTAAACTCTTAACAATACAAGCCAGCAACCCCTGCTTGTTTATCCTTTGAAAGCTCATGTGTTTATCTAACCAAGCCATGACTGATTACTGTTCATTGGAAGGGGCAGCCCTTTAATTAGTCAGGGCTCTCTGGGGAGCCATTACCATGGGGGAATCTTGCCCCTCTTTATTAGCCAATTTTAAAATTGCCTAAGAAAAGAGACAGGGAGAGGCAATTTGGTTTCCACAGACAGGACACCAGCTCCTGTGAATATGCACGCTGGGATGTGGGCTGCGGAGTAGTTGGAGGGTGTGGGGACAAGTGACAGGGGTGATAGATGACCCTGGCCAGGCATCATCTGGGGTCCCTCACAGGGTAACAAAAGGAGATTCAAGTTCCAAAGGACTGGGAGATGAGAAAACAATTCTGATGAAAAGGAGATAAAGAGTTCGGAATGACTGACAGTATTCCTGTCCATCACATGTATAAGCAGGATAAGCTTAAAGAAAAACTTGAGCCTGACGCTCAAAAGCTACAGAAGAATTTCTCTGGACCTCACAAGGATTCAGTGTTGTGCCCAAGGCCATTTAGGTAGGTCAGATGCCTGCCAACACTGGTGTGTGAACCAGGGCCCCCTTGGTAAGGGAGGATCTCAGCACTTCAGCACGTCACCCCAATACACAAGATTATCATAAAAAACAATCCACAGTGAACTCTTATCCATAGAATAATGAACAAATGATTGCATTAGAAATAAACTATGGTGGTAATGATCATTTCTTCCAAAAATTAAGTCATTCCTGTCAAAGTCAGCCTTTTCTCTTGTACCAAAGTTACAGAAGGGTGAACCCAACAATGTGCAGACACTAATTCCTGCCAAGGACAGACTTGATCTCTTCCAATTTCATCCCTACACCTCTTTGAAAGCTACTTTAATTAAAAGTCACAGTGGAAAATGAACACATTTCACTCCACAACTCTGTCCGTCTCATACTTTTTTTCTCCCTCTCTCTCCTTGAGTCAGTTTTCATAAGTCTACCATTGTTCCCCAACTCAGCTGCTCATTTCAAATGATGTCAAATCAAGAGGCACATCACAGGAGCTGACTAATTACCAGCGCTGATGCATGTATTTTAGCCATCTTGTTTGGAAATAGAGAGATTAAGGCATGGAGAGACATATGTTGTCAAGTGTCGACCTTGGAGAGACCGGAGACTCATAGTTCCATGCTGAAGTGGCTTCAGTGGTATATGAAGCCCCTCAGACAACTCCCGAATGCAATTACAGCAGGGGATTATGTCCCTTACTCCACAGTAGGATAAACTCAAACTGGTCACAGTGTGTGTTTAAGTGTATGTTTTTTTTGTGCATTTGGAAGTGGAAGGGATTGTTATTGGCAGCCGATCCCCCTTCACACCCTCTGTTTTGGGGCTGTTTCATTATGCAGGCCTTCTATCCTTTTTCTGTTCGGGCAGCCTGAAAAAAACAGTGCAGGGTATTAAATATAGTTTACAGATCATTGTTGGATGTTTTTGTCAAAAGGACTTTCAGATTCTGTTTTGAGTGATGACAGGTTGTTTCCGATGTTTATCAGACAAAACTACTCATCTATTAAATAACTTTTTTTCTACAGCAAGACTGGAAGTGCTGTGATACTTCTGCATGGCACAGCAGCATACCCTTTGTCCCCTTTAGTGTCGTCAGTGCTGAAATGAAAGGAAGAAATATTTTACTTAAAAAAAAATACCTTTTAATACCTTACATGGCAAGTCTGCATTCTCAAAATGGTTTAAATATTTCAGTCTAATCTAGAAGTAAATATCTGAATATTCATTTTTATCATTATGAAAAATGTGAAGGAGACAAACGTTGGTTTTACATTTTCAGATTAAATACGAAAGACAGATTTTAGATGAAAATACTGCATGAATGTCTGTCATATATACATCCTTCAGAGACATCTGAAAGTAGAGATCCATCGTACAACAGAATTTGCTTCAGCCAAAATTCAGCCAAAACCATAAGTGAAATTGTAATCTTTAAGATGCTAAACTTTCTTCTGCTGCACTGATAATATCCAGTGAGGGTGTGCCATCTTTTAGGTACATGAACTTTAATTCAGAGAGTCTTTGTCGCTTTGTCCAAATTTCACTGTTCCAAGAGAAAATGTAGAATGTCTTAATGCTAAAGTGTATGCTTTTGCTACACTTAAAAAGTGTAGTCCTCTGATTTATCATTGCACTCCAGTAACATTGTCAGACTCACGATGGACAGCTTTTTAAAAAAAGGATCAGAATCGATGCAGCAGAACCAGTGGTATATTTTTTACTCCACACATTCTTCTTCCTCATCAAAACCTGGAACCTGCATTACCCACAATGCAACTCAACCATCAACACTTCAAATGGAGATACGGGTGCGCTATGCAAGTAGTAGTAGCTAATGTAGCCTGGAGCCTGCGGCATAAAGCAGAGATGAGGAGCAGGATATAGAGGGCTGGTAAACTTTTTTTACTTTGCAAACTCTTCAGCCCAAACCAACGCTGACTCAAGGCATCACTTGAGAACATTTATCACGCTTCGCACAGCTCCCTCTGGATGCAGAAAATCCTTTATACAACTTTTTTCACATATGCAATAAAACTCCGAAACAAATGTAAACAGATTTTAATGGGTCAAATTGATGGAGTTCCCCTTTTTAGGCCTTTTAAGACTTGGGTTCAGTTTCCATCGAGCCTATAAGGTTCAAGTCTTTGTTTTATTTAATGGGTCCATTGATCAGATATATCTGCTAAATATCACTGAAATAGATCCAAATCAAGTGCTTGCCCACTTCATTGTACTGCTGCTGTTATATAAATGAAACTGAAACTAAACACTTTTTCTGTGGCTCAGCAGGTCACTCGTTCTCAAAGCCTTAGGTGTTTTAATGGAGCACAGTGGGGCGATTTTGACAGCTGTCATTCCGGGATCTGGATTTATAGCTGATAGGCTGCCTAGATCAAAATGTCTGGATTTGCCTGCTGTGCGTCATCAGTTACGTTACGTTACTTTCAGGGTAGCCTCATTGTTTATCATCATGGGCTCACTTTAACATCGAGTCACTGACTGGTTACTCAAGATTGATTCTTCCATGGCGGTGTGAGCGAATGAACTGGTGGGAAAAGCGTAAAAACAGCAGGTTATGGAGAGTCAGCCCCCAGCAGCGTGTCCTTCTACAATCTGTCTGTAGTCGCCTCTCAGCATCAGGTGTTTAGTGTAGTTTGAAAAGTGTGTTTTTTTAACAAGGTAAGGGGCACACTGGGCATCAGTAACAGTCTCTTGAAAACAAAATATTTCCTCCTCCTATTTGGCGCCCCTCCGGCTGACAGGGCTATCACAACGAAGCTGGAGGGAAAGGTACTCTCTCTCATTCTCCTTTTCTTTCCTTAGCTACCGAGGGGTCACATGTGCGGCTGCATTCAAGGGGCATTAGTGCTCCATGATAATCAAAGGCTGAGTATAGAGAGGGAGGGAAGCAGGGATATAAAGGGACTCAGTTGGGTGCCAAAGCAGCCCCCTCTGCACCCAGTGCCTTTTAATTAGGCTCACAGCAGGGATACTGCACCGACACACACGCCGCTCATCACTCACACACAGATGCACGCACGTACCCATATAAACTGACAGTTACATATATTTTTCTGCCTCATTATTCCAGTGTATGTGTCATCTCCATTTTCTGTTAAATTGGGGGTCTGGATGTCGCAACTTCTGTCCCAGGAGTTGGCAGGGGAGCAAAGGGGGTGTGTTCTGATGTTCTGTGACCCTTTCTTTTCAGGTAACCCTGCTATGTCGTGAGCCTTTTGTCTAACAAAGGGATTATACGTAGATGTCATATATGTTCAGTGGCATCAATTTATAACCTTTAAAGTATCACGGAGCCTCTGTATCAAAAATCTGCATCCCAAATATTTGAAACTACATGTTTTAATTTTAATTGCAGAGGACAAAGAGGAGAAGTGGTGATTAACATATTATTATTTCTTCAGTATTCAATCAGTTATTACATGGCAACAAGATATTGTTATTTGGACAAGATGTTAAAATAATTACATGCTGATGAATCACACAGCTTTAAGCTGGACATTGTTTCTGAGTTCATCTCATGCTTTTTGTGTGCTGATTTCTGGAAGTTTGCGTTGCATGTTTGTTAAATAATAAATCAATAAAAATTGTAGATCACATCAACAAGAATTCCTCATTTTTCCAAACTAAAAAAATCCAAAACAACTAAAGCAGGTGTTATAAATCTGTAATACTGAAGGGGGAAAACAATACATTGTCATTTGCATTCATCAAACTATCACAGCTGCATAATTCCAAGCATAAACTTTACTGTCCTCACTCATTAGATTTATTGACATGGTCATTTTTTGAAACAGAGGCACTGAAATGTAGCTTGCCATCTGCCTGGACTCCTCTGTTTGCTGACTTTTGGTCAGTGATCTTTAACCTTGCATGGACATGTCATGACACCAAAAGTCAACCCGATACAATAGGCTCTAAAAAAATAAACTCATAATTGTTAAAAACATTCAAACTAACTGGATAGTGTTGGATCAAAAACCTTTCGTCTCCATTCTGTGAGAAAAGACATTCCTTGACCATGAACAAACTATGAAATTTTGGATTATCTTTCAGTTGGTTTTTGATTAGAACTGTGGTATGTTTGATTGGTACTGTGATTTTTACATGCCGGGTGCACAATTCATATGAGTATACTGTATATCAGTTGAGGAGTGATGACAGTGAATTACTAAGCAGGAAATGGAGGGAGGAGGGTCTATGATACCTGAAGGTCAACAATGATACAGTCTTATCCATTTCATTTTAGTCACATTAAGGAAGGACTTAATATGATCATCAAGGATCTCATCAGAACCTGATGTATGTGTGTGATTATAGTGCATAATTGCAGGCCATGTCTATTACTCAGTCATTGGCCCTATTTGTACTTGCAATTGCAGAACAGTGTGTGCAGCAGAATATGCCTGCTAATAAACTTTAGTTGGCTGCAAAATGTTTCCCAGCACTGTATTTCACCTGTGAACACTTAAGACAATGAGCTCATTTATGATTTATTTATTATCAAGTTATTTTCTAGCATGAGTTTTGTGATTAGTTACATCATCAGAGTTATTACTAATATCTCACTAAAATTACTGAAGCTGTTATAATGACTTGACACTATACTGAATGCCAAAACATTGAGCTGATTTAGGACTTTTACTAAAGGTATGAACAGTCCCTTAGTCCAAACATTCTTGTGTTTAATTAACTCCATTGCAACTTAATTAATACTGACATGCTGTTGCTGAGTGCAGTCGAAAGATTCTGTGTCCCATTGTGGTTTGAATGGTGTCTCGATAACTGCACCTTTTTACTCAGCAAATGCTATTAGAGTAAACTTTAATTACATTTTGTACGCTATTGACAGCAATATCAGCAATAAAACATTTAAATATAAAATCTGGGATATCCATGTCAAAGAAAAAAAATTGGTCGGATTACTTTATATTATTTTATTAGTTATTACCCAAAGTTCATGTTTAAACACCAAGACAAAGTTGCAGTCACCTTACAACAGGTCCATAATTTCCTAATAATTTATTAGGAAGATTCCTGGAAAGAAGTATGTCATTTTATCCTATTTATATGGAATGTCCTTGAAGGAAAAGCTACATAAAACACGAGTAAATATTCATTCATTACCCATTACCTTTACTCAAACTTTAAATCAGTCACCATCCCTCATACTACATGTAAATTTAGCTTTTTGAAATCATAGTTTCATAGTTTTTATGTAATTAAAGTTTAGATATTTTGCTCTTTTTAGACCTCATCCGATTTTAACATACAGTTAGTTGCTCACATTCAAACTGTGCTCAGACACAAAGTTAAGCAAATTTTAGCCTGGCGTTATTCACATAAATTTGACTGTTGTTTCCTCGTGACAATTTGCTCCATCCCGGGCAAATTTGCCTCTAATCAAGTCTTTGAATTTGTATGCAATTGTGCAGCCTCTAAAATTCGCTTTGTGCCCTGTCTAAACCAACAGTCATTTGAGAGCCCTTCAACTGAGCCATTCAACTGATGAAATTTCAAATTTCAACACTTTCACTGTTTAAACTTATGCTGTCACTTCAGCTGATTTCAACTGTTACGTGCCAACTGACACTTTTTTAAATTTAATTCAAGTGCGGTCAGATCTTACACTTCAACCAACCTTTCAACTGCTAAACAGCAAGAAATTAGTGACACGAAAAGTAAAAACACATGCACAATTTATACACTGCCCTAGAGTAAAACTTTTCCCTATAGCAGGTGCCAATTATTGTATATTCCAGACAGTAGACAGTGAGAGTTGGCCACACTGGTCAGGTCAGCTGTGGAGGCTAATGGTGTATTGAGCTGTGGACAGGCCGTGGGTCAAGAGGCCTGAGTGGTTCAGCTGCTCCACACCTGGGCTCCAGCAATGATAAAGTGAGGGTATGGGAGAGTGGGTGGCAGATCTTAGCACTCCTCTCCACCATGAAGAGGTACATTCATCCTTCATCAATTCTGTCTCTCCAGTCTCCATCACCTCATGAATTATCCTCCCCCAAAACAAAACTCAATGAGGTCGTCCGCGGATCAGGAGACAACGATGACCATTAGCAGTCCTTCATTCACTTATGTCAACTGTTTTCCTTTGTCTTTCCACTGATGCCTGACATTTAGGGAATTACATACCAACCCAGTCCATCTCATGTTGGTGACTGCAGGAGTACCTCTCCGTCTGACTGGAGAGTGTGCATAGAGCTCTTTATGAAATCAGGTAAATCTGTTTGCCATGTTAGCTCTGCAGAAAATATCACAGACTGTGCTGTGTTGCAATGAAAATAAAACAACTAGAGCAAAAGCTCCACATTTAGATTGGGATTTTGGAATTTCCATAGTGATGACATTGCAGACTATATCATCATCTACCAATTATTTTCTTCTTGATTTAACATTCATGAGATGTTAATGAGCTGAGAAATGTCCCTAATTCAAAAAGCTGCCTGTGATATTGAGATTTAATTGGGTAATGGTACCCAGCTTCTGACCATTTTGGATGGCATATAAACTTTCAACTGCACTGGTTGGCTTGTTAGAACATCCAACAACTCACCCTCTCACCCACAAATCATGTAAAATTGCTTCACAAACAAGGCAACATCTGCAGAAGAGGCTGATAATTTTTTTTATTTTTTTTTAACTTTTTACTCAAGACAGAGAAATCACATGCTAACTCACGAACAAAGAGACATGAACCATGAATAAACCCAATTCCAAGAAGACCCCCCTAAAAAGTCTGGATGGATTAGCTTTAAAGTATCCAGAAGACAAAGCACGCATCTTCACTCAAGTATGCTGCTTTGTCACGCCTCTTTCTTCTCTCCTTCATAGGTGCTTTAACTTGGATTCCCTCAGTTCCTCCCTCTCTCCTGCCTCCCAACTCCCTCAAAGGCAGGGAGGCGTGACATGATTTTGGCCCTGACACTTGGCCCTACCTGAATGTTTTGTTTGCAGCGAGTGGAGATCAGATGTTTTTGGTCATTACACCGCCTCTCATTAGGTCTCCCCTTTCGTCCAAATAAACTTAATGAGACAGTGTTTAATGTCCAGAGTCCCTTCCTGCTCCTGATATAAAGATGCTGTGTGTGTTAGGGCACGTCGAGCCAAATTATCCCAACGTCTCCTTCAGTGATGGCACCTGGGCCCCCTTGTCGCTCGGGGGAGGTTAGCTCAGGATAGGGGAATCCACTGGGGGTAGAGGGTTGGAGCCCAGCTGGAGGAAGTTAAAGAGCTAAATGCTGATTGGGATGGCTTGGATGAGAGAGCTGTTTTAGCATCAGGAGAGTCAATGGGGGACTCATGGGGGTTCCTTTGTTTGAGGACATGTGGGAGAATCCAATATAACTGTCCTGTGGAAAATTCCAGAGTTGGGATGAATGCATTAATTTGGTGTTTGTTGTGAATGTTTAGCAATACAATACAAAGGACTCTGCTAGATCCCTGAGGTAAATGTAAAAACTGATGATACAGACAAGAGCTGAAAAATTCATCAATCAATCATTTTGTTGATGGACACCAAAATAGGCTGCTATAATTTTGATAATCAATTACTTTCTTACTTTAGCCATGATAACAGCACGGTTCTAGGGGTGGCAGTGTCAGTCTGCCTGTCGGTTGGTTGGTCCACCACTTTGGTCCAAACTGAAATATGCCAACAACTATTGGATGGATTGCTAGTTAAGTTTTATACAGACATTCATGGGCCCCAGAGGATGAATCCTACCAACCTTGGTGATTCCCTGATTTTTCCTCTAGAGCCATCAGTAGGTTGACATGTGTGTCTTTTAGTGAAATATCTTGACAACTATTGGATTTGATGAAATTTGATACAGATATTTGATACAGATATCAGTATGATGTCCAGAGGATGAAGACTAAAGACTTTGATGATCTGATATTGAGAAATATCTCAATATCTCAAATTGGCATTTTGTTCAGATATTCATTGTGGCCAGATAATAAATCCTTACTTACTCTGGTGATCCCTTTACACTTGCTCTAGTGCCACCATGATGCAGACATTGTGGTTTAGAGTGAAATATCTCAACAATACTAGAAAGGCTGCCATGAAAATTGGCACAGATCAGGCTGAATTGTTTCAATTATTTAGACCCTTAACTTCACATATACCACCATCATCAGGTCAAAATTTCAATTTGTCCAATAATTTGCTTTAACGACTAAAAACCTGCAAAACTAATAAGGGGGTTTTCATGCCTTTGATAGAGTCAATGGGGACTGACACAGGTCCCTGGCCAGACTCGAACGTAGGACGTTGCAATTCATGGTCAGTGCTTTAAATATCCAAGGCACTAGGGTAGACTGTTTAATTTCCTAAGCAAAAGTAACAAAAATTCACTAGTTCCAAATTCTCAAATATGAATATGTGCTGGTCCTCTATAATACTAAAGTTACATGTCAGAGCAAAAGAGCAAAGTAAAAAAAACAAAAGTCAACTGCTTTCTTTCTTTTTTGATAGACTTCTCAGTCCTTTCTGAAGTGTTGGGGTGATTTTCCCTGTCTGCTAAGAAGGCAGGGGAGACATGATTTCCACCGTGACTGCTCTTTTTAAGCCTGGTATGCTTAAAATGACATGTCCACTGCAATCAGTATCAAGGAAGCAGCCCACATAATGGTCATTTCACACCTATGTGGTAATGATCCAATCGGACCACTGAGATGATGGGAGTGAGATGACACTGAAATTGATGGAGGATGTGAAAAGCTTTCTCTAAAACTAATGGCTCATTTTCAAGCACTGCGTGAAAAGGAAAGCCTAAAAGACTGAATATGTGTTAGTAATTAGGTTATGTTACTGTATAGGCATGTTTTTTTCCCCCTCACTGCTTTTAGCACCATTTTGATGTCGTATACATTTTTAATGTGATGATACAAAGGCAGACTGGGCTTCAAGGCTAAGGAAGCTTACAAATGATGTTGGGATACATTTAGCTGAGTTGATCAATCAATGTATTAATTAATCAATAAATCAATTCCACTTTACTAACAATTAAGTATGTAAGTCATGTCTAATTCTAATTTCAATAGCGCTTTGCATCCAAGGGAGAAGAATCGTTCTGTAATCAGTGTGCCTGACATAACAGTTTAAAAGCATTAAAAACAGTCCTAGTTAGTCCTAGCTAGCTTGTACCTATGTGATAACTGAGAACTTTTAATAATTTAGTCATACATGCACAGTATTTCATGGTGCTTCAATTCATTGCAAAGTGCAGTTTGGACCGAATCCTTGCAGAGACACACTGAAATGCAAAAAGCCTGAGAAGAACACGTCAAAAGTCAATATGATTAGTGTAGGTTTTTAGCCATTTCAAATTCATGAATATTATACTGCTGTGGAATGCTAATAATAATCATGTTGGGCTGCCACAGTCTAGAAATCATTACAGTAACTACATTAAGACTTTTCAGCATGAATGAAAATAGGCTGCTGTATAAAATGCTACTTTAATATGACTGTACCACCAGATGACTTATACCACCTTGAACTGCAGGTGCTACCTGATCATCTGATGGGTAAAAACACCATTACATTTAAGTTGACAGGCTGCACTTTAACTTCATAATCATTGTGTCACTTCACACATGTAAAGTAATGAGTTTGGGGACATAAGTGGGACTGCACTCAGATACGCTTAAATGATAACACTTGAGGCCATTCCTACTGAGGCTCATGGGTAGCAGATGTGGCCCAATCAAAGATGAGCATGGAGACAAAAATAAATCCATCACCCAACTGAAGGGAAAAATTAATGTTGCTGCCTTCAGCAATACAAAGGTTGCTTTTTAGACCTCCTTTCACATAAGCCTTGATTCTAACTCATAAAAAAGTAAATATATATATCTTCTCACATCCATTCAACATCTCAAATGTCAATGACATTGCAATGATGAGCACAAATTAGAAATATGCAGTCGCAGACAATGAAAAACATCCTTCTCATGTGAAATTAAGTGACACAAACACTGTTAAGTATACAGTCCACCGAGAGAAAATCAGCATTCAGCACAACAGAACTTTGTGGTATTCACACTAACCTCCGTCCTCCATCTCTTTCAAATCTTAGCAATCATTTACAGTTTGGAAAAAGAAACTGTGCCTCTGATGATAAGCCCAGGATTATGGTCACAACCATTCTCTAATTATAAAAAAGCTATTGTCAAACTTCAAATTCATAAGGTGTCAGCAAAACTGGTTGTACAGAAAGGTGAAGACAGTGTCCTGAACATGTGCAAATAAGGTCCAATCTCATTAACTTTAAGTTATGTCTGTACATGTCCGCAGAATATAATGACAATCTCTTGATGGTACGTAGATTAACATAGATCCTCACTATTTTGTTCAGATGTGCTTTCTGGAATATTAAAACACAAATGAGGCCAAAGAAGACTTGACCTTACTGCTTTTGGATGTGCCAGTAAAAGATCCGGCTGAGACCCACTTCACCAACATCTTCAACATTTCTCATTGAGACCTCAGCTAATATACGTACGCATCAAGCAATTGCAGACCGATAATCTATTGTACCTTAAGAATTTGGATGAAATGAAATTTAAGGAAAATTACTTGGCTGGACTTAATCTTAAACACGACTTGACAGGAGAGTGAACAGGGCAATCATATAAGTCATCAGACAAGTTAAGCAAGAGATTGATCTACAGTGCTTATTTGGAAGATAAGACAAAGACAAATATTAAAGTTATAACTCAAAGTTTCATTTGTTGATTTGTGGTGTGCATACACCATTTTATGATGCAAAGGACAACGACTGTAGGTATTTTGGCTGCATTCACTTTCAATTTAAACTTAAAAGTAATATGGATCGAAAACTACAACATTTTTGTATTGCAAAAAAAACAAAAAACATGACAACAGAAACCAACTACTTTCTGGCTTCCTTATCCTGTCTGTGGCCCTGACCCCAGTGGTTAACTGAAGATGTCAATCTTTATACAGACTTTCATTTTATAGGAACACAGATTTTCAACGCCAGCAGCTCTGTGAAGCTTGTCTTGCCATGCTTTGAGCTGAATGCTAATATCAGCATGCTCACCTGCTCATGATGACAATGCAAATGTGCCGTTGTTTAGACTGTAATGTTTTATATGTTCAGCATACTCGTTTACCATGTTAGTGTGCTCAGGTAGTTACTGATAATACTTTACTCTGAAACAAAAGAGGAAAAGTCAGAGGATTATTAAAATCATTAGGATTCATCCTCTGGGAACGATGAATATCTGTAATAAATTTTGTGCCAATCTGTGTAATAGATGTCAAGATATTTCGTTGAATAAGTGAAAAATATTACCAGCAAGTCAGGAGAATTCATCCTCTGAGCACCATGAATATCCACACAATAGCTGTCAAAGTATTTCTCTATAAACCAAAAATGTGGTGGCACTAGAGGAAAAGTCAACGGATTACCTACGTCTGCAGGACATTTCCATCTATAAAGCCACACTGCTAGTGGGGCTAAATATGGCTAGATAATTTCTGAAATCAGCTGGGCATTATAGTTTTTAGCTAACATCACTCAGATAGCACTACATTGTAAAATTAGTACTATTTTCAGACATGGATTAATACATATTTGTTGCTTTTTTGAGTATTTACAGCAGGAGGATGCTGTATCTGTGTCTGAGACTAAATGAACTGCAGTGTGTGTGTTCAGGGTAATGAACAAACATGTCACCCAGTGCAACAGCGAGGCTCATTATGGTGTTTTGTAATAGTTTTTGGACAACAATGGAGCTCTGTGGCAGAGATGAATAAGATATATCAGACTTTGGATACACACACAATACTTGTTAGTATGAGACATTCAGTGTTGGTTTGGGTCTTTTTTTCAGGGTATTTGTTGACAATTAGAAACGCATAGAATGTCACCAGACAGATTATGTAATTTCAATCAGAATATGAGCCACACTTTAAGAACATTTATCTAGTCTAAATGCAAATCCAATTGTAAATGGTACATTTCATCTCTTCCTGAAAGCAGACGTGACAACTAATTGACAGCTACGGTTTTGACATGCAAAGGTTAGACTGACCAGTGTTTCCTGTCTTTGACCTTTTTTGGACAGCCAGTCTATAGTCCTCCTTCAAAAAGGATCTTCCTGTCGCTTTGGCCAGGTCAAGCCCTAAATGACCACAAACACACATACCGCCAACCACTTGACAGATGGCAGAGCAGGCTGGGATGACTTGTAGTCCCTGAAGGACACCAATCAAACACTGTCACAGAAAAGATGAAGTACACAATGACACAATCCATCAATCGGGCCATCACATGACCAATTACACACTCAAAATCCAATAAAAGGTCTCATTCACTGCCTAGGGATGACTGTGTCATGTTGGGCTTTACACCTCCGGAGCAGTAATGGGAAAGGGATTCAGTAGTTTCTGGAGGAAGTAATTTTGTGTGTTGTGACTGTTCAACTTATTCAAAACTTTAAATTCTGATTAGTCTTACTGTATTAATGTGCAATTCTGAATATTGTAATAAGATGTATGACAATTGAATGAGGGCTGCTTTGGAGTCTTTTTGTTGAGGTCAGGGAAACACACACACACACACACACACACACACACACTCACACACAAACCGTGTTATTCCTTCTGATTCTTTCTGTGACCTTTTTTTGTCAATAATGGCATCTTTAAAAAAAAAATAAGACAAGGACAAAAGTCTCCCATATGGACAATAAAGTACAGTATATCTAATGCATGTACCTATCATTCAGCTATCCATTATATAGTGACAAACACATTGATGAACAATAAGTCACTGAAAGAGGTAAAAAGCCCACCCCCTTTCTGTATAAAAAAACAAGTAAAAACATTAAAAGTCAAAACTGTATGATACTGAAAATTGCATGGTTGTCTGCCACCTCGGACACCTCTGCAGTACAGTGGTTTCGGGCCAAAAGCAGCTGTCTGTTCTTTGGGATGGAGGCAGGCAGTCCCACGCCCCTGTAACTCGGTCGAGGGGCGCTTGCTTGTTCATCTGTTTACCCGGAATCCAACCCCTCCAGGATCCAGCTCTGCAACTCTCCTCGGATCCACGCCGTATTTTTCCCCACGCTTTTCCAGCGTAAAGCTCCGAACGTCACATTCCCTCCCCTCCCCTTAGCAACAGAGGCAACATGGCGGCGTCCAGTAACTCTGAGCATTCTCCAGAGATATCGACGCCGTTAAAGATACCGAAAACCGAGGTGCCATCCCCTGAGTCGGAGGATTTGAGTGACAGTAACCAATACCACTCCAATCCCTCGACACCTAACCGCTTTTCGCCTTTGAACGTGGGCTCAGGGACCGCGGGCCGGACGGCGGCCTCATCCTCCTCCAACAGCTTCACGGCTTGCCGGGGGATGTCGTGGACTCCGTCGGAGACAAACGCCCTCATTGCGGTCTGGGGCAACGAGAGGCTGACGGAGGCGAGGATGCAGCAGCTGGAGGTCGCAGGCACCGTGTTCTCCGGTAAGGCCCCCGGTCCTGCCATGTACGAGCGGGTGTCCAGAGCCTTGTCGGAGCTGGGATACGAGAGGACCCCCTCGCAGTGCAGGGAGAGGATGAAGGTAAATGAGGTTATGAGGACACAACAATGGCTGGAACGCTGCATGATCATCCTCCATCCTCAGGACCTCTACCTGTAGCTCTGAGACTAAGATGGAGTTGTTGACAGTTGCTGTCACGCATTGCAGTGCAGGTTATAGACATATAGGACAGGAGAGGTTCAGAAAAAGAAATCCAAAACCTTTTTTTTTTTTTTTTTTTTTCTATCCCCAGTTTTGTTGACCTAACATACAGCTAAAGCACACTGACAACAGACTATGCAACAATCAAGTCTCCTCATAAGCCCCGAGTTTCAGGCTGTTGACACTGATAAAAGTAAATCTGCTGACACACCTCAGCCCTCCATCAGGAATCCCACTCAGATTATCCCCTTGGTAGTACCACGACATGTGTCTTCAGTACCCGTAATACAAAATAGTGGCTAGGTTTAGTAATAAATCCACTGGATAAAACAGTTTACCTTTTCATTTAGCTGAGTTGTTTCCATATGATGACCACCAAATGATCGCGGGGTTGGCAACGTTAGCAACATTGCTCGCTCCAAGACCCAGAAATTGTTGACTGGATTAAGGTGGAATCGGACCCTCGCCAAACCCTTTGGTTAAGTCATTCAGTCATTCATCCATTCACCTATCTGCATGTAACAGACGGATAAGGTAATACACATATGTTTGGCACTCACCATCAGAAAGGACAGCCAAAGATTGTGTCAGTACGCCACGGTCATGCCACATTTCCATGAGTTTGACACCATTGCATTAGATTTCAATATCTGGCATCAGGGTATTTGAGATGGCATGATTGCCAAAAATGAGGTTCCTAATGTCCTCCCCTCACGTTCAGTAATGCACCAATCCAACCTCCCATCTCAAAAATATCTTTTGCGTCTTGTTCCTTCACTTGGTTGTTTGAGCTTCTCTGAGCAAAGCTCAGTGAGGCAGAAGGAGCAGAGTTGCTATCTAGTTTATTTAACTTGTCAAAGATATATCAGAGACATTCAAAAAAACCAGAAGACATAATCCTTGGCTTCGAGAACGGTGAGGGTAGGAAACCGACTCTCAAAATTGCAGGAAACCAGTTGAAAATGTGAAAGAGTGTAAATTTCTTGGCATTACAATGTCTGCAAGCCACTGCAAGGAAGCAACGTTCACAAAATCGTAAATTGGTTTATCAGAGATAATACTCAGGTAAAGCTATAGTCTAGTTTTACTCTTCTGTTTTAGAAAGTGTACTAACTTTCTCTATCACAGTTTGGTTTGGTAGTCTGACCACTTTGGAAACAAATGCATTAGAAAAAATAGTTGTAAAATTACCGGCCACTCCTTCCCATCCCTCTCTTCAACTGATACATTTTGCCTTTGCTAAAAGGCTCTGAACGTGGGTAGAGAATATTCTCACCCAGCTGCTCCTCTCTTTGAGGAAATTCCCTCCGGGAGAAGATTCAGACAACTCCGTTTTATATCTGAGCTCTTTAAAAGTACATTCCCTGAGGCTATTGACTCTTGAATGGTAAACTGGCACTTTAAAGTACTTTTTTTTTTTTTTTTTTTTAGGTTATGATTGACTTTGTAATTATTTCAGGTATTTTGCATATTTTTTAAAATGATTAGGTTTTTTGACTTCTGAACTGCAAACCTCTGGCGCCTGTAGGTATATTGTTTTTAACTTATCTTCTGTATGCAAGGTACTTTGTGTATTTTAATATGTCCTTATGTGTCTGATGTTTTTTTTTTTTTTTTAGTATGTTGTGTTAAATGACCTCACCGAGTCAGATTCCTAGTATTGTTTGTGGTAATTGCAATAAAGTTAGCTCAGGTAATTCAACTCAAATAAATTTTCAAAGCAGGGTATTTTTAGGTCTTGAAACATGTCTGCGAAAGATCACTTTTCTGAGCCACTCTCCTTCATTTAGCTTTGTACATATGTAATAAAATTTAATGGTACTTCATCCTTGCAATGTTTCAAACAACTTCCTAAAATGCAGAAAATATAAAACTATGCTGAGTCAATCTTTGCTAATGCTAGCTAATCAAATATATCATTGTCAGCATTTTCAACAGAAAAATGTATTTATTTTGCAGCACACAGGAATTCGTGAACATGGATCTGTGGTGTCTGGCTGATGCCCATTCTGCTTACTAAAGTCAGTCTTGGGGCCAATGCCAATACCGATCCAACGAATCAGATTGGTGTAACTCAACTTAAGACATATTGTATCCCACAGCCAGACAAATTCAATTGTTACTAAACATGAAAACTCGTTAGACTTGCTGTAATCAACCAGTTTACGTTGCTATGAAAGCGCAAAGTGTTATCGCTCTGCTTTGTGACCCTTTCTGTGAGTCACCATAGTGTAGAACTGGAGCAACAGCTGAGTAATAATTGTTTGTTTACATACTGTATGAGCAGCCTAAAATCACTGAGTTATCCTCCCACCAAATACAGACACTCCGGCGCTGCTACAGCCGTGTGAAGGAGCATGGTATCGGCAAAAGGAAGAGCAGCTACACTATAGAGCAGCTGGAGAAGGTGTTTGGTCAGGGAGGCTGGGACTCCCAGAGCTGTGCCCCAGTGCTGATCAACAGCAGTGGGCTGTATCAGGAGATGGAGTCTGATGGCAGCACCCTGGAAGACTTCTCCCAGGAGGACTGGTGCAACCAGGTGCTGGATTCAGCTTTCCAGGAGGGAGACATGGAGACTGGTGAGTGTGTTAGCAAGCAGTGGTCCAATAGCAGTAAATAACACAAGAACGGTGCGGTTGAACTAATAATTGGAATTTTTTTTCCCTTCAGAAGAAATCCAGGTGCCTAAAAACAGAGCTCTACAGATTCAAGCAGAGCTGTCAGAACAAACCCAGTAAGTCACCGACAACAAAGGCTGACATCACTTTGTCTTTGTAAACTGAAAGTGTTTGATTTAAAGCTTTGTGTTGTAGGTTAACTCGGCCTAATTGTTACAAATTACTGTTGAAAGGCCAGCAGTGTAATTTGTTTAGCATTACTCTGAATGGGATGTGCTTAGCAAAAATCTTGTTGCGGTTATCTTTTCCCTAATCATTCTCACTTTGATAGCGATGAACTGATCAGGGTAAGGTAAAAATTGGCCTTAGACCATAAATGTACAGTGGAACAAAGATTATCTTAGTCATAAGATTCTAGGAAATTAGAAAGTGGGTTTGAATTTGGGGATTCTCAGATCTACTGTATCTGTGTGAGGTGCTGTCTGCCACAGTGTCTTTTTCGATACCACCACTGGGAGTCGCCAAAGCCAGAATTTTTCAAATCACACTCACCAGGACTCCACGTTGAGTTTATCCTCTGTAGAGATATTGGTGCATAAATATGTATCGAAGCTGCTATTTCTCTGAAACTGAGCTTTCATAACCATCTGGTGACTAGCCAGACAAAAATGAAAACCAATGAATGGGGCAGAGTTAACAGAAATATTCTAAGCCACAGTAGCTCCCAAAGCCAGGCTAACAAGGAGCTGCTTATTTTGTCTGGCAAGTCACTGCTTGTGTAACACGTTCTAACATGGAAAACGTGTTGTATTACTTTTTATGTGTCTTGGGCTCTCTGCAGAAAGAGGGACATGATGCAGACTGTGATGCGTATCCTTGAGTCAGTGGAGCTGAAATGGGAGCACTTCCAAACGTGGACTGAGTTTTCACGGCTGCACCTCTCCAACAAACTGGCGATCTTTGGCGTGGGCTACAACACGCGCTGGCGCGAGGACGTGCGTTACCACTACGCTGAAATCAGTTCGCAGGTGCCGCTAGGCAAGAGGCTTCGTGAGTACTTCAACCCAGAGAAGCCCGAGGGCCGCATCATCATGACCAAAGTTCAAAAGATGAACTGGAAGAATGTCTACTACAAGTTCCTGGACATTACCATCAGCGAGGCTCGCTGCCTGGAGCTGCACATGGAGGTGGACTGGATCCCTGTATCCCAGTCCAGGGCATCAGGCTGCAGCAAAGGCACATCCCACTACCTCCTTCCTGGGGACATCCCCAAGGCGTATGGACTCTACGCTGTTGGCTATGAAGCCGTGTTGTCCTCTAACGACAACGCTCAGACCTCTTCCCAGGGTGACAGCGAAGACCATAGCTTACCTCAGTGCGAGTCAGAAAACGGGGCTCAAAGTCTGGTTGATGGAGAAGGAGCAGGGCAGGGTGACAGGACTGGGGCTAAAGTCACTTACTGCTACTTAGGCATAGCTGAGGATAGGACCATACAGCAGTGTCTCTTCCAGCACTTTCAGGGTTCAGGCAAACACTATGTCCATAGCGAGCTCTCCGCTGTGACGCGTTTCCTGGGGGAGAACTGCCGCGGTGGTGTCACGCGTCAGGATGGTGAGAGAGGTGAAGACTCATCTCAGCGTTTTGCCATTTACATAAAATTCATTGAGGTGGAGCTGGACTTCCTCTCAGCAGGGTCCTTGGTGGAGTGCCTCGAAACTGCTGTGGGTTATTCCTTGAAATACAACAACAAAAAAACATCATAACTCCATACTATAACAGTGTTACTGATTTGTATTCACTAAAGATATCATTAACAAGTTTTGCCGCCAGCAAGGCAACCTGAGAGGTGAGCAGTTCTGTTACAAAGCACGGATGTGTCCAAGACTCTGGCCTATTTTTGCAGTCTTTTCAGCTCTTTTGAACTGACTTTTCATTAGATCCTTGTTACGTCTAAAAGGGATTTAAGTGCACAATATGTCAAATATATTGAGTATAGACATGGGAACAGTAGCTTAACTGTTGCAGAACTGCAACATCCAAGAAGTATGTACTTATTATTTTAGGCTAATGTGCACTACAAAGGTTTTTCTGCTGCTTGTTTAGTGTAGATAAATGTTGCCTCATCAGGGAGTCTGGGGTTGGCAAGGTGACTACTGCAGTATGCATCTGTCTACCTCAGTAGGATGTAGCAAACAAGGCAGTGAGGGGACCATAGTGTGTATTTATTCTTAAACTGCCTTTACTTTGACTGTTGAGGTGTGGACCTGAATTCACAAAGCATCTAAGTACTGGTTGATTTGTCTTGTGTTTTGCACGTGTGACTGGGCTGCAGCTAGAAATGCCTTCATGCAAATTAGGGACAAAAAGCAAAGAATCATTATTGGCCAACGTGGATACCTGTTGGTCCGCCAGAGTGAACATCAGATGCACTCTGTAATCCGACTGGCATGGGAGCGGCCTTTGCCGGTTGAGCGTGGTTTTCACTCCATTTCAGCACACGAAACAACACAGGCCGCTTTAGCCAACCCATAACGATGGTGCTCAGCAGCAACACCTACAAGCTGTAAAAAGATGAAATTGAAGTCACAGCATCTTTACCACCTGCTGCTGTTTAATTATAAGCTGACCTCACTGTGCCGCCTGCACTCCATTTAACCATGTTTTTCGCCCTTGCCCTTATGTTAGAAAAACAGCACGGCGGTAGGACTAAACGGAGCACACATGTAAGCTGTTGTGGTTATGTGTTTAGCTCTCTTATTGACCCTGCTGCCTGATTGTTTCTAGCTCGAATGCACATTCAAATGCTTGGCTACGTTGGTAGTATTCAGAGTTTTGCTTGCTGCACAAGCACAATCTGTTGGAGACAGCATTGAATTTTGACTTTGCTAAATATTTTGAAATACTGCCAGATCAGAAAGGACATTACTAATCAACTTCGTATGTGGTTTTGGTGTCAGGTTGTCAGCCAAAATGAGAAATCACTGATAATAATACACAGGACAGTAAATATACTATAAGCCAATATGTATTGGTGGTCAGTACTTTGGAGCATCTCTAGCTGCAGTTCAGGGGTTGTGTGTCTCAGTATATAGCTGTGTTGACGAGTTACCAGCACCTCCCAGATACTGGTATTTCAAATGCACCAGTCTCACAGATAACGCACAGTCTGCAGGTGTTTGTGATAATCTGCTTGTGCGCAGGTACAAACCAGGCCGAAGAGCACTGATCTGTGACTTGTAGTCAGGTTAAGACTATAAACTGCAGAGGTTAACTCACTTTTGACCAATAATCAAACTGAATGATCATGATTCTTGAGGTTATGTGCAATGTGCCAGGAAAGACTGTGTACAGAAAAATCAAACAATGGAGAAGTCCATATTGAATCTATGTATATGAAATCGACCTTATATATCTAAAATATATATTTAAGAATATCAATGTTCATGAGCATTCCGGCTTTTGCAAACTTGCAATGTTCATTTGTTCGGGTATACAGTATATAAAGATAAATATGATATTTTCTATTTTATTGGTTGACAAAATGTCTTGTATGTGATTGTTTTTAAGTCACTGTCGTGTATGTTTACATGTTTGAAAAACAATAAATGGGGCAGTCACTGTCATTTGCCCAAAAGTGGAACTGGGTTTGTGTGTATTTGTGTGAGCCGTAGGTTGGCCTGAGTGCTGTACCTTTTTAAACGCTGTTAGATGTCAGGATGTTAACAGTGGATAGTGAACATCACTACCATTACACGTGCTAATCATCAGCATTTAAACATTACTGAAATTTCAATGGATGTGTCTGAAGTAGTTGAATGAGTGTGGATTGAGACCTGGAGGATGTCATTCACACATGTGGCCAGGAGATGGCCACAGACAGCCACTGTGGAAAATCCCTAAACGCTAGTGTAGAAATGGCTGTAATTTCTTGTCACAGAAATAAAATCTATCAAAGCCAGTTTAGAGAGGCATTACAGTGTGATAAAATAAAAGAGCTGACTAATCGTTTGAAAGGGTCCCTGAGGGAGGCAGTGCCACATCTGACAATGTGTATTTCTGTTATGCGTGCAAGGAGACGATGTTACAGACCTTTTGGAAAGTAGCCTCTGGAACTGCAACAAATGTCTGGACACTTTTGCAGACTCACCTCATCCAAAAACAGTATAATAATGATTTAACTTGAAAAATGATGTGACATTATTACAAGTAAGGTAAATCGGCTGTTTGTAGATTTAACAGTTTATACATTAAGACACCAAAACAAATAGAAAGGCATGTACTGTGCTCTGCCCTTTGTTAGTTAATAATTAATGTTAAATTTCCATTTCTTCTTCCTTTCATCCATTCACTATTTTATTTACATTGTAGGTGCAAAATGTTTGACTCAGTGAAGGAAATTACACATACATAATGTAAATAAATATGTCATTGTGCCCTGCTGTTGTATATTTGATATTTGCTTTTGCTCACATGTGAATGTTTAATAGGCTTTCATTCATGCATTACAATAGGAATCTTATGCAAAATGTAAATTTTAATCATCTACATTAGGGTTTGTCATCAGAGCTTTAGATTCCATCTTCAGAAAATATTCAATTAAAAATGTCAGTATTTTCATCCATGTTCTGTTGCAGTGTGGAGGTCAACCCTTTAGAACATAAATCAGTCCACTGTCACAAGCTGTGAAGATACTCTACTATAAATCCTGATTTGTAAATGTAAACATGGCCTGAAGCCAAAATGGAAGAAAACCTGAATCGATCAAAGTGCCCTCTGCACTACACCCTCTGTGTGTGTATTTACAGTGTGTCCAGAAGACAGAGGACAGGTCTTTGATCAATAAGCAGGAGCCTGGACTTTATAGGGCAGTGATGATATCCGCTATAAGACAATGGTACTTCATACAGGTTAATGTAGATTCCACACATCTACCCTACAGAGTATAATCTCAGATAATCTGATCACACAAACCATGGATTTCACATTGTGGTATTCAAATTGTTTTTTCATCTGCTTTTTTCTTACATTCGATCAACGCAGTAACTCACATCCACATTGTTCTTGTTTATGTTTAGGGCAGAAAACAGTCCAAGGAAATGCTACTGTTCAATTACAGAACACACAGCATGGAGTGATACAGGTGGCACAAAATTAGGAATCGTTTGCAGTGAAATAAGCCTGCAGCCTAGTCCACCTGAAATTTAGACGGGCATGCGTTGAATGACATGACCAGTGAAATTCTGCTGCACATCAGCACTCTTGCCTCTCTGCAGCCTGTAGGGAGCGTCAGTCTCAATGCATACACCCTAACTGCATATTTGTGGTGCGCGCACGCACACTTACACACACACACACACTTACACACACACACCATTCAGCCTAAACAGGAAAACCTGTAACTGGTTTAATGTTGTGGCTGATCGGTGTAGGGTGACTGCACTCTGGGCTATTAAACTACTATTACCGAGGTTTGCACTGAATGGCCATGCTCACAATGTGCTTTGTTTGTATGTGTGTGTGACCATGTGTGCACACAGAGACAGATCTGCTGTATTACATCTGGAGATACATCTGGCATTCTTGGCAGGAGTAATGCCAATAATGGTTTGTTTATTTCTGACATGATAAGCACATGTGGATGTGACACATTGGTGTGCGTTGTACATTGGCATTATGATATTTTTGAATCCATTTTTATTACGTAGTCAGTGATGGCAGCAGTAATAATAATAATTATTATATATTTATTTTATTTCTTTATCATACCATTTATAATTATCTTTTCATTTCTGAAAGATGGGGGCATGGGTTTGATCAGGAGGATATGGGCATTCGGCAGGGCAGGTATCTGGATGAGGGGAATATACCTTTGCGACGTATATTGTCGCTACTTGGAACTTTTCCATTGAATTTTCACTTTTCATTTGGGAAAAAACACTAAACCTAAAAAGAATAGAAAAGAAAGAAAACATCTCTGATAAATCCTTAGATAGAAAATTCAGTGACATGAGCAATATGTCTGGCCTCCAGGTGTCAGGTTTGCTCGCCATTTGACCGGACTTCATTTTGCTTGTTTGGATTATAGCAGTCTAGTCCAGAATCCAGTATTGGCCTCTCCGCCCGACTCAAATTATTTCTGCACCAAAATAAAAACTGGCCTGTTTTGACAGCTTTTCCCTGAATGCTGTAGATTTCAGCTGGAGGCCCAGATGTAATTTGCAACAACACAAGAAAATCTCATCCCCAAAAGGATTGGACCCTGCTTCTTTGGATTTAATCACAGGAATAACCCTTGTTCACCTCTCATAATTGTGCAGTCCTCCTGCATTAGCCTCACCCTTGTTGCTGAGGCAACTGGGCAACCTCAAAAAATGAAATAAAGGGGTCTGACCACCTCAGAGAGCACAGGTCTGTCCGTATTTTTACAGCAGGGGGTGAGCTCACCTTGGGAATTCATGTCAAGCTGAGCCCTGTCTGTTTCTCTGCTTTCAGACCCACACCTTTACACACATGATAGAACAGGAGCTGAAGATTTTCAGGGGGAGACTGGGGAGAAGGACGGAGCTGTAGTTGTGTGGGTCTGAAAGTGACTTATTGTGACTTGAAAAAGCTTGAGCCAGGGTATTTGAAATTGGGAAGTTGCAAATGAGTATGTCTGACTAGAATTTTGGACGGTGCTCATGGGACCTGAGGAAATCATTTTGCAATTAATTAGGCCTATTTTATTTGCTGTCGTAGTATTTCAGAGAAAAATTGAGCTTGACGGAGACATTCACAATGAATTTTATGACTCATCTACTTTTTCACAAGGTAATGTGATTGTTCTTGTCCCACTGCCACTGTGTTACATTTCTTGTTTTACAATTTTGAAATTGAGGAGCATTGGAAGTAAATCATTTTGGACATGAGAATCCTTGTAAACCATGTGGTCGTTTCTTCTCATGTTTTGTGATCGTGTGAATCTGCCATTTTATGCGCGTGTTGTTTTGTTTGTGTGTGTGTGTGTGTGTGTGTGTGTGTATGTCTGTGTGTTTGTGTGTGTGTGTGTGTGTGTGTGTGTGTGTGAAACAGTGTAGCCTACGACCTGGGACTCCAAACAAATTTCAGAAAACATTCTGACAATGAAGTGGAATCCAATCACATCAAACGTATTTAAAACTGTATCTGAAAGTCTACATGAAAGATAGTTTTAGCACCTGCACATAACGCCGCGAATCAGCGACAGGTGTACTTGCGTAATTTTATAGCATACAGGTAGAGAAATCCCGGATGTCAGTCAACGTTTCTTTCAAAATAAAAGCGGGGCCGTCACGGAAAGCATCCACCAAAACGGTATTCGTACATGGCGTATTTTATTTTAAGGCTCCTCACCGGAATTTATCAATAACGTTGAGGGCACCTTGACGCCAGCTCGCTCGCTGAGGCTCTCTCTCTCTCTCTCTCTCTCCTTTCGCCCTCTAGGTCTCTCTCCCTTCTCTCTCTCTCAGGAGAGGACACAGCATGACAACTTGCCGACTTGTACTCGCCGCTGTGACGATAAGGAGGGAATTGCAGATGCTGTCGAGTGTTAAGAGCAGAGGAGGACTCGCGGAGGATCCTCGGTGTCGGAGGCGCTGATCCACTTTGCACTTCACTTTGTTGCCATCTAAGCGCAGAGTTGGGAAAGAGGATTCCCGCGGCTGTGGGCATTTCCGCACCTGAAGTGTCCCCTTACCTTCCCCGGCTCACGTCTCTGCGGGAAGACCGAAGGAAACGCACTTGACACGCTCGAAGAGCTTTGTCCGAGGCGAGACCAAGCTCCTACACGCAGCGGTGCGAGGGACATCAACACGCCGACAAGTGGGAACACTGGCCGCACCAACCATGGAGGTCTCTACGACTTCGAGGAAACTCACTTTGCTCTCCTTTACCTTGGTGTGGGGGCTCTCAGGTCAGCGAAGAGCTTATTTTCCCACATTTCCTTATTTATTCACAAGTGTGTGCTCATCTTTCTTTTTTTTCTTCAAACACCAAATAATACACTTTCACGTAGCCTGTCTTCATATTTCCGATGTTTTTAAAAATAATGCGAATATTGGATCTAAAATTGTTGTAAGGATGTGACCCAAGGTGACATTCATTCAACACTTAAACTAATTTTGACACTGAATTCACATTTTCATTCAGGTTATCAGCCAATCCAAGCAAGAGTGTATCTCTTCTGAGTTTTGTTTTTTTTAGCATCATTTTAAAATATATATCCAAACATTCCATTCCTCTGTATCTGAAATGTATCCTCAGATGAATGGCACTGAAACCATCCATACATTAGTCATAGTCATAACCTAATAACTAATGAAGAAATGAAATGAAATGAAAAGCTCTGTTTCTGGGGGTTCTCTCCTGTATGTGTGCCAGAGGATGAAGGGGTGGATTTAAAGCTGAAACACCTGTTTGTTTTTCACAGGATTTGAAACAAGTGTGTTACACATGATTATGTCTTCCAGGGAAGAATAATCCCTTTATAGCTGCTGCAACATTGGCTGAGCCATCACTCTCTCTAGCAATGTATTAAACTCCTACTTTCACTGATAGCTGTACAGTACATGCAGCCTACTTTTCCCCTGCCATCTCTTTGATTTTGAAATTGGGGCACGGTACAGCTGCACAAGTATTTTGCAAATGTTTTACGAAACGCGAAGTTCTAAATGATTTATTCGGGTAAAAATTTTAACAGAGCTATCCAGAGGGCAGCACCATTTTGCATTTTACGGAAAATATTATTAAGAGTCGTCATGTTTTTCAAAAGATAGATAGTCGGATAGTTCTTTTCTGGAGAGAACTTTTGTGCAGCTTCTTCCCAAGAGGCAGACAACTCAAGTAACATTTATCCTCCATCAGACTGGAGTTAATATAAAGACGCATGCTTTCTGATTTAACAGAAAATCATTCTCCTGAAATAGCAGCTGTATGTTGCTCTATGTTCATATTCATCTGGTCATGGATTTTGAAACCTCATTTTAGCGTTCCCTCTTGTCCGAGCTCAACTCACGGAATCAACAGAAGCTACATTTTTGTTTATAGCAGTCTTACAATCAGGTTTAACTTCGCCATAAACTTCGCTCGCAAACCATCCTGCTCTCATATGGAAAAAAACAGGAGATATCCATGTAAGTTAAAGGACTCCATCTGCTTCAGGTGAGTGCGTGTTAGTGCCAAGAGGCAGGCTGGTTACTTTCATTTGGCCTGTGAGACATGAAAGCAAGCAAGAGCCTCACATTTTTTTCTGAATTTGCTCTGGGTTGCCCGAAGCCCATGTGTGCTCTTCAGTGCTGTTGCCAAAACAATCACTTGCGCTTACACAGGCAATCTCAGGCTGGCTTGTTACACCCCGCAGGAGTGGTATTACCTGAGAAATGCTACCATTTTACCACCCAGACCCCTCTGCTGACATTATACGGTTAGACACCTTTAAGGCATTTCAAGCAGTTATCGGTAGTAATGTCACCTAGTGACTAATCTGGAGTTTTAACAGCAGGCTGTGATTATGTGTGATAGTACAACAGGACAATACAAGCGCAGTAGCTGACCTTGACCTCAGCATTTAACTCACTATCAACCACCCTGCAGGTGTGTCCTGAAAACACTGAGTGGTCAAGATACAGAGAGGAAATGTTCATGAATAGTGGCCTCTCGCAACAGGAAAGCCGTGTGCTCCTTGAGTCCCTGATGCAGATGAGTGCGTTAGAGCAGGAAGTGAGCAAAGGTTGTCCGACAAACAAGACAAGACAACATTTGGCATTTCAGACAAAAATCGGAGCAGTACGTCAGAAGAAATCGATCAGTGATTGTGGTCATGTTAAAAGAAAGTCTAAACATATATGTGCGTTTCAAATCAAGAGCTCCACTCGTTTTTCAATGTTTGGCTCATTTGTCTTCATACTCAGTATTTGAGGACAGTTTTGTCAACAAAGTCATCTCCTCATATATGTATATAGGAGGGCCGCAACAGTCAGTCGATTCCTTGACTGACTGAAAATTAATTGGAGACTATTTTGATAATTGATTCCTTGTTTAGGTCATTTTTCAAGCAAAAATGCCAAACATTTGATCATTAGATTCTCAGATGTGAGAATTTGCTGCTTTTCCTTTTGCTTTTCAAGCAAATTGAATATTTTCAGGTTTGAACAGTTTGTCAAAGCAATCAAGGCATTTGATGATGTCACCGTGGGCTCTAGAAAATTGTGATGTGCACTTCTCACTGTTCTATAGTTATATTGACTGGGAAATGAAAATCAGTTATAGAAAAGAATAGATGATAGCAATAGAATAGAAAAAATTATATTATATTTTACTCACAAAATGTTGGGATAATCTTGTAAATAAAGAAACCAAGTGCAGAAAAATCAAGACCTGACACTTTACACTGTGTCTGAGAGCAGCTGAAAATACACGGTATTGTCAGTTCAAATTCAAGTTTACTGATTTGGCCAATCACTGAACTTGAATGTCGTCCTTTGTTTGATTCATTGTTACTTTCTTGAAATAAATTTTTGCACTAAATGTCCTTGTTTCCTGCAAGCAGTTTTGTTGTTGTTTTTGTTGTTGTTGTTTTAAGCATCTTGTGCATAATATTTCACATCGCTTTACAATTGCATGAACCCATTACAATGATCTCATTAAAGTTGTGTTTGGATCAGCTAATTTGATTACATTAGCCTAAGTTCAATAGGTGGTGTGCCTAATTATGCACTGTATTCTAATTTGCCCTCCCGTAATTTGTTCGTAGGCAAGTTAACTCAAAAAATCACTTTAAGGGAGAATGACTATTATTTCAGTCTTGCCAGTGTAAGACATCCTTGTCATCTGTATTTAGGGTTTTATTCATGGAATTGTCAGGTGCAGGCCCTCTGATTGGTGTTATCTGGACAGCCTGACTGGGAACATAAAAATATTCACTCACTAAATATATAGTTTTGCTGACTCAAACACTAAATTGTTAGGAAACTGGTACGTTTGCCAGGACAGTTGTAAATGGTTTGAGTGATTGCATTGACACCTGGTCTCCTCAAGTGGAAATCTGGACAACCCCAATTTGGACTATTTTTAGATGGTCCCAGCTCCAATAAAATCGACAGTGTGCAATGGAAAGAGGTAATTTTTTAGTCCTAGTATTAGCTCTGTGTTTTAGTGTGTGTGTGTGTGTGTGTTTGTTTGTGAGATGTGAATGTATTCTCATGACCACATGCAGTAATCTTGGAGCTAGATGTCTGTTATCAAAAGCCAGTTGTTCATGGCAACAGTATATAAGCTATGCCTTATCTCTTAGCCAACCATACAATTGCTCTTCTGTTCTGGACACACCATCTGGCAAAAGAACATCTTCATTTGTTTTCCAGGTGGGTCCTACAATGGACTTTACTTATTTAACAAGGTCAAGCCATACAAGCTTCAAAGGCTCTACTGGGATTGGGG
Organism: Xiphias gladius; assembly: GCF_016859285.1. Classification (NCBI taxonomy): domain Eukaryota; kingdom Metazoa; phylum Chordata; class Actinopteri; order Istiophoriformes; family Xiphiidae; genus Xiphias; species Xiphias gladius. The sequence goes on along the minus strand of NC_053416.1, from coordinate 25,314,094 downwards.
GAGAGGAAAGCTGCTGCCATTGCTGATTTTCTATGTCAACTCTCAGTGATTTAGAGTTGTGAGTAAGAGGGTTACAAGAATTATTTTTAGTTTCATGTATTATTTTAATACACGGCCACTTAGGGCACTGATCCTTTCCCCATTATAACATAGCTCGGTTTACTCATTTACTCTATATATGACACTATGGGTTTGTTTCCTGTTACGCCCTCTATTGTTACCCTGACAGCACCTTAAATATATTATATGTCCCATAAGACTACCAAAGGGAGAGTCATGGAGGGCCATTCATCCAACTTACAACTATGGTCTTATCTCTAATTGCCTATTTCTTAGAATAATACCAAATGGATGTGCGGCAAAGCCCCCTCCACTTTGAGCCGGGATTACAGCAGTTTGAAGCCCACCGTCCTCATGTGCAACTGGTGCAATTTTGATTTGAGAAAGGAGATTGAGGAATTTATCAGTACATACGTGGTGACACAGAAATAAAACAGTGCGCTTTTCCCTTCCCAGCGAGGCAGTTTGCCGTCCAATCATTAGTCTGTGCAAGTGTGCCAGTGCCTCTTGTAATCCTATGTATTTACACCCACTGGCACTCTGTACAAGGCCCAGGAGAACAAGAACCTGAAGGGAGATTAGTGCAGGTTCAGCCTCATAGTGATGGATAAAGAGAGAGCCATCACTTTGCAAGAGACACCATACTTAGTTGAAAAATCTTATCAGTGCTTCTGTATTTCAACATTTTTCATCATACCCTGTGAAACCTCCCCTTTTGTCAATATATTATGATATGATATATGATATAATCTTATACCATTTCTAGCCACTAATCCCCAATTCTTTTCATTAGCTGTGCACATCTTTTTGTAGTTGTTTTGTATGTTTTTGTGGTTGCTTAGTGTCTTGTTGTATTCATTTTGCATCCCTTTGTGGTCATTTTGCCTCTTTTAACAGCTGTTTGATTGAATTTTCAACAATAAATGTTAACGGTCACGTCAAATAGAGGCTCTGGCATGTACATTGAAACTTCAATTTTAGCTTGATTCTAAAAATATTGCAATTAGGCCTGGGGTCATGTAAACACCTTAATCTAATTATATTACCTTAATTAAAGTCACATTCATAGGATTACTGCTGTGATTAAAGAATGTGGAGCACTGCAGTATTAGATGCATTTTTTAAAGGCTGCTTTGACCTCTAAAGACCATGTTCAGGCTAATCATAAGAGGTTTGATGAGTTACGACTCCTGCCCCACATTCACTGGCTTACTACTATTTTTAAGTATATACAAACATTCATATTTTTATCCTCAATGTGGGATAAACCGTGGTAAAGAGACATAGGAATAACATAGGCAGTTATATATGCAGTGTGACATGTTGCTTGTAGATGTGTGAGTGTGTTGTTGTCGCTTGTTGTAAATGCTTGAAAATAGAAATTTGTGAATTATTCTCCCAGTGACATTAAGAGCAGCACTAAGACGATTGTGTACAGGTAAACATAGACAGTGTCTCAGTGCCAGGCGTGACATGTAGTGTATGATGGGATGTGTGGATTTGTTGGATGTCCCTTTCCTTGGTTTTCTGCAATGTCCCATCTCCATCCATGGACACAGAAGGAAGAAGACCTCCTCTCAGGGGTCATGAGAAAGGCACTGGGCGACTTTCCCAACATTCGGCCCTGGCCTAGGGACTCTTAAAGGCACAGTCACACATACTTTCTTACTTCATCTTTTTCCTTTTTCCATCTATCTTTTTCTCACTGTCCCTCCTCTTTATCCTTTCTTGAAAAGAAGGAAAAGCATAACCAGACTACACAAATGGACAGAGTGATTGTATATTGGTGTTTATATTTTTCCCACATGAGTGACTGATGCCCGGAAAGATGCTTGCAAGTTCTGATAGAAATCTCTTGTAGACAGTAAAACATAGTTTTGTGTATTGTTTTGTATATGGGCTACATAAACAGAGTTATTCCTAGCTGATATTTGCTTCTGGCAATTTATGGACAATAATAGTTTCCTTCAACAAGGCATTATGTACATAAATAAAAACAAGACCTATAGTATGTTTATAGAGATACTATCTGTAAGGTCTGTACTGAGTCATAATAGTGGCATGTGCAGCTGAATTGCTCTTCACAATGGAAGACTGCACTTTCAGCCTCATACGCGCCTCCTGTAATTTAGGGTTACCTGTGACAATACTGTAGCCAGCCATTGACAGTAACCTGGCTAATGACTATCTACAGCCAAGAGAGCGTATCAGGTGGCTTTTAAGGCGAGTCTGAGTGGAGAAACTGGACGACAATGCCCCCATCCAAAGGGCGTGAGGGGTCACGGGGTGGTTTGATGAGTATGAAAATGATGTGAGTCACATGCTGTGGCCTTCGCAGTCACCAGATCTTAACCCAGTTCATGAGGGACTATCTTTTGGAAAACGGGGTTCCATCCTTCCAGTAGAGTTCCAGAGACTCATAGAATCAATGCCAAGGCGCATTGAAGCTGCTCTGGCGGCTCGTAGTGGCCCAACACCTGTGGGTATCTCATAAGGATCTTAGAAGACCAAGGTTTGTAGAATGTTCTCAACCCACAGGGGACCACAGTCACCAAAACTGGAGTTATAAGAGCCTGATATTGCCTCCCAGCTAGCTGATATTTGCTTCTGGCAATTTATGGACAATAATAGTTTCCTTCAACAAGGCATTATGTACATAAATAAAAACAAGACCTATAGTATGATTATAGAGATACTATCTGTAGGGTCTGTACTGAGTCATAATAGTGGCATGTGCAGCTGAATTGCTCTTCACAATGGAAGACTGCACTTTCAGCCTCATACGCGCCTCCTGTAATTTAGGGTTACCTGTGACAATACTGTAGCCAGCCATTGACAGTAACCTGGCTAATGACTATCTACAGCCAAGAGAGCGTATCAGGTGGCTTTTAAGGCGAGTCTGAGTGGAGAAACTGGACGACAATGCCCCCATCCAAAGGGCGTGAGGGGTCACGGGGTGGTTTGATGAGTATGAAAATGATGTGAGTCACATGCTGTGGCCTTCGCAGTCACCAGATCTTAACCCAGTTCATGAGGGACTATCTTTTGGAAAACGGGGTTCCATCCTTCCAGTAGAGTTCCAGAGACTCATAGAATCAATGCCAAGGCGCATTGAAGCTGCTCTGGCGGCTCGTAGTGGCCCAACACCTGTGGGTATCTCATAAGGATCTTAGAAGACCAAGGTTTGTAGAATGTTCTCAACCCACAGGGGACCACAGTCACCAAAACTGGAGTTATAAGAGCCTGATATTGCCTCCCAGCTAGCTGATATTTGCTTCTGGCAATTTATGGACAATAATAGTTTCCTTCAACAAGGCATTATGTACATAAATAAAAACAAGACCTATAGTATGATTATAGAGATACTATCTGTAGGGTCTGTACTGAGTCATAATAGTGGCATGTGCAGCTGAATTGCTCTTCACAATGGAAGACTGCACTTTCAGCCTAATACGCGCCTCCTGTAATTTAGGGTTACCTGTGACAATACTGTAGCCAGCCATTGACAGTAACCTGGCTAATGACTATCTACAGCCAAGAGAGCGTATCAGGTGGCTTTTAAGGCGAGTCTGGCTGCTTTTGATATTCTCCCTCTGCTCTCAGCCTCACATCGGACTTCTGATGTTAAAAACCCTCTTTTCCTATCTGCCTCCGCACTGAGTATAATAGTAACCATTAATAACAACTAATAATAGGGTAGTGACTTGGTGCTCAGCACAGATATTACTGACTTCAAGCACGGCAGAAAGATCAGATAAAACAAGGACTACACTTCCTGGGTGTCTTTTCGCACTTTTTGCAAGAGATGGCATCAGCACAATTTCCCTGCAAGTTTAGAGAAACAAGCATTTGTCACATCTCTCTTGCATAAATGTTTGTTGTGTCCAGAATGTCCGGAATGCAAAGAGAGAAAAGAACATAATATGCACAAAAACAAAGCAATGTTTAAACCCACATACCAGCATTTGTAGAAATACAAAATATTCGCAGTGTTTCTATTGTAGAAGCAGAAACTGGCTCTGTGTTGTTCGATTTTTTACAATACAACAGCCACCTGATAAAGGTAATTGGTTCAGGGTCCATATTGTTATTTAAAATGAAAACTTTTTTAAAATGAAAGGGATTTTTGCAGCCTCAGGTGGACAAGAGGAGGTAGAATACTGCCTTTTTGTTTTGTTTTTAGTTGAATACCCTTTACAGTTATCTTATACAGACGGGTGGCAATATAAAGGAAGAACCTGAAAAATGAGTGGAGAAACTGGACGACAATGCCCCCATCCAAAGGGCGTGAGGGGTCACGGGGTGGTTTGATGAGTATGAAAATGATGTGAGTCACATGCTGTGGCCTTCGCAGTCACCAGATCTTAACCCAGTTCATGAGGGACTATCTTTTGGAAAACGGGGTTCCATCCTTCCAGTAGAGTTCCAGAGACTCATAGAATCAATGCCAAGGCGCATTGAAGCTGCTCTGGCGGCTCGTAGTGGCCCAACACCTGTGGGTATCTCATAAGGATCTTAGAAGGCCAAGGTTTGTAGAATGTTCTCAACCCACAGGGGACCACAGTCACCAAAACTGGAGTTATAAGAGCCTGATATTGCCTCCCAGCTAGCCAAGACGACCCCACCGTGAACAAACGCAGCTTGCTTCCAGTGCCACTGACAGATGTTGCAGGCAGAAGTCAACAACTGCAACCAAACATCCTTCTGACCTGTCCTTCAAAAAAAAAGTTAATAAAGCTGTGGACAGACGGGAATTGAGGGCATGGGCTTAGACAAGATAGGCTCTGTTAAATTATTCTTACTTGGAGGTACTTAGGTGGGGGTGGGGGTAAGAGCCTGATGCACTTATGACTTCAGGGACACTGACATAATCCTGGTTTTCTTCTTGAAGTGTTTAGGCAGCTCATAATCACACACTGCCAATCAAATATCCATTTGTAAGCTGCCTGCTGTACAGAACAGTTTCTGTATTAGGTGTATTACCATTACACATCAGTGGAACCAGATGGAAAAGCTGTCATTGTATTCCCTTCCTGCTCTTATGTTTGAATAAGGGCTCTTCTTTTCCTTAATAGTAAAAGAAAGTGTACAATAGCCAGAAAAGTGACTCTGATTCGTGTTATTGTTGTGCTCAGGCATGTAGATTATAAAACCATCAACTGCAAGGTTTCCCTCAGGAAACTGGCTAGCATCCCTTCCCCACCCGCTGTCCTTGTAAATAAAATACCCCATTAGTTCAGCAACCAGCAGGAGTTTGGGGTCAGTTAAAAGTAGCATTAGCTGCTACGGCTACCTTCACTTGGTTTGGTTAATTTTTTTTAATTTTTTTTTGGTGGTACTTTTCATGTGTTGACTGGTCCTCTCACTGACTTTCACTTTCTTAAATGAGCAGTGAGGCCTTTTGTTTCTACCAGCATGTTTTGTGTTACACTTGCACATTTTGAAGCCTGCAGATGCAATGTAAAGATTTCAGGCAGCATTGCCCATGGTAGTACAACATTTCTTTCAGCGTGGGAATGTTGTGGGTGGCTTAGCAGTATGTGATTGGATGGACGTAGCTAGCTGGCAGTAGCGGGGTGGTTTCCATACACTGACACACATGCTTTACTTAATCTTCACCCATACTTTTTTCTCCTGAGATTGCAGAGCTGTTGCTTTGATTAATCACACTGAAGTGAACATCAGTCACCTGCTGAAGTGAATCAGACAGATGCTGACACACCTCATCTTGCTAACAATGTAGTTACTGAATGACACTCATTAATTACATGGCCTTTGTTGTGTGATATAATGTTACTGCTCATTTTCGCAGAGGTTTAATAAGCCTATTATAAGTCATTATATTGATATTATTATATTTTTATTTCATAAGAACATAATCATTTCTTTTAACATTAGAGGAGCTGCTCTTTCAGGCGAGGCAATGCGCCTCCACAATAAAATGCTCCAGGAAACCCTCAAACTGATTTAATAATCCGCCTCATGGCTGACTAAAGTTTACTTTAGTTTCAAGTTGCAAGAAGTTGAGTCACTTTTATATGGAATGGGGTGTATCCACCACCTACTTAGACCTACATTTATTGTATTAATAGCAAAGTAATGAATGTGAAGATAAGGGTCATATTAGGAAAACAACACTCTTTTCACGTTGGTTTGTGAAGTATTGGGCCAAAACAGCATGCACACATACACACAGAGACAACTACTCACTTGTTTCATAGATATCAACTGCCACCTGTGTACTGAGAAAAAATTCTTTGACATTAGCAAAAGTATAATTGGCCCAGTGAAAGCCAGATAGAGTAATTGTGTATGAGGTGACAGTGGCAGCAGGCAGCTATGTGGAAAAAGTCATTATAGTCACACTATTAAGCTGAGCCCTTTAGGGCATCAGAGCTTTACTGGTGTTCTCAGTGAGGCAGAACGAGTGAAGAAGAGCCATTAAAAAATGTCTCCTTCGGCCATTGCTCAGGGGAGAAATCCCTCCTACATACTCTGACACTGCTAAATATAATTCATCTACAGTGTGATGTACATGCTCCCGAGGTATGTTTGATAGTTTTTTGGTAATTTTACTCTTCTTAATCCTCCCTCATCTACAGATTTCCTATAGATGGATACATGGAATATACATATATATATATATGTATATGTAGGGAGAGAGTTATTTTTAAAGATCATTTTTTGATAGTACCGCAAGAACAGTCTGTTGACAGTTCCACAGAGAGGGATATTATAGTAGGGTTGCAGTGCAAAAACCTTCAGTACAAAGATGAATGCACATTGAATGCACCAACAGACATGTCATCCTTCACCGTATTCTTGACAAGTGGCCGAGTGCATGTTTGGCGTACACCAAGAGAACGGTACAGGCCTGAGTGTTTGAACCCTACACCTAGGGATAGAAAGATCAGGTTCCAGTGGAAAACTGATTCCAAATTGTCTGAACCATCGGAATCATATGCCTCCAAGCTTATTAGTTCCTCTTATTGATGCTGGCATGTTTTTCTGACAGTTTCACGTTGCAAAACACTGCACTCTTGATCTAGGCGATTTAAAAGCACAATTTTCGGTATTTAGTTCAAGGTGAAGTACCTCTGCAACAGACGTACTGAGCCTAACTTACACCCCACAAACTATAGCAACAGTGTCCACATCTCCAGAGGTCGGTTCACCTATACGTGATTTAATATATGAATGAAACTGGAGCCTTTCATGAAGGACTAGGGTAAGGCAGAGTTTTCCGCAGTCTCAATCCTTAAAGTCCTGTGCCCACCAGCATGGAAAACTAGCCGCTCTACCGATCACATTATTTCAAAAGCTCATGTAAGTGATGTTCCACAGGGCAGGACATGCCGTCATCTCAGCACTCAGCACTGCATTAAATGTTCTTCTGTTCCCTCTTGCCCCACACACCATTTCATTAATAACATTTGTTGTCGTTGTTGCTGTGAGGAATGTATCTCCTTTTTGTTGTCCCTCTTATTTCCATTCTTTTTCCATTCTTTTTTTTGCTCACAATCATCTCCCTGTGTCTTTTATCAACATTATTACATCTCTACCTCCCCCTCCTCTTCCTCTTTGTCCTCTTCTTTTCCTCTTCATCTTGTCATGCAACTTTCCTCCTCCTCCTCCTCCTCCTTCTCCTCCTCTCCTTCATCCCATCTCTCCTGAGGTCTGCAGCTCCACCATCTCATCAGCATCAGTGTCTCGGGTCAGCCGCAAGGGTTAGAGCGAGATGGCTTTGTTTAACCAGCACATGTGTGTGTGTGTGTGTGTGTGTGTGTGTGTGTGTGTGTGTGTGTGTGTGTGTGTGTGTGTGTGTTTGTGTGTGCGTGTGTTGTTGTTATTGTTGTTGTTTTCTGCACATATTATGTGTATGTATAGTCCCTCATCCATCTCTTAACTTTGTGTGTGTTTTTGAGCACGCACATGTGTGTTGCATATATATATATATATATATATATATATATATTCACTCCTCAGCTCCACACTTTTATGTGTTTACTCTTCATCCTTTCAAATAATTTTCCTTCCATCACCCTTCTCTCTTCACTGCTCCTTTCCTCCCTGGTTGGTGTATGTAAGTATAAGCTCTTATCTATTTTTCTGTCACACACTGTTACACTCCGGAGAGAGCTCAGTTGATATCATTATCTCTGATAATGGCTCAGAGGTGCAGATCCCCCCACCCCCACCCCATTCCCACATCCCACCCCAATTCTCACCATGCTCCACCATATAGAGTATAATTTCTATTTATTGAAAATATCTCCCACATTGCTGCCCTCCCCTGTCTCTTGGCTAATGCACCCTCAGTCATGAGAGTGGCTAGATTTTAATATGCCGCTAATGTGCTCCTTTTTCAATATGCAGGGGGATCTCCGCCAACACTGTCAAAATTGGATTTCTCGTTCTTTTCGGTCCAAGTGACAACAGCCCTCAGAGGAAACATGTTGCTATCATCAGATCAATTACCAAAGTGCTTTACAATAGAAGTTTATTTTCCATGCCCTCTATTAGGAACCTAATTTGTCTGTTTCCCCCATAACTGCTGCATGTCACTGTTGAAAACTAAATGGTTTTATAATGTGACAAGGTTGCGGTTAAGGTTTGGTTACCCAATGTCTACATATGCTGCGTAGCATGTTAGCAGAGCAGCAGCTTCAGTCCTCCATCGCTGTCTACACAGAATGTGTCCAAGCACAGTGTTGAGAGTAGGTCACCCATGTTTTGGCAAGGTTCAGAGCCCAACACATCATCATCATTTTAGTTACACTACTACAATAGACTTGAAGCTTAAACGTCCATACTTACGTCAGTGTGATAGTTCAGTTTTTCCTTTTTAATAAATTCGCAAAAGTTTCTTAAATTCTGTTTTCTCTTTTTTATCATTATGGGTCATTGAGCGTTGACTGATTAGGCAAAAAATGAATTAAAACGATTTTAGCATAAGGCTCTAACATAACAGAATATGAAAAAAATGAAGGGGTCTGAATAATTTCTGAATGCACTGTATATCGCAAGTGAAATACGAGCCGTTACACAGCCTATGCTGACAGCTAGACTGATTTTGATCGTGCTTACAAGAAACCAACGTTGACTGTTGAGTGGAAACGAGAAAAAATACCTGTCTACCAAGTCCAAAGTTTTTGACCCATCCATCCGTTCTGACCTCCTGCTTCTGCGGACTTTTTCGCTGTATAACAGTGTCACCTGACTTCCTCCTTTGCTCCTATCATAATCACTACAGCCGCTAGAGGGTGCTGTCTCTCAAACGTAAGCATATGACATTTTGGTGATTCGCAGAAATTACTTATGCTCTCGTTCTTCTAGAGTGAACAGCCTCCTTTTCAAAGCGGGCTGTTTCATTTGTCACAATCGGTTGTATTTCTGTCCTCACAGGGACACTTCCCCTCACTCGCGGTAAATCCCTTCACATGGCATTGATATCCACTCCTCTCGTCCGGCTGTCTTCACATGCAACCATTGTTAATTGTGAGAGTCACCAAGGATCTCTGGCCCATTGAAAGGCTACATCAGTTTCCTTGCAGTGCTTGTCTGACGTAAGCTGTATTTTCTGACCCTTTAGCCAAGAACAATAGCATTTACACTGATATGTAACTACAACACAGGAAAGTGCAAAGGACATACTGACTTTGACAGGATGTTATGTGCTGTGTTGAATGCTAGCCTCCTCCTAAATGTCACTGTTGCCTTTGCTGTGTCCCCTACTGCCAGAAAAAGCACACATTACCCCTCCTTCATTCATCTGTCCTCACATGTATCTGCATGCAGCAGCACTACTGTACATTGGCTCTGAAGTAGAGTACAGCAGAGGCACAGAAAGCCCCTATAATCTCCCCTGCACATGTGTTTGAAGAGGTGGAAGTCGCTCAACTGAATGCTAAACAGGATCTATCAGGATTAAGTCTGGGTTTGAAGCAGTTTAGTTTATTGCTGACTCTGTTTCAGAACTAGAAATTTGGAAATGCTCGCCACCTGAACCAGCACGCGACAGATTTCTCTCATGTTGCAGGCAGCATCTCACTGAGACTCTGTGGTAAGCCTGGGCCTTTTTTTAGCCAGCACCAACAGACAGAAAGCCTTCCTGTGGAGTATCATCATTGATGTTTTGAGCGTTCATTAGTGACTGGTCATTACGTTCACTGATTTCCTGAGGCCAACCATCCGTGAGAGCCCATTAACCTCAGACATTAAGAGTAATTAGGCAAAGTGCTCTCTTTTTGTGCAGAAATTCTAACTTGGTGGATTGTTTATGTGGATGTATGCATGACATCCTGAAGGCAATTGGTAATCTACATTAGAAAGGCAATTGGCCTCTACCCAAGAAACTCGAGTTCGTATAAGCTGTGACGTAGATTTGACTCTGAAAGAAAGGGATATTAAAGGGGAGAAGGATAAAACCAATGTAGTTGTTGTAGTGCTAGGAGGGAACCTGTCAGATGGTGCAGGCCGCACTCGAATGCACATACAGTATAAATACTGTATGTGCATACATGCACACAAAGGCCTTACCAAATATCTTCATCACACTGTCAGACGAAATGAAAATCCTCATTTAGATCAACATGTTTTTTGTCCCTCTTGGAGACCCTGCGCTAAACTTCATTCTCCATTACTCTTGTCATACACCCCCATACCTTTTCCACAACACCCCCGCCAATTCCCTCAATGGGAACACTTTAATCATGGTGGCAGATCAATGTATCCCCGCCCCTTCCATCCACGTGCTCACACAGAAAACACACACACACACACACACACACACACAATCACTCACTCACTCATCTTAACACATAACCGAGGGGCAAGCCTTGTGTGATCTGTAATCGCTCTCGAGTTTCCCCCTGTGTACCTCCTCCGCTATCACAATCATCAGGAAAATAACTTCCGTTTAATAACAGCATTGGCATGCACATGGAACCCACAGAGGTATAATAGTTTCTGTCTCATCTCTCCTCCTGACTCTACCTGTCAGTGAGCAAGACTTCACACAGCGAGGCACAGGAGAAACGATCAGAACTCCCCTTAACCGCCGAAAATTGTCGGTCATCCGTCTTTTACCTCCTCCCCGAGTTAAAAATAGACCCAAGCTGTCAACTGCCAACCACAATTTTTTCTGTCTTTCTCTCCCTCACTCTCCCTCTTTTACTCACTTTCCTCAGCTATTCATAATTTGCTGGGTGCAGCATTTTTGTTGGTCATTACAAGCCTCATGACAGCATCATGCATGGCTTGTCAATATAAACTGTTTTCCCATTTCTCTCCATGTCAATCTCTGCTAATATGTACACTTGTCAAGGCAGTGTGCAAAACAAGATGAACGACTGCTTAAAATATGAATTAAGTTTGGCACAATTACAAAGACGGCAGCACGGACACATCTGTGACACTGAATGTCAGTTAGGTGTCAGCTTTTGACAAAATCTTTTATGTGAGTCATCAAGGCAACATGAGGCGTCTAAAAATGCTTTTTAGAAGTCTGTCAGTGCTGTGGTCCTTTGGTGAAAGGTGTGGAGCTGAGAGTGTGATGTCAAATTGTGCTCTACAAAAAGCTTGTATTACAAATTGCCCAGGACTGAAGCCTTTCTGACAGCAAAAGGTGATGGTGTATATATATGTATATACTGTACAAATACAACATTCAGCCACAACATTAAAACCGGTAACTGGTTTTAAAGTTGTGGCTGATCGGTATATGATTTGTAATATTTATATAAATGTCAGCACACAACTACAGTATGCCTTTACACATATGTGCATGTTAACACATGGGTGCTACGGAGCCCGCAGCCTGCCCTTTTGGCCAGAGCGAAAGACAGTGGAAATATAATTTACCTTTTTAAATAGTGTCTGATAATAATAGATTAACAGTTGTTGTTCGAGTGCTTGTGGATGCAAAATTATATGTTGTGGATCAAGTATGAAAAACCTTTTAAATCTGAAGGGTAAACATATAGGCGTATGTGGTTTTCTACCTCAGTATCCCAACATGACTGTGTCTTCATCTCAGCAAAATTATTAGAGGAGCTGCTAAACATAACCGGGCACAGCAAATAAATGGCATAGAAAATAACATATAATAATAAAATAACAAAAATAAAATAGCACATTTCCTCACTTTAAATTGTTCAAAACCATCTAACCCCAAACCATATATATAGCTATTAATATTTAAACCATGCCCATTCCTGATCAGAACGTTTGTTATTAGCAATCATTAGACCTTATTTATTATTTTCTATTTATTTACTGAAGACTTCACTGTAAAATTTACCGAGACATGCCACAGTGATGGTTAATGCATTGTTTTACCAGAAACACGAATGTACTCTTATTCAACAAAAATACACAAGGTTGTTTTTAATCCCATGTTTTATATGGCCTGTGTGTTGGTACGTTGACAACATTGCCTGTTTTAATGTGTGTTTGAAAAAAGAAAAAAGCTTGAGGTATTTTGAATATTACAGTGATTGTGATTGAAGGACAAGAGAATAGGTGAGATACAATGAATGAGGTAAGTTTGGGTCTCTTGATCCAGAAAATGGACTTACAGGTGGAGGTGGCTCACAGTGTCTGGTAATGTGGGTCATTTTAATAGTCAGTGCTGTACTTGAGAAACCATTTCACCTGCAGCCTACAGCTGCAATTGGTCATGCATGAATTCATCCAAGGTGCTTGTTGGAAAAAAAGGTTCTCCACAAATCTAACTCAAGGTCAAGGGCTGCTACAGAAGTGTTACAAAATAATGTTTATAAAATAATTTTAACTCAGTGTCCGCTCACTAGCTCTTTTCACTGCTTTTAACAGCATTTCACAGTCTTCATCAGCAAAGTTGTAACTGATATGCTGTAGATTTTATCACGTGACTTAAGTATGGAATTTCAGTCCAAATTACAAGAGGTCAAATAAAGGGTCAAGGATGATCTTTGGTATTGGAAGTGAACGTTCTCCTTGATGTCCATCTTTCCCGGTAGATGCTCCAAGTGGTTTTGGTCTGGTGTTTACAGAGAGCTGGTGTGCGTTTCTGGAATTCATCCACTCTCCAAAGTGAGAAAAAAATATGTTGTTTGTGTATGTCTTCTAAAGCAGCACATAGAGGCGTTTCCTGATCTGATGCCCCTGTTGACAGGTCTTTATAATTTGTCTGTTCCTCTGAAAACCGTTCTGTGCAGACTTTGTTGCTCTGGTATTTCACATTACTTCCTCCTTTGCTCCTGAGGGAATAGACTTATAATTCCTTTGGCCACTAGAGGACTTTGTCACGTGAATGTAAACATACTGATTGTTTTACATATGTTTCTGTAATAACATATCATTATTATATTCAGGCACTCGCTGAAATGAATGATGAATTAGACATGTCTGAACATACACAGTCACAGAAGGGAATATAAATGATGCCCCAATAATGATCAAATCAAAGATAACTAGACCTGTAGGCAGGTATTAACTGGGGTCCAAGTCCCCCGTGCAATTCGCATCCGGCGGTCCGTTGAGGCGACGCAAGTCTCAGGCTTAGAGCAGCATTGGAAATCATTCAATCAAGGTTGGAGCGTTTCCGAGGGGTATTCCAGAAAGCTTGATTAAACTAGTCTGGCATAAAACCTGGACTTGAACCTTTTGTGACTTACCCCAAAAGACGGGATAAGTGACCCAACAATCATGAGGGTCCTTAGATGCTACATGCAACATGACTTATTGCACTATGCATGTTGCTTTAAGCGTTAAATGGTTAGTCCCTTCCCAAACTGTGATGTAGAAACTCTTCATAGTCCCTTTCTTGACTGTGTGGCTAACATTTTTTATATTTTGAAGAGACATGAGTCACTAAACTCAATGAAAGGCTAAGCTCCAAAACCTATGCAGCCGGATCTTTCTTAAAGAAGATTTAAAAAAAAAACAAATGATATGAAAATCGATTTCTCCCTATTTGCTCCACAACAAGACCACGTTTTGACGACTTTAGGACTTAAAACTGCTCAAATAAAGAGAGAAATGACTTTAAATGTAGAAAAATAGCTCTGAAAGAGCTTTGGACCTAGTTTGCCTAAAGTATCTCAAACACCTCTGAAGGTGACCTCACAGATGATTTGTTTTTTGTGGAGACGTGCCAGAAGAGAGATGCGACAGATACATCTCAGGGACGCTGAGACAGAAAGAGAGTTTAAAAAAAGGCAGTGGAAAATCAGTGAGAGAGCGGCTGAAAGAGAAGAAGACGACGCAAAGAATAATTTTGTTGAGAGTCAAGAGGTGGAGGGGAGGGCCTGGAGAGAAAGAGAAAGGAAGGGCAGGGGAAAAGTGGAGGAGAGTGAGTCCAAATGAAGAGTGCAGCAGATAGAGACAGATACTGAGCTGGAGATTTGGCTGTTTAATCGAGTCTGTGAGGATTAGAGCCGGATTATGTGGGAATTGCGATACAGCGGCAAATTAGCCCGATATCTTTAATCTGAGAGGCGGACAAAGCCAAAGTACTTGACCAGACAGTAGCGTGTGTGTATGTGTTATACGTTAGTAATGAGGTGGAATAGTTTGTGGCGTCTCTTAAAAGAGACAGTGTCAGAGCATGCACTTACACACAGATACACGCACATATAGTGATCCTGTTCGCTCTTGCCCTTCTGGTAAAAATAGCACTGTAAACATAATATCACAGTTTACTATTCATTGCTATAACAAAGTGTTTTTCTGTCATTTTTCCTTCTTAGAATCCCATACAAAAGAGATTTCCAAATGAAATCTTCCCTTTTAACACATTTATCCTCCAATTTTTTCAACTGCTACAGCAATTACTTGAAAAATTGACTGGTCGATGGAAAGCAAATATTTTGATATATAAAGCATATATATTTTGATGATCGATTAATCATATAAGTCATAAATTGAAAAATGCCAAACTTTACTGATTGTTGGACTAAAGAAGACATTTAACAGTGTCACCTTATGCTCCAAGATATTGTGATGGACATTTTTCTCAGTTTTCTGATATTTTATAGAACAACTATTGGTTGTTCTATAAAATAATTAAGGATATAATCAACAGATTTATCGATAATAAAACCAGTTCTTGTTGTTATTGCAGCCCTCTGGATTACAGTGTATAAGTCATTAAAAGAAGGTTACAGGCAATGATGAAATTAAATATATTATACACATGGGTGTCATGATGACACCTAATGGCTCTCTTCACTTGTTTCCTGTCTCTTATCTAATAAAAAAAATTGACACTATTGTAAAAATGACAAAAAGAAAAATGTTATACACATAGAACCAGTAAACTAGGATTCTAATGCTTGTCATGCTAATTTACAAACCTAAAATCAGTTGATTACAACTTTAACAACCCTGTTGGCTGGAAATTAGATTTATGCACAACTAATTTGCAACAGTAAATATGTTGCTGGCCTGATTCGTTTTCTGTTAACATAATGAGAATTTGTTGTAAATTTATGTATCTGGCAAAGAAATTTCACAGACAACAAATTTGTTTTCCACCAAAATATCTGATCTTGCAGTAAAATATCCACTTGTAGTGACTCCAGCATTATTTTATATCTTTCCTTAACCTTACGCAAAGTGCTTTTTTCACAATCCTGAGACAGCCACCCCAACTGCCTCATTGCAACTCCAGTGCGATTCATTAATGTAACGCTTTCATAAAAAACATTGAACAAAACTCTCAACATAATCCAGCCAAAGATTTCACTTGTAACTACAAGGTAATTGGGAATACTACTTACTTTACTTTTACTACTTAAGTAGCATATAAACATATTTTTTAGGACAGGGTTGCCTTTTAAGATTATGAAAACTGCAAACCATTGCCCAGTGCCAATATTGTTTTAAGATTTTCTGCAGGAAATTAGCTGCTGGCAAGAAGAAATGCTTTTTGGAATATTTTTGTAAGCACTGAGCTGTAAATGCACTGGGGCAGTAGGAATTACCATCCAGTAAAGACCTAAACTGAAATGAATAATTCCAGTCCTGTGAGCAGTCCAGCCCAGATGAAACCTGATCAGAGCAGGTAGGTCAGGCACCCATGAAGGCAGACACAGTCGAGTGAGTCCAGCATACAAAGTACAATCAGCAATGACATGCCACACACCATGTCCAAAAGCTCACACAAACTCAAACCTGTGTGTGTAGGCTTTAGCAGGTTTACACCCCAGTAAATGAGGATAGATGGGGTATAGAGGAGAGCAAAACATCTGACTTATGACTTATTAATGCCACAAAGATGGGGGGTAGGGTGGTGGGGGTGGGGTTGGGTTGGATTATAGAGGACAGGATGAAGTTGCTTACATAAGAGTTCATTTCCAGCCTACAGTAGCACCTTGGATTTTTTTCCCTCCTCCTTTGCTTAAGTCGAGTCCTGGAGCCCCTGGAGTTGCGGCCGCCTTGTGTCCATTTGAATCACAGTCCGTTCGCTAGGACCCAGCGTCTTCATTTCCTGCCCCAGCGCTCGGCAGGACTCACTAACTGGCTGCAGACATCGTCTCTTATTTGCACACGCCATACCACACATACTTCACCACAGGGCTTGTTGGTATTCGTCTTCTCAAGACCATGCCAGCGCAACTTATTCACTGCTAGACAAATGCTAGTGTTTGTTTGCTGCTCTTCTAACCCATTTTTCATCTTCTGTGGTGAGGTGGGAACTGACAAAATAATTGGGAACGCTAAAAGAATAATCAGAGCTGCCCTTTGTTAGGTTCCCTTTGGCCTCTGAACAATCATATGATGATGTGGTGGAGGCTCTTTCCTGACCACAAATAGTAAATGTGGTTTAATGTAATCATATTTTTCAATGTCCAGCCAGAGAGTCTATTGTCTGTAAATATCGAGCCAAAGAAATCTTTCCATCCAGTACTGTTTTTCTTAAATGTAGGGGGGTGGGGTTTCCCCTTATTGCATGTTTACCTTACATACTGAACATTCACAGCCCAAGTCCACTTATTTCTGGCCTGATAGCAACATATCTTTCAAAGCAAAGTCCCTAAGAAGCTAACTGGATTTGATAAAATTTAGCAATATGAAGCATGCGTTAAAGGATTGGTTCGGATTTTTTCAAGTCTATGTTATTACAATACTCACATGCCATATGTATGTTAAGAGCGATATTGGTCGCTGGAATCATTCATCTGTTCATATTGACCGTGAGGTTATCCCTTTGTAACTCCATTACACTGTAAGAAATGGGGTACAAAATCCTTAAAGTGTGCAAAAGAACATTCTTAAATTTAGCCAAAGCTAACTTAGCACGAATCTTCAGAAGTCTGAGTTTGCAAAGTTGTGTGGGAATCTTCTTCAGCAATAGGTGTATTGCTGGTGTTTTGTCACGGCAATGCAACTAACAGGACGTATCTGTGCATCACAGCCTAGTGAGGAAACTGTCCGAGAAAACACAAACAGAGAATTTTTGCAAAGAACATGGACTGCGGATTTTGTCCCTTATTTTTTACAGCGTTGTGAAGCAATTGCTTCGCAGCCAGCAAGGGCTGGAGGAATGATTAAAGTGACCAATCACTCTTTCCAGGTATACATGACGGGTGAACATTGTTTTGAGATAGATGTGGAAAAATCCAATCCAATCCAAACAGCATTCAGATATTTATATTCTGTAGTGTAACATATTTCCAAGTGGTTGAGGTAAAGTTACAAAAGTGACTTGAATGAAATCATTTATTTTTGATTGGATCGCTCCAGAGTGGGCATGGCTGCGGACATTTGGCCTACACCCACACTTCCCCCACCTGCGTTGTAAAATCAAAAGGTGGAGTACGAGGGAGAAATGAATAATTTAGAGCACAGCCAAAATTTATTTGAAATGTATACAAAGTCTTTGTTGACTGAGGTCCAAACACTCACCTCTGACCCATGATATCACTCTGTTCGCTACTATGCACGACCAACTGACCCATGAGCTAAAGGTCAGAAACATTTTTGTATGAAAGGTGGGTTACAGTAGCTTTTCGCCCTAAATCTCATTTGATTGGATACATTTATGTATACACCACCAAGTTCATGATGAGTCACTCAAAAATATTTTAAAGTCAGGCTGGGCAGTTCTACAATATTTGGTTCCAAACAATACAAGATAATACAAGGGCCAGAATCACTGATACTGACAACAAAACTTCTTATCATTAAAAAGTATTGTATATCATTAACACAGATTTGCCAGTCGTAATGCAAATTTTCTTTTACAATTTTCTGTTAATTCCTTATGTAGAGAATATCAAAACACAAGACAGTTTGTACTGTAAATAATAAATACAGTATGTTTATTGTGTGAGTTTTCTGAACTAGCAAGGCGATTGCTATATATCTATACTACAAACTCTTTCGTTCTTCTCTTCTTTGTACGCTCACTAGTATCAATACTCAAAACAAGGCTCAGTATTGGTAGCACTGACACTTTAGGCCCACCCTTATTTCACAGTTACATCTTGGTGAGGAGATTTAATATAAAACACTGAAAAATGATTTTATTTTGGACATATATTTAACAGAGGGAAGACTTGGGAAATGATTTGTTATTTTACTGTGTCTTTAATGAGTATTACTACCTAACATAGAGTGCATTAAATTACAGGATCCTATCTTGAAGCTTCAATGGCCCAACATCTACATCTTGTCTTTCTTTACTGCGGATTTGTTTGTTTAACAGTTAAACAACATGACAGGGTAATTCCTGCCACCCTTGGGACTCACTGGGCAGATCAAGTGAGAACAACTCACTTCTGAGATATCACTATCAGTACTGGCCATCACATAATTATAGGCCCTCGTTCCCACCGGATGCTCAGTGTTGGATGATCTTTGTCTATGAGGTGAAGCCCCCAGTGATAAATGGATTTTTGGGAGGGACAGCAACGTCCTGGAGAGTCCAGAGTGCTTGGTTCAGTGGAAGGAGTGTGTCTTACATTATGCATGGTGGTTGTTATTTTCATCACATGGTGCGGTCAGGCGTCATTGTAGTTCTTGCTCCGTCAGCACAAATTGCAGTGTGTTGACAGATTGCTGTTTTGGTGTCTACTTTAATCTGCTTCCCCTCTCAGTCTCTCTTACTTTATTTCACCGTGTTATGGAAATGGAGGTAGAGCACCCAGTGGGCTCCATTAACTGGTCCTGTCTCCAGAGTGGTGTGGAACCTGGGTTGAGGGGGGGCTGTAAGTCGAGCAGGTTGTTGTGACAAAGCTGGCCCTCGCTGTCAGGCCACTCAGAAGAATAAGAGAGAAAGTGGCCCTGCTCTGGAGCCCATGCATTATTTCACACAGCGAGTGACAGCCCAGCACACAGGCACAAATGCCAACAGACGCCGGGGTGTCAGTGAGAGGTGTGTGTGTTGATGTGTGGATTTTTGTGTCTGTAGGCACGCAGCCTCATGCATCCGTGTGTGTGTGGTTGTGTGTGTGTGTGTGTGTGTGTGTGTGTGTGTGTGTGTGTGTGTGTGTGTGTGTGAGTGTGTGAGTGCATGTTTTTCTGGCTTTATGCTACTGTGAAAGCTTAGATCATACAGTATCTTTCCCAGCCAAATAACCTAGATTACGACTGGACAGGATTCAGTCAAATTGTTGTAAATCTTTCAGGCCATGTCTGGTATAAGATGAATTACAAAATGAGCTGTCGCCAGGTCTCAAGGCTCTCTTTAACAAGGTGTAAATAGCTGAAAACACAAGACAAGATGCAAACTAAAAGGGTAGGAATTTGGAATTTCATGTTTTTGATTGCCACTAGGATGCAGTTAGTCATTTACTTGTCATCCGGATTACTCATATCAACCCATTTGGAATGCACTTGGTCTGTCTCTTGTTGATAATCTTCTTTTTGTGTCTTTTCCTGAGTTATTTATTTTAGTTTATGACCTTGATACTCTGAGCTATTTGTTTCAGTGTTCTTCTGTAAAGGCCCATTGCCTGTGAAAGTAACTCATTCATTTCAAACGCAAAAATGATGCATCATTAGGTTGTGGCTTCTTTCATTTTAAACCATAATTGGACGGTGACGTTAGAGCCCGGTTCAATGGCTTATGAAAACAGTTATTTTTACTTCATCAGTGGCACACTGATCACTCTCATTTAACATGTTGAGGTGTAGATAGATTCCTTCATCTACAAAGCTTGACTAAAGGTTTCATGAATTATTTTTTAATCACTCAAAAATGTTTACATTATGTTATAATTATTAATGTATACATTCAACTTTTTAAGTATAATCCAATACTGTATGTCTAGAGTTATTTACAAAAAAAGGGGTATTAGACCGCATTTGTCTCAGCTAAGTGCTCCAATTTAATTCATGAAACTTTTACATATTACCTCATAGATCTCCACTTTACCATACTTATTTTCTTCATTGAAGAATGGGAAGTGATTTTTAAAAACTGTCCATACTGAAATAAGGAATCTGTTGGGATAACATTTAGTCACCACATTGCATCTCAAAATATCTTGGTATTGTTGGTTGGTGCTGGGTGGTGTACTTAATCATGATTCATCAGCGATATGTTTTCAGGAAGAGTGATAGCAACTGAAGAAATAGCTGAGAAGATTCACCTTGGCAAGCGTGGTTGTACGCGGGGTTTTAGAAATACCGAGGTCCAAAAACTGAGCTTTCTAGGGGGGTTTGGGGGACATGCTCCACTGAAAACATTTTGATTTCCCTGATCTACATATGTGCATGTGGATAGCAATAGCTTTATAACCATGTCAGTGGGAATTACAGAAATGTGTCTCAAACAGTACATTAATGTAAGCTAAATGACTTTATACAATAATATGTTGATACAGTAATACTATATTATGACACTATAATTAAGTTTATGTTGTTGTTAAATTGAGCCTATAGGTTCCACTGTGATTACCAAAGAACATGCAATATATCTCCATGGTAATTAGGCCTACATTGTTTAAATGTGATCAGGTCAGTCAGTGTTTGTTTGTGTTGAACAGCACAGGGACATAATGTTAGTCCTCTCCTGGGCACAGTGGGCAGTACCTACTCTTCCTCTCTCATCTCCATCACCTTCTCTCTTCTTTTTTCTCTCAGTCCACTCATCTTGTCCCGGATCTCTTCCCTTCCCAAAGCTGAGCCTTTATTGATGCAGCCTTTTCATTTTCGTCTGTCAGTGAAGAAAGTAAAGACGGGGTCGACTGATATTTATATGCAAATGTTACCGCCTCTGCAAGGATAATAATTTAATGAAAATAATATTATATAGTGGTACCTTATTTTAACAAGCATTTCAACCCTTTACACAAACCCAATTGATAGAAAGCATTTCAACTTTCATTTAAAGTTAATCAGTCTGAAATTGGATGGAATTAATGTTAGCTAGCTAGTTCATTCATTCAAGTAAATCTAACTAGCTGGCATCATGATGGATGCCCACTGTTTAACGTTGCACGACCACACATGAGGTATTTGTCAGATGGCGTCCAGGGATGAATGGCACTGAACTACAAACAGTCTGCTAGTAAAATTCTCTACTGACCTGTATCATGCTAAAGATTTTGTAGTAACGACAAGATCTTTCACTCCACCCACACACCCACACGCACACAAGCAATGACGCCTGTGGTCAGATGACAAAGTTGGTTATCTTGGCGTTGTAAAATATTTTGCAGCTCCAAAGTAGAGTTATTTTTAGGCAATTATTTCATTACTTTTATTATATACACCTCAGAAAAAATACCAAGGTACGTCGGTGACCTCAATGCTGGGTACGGCCATGACTGTGAGCTCATCGTTTCGTGGAGAAGAAACATACAGTATATTTGATTTGACATAAGATGCATCACAAGCTCAGATTGTTTTAAAGGTGGTTAAAAGCACATATACTGTACTTAAGTTCAATTTTGAGTGTTTTTGAGTGATTCTACCCCACTTCATGTCAGAGGGAAATATTGTATGACTATGATTTTGCATCCACAATATATGAATGACTTAAAAAAAAAAAAGGATTAGTATAGATTAAACTGCCCACCATTATACAAAATAACATTTGTATTAACATTAAAATGCTGTTTACATGTTAATCCATCAGTAGGCCTGGATGATATCCTTCATTTAACTTTTTGATTCCACCAAGAGTTGATCAGTTGATATACATTTTCAATTCATGTGTAAAAAAACCTAATTGGAAACGCCGGTTATTTGAAAAAAGTTCCAAATATACCAACTAAGTTTTTACGCTTGGCTGAAGTGCAAATGTTAGTGTATAGACGTATACTGTATGTAACTTAGTAAGGAGACTGTAACGTTCCTCAAATTAATACATGAAACAAACTGAAATGCCATCTTTCCATCATGTTTTTCACATGGTTTTTCCACAGTTTTAGGTTTGATTAGAACTCTTAATGTCATCTCTTTGTGCCCTCTTATTCTGCGATGGTTTAACTCAATAAGTCTAACTCCTAATAACAGTAGTAGATGGAAAGGCACATTAATTTACATGTCCTCTCATTGATTTCCCAGAAATTCTGTAAAAAATGTGCAACATTTGTATGTGAACTTTGTAAGTGTTTACTTAAATTGGTTCCTGATCTCTAGATATTATTACTATTTTATATTGCTATACTATACAATTATCCTTTGGACAAATAAAAGAAATAGCCATATAAAAACATGTAATAGGTGTAATGAATGCATGCCGTAGATATAGGATAATAAGCTCAGCCTGTGCACACAGTTCTCACATGAAACCTATTGTATCCAGTTCTGTAAACAAAGCAGTCTCCATTGGTTTGATTTTCACTAGACCTTGAGCACCATAATTCTGCACTTTCCATCGCTGTCCCCGCATTCCATTTAAAACCAACTGATAAAGACACAGGGAAATGGGATGAGAGACAGGGATTGAAGAAAATAGAATCGGGAGATAAAGGAAATAAAACTGAAATCACAGAGACAGGAGAAAGATGGGAGTTTTCTGTCGCACTAGCATTGCCGATTAGGCATGAAAGGCTATGTGTTTGTGCGCAGGCTGGCTTGGATGTGTGTATTTGTGCATGCCTGCCCATATGTGTGTGTGTTTGCGTGTTACATCCTAGCCTACTTCCTCTTTCCCCTCCTGACATTCCACTTCCCGTCACAGAGGCCTGGCGCTCCCAGATAAGGCCTTCCAGTACATTCCTCCTTCCTGTCGTCGCTCTCCCCTCCATCCAGCACCAATTCCGCCCACAGCGATCAATCCCACCGATAACAGTTTGCCACCAAATTAAAAAAATACATTGTGTCTTCTCCACATCTTAATACAAAAGGCATGAGGTTGCTGGTGAATAACAGCCTTTATTATAGTAGCCTGGTGGAGGAAAAACAACCTGTCCTGGGGATTTGGTGAAGAATGACGTATGGAGAAGTGACTGTGGAGTCTGCTGCTTGTATCATGTCAAGGTGGTAGAGACTTCAGCTGCTCAGCAAGCACAGATCAATACTTGTAACCTTTTGTGGGTGATGGACATATCACGGTGATGGAGTGCATCTGCACTGAAACTGAGCTAGTCCTCAATTGAGCAGGGATTGTTAATTTAGCCAATGTGTAGCCGGCACCACTCCCATCCTTCCTGCAACTGGATCCCCGCTGTGGTAGCTAGTGAAGGGGCAGGGGGGTGTCTGAACTCATAAAGAAAGTCTGTGTCACTTTCTGTCTCTGTTTCTGATTATGTGCACAAGTTTGCAAGAGCTTGGTAACTGGAGTCGGGCACCATTGTCCATTGTCCTGAGGGATTATGGGTAGTGGAGCTGGCTGTGGCTCAAACAATCGCTCGATTTAGAAAACGGAGGCCCTTACCTGGAAAGGAAAGGTATTGAGGACTTAACTCCTGCTCCAGCACTGGATCAAACACCAGCTGTTTCTGAGGCTCTCAGTAACAGAAAAGTGAAGCGTGTTACTGTCCAAGGGAGCAACTCGTCTGAGACTCTGTTCCCTAAAAATAAGAGAAGGTGATCATTATGTAGCAGAAATGGATAGGGGGATTTTTTTGTCCTTCACTTCTCTCACTACCCGCATGTATGACAAACATGCAAGCCATGAAATCATTTGTGTGACATTTAACATACATGGATTATTCTGAATAATTATAAATTAATGTGATATTTCACAAACGGTGTGGAGGAGCTTGTGATGGTGCTGGAAAGGCACTGAATGTCGGAGTTTGACAAATATATATATAAACCTGCATTAAACGGGGAAAAAGCATAACTTTATATGGACAACCCTAAGGAATTAGTCTGATTAGACACAGTTGTTTTGGCTACAACAATACTGACAATACAGAGCGAACAATTCTCAAAGAATTCTTTATAGATGTGTTTCCCATTCACATGGTATCAAAAATGTGTGCACAGCTTGGGGATAAAGAACACATCTCCACAATGTCACCTTGCTGGAAACCAGTAGAATAACTTCTTAGAAGTAAATTTGTATAAAGCACTGGTCACTGCATCTCTGAAATGTTCATTACTGCACTCCTCACGTCGACAGGTATCTGTTGGCTCTAGCTAGCTGAAATGACACTTGAAATTCCAGAGAGAAACTGCAGCTACTTGCAGTTTCTCATAAATCAATCTTAACCTGCCAGCAATAGTGACCTTTTACAGGTAGTGAGAATTTAACCGTGAGTGGTTCCAGACCATCAGTAGACAGCACAGGTTACAAGGCTTACCTTAAAACAGGTGTATTAAAATCTAGCACTCTGAACAAATTGCTAAATGCTAATAGCTGATTATGCACCCTGAACCAGCAAGGAGGTTTCCTGTGTCTCAACAGATGGAAACCCATCTATTAACACGTAGATCCAGATTTTTATTTTTATCTATTTATTCATTGATTTGTTATTGACCAAAGCTGCCAGAACGTCACAATAAATTTTAGATTTTATTTTCATGCTGACATATTCTAAGATGTTCAAGTAAAGAAAGTTATATAGTCCTGGTTCATTCAAAAAAGAGCCTTCTCCAATGTGGGGAAAGTCATTCACTTTTGGCCTCCTACAGCTCTGTGTTCTAGCCTCAGCCATCATGGGTTTTCAGGACACAGAAGCCAGAACATCTGCTAATGCTGATAGAACAGAGGATCACAACAATTCTCACATAACCTCATGGGTTACCTGTTGGTCTCAGACACTTTCTGATTTTAAAACAAAGGTTTTTATCTCTGGCCTTTACTGTTGCCAAAGTGTGAATTTGGATACCTACCCTTTAAAAAAGGAAAATCTATTTGAATTTTTTTTTTTTCCACAGTTTTTTGACTTATGCTTCACTCTTTTGTGTGTAACCTTGTTTCTGTCTCCATAACAGCTGTTGCTCCTTCACAATCAGAGCTGACCTCTTCATTTTTTGAAAAAAACTTTTTTATGTTTTAAGATTTCGAAGCACGGTTTTACTTCACCTTAGAAAAGTGACATAAAAAACCACTTAAGATTGCCTTAACGTTGCTGACGGATGTAAAGATCATACAAGGACAGTGATTACAGTCTAGAGAGCTGAGATCAAACACCGTTTCCTCCACCATCAAGCATCCATTCTCTTTGATGACTTCTGAACTTTGTCCAAATTAATTCCATTTCATAGCTAAATTGTCCTGGTTACCATGGACAACAAAACAGTTTTGACAACCAGAGTAGAAGCTGATGGCTTTGCTGTACCTACCAAAATCAGCTATGTTACTTATACTTTGAGGGTTGCGCCGGCCTGAAGCTAATCCCATCTGACATTGAGCGAGAGGCAGGGTACTCCCTGGACAATTGCCAGTCTATCACAGGCCTACCAAAATCACACACTGCAAATTCTGCCTGACATTCAGCTATACTCGGTACACAATCATATTTTTTCAGAATTCTCCGCCACGCTAGTAGCTTGACTCTATGGATGGCAATTTCTATCTGTCAGTCATGCCACCATTTTGGTCCAGGTTGAAATTTCTCAACAAATGTTGGATAGATTATCATGAAATTTGATACGGATATTCATGTTGCCTTGAGGATTAATTTTGAAAACTCTAGTGATCCTGACTTTTCATCTATCGCCATTATCACTTCAAAAATGTAATTTGTCCAATACTTTGTTTTATGACCCAATACCTGAAAAAGTAACGACGTTCCTTATTAGCAAATGTTAGCATGCTAACATGCTAAAATTAAGATTGTTAACATTGTTAACAGTAAATCTGCTATACATCAGTATGTTAGGATTATCCCTGTTAGCATGCTGACATTAGAATTTAGCTCAAAGCACAACAGTGCCTCAGTACAGCCTCAAAGAGCTGTTAGCATGGCTGTAGACTCCTGTTAACATTTAAACATGCACTGTGTAATGTTAGTGACAATAGATCTGGATCTCTTTGGGCTTTAGCACTGTGATACAAAAATTTAGAAAAACACGTAACATCGTCACATCAAATACAGTTTCATTTAAATACATCTGGCAAAGGCTAGAATATTACATATGGTAGATTAGACATTTTTTATAAACATAGGCTAGTTTGACTAATGCATTTTTGCATAGAAAGCTTCTTTGTGTAGCTTTAATTAATGATAACAGACGGTCGCAGTATGTTTAGTACTCACCAGTCCCTTCATCAATTAATTCCCCTTTTCTTTTCATTTAATGTAATTTCATCTCATTAAAAGTACGTCTCCGGATGACAGGTTGACAGCTTGCTCGATGACTGATAATGCTTGACAGCTGTGCAGCTAGAGTATTGGTCTTCACCGTGGCAGTAGCTGCTAATTGTTCTCACCGTGAGTGTGATTTTCAATCAGTGACATATTTACTGTCAGTCACTTTTATTCATAGCCGGTAGTTTCATCAGTTTCATGTGTTAGCAGGTGGATGTTGGTGCAAAGTTCAGTGTTGCCGTATGTATGTGTCTGCTGCTACCATCCATCCACCCCAGCACCAGATGTGCTTGTCTCTTTGGGGAGCCCTACCTTTAGCACTGCCTTTGAACACTGATAGGATTAGGAGTGTTGAGGCTTAGCACAGAGTCCTCGCCGCTTCGCCATCTAACCCAATCAACTCTGAGTGCAGCAGAGATGAGAGGAAGAGGTACCGTGCCAAAATCTCTGTCCACACGCTTTTATGTTGTATCCCCTCACAAAGCATGGAATGCATTCACACTCAACATGCTCAGAGCACAACATCTGAGAGTTTTTCTCTGTCAAGTGTAGCCATGTTTTTGCTTCATCTAGACACACTAATGTCTAAAGCAAGACATCCAGTGTTGGGCTCGTTACCCATTACTCATTACTCTTTTCAAAAGGAATATTATTTCTTTGCTTATTACTCCCTGCCCAGAGTAATATGTTGCAATATTTGTTATATTACTTTTTACATTACACCCCACAAAATTGGTAATTGCGTCTTTTCTCCTCAAAATTAAGACCTTGAACATGCACCTCTGTGTAAATGTCAGGCTAATCGCCAGTAAGCGCAGCTTAGGCTTCAGACTAGCAAATGGTTTTTTACTTGGGGTCTTCTGTTGCCTGTGACCGGTGTTTACCCAAGGATCTCTCGGAAAGACGGAGAATCAGCTGTGGAGATTTTATTATCTACCACATATTCAGCCAAAAACTTTAATAGTTTTTTGTCACTTGTAGCCTGCTGTCCATGATTAAAAACTAGTTTTGAATGTGAAGCCATTGTAGGGCTACAGGGGAGAGTGTTTCAGGAGGTTCGAGGTTGTGTTTTTCGCAGTAGAAAAAAGTAATGGGAATATTTCCAGCTGCTGAATGAAACCGTTTCTATCTTCCAAGCTAGTTTGGTGCTTGGTGAAGTGCAACCCAGGAGATTACAAAAATGAATCTGGGGATGTGATTGGATTGTTGGATTTCAAATCAGTAGGTGCATGACGACAAAAGTAAGGTGGTAAGAAGTTATTTTTTTCAGGGGGGCAACTGTAATATTATTACTGAAATTTTATTAGTAATTTGCCACACTACTTGTTACTGGGGAAAGTAATATTATTACTTTAATACATTACTAATAAATAGTTACTGCCCAACACTGTGTCCTACTGTTTTTAAAATGAAATATAATGTATATGAACATTTGTTGGATTCACAGTGCCAAGATCAATGTACTGTCATGTGTCGATGAAGTTATATACAGCTAATATGGCATCCAAAATCACTAAGAATAACTATGTGTTTGATGTATTAGATGTGGATAGTGAAATTACTATGGATATGAATAGAAGAAGATTAAGGCTTAAAATTCTTCTGCAGCCTAAATCTTTTGGATTGTTGCCTCACATAATCATAATTTCAGGTTTGTATATTGTCGGTTTTCACAGCTGGCCAAAAATTCTTGGTCAAAAATTCCCACTCCAATCCATCTTGATTTAATTATATCTCATTTATATTTTATTTCAATTCAGGTGTGTCAACACTTTTAGTTCACTCTTGACCTGGCCAAAGTGAAGAGAAATACATATTTTGGTGTTATAGCACTAACATTTCTTAGTCATACCAACATTGTACCTCCCTCACTATCACAAACAAGAGATCCTAAATCTACAATTTAGACTATAATTTAGGCTTTTAAAAATGGAAGGTCTTTTAGTTTGAATAGTGGACAGACATTGTGTGATATCTGTGGGTTAATTTGGAGGCTCTATTTGTACCATCAATGTGGAAATTTTCTGAGCGATGACCCTGGAAGTCCAGGTTATATTGATTTTGGAAAAATGTGGCGTACATGACTAAAGTGTGTTTGCAAAGCAGAAGCCTCTATCAGACTTCAGATGCTACAGGTCAGCTAACATGGCAAAGGTAGCAGTTACATTCATCTGTATCCAGCCAGTTTTTCTGCATATCTCTGCTTTATCTTTTAAAAACCTGGTAGTATTCTCAAAAGGTACTAACTTGAAAAAGAGAAGCATTTCCTGAAGAAAATTAATGTGATTGTCAAGATTTTTTTTTAATGATTTTAGAGTAACATGAAAACCCCTTGACCTTAATGTACTGGATGAGTTATAGATGCAACATAGTAAAATAAAATTAATCATAAACTGTAAAATTGATCAGTGCAATACTGAGCATTATGAAATATGGAAGGAAATTATAGTTGCGATATAAATACAATTGATGTAAATGAGATTGGTGTTACATTTTAATAACTCAATCATAATTCAAAAAGTATAACAGTTATCGAT
Source organism: Xiphias gladius (assembly GCF_016859285.1). NCBI lineage: Eukaryota > Metazoa > Chordata > Actinopteri > Istiophoriformes > Xiphiidae > Xiphias > Xiphias gladius. The sequence continues at coordinate 25,284,852 of NC_053416.1, read as the reverse complement.
AAGACAAGCTGTAGCCCCCATCTACAAAGTATTATGCATGATTTGACTCATCAGTCATCATGATAACATTAATTGATTTATTAAATCAAAATGGCCTCTAAAAAAATGATGTTCGAACACAATTTATGCAAATTTATGAAAAAGCAGGACACATAAAATTACACATATTGATATATCAAGGGTATACAGTATGAGTGCTGTGCTGTGATCATACTGATGAACGCTACGTATCTTTTTTCTTAAACTCTCTCCAAATATTCAGTAAAGTCCATGGCATAAACTGGAAACAAAAACATTCATTTTGTGACCTATGAATTTATGAATTTATGAACAACCAAATTGTCAATCAAAGACAAAAAAACTTATCAATTGTATTTGTTTCAGTGTACTCATTTCAGGAATTTTTGCAGTAGATGTTATGAAATGTAGGCAATTCAAAATGAGCCCTAGTGACTTGCGTCATTATAGATTGATGAAAAGTTTTACTTTCCTGCTCAGAGCTCGACCTAGTGTTTGGTAGCCTTTAAAAGGTAAATCAATCAGACTTTGTGTTCAGAGATTATAAATAAAATGCAAAAAATAGTGATGATATAGTCTCTTAATAGTCCTTTCCAATCATAGAGAGCAGCAACAGGATGAAATCGGGGAAGTGTTCAAACTACTTTGATCAGTGTCAGTACTGTGTATATTGCCATTAGTGTGGTAATGTCTGCCTTCAGTGAAAGGGGCTATAGTAGGATAATTATCTCCAGCAACAACAACAACAATTACAGCATAAATATAGTTTTTCTCCCCTGGACTTCATTTTATTCTGTATTCACGCACTCCAGTTATAGCCATGCTGACCCAAAACCCCCTGCAGGCCACACCATCTACAGCAGATATATAGTTATGTGCCATAATTGCTATTATTATAATACATTTTTATATTAAGCCATGAACACTCATTATAACATACAAGCCACACCTCGTTCCTGAACTCAGTCAGTAGAGGACAAACAGTGTTTTGGCTCTTGACTTCAGACTTTATACAGTCAACACAGTTCAGCTTTATAGTTATTGCCAAAATGATTTGTGACAACCACAAAATTCCCTGGAAAAAGTGATTATCAGGTAACCATAGAGAGACTGAGCCAGAGAGCAACAAAAGTGAATTTAGTGAGTGTGTTATGATTTTTATGAGTCTGGTGTACTCTTAATAAACAAGACAGGCAGGTTAAACATTGTGTCATGGAATATTTTGGAAATATTCCATGACACAACGTTTAACCTGCCTGTGTCATGGAATATTTTGGAAATGTCATGAGTTTTATCCACAGTATGTGTCATAACCTTTAAAAGTAGTAATACCATACTGTAAAAATACTACATTAAAAGTAAAAGTCCTGCGTCTCAAATTTAAAGGTAAAATGTACAGAAGTACTCTCAGCAAAATGTACTTAAAATCTATCAAAATTGAAAGTAGTTATTGTGCACCCTGTCATTTTTATATTATTATAAAATCAAATCTTTGTTGCATCAACACATTCATTCATTCATGCATTCATTAACAAGTCAGCAGTACTTAAATGTTAGCTAGTTTTAGTTAAATCGGTTGTTTTATATACTTTTTGATACTGTGTAGTTTTTTATCATTTGTATAATTGATTATTTATAATATGTACAAACTGATCCTTTGTTTTGTATCTAACATCTTACTCTGATAAGTAACTAGTAACTACAGCTTCATATAAATCTATTGGAGTAAAATGTAATTAATGTATGAGAAGTATAAAGTAAAAGTATAAAGGAAAATAATCAAGTATATGTACCTCAAAATTTACCAAAGGAACTTGTGTAAATGTATTTAGTTACTTAACAGCTCTATAGCTATTACCTTATTTTCCAGCTGGTGATAACAAATGCTGGTCATAAAACATATGTTGTTGTCAGTAGTGTATACAATGGAGTAGAGTGAACTTTATACCCGTGGCCTGAGGGTGAAACTGGTACTAAATCCTCTGAGTGATGAACATGTCAGGTCAGGTTTTCCTTTTGACCTCTTGATGCATCTGCTCATAGATTAAAGGCTTCTCCATTAGCTCTTAACTGTCACTTCCAAAGTCAGAGATACATTAACACGCAAATAAATAGCACATTTATCTCAGTTTTAAGGCTGTTATGAGGTTTGGCAGGTTGGTGATACAAAAAAGACAGACAGTTCCTTGCTGAAGGAAAATTATCTTCCAAATCAGGTTATATTTGAACTTCATAGACAACAATACAATGCCTTCTTTTGCTTGTATGCCTCTTATAAGATCATAATTATAAGAAGAGCTAAAACATCTTAAACGTGTATCCAAGCTGCAATATAATAGGGATGATTTTTTCACCAAGAGTACCATACACTTTGATGGCCATTCGCATATTTCTTTAATATAGACCGTCTGACATTTCTATCTTGGGTCTAAGTCGTCACTCCTGGCCCTCTGCCAACAGAAAGCAGACATTGAGCAAACTGGTATTTTTCCGAAAACAATTCCTCACAGTTCAGAGATTTAGCTTTATCAGTGACGGATGTCTCTCTTAATAATCCATCCCCAAGTAGCTCTTTGATAGCTTGTCATGAATACATAAGGGACTGTTTCTCCTCTGTTTTCTTGCTGTCTCTTGAGGCTAATACTCACCAAATATCCCAGCCATGCTGATTTATTGGCTCAATCTTAAGGTGTTTTTCTTTTTCTTTTTCTTTTTTTAATTTTTTTTTTTGGATGAGTCTCTAACTCAGTTAGACACACTATTGACAAAAAAAGGACATTTACCCCCAGAACTCAGGGTGCAGGGGATATCAGAGGACAAACAGCGAAATAACTATTTCCTCTGTAGACAGTGAACTTTGCCTGCCACTTCCCGCCTCCAAAGGCTGTGTTGTTTGCTTTTGATGCCCCCACCCCCACATGCTCTCTCTGGGATTGATAGTTTGCTAATTAGGATATGCAATGTCTTTTGTAAGAAGGAAAGACAGGATGTTATTAGAGGATGCTGAAGGCGCGCTAGTGAGGTATGGTGACACGATAGATATACAGGTTAACAACTGATTGAATGTTTATTACATTAGCTCAGATAGTACTGTTTGTATCTCTCAGATACAAAACAAACCTGAGACACGAGAGTCAAATTCCTCTTGTCATATATGCAGCTGCAACACTGACCATACGAGCAAGCTGTTTTGTTTTGGGAAGTGGCATCGCAGAGGGAAATACGAGACAGATCCTTGGGACGGAAAAACAAAATCTCTCTGTGGATGACTTCAGTATTAACTACTTCAGCAAACTACAACAGTTTTGATAATTGAATTATCTGATTTTGAAATGAAAAAGATTTTGTTTTTTGAAAATGAACCCCTCACATTCACATAGGATATTTTATTGAATATTAACACCCAGTTGAACAGTAAGTTAGCTCAACATTATGTGGAGTATGCTATTTCTCTTTATTGTCAAGCCTTAGATGAGAAGACTGATACCAGTCTCATGTCTGTTTTATGAAGCTGGAGACAACAGCTGATTAGCTTAGCTCATCATAAAGACTGAAAACAGGGACAACAGCTAGGTGGGTAGGAAGTCAGTGCTCCTTTCCAACAAATAGTCTCTCACATAACCCCTTCTAAAACCACAACTTGTCATCATACACCTCAGTTCTTTTGTACAAATTAAGCAAATAAGATATGAGATGTTAATTTATGAGCCTTAGAGGTGGATTTTTTTGGTTTTCTTTGATAGCTTTGGACTACCTGTTTCCCCCTGCTGGCAGTCTTCATACCAAGCTAAGCTAACCATCTCCTGGCTGTAGTGTCATATTTAACGGATACGTATGAGAGCGGTATGGAATTTCTCGTTTAACTCTCTGCAAGAAAGCGGATAAGAATGTTTCCCAAAATGTCCAACTATTCTTTTAATGCTCCAGTTCCTTCCAAAGTAATCATGACAGCTTTCCCCGTTTTTTTCTTCAAATAAGCTGAACCACGAGACATCAAAGATTCAACGTTAGGATGAATTAATTTCTCCGTTTCTTTTTCATTAGTGAATACTCAGTATTTTAAGCCTAATTGTTGCAAGGCCATAACAGAAAGCTACTGTATTCACATTCCAAATTTCCCTGGTAATCCTCTTTAGGATGCTTGAGCCTTCTGTAAAGATTCCAGTTTGTGTCTTTGTGTGTGTGTGTTTGTGTGTCTGTTACGTGGCTGTGGCACTGTGTTTACCAAGAGTGTCACTTGAGTGTTGACTCACTTGACATGTCGTGGGAAAACTACTAAGGTTTCTGAGAATGTATCATAATCCAGCCCCTTATGCAGGCCCGTCTCATGCTCCGTGTTTGTGGTAGTTCTCATTTTATAACATGTCAGAACTGACTGGATCTCTTTTTCTAGGGCACACTATCATCTCAATCCTCTGTTGTCCACCGCTGCTCTACCAGTGATGATATAATCTAGAAAATACACTGTCATGTGTTTCTTTAATCGTTGGGGGAAAAATCCAAATATCAGCTACTGTCATTAGATACTGTCAAATAGCAATATCATATTCCAACTTAGAAGAGAAAGTTTCCCCTACATTCTTTCGTCACTGGCATTTCTGGTCAAATTAGCATGTTAAGATGTTTGATATATTCGATTAGTGTCACTACACACCAGACAACCCTATTGTCACTTTTCCTCCGTCCCGCTGACCCAATATGTTATCAGTCTTAGTGTCAAAACAAGATGAATGCCTCTCCCTCTCCCACTGCAGAGCCCTTATCTTTGATTCTAAGCATTGTCCTCCTTTCTCCTTTCTCGTCTTTTTCAAGGGTATGCAAGACTTGGCTCGTAATTATGGAAAAACCCTTTTTCAACAACAAAGAGTTACATCTTTAAAGATATGTGACACTTAATAACACACCTGAAATAAGAAGCTGTAAATCCTAATAAGAGGAAGGCTCAAAATCCTTTGTGAAATTAAATGAACTTGGAAGAAAAAAAACAATCAAGATTGTTGGAATCAGATTCCTGACATCTTGTACCCTAATAAGGCAGGTGAATATGTCACACACATACACACACACTCACACTGAGCTAACCATCCAAACATCAACATCTGCTGCTTCTAGTTCTGAGAGAGAGGAGGCGGACCAAACATAGGGTGTGTATTGCACCATGGGAGGACCAAATGGCATCATTATGGACCTTGTCTGCTCCTCCAGTGCCAGACAAACTGCTTTCATCACCCTAAAAAACCAAGTCTTTCTTCCGCTCTTGTGTCTTTAAAGCGTGTTGCTCCACAGCTCGCTCTTCCCCAAGGATCACTTGAATTCCCATGCTTTTTGAGATGAAAGCGTTTTGTCAGAGAATCAGTCAAGTTACAATGAAAGTTTACTGTATGTTGATGATCACCATATCTAATCAGTTTTACCTCAGCCCGGCTCTGTGTTGGCTCTGCACTCAGCTGGCAGCAGCACAAATGCATTATGGATCAAGTCCGATGCCGGGATAACATAGCAACTAAACACACACAACCCATGCTCTTCATGAGATAGCATGTATTAGAGAAACTCAGCATCTCAAAGTGAAACCGCTGCTTACTAGTCATCCATTCTACACAGGTCTGCACAGCAATCACATAGCTGCCCTTACTTCTCTCATGTCTAGCATGATCCCATCTCTCCTGTTTCGGTTAACTGCCTGTCAACCTCCAACCATGCCACCACATATCTTTAATGGCATCTGCTGAAACACACACGGACACACAGTCAGCCACTGGTGAGAGCACATCCCTGTCCATCTTCCTTGACACAATAGAGTCACGTCCTTCCATAATGTTTCCCACCCTTTGATTAAAGTGGAGAAATGATACCCAGATTCCCAGATTGAAGGCTGCTGGGTTTCTGTGTCAACAGACTCATTCACGCTCATGTCATTTCACATTCTAGTGGGAGGAGGGGAGTGGGGTAGAATGGCCCTTGGCTGAATTATCATGAGCAGATCATGTCACCTGACATATCTCCATATTGTCATATTCAGACTTCCCACCCACACTGTTTGCTATTTACGGTCTTTTTGTAGTCTTGTGCTTTCCTCGTACAGATGACAGGTCTGTGTCCTGCCACTCAGATCTTGGGGAGCATATTTATCACTGATTGGTCCAGATGGCAGCTTTTGTGGAGCATGACATACTACTGCTTGCTTTGGCGTGTATTGCATGAATTCTAAATGGACAGTACACATGCATACAAATGGCGTGGAAGGTGACCATTGCACTTTTGATACATCAGGGGAATTTTCCCAAGAGACTTGGAAATGTCCTTGACATTAATTCTTGGGAAATTAAAGTTCCTGGAACTGTTGGTTTGAAAAACACCTGATATTAAATGTTGTATATATAGGTACATATAATACATCAACAGTGAGTTTAACAAATGTGTATCTGTTGACAGCATCTCACTGTCAAGGCAGTTGAAAGCCCTGAAAAAGATAGTTAAGCACACCTTTGAGTTGAGATTATGTAAAGTTATGTTGAAGTGTCATCTCCAGAGCCTGGCTTAGAATAGATGTCAACAAAACCTCATTTGTCCTATTTCCAGTTCAAACTCCTATAGACACAAGTTAGAACATGGTGTACTCTGTGGTGAATAAGGTCTAGAATTCTTTCAAAAATATATTTCACCCTCACTCTGCATGTATGTCATTGCTTTGTATCACTGAGAAAGTAGGGTAACAAAGGACCAAATAAGTAGTACAATAGCATTTCTTCGAAATTAACAAAGAACTATCAATGTTTTTTTTTTTTTTTTTTTTTTTTTTTTTTGGCTTACAGTAAACGTAAAAAATTGATGATAGCATTACTACCCTAAATATAGGTCAGTGAGCCAGTATTCAAATGTGGGAGAAGTCAGCATGCAGAGAGTGTGTTAAAGGCTGTTGGTTATCTCAGTGTAGGCTACTTCCTGTCAGACCCCGACTGCTGGACTTCACTTTAACACTACCTACCAATACAAACAGGCTAATCCTGGAATAAAGCTCCATCACAGCACTATCAGGACGCCCAGCTTTTTCCTCCCAGCCATCATCCACACAATGCAGAGGAAGTGTGTATGTGGGTTTGAGGATGTCTTTGATTTTATTTGTGGACAATGAACTTTTGACTTTTTTTTTTTTCAAAAGATTGTCCAGTCCCCACTCAGCAGAGCAGTTTTAGACTGTTACTGTTAAGTTAGGGCCATAGTGGAAGGCATGACTTTTTTTTTTGGTCTAAAGCTGGATTGGAATTGATTGAGGCTCCATTGTTTCTGTCACCTGATAAGGCTGATTGCGTCAGATGGACGGGGTTGGGTTTTATCTGCAGAATGTGTTTAATAACAGCTTCAAGCTCTGTCAATTGACAGATTTCTAGTAATTTCTCCTCTCCAGCAGTTCCCATGAAGTCTCGATCAGATGGAAGGCGGATCCAATTAGCCAAAGCACTCTCTGCTCTTGCTAAAGGCTCAGTTGCTATCACAAACCTGCAAATCAGACTGGCACATGAACACTGTTGCCTGAAGAATGAGAACAGAGATATGAGAATAGGAATCATGTTATCTGTCGAGTACAAAAATGTGTAGGAATTTGTCTTTTTAAGGAGCTATAGTATCATCTCTCAGCATGAGCATGTTTGTTTGTCACATAAAACACGACTGTAATGGAATTAAGACAGGGTTCATACATTGCTGTATAGCACTCTTGTGTATGGTAAACTCACATTAAATTTATATATTGGTTTTGAGTCATTTATTTGTGTTCTTGTTGCATAGGTATTACTTTTAATAGCAAGACACAATTGAACAATGAGGAGGTAATGAAGCTAACAGGCACAAGGAAAAAGAAGTTGTCGGCATTTTGTCAGAGCATACTCTCACCTGCAAAAGCGGATTCAACTGTTTGACAACTTCTAAGACCTTTGCTCCGGTGTTAGGTGATAAGTTTTTGCTGAAAAGCTACAAATGAAAAAATACATTTTTATAACAATGACCAATAGTAAATAGTGAGTGTGGTCTCCAGGTTAAACTCTTTCTAAAGGGCAGCTGATTTTGCTGAATGAAGTGTAAGGTGTAAAATTACCCAAAGTGCATTAAAAAAGCATAAGTGAGTCTTGTTAAAGCATTGAAAGTATAGTCAGACCACATTCCTTCTCCTGACCTGACTTGACCCGCTGAAATGGCTTCACACTGCTGGTTTACTGCCACTACAGATACAGTATTACATTAATTTTTGTTTTTAATGAGAGACAACAACTGTGTGTGTAGCCTTCTGCCATTTCACAACAAAGCTCCTTTATGGCATGCTTAATAATGTGACCAATCCAATACAAGCCCATGAGTAAATATAGCACATACGGTTGGATGACGGTTAAGCCACAGAGAAGTCTCACATGCTGGAGAGTGAACCTCTAGCCAGGGTTTTTACTGAAGAATACATTAAGGTATGACCAATCAGAAGTACCAAATGTAAGGTGAGACGCCTTGACAACCTATACAGAGTCCAAGAAAAACTGAACTTCTTTTCCGGGAAGTAAGAAAACCAAATTCAAAAATCCCACTGACATTTCTAACTATGCTAACAACTAAAAATCCAGCCTTGGAAAAGAATCTTTCTCAGTAGTAGCCTATGTTTTGTGAGTCTTCATATGTTTGGATAAGGATGGTAGTTTTGTGAAAAACTTTAATGTCATGTTTTATGTTATGTTATGTACAATATTTTATGTTTTTTAGCTGCCTTTAAGGAACACCACTACAGAAGTAGTTACAGAAGCTAGTGGAACTGAGGTTAGCCTGAACATGGCATCGTGACTTCAACTTTCTCTTCCTGTAGTCTTTCTAATAACAAGACTAAGAGTCTGCCGCCATCCTTGTGGCTCTGTGTGGCTGTGCAAAGGCACAGTGGTGCTTTGAGCTAAATGCTAATGTCAGTATGCTAACATGCTCACAGCGACAATGCTAACATGATCAGTTTAGCAGAAGTAATATTTATCATGTTCATCCTCTTAGCTTAGCGCGTTAGAATGATACCATTTGCTAATTAATGCTAAACACAGTAGAGCTGATGGTAATGTCTTTAGTTTGGCAGCTATTGACCTGATGGTGCTAAAAGAAAAGTCAGGGAATCAACAAAATTATTACAGTTTATTCAGAAATGAATGTCTTTCAAAACCACAAATGTCAACCTCATGGTGACACTAGAGCAGAGAGACATGCCTTGCCAAAGGGGCATTGGAGATATGGAGGGAGGGGTACAGAGGGAAAGATGTGAGGATCAAACACTGCATGAGGTGAAAATGACAGGTTCATGCTGGTGTTCTGAAAACAGGAAGTTAGTTATTATATTTTGACCTGCTTAGCAACAGGGTTAGCAGTTGCAGCATCAGTGGCTGTGACACAAAGCTAATGGAGTCAGTCAAAGCAATTGACTTGATTTTTTTTGTGCGGGGGAGCCCACAATGACACTTTGAAATTCACTACGCTCACTGGATGATCAAATTCATAAAGATACATAATCTGGGACCAGGAATGTGGGCCAAAACATGTAGTAGATGTTGAGATATGTCACTGGATAATTGAAAATTTTGACCTACTGGTGTCGCTCACCAACTGATCACAGAGTCAGCAGGATCCATACTCTGGGCACCACGGCTATCTGTACCAAATGTCATGGCACTTTATCCCATAATCATTGAGCTATCTCAGTCTGGACCAAAGTGGCGGACTGACCGACTGACAATACCATCCCCAGACTGCTAACAAAAACTTAAGAGAGCTGGGAAGCTGTGAGTTGCTGCCATCAAAATCTTATCTTTTTCATCTTCCACACAGAATCATTGTTTATGAAATAAAACATCTGATTGGCTAATGGCCGATGGTGATGACAACTTCATCAACTGGCCAGTTTTCCCTCACTGACAAACATGCTGACCCTCTACACCAGATCCAAGATTCTCTTATCACTCAGCTCTTCAAGAATTTAACTCATTCTGGTGACTTTGAACACAAAAGTGCAATCAAACATGTTTCTAGCTTAATAGTAATTTTCAAAGAAATTATGATTATAATAAACAGTAATGAAGGTCACTCATTGCATCGCCATATTATTATGTGCATGTCAACATGGCCATTGTAACCATGATAAATACTGTACATACTGTCACACAATGTGCCAGGACAACAGCATCTGCCATACGGTGCACCAGACTCTTGAATCTACATATCATTCTGTATACTTAGCAGTCGGAGGATAGGATGAATTCCGACACCTGGATCCCGAGACAAATTTGCAACCGTCAGGGGAGACGGTAAGAGTCCAGCATTGGAGATGTGGATCATAGGTAGATAGAAAGTCATATACATTAACACATGAACACACATGCAGACTTCTGCAGCCACAAACACAAACACTGCTGACCTGGCCTCACACTATCTCCGCTCCCTCAATTAAGCAGATACTTCCCTCCTCCTCTCCTCTCTCTCTCCTGGCGTACCCAACTGATGAGTAGTTTTGCGGCTCGAGGACAGAGATAACACATTCTTCTCCCCAAGTGTCCCACCACTGTGTCTCTGCTTTAAATATGCTGGTAGGAGTGGCACTCACACAGTTATCAGATGATGAGCTCTGTCTCACTCTCCAGCCCTGAGTCCTCTGTGTGAACGAGAAGCTCTATGTGTGTCTGTATGTGTGTTTGATTACTCTTGTACTGTATTTTTTTTTCTTTTTGAGAACCAAATGTCTATACAACAATAGTACGACCCAAAAAAAAAAAAAAATCCAGTGATTTTTTTGATTCTCACTGTAGTGAGACTACTTCTGGTTTATTTTTATGTATGTGAGGCGTCAGTAGAGCATGGCCATCGATTGGGAGAGAAGGTGGGTCAATAATGGGGCACACAGTTTGTTTTTGACCAAGGACTGGGTTAATGCAATCATGGCCTGTGTCAAACATTCACCACCTTTACTTACAATACATGGGCACTTTGATTATAATTTGATTTACATTTTTTGTCTGAACCTGAATTCTTTTTGCAGTGTCCAGTATTGTTTCAATATTCATCCTTCATCTCCTCTTAAAGTATTTTAATATCAAAGTGCAGACATTAAAGTTTCAGCCTAAGATGGAACTTGAAGAACTGTTTGCTCTGGATGATTTTAAAGCAGATGTTTGGACTTGATTTGATTGCATGTGGACTGTTTTAGTAGTGCGTCTTTTTCCTATGCTCTCACTTTTCTCCCATCAGTTATTCATGATGAAATGCTTTTGTTCTGTCTGTGTGTAAATGTGCCGCTAATGTTGCACTTGACAAAAAAACCCTGGATCTCAGTGGAACTAACCTGCAGGACGCTTAAATTCAGTCTAAAAATTTAGTCTTTTCTGTATCAGCGAGTGTCGCATTTTGAAACCAGACAAAGTAATGCAGATCATTCCACTAAATGGCATCAACTATAAATTTGAAAAATCCCATTGAAAAAAAATTAAATTTATTTAGAAAGAGATTTACTTTCAAGGTTTATTACCTATTTAAAATTATATCTACTGCCATTCTGCATGTGGACAGTATATGCATATATGCGGAATATGCACTTTTTCATTGAATTGTACCTTGTAGGCAGTAGTTGTTGGTTTGTTTGTTCTAAATATGAGCTATCAAATATTCATACACTGTGTATGAACATTTTTACATCTTGGAGGTAATGGGTGAAAGTCAAAGCATTTTCTGCATGTTTTTCAGCAGTGATTGTGTGGTGTTCGGTGTGTGACTAAATAATTGAGTGCTGAATATAAAAGATGTTTCTGTTAATGTGAATGCTTAACTAATTTACAGTACATAAAGCACTGGTGTACGTAATATGTCATGAGTGGTTGGAAATATGTGTGTGGTAAAACAAGAATGGAAAGTAGTAAATCAGTGAGCTGGGAAGTTCAAATTTGAATTTGCATTAGTACGCTGGAAGTCAGTACTGAGAACTTGGGATGTACTATGAATGAATGTGAGTACATTATTCAGAATGGAACAGCATCCAAATTTTTGCAGTAATATTTGCTTTTCCCCACTGACCTGTCACCCCATTGACACAATTTGCCACAAACGTCACACAACTCACACTCAGTCAAACCAAAACACACAGAGATCATACTCACTCTTTCCTGGCTTTACAGTTAATAGTATGTACAGTACTGGAAATCATTTACCATTTTTGCTAAGACAAGTGTACTATACATCTGACACCACATGTGACCCTACCAACGCAGGAAGTAGAGCTGCAACTTACTGACAAGACAAAGAAATGAGAAATAACTCTCAGGCTGTGTTTCTGAGACGATAAACCTCTTCCATCTGCCTGAAAGCTTCCGTAACCTCAGAGTAATGTCAGCTTCTCGACATAGGCAGACGTGAAACTGCTACATGCAGACATTCATGTTATTATTACCAACGTGGCATGCTTTCGTCATTTGATCTAACCGCTGATAGCTACTCATACATGTCTTTGCTCCTGCTTTGATGACAGAGGATCCACCAATCCAAAGTGAGATCTGGAGAAACTGGGTTGAGTTGCTTCAGTAGCTTATCTCCATAAGAGAGCGTAGCATCGCATCTCCACCCAGCCTCCAGAGAGAGGACTCTGCCCTCCGCGGGGACATATTTTTCAAACTGAACTACTTCTCACTGCTGATCTTCCAGATCATATAATCTACCCCCCCCCAAATCGTCCTTGTTCTCATCCTGTCGTCCTCTCATCTCTTCACTCTCATTCTTTAATGAGGCTGTTGTAGTTAGTAGTTCAATTTTTTCTGAAGCTTCTTCTACACATATAACATTGTGAAGAGATGTATTTGAAATTAGTATGTAGAAAGGAAAATCTTCTTATTTTCCATCTGCAGTACTTCTTCACCTCACTCGCTGTACAAGTTTACTCAAATTGGCTGATAACACTCTTAGAGGAAGCGACCGTCCCACCCCACCCATCTTTTTAACATGAAAGACGCTAGTTAAGGTCACCCTCATCAAAGGCTGCTTGGCTTCTGCTTTATCTACAGTGAGCCCTGTAGAAGTAAACAGGCTCAATCTAAAGGGTTTCCTGTAATTAGGAGATTTGAACATACAGAAACACACACAAAGCAAACTATCATCAAGGGAAAGAACAGGCTCTGTTGTGCCTCCTTAGCGAGCAGAGGGATGCCAACCAGCTCATGTGTACAGTACACACTTGGCTCTGAGGTTCATAAACTGAACCGAGGATTCTGATGACTTACACTGTATTGCGAGCGCTTAACTGCATTATAACTGCATGCACATGATGGAGGCTGTGTTGTCTTTTTGTGAACAATGAATTCATGACATACTGGCGCTTGGATAATGTGTAATCAATGTCCTCTTTGGTTGTTTCCCAAAGTTACAGCTCGGTTTTACTGTCGCTCTCAAAAGCAATGAAACAGCTTGACGTTATCGTAGCTCTCGGTGACAGTACATTATGAGCCGATCTCATTGTTTCGCTACCAGGAAATAGTTTTCCGTGACTAGACGTTACATTAAAAGAGTCAAAGTAATTTAAAAAAAATAAAAATTAAATGATGTGTAATATCCTGTCCTGTTAAAGAAAGGATTGTGTTCGAAACAGTTTTCTCAACAGCTTTCGTAAAAATAGCACATAGGTAACCTATTAAGCATAGAATAAAATAGAATAGTTATAAGTGATTAGTGATCAAGTGATATTCAAGTGGTAAAGTTATAATTGAAATTCGATATACTGAGGTTGGTCAACTTTAGGAGTTTTATCAAATGCACATATAGAACAGTGGCGTAGAGGCCATTGAACTGGGCATCAGTTTGATTGTTTTACTGTATATATAATACTGTATATATTTGCCAATACAGGCAGGCGACAGACAAATGTCTTCCTTGGTATCAAAAGATACGACTGACAGATCCTGTAATATTACACAGAGAATACTCACTGTTGCAGAAAGTATTTCACGTTATATGATATGATAAATTTAAACCAAGATAAAGTTGGATAAAGTCACCAAATACAATAGTGGTGAGACAAAAGTTACTTTTGTAGTATTTTTTTTTTAATTACACTGATGTTAGAAATCACATACAACAATGTAAAGTATGTTAGGCTCACTGTAAAATCATTAAAACAGATATGCCTTTTATTTTTTAATGCACCCTTTCTGAATACCCTTTCATTTCATGAAACTCATCAGGCATAGTCAGTAGCAAAGTTCACGTTTAAGTTTATTTTTATGCACATTGAATTGGTGTTGGTTAAATAAACCGCTTAAAGAGCCTGCTAAGTTAGTTTCAGATCTTAAGTGTTTCTCTACAACATTACATTTTTATGAGTAAATAAGCAACAATTACAGTTAGAGTTAAGAATTAAACATTTTTAGTTATTATCTGTTAAAAGTTTAACCGTCAAACGCTCAGCTAATCTGCTTCTACAGCCTCAGGTACAAACTTTGCTATATCATGATCGGTCCATAGAAGTTTGTGACATCACCTTTTTCCAACGATGACCCGCCCACTTCAAACCAGTGAGAAGAGCACAGTTAAATATTAATACTGAAACCTCTTGTGAAATAACCAAAACTGTTCGAAATGAGGCTGAAAACTAAGTGTCATGTAGGACCACCTTGCTCATAGTTAACAGCTGATTGAGAAAAAAGGTTTTTCAAGCCTATCCTGAAATTAGATACTAGGATGGTGGAGTGGATTCAATTTGTTATTCATTAAGCAAATTTTTCTGTCAGCAGCTGTTGTGTAAGTGAATTTCAAAGAAATAGTTGTGTTAAACTTAGCTGATGTTTATCCGTAGGTGAGATGGCTGGTAATGGGACAGCTCACGCAGCTCATTATTGTGAATGAATCCACCTTTTCCCCACACTGAAACTAAACGCAACAGTCCTATTAATTACTCCCAACTTTGTCCATTATTGTTTCACATGTTTAACTCATATGTTCCTGATTGCTACCTTCAGTAGACGCCACTTTCCCAAATTAAGTTTTTACCTTAATCCTACTATGATGTTTCTTACAGTGTTGGGCCTACAAGTCCTGTTATAAGTGCATACTCACCTGTTAAGACAGCAAGATGAATAAAAGCTTGTCAACCTAACCATGAAACACCTTGTTAAATCAGACTTAGTGAAATTCCCCCATTACCTCCAGTAAGACCCATCCAGACCTCATTACTCCCTTCATTCTCTTCACACTGAGTTAACTTGCTCCCATCTGCCTTGCCATCAGTCACCATGGAATATTTAAAGCCAATTGTCCTGGAGCCTGCAGACTGGATTTCAGACCTGCAACAGTGGGAAATATTAAGCCTCACTGACCAAATTAAGAGTGAAGAGTGAATGTTATGAATGTGATTCCCATGGCTTTGTTCTTTTCTCTATTTATCCCTCCATTTTCCATCTCTCCATACATTCATTCATCTTTTCCTCCAGTGCGGTGCCACTCTCATCGGAATCAGGGAGGATTTCTGTCAGGAAATCTTCTTAAAGCGGCACTTGGCAAGATTTTTATGGGGAAAAAAATATGCCCATCTGATCAAGCTAAATTATGAAGAGCAGCCCATCCACACTAATGAGGAGCTGGAGATTTGGCCCATTTTCCCCAATGAAATGGTGGCTGGGTGGGAAGTCTTGTAGGCACACTACAGGTCATGAAATTCAATTTAAGGACGAAATACATTTTCTTTTCCACAGTAGTGAGTAAGCACCACATCCATGCAACCAGTAGCAACAAATGAACCTCTGTAGTCACCTCGACCCTACAAAGAGCCTTAAAATAATAGTTAGACATTTTGTTAAATACACTTATTCATATGCGTTAGATGAGGAGAAGATGAGGAGATTGCTACCACTCTCACGTCTGTCTGTTAAATATAAAGCTACAGCCAGGAGACAGTTAGCTTAGCTTAGCACAAAGAGAGGGAGCAAATAAAGAAACAGACTGACACACAGCCCCCGAATTAAACAAACAAGGTAGAACATGTTAATTAGTGAGCTTTCAAGGTGCTGGTTTGATTTTGATACCTTTGGGCTAGCTTTTTCACCCTGTTTCTAGTCTTTATGCAAAGCTAAGATAGTAAAATAGTTTCATATATAGCGCATGGACATGAGAGTGGTATCCATCTGGTTGTTTAACTCATGACAAGAAATGAATAGCCATATTTCCCAAAATGTCAAACTTCCTGTCATTCTCTGACTTAGCATTGCATTCATTCTAATTTCACAAGGCCAAATACAGGTCCGTGATTATGTTGTGTTGTGTTGTCTTTCAATCTTCCTTGTCCCAGAGATTCTTATTTTATGTTAGTACATACGTCTATCCATCGATTCCTCCGTCCTTCTCTCCGAGACTAACAGCAGCCTCTCAGTCGAGCCTATTACAGACGTACTGCAATCGTCAGAGAGCTGCTCCACAGTGACTCATTGCATTTATGTTTAAGCCTTTCTTTCATCTCTACATGTTCACCGATCCAACCATCCACCCATCAGTCAGTACCTCTCTAGACAAGAGGTCTGGCTGTCATTGCTGCAGCAAATCTCTAAAGAGCAATTGACACAATGTCTATCTTCGTGTTGTTGGCAGTTTCTTGTCCTCCCTTTCTCCTCTTGTTTCATCTTTCTCTCCTTCCTCCACCAAGATTCCTTTCCTTCTGTAATTCTGTCCATATTGTAATGATTTCATTAGCATAACACTTTATTAAAAACAAGGTTCCCAAAGGAGTACGGCCTACACATTCTCCGTCTCTCTCATCACATCACTTATCCGCTCCATCCACCTCCACGGTGACAAGAGAAACTGATATCTACACCTCCTTCTGTAGAGATCGCTTTACATGATGCATTGTTGCAGCTCTAATTTCACCTGTGACAAGAACGCATAGGAGATGTTCATTAGAATTAACTTCAACATCATTCATTTAATATTGACTCTTTTTTGGATTTTACTTAAAACCAAGGGAAAAAAAAAAAAGATTTCCAAAGCTAGTCATCTTGATCCAAGATTTTTTTGGGGGTAATCAGATGGAAAAATTAGTTTTATGATGTATATACTCGGAGTATATACTAGGAGCTATAAATATAAACTCAAGACATTTATACGTTTTTGAATAATCCAGACGCACCACTATCTTTAGCTGATATTCTACAGGTTCACCATTTTCATTACCACGCTAAAATGTGGAAGATTTAAAATGCAAAATTTTATAAAACATTAATTACCTAAAAAAGGAAATACATATAGTATAATAATGTGTTTTGTATTTCACTTTATTTCTCTGTTTGTTTTGTTTTAATTTAGGCATTTGAAATCATCCATACCAATGTTCTGTTTCAGAGGGAAACACAGACTACACAGGCAGGACACTAAAATTCCCTTTCATTGTGATTTTAAAGCAGCACCAGGGAATATTGCAAGTTGGTGGCCCCACGTGGCATCAAGCCTGAGGCAACTATTTGAATGCTGGGGACTTCAATACCCAGAAGTCAAGTCCCATGAGATTAGTAGACCAAGTTTCTTCTTTGTAGTGTCCAGCTGGTGCAGAGGTAGTGAAGAGGTTCAGCTGTCATTGATAAGTCTGGACATAACATTTGCTGAGTTCAGAAAACATCTTTTGATTGGACTTTGTACTTACATTTAATTGCATCACTTCCTGTGCATGGATGAATATTCTAGTTAGTGACGATTGTGGCACCCAAATAGTGTTACTAATTAGTAGGGATGTCTTGCTGAAGCAGGCTACTACAGTTTGCATGGTGCATGTTTGTGTAAAAATCCTGTGCGGATTTAAAAACTCTATTTTTAGAGTGCAGTGTAGTGGATGAAGAGTGTTTGTGCATGTAAGTGGGTGTCATTTGCCTGATTTACATACTTTTTGCACCAGTATTTGAAGGGTCATGTCAATCACAGTGGTTAGCCCACATAACCACACACACACACACACACACACACACACACACACACACACACACACACACACACACACACACAAACACACACACAAACACATACACAGAAATATCATCAATTTTAAAAAATGTGCATTCACCTGCCATATTTCAAACACCACTTGGGTACATCTTTCCTCCATGTTGGATTTGTTAAAAAGAAAATCGTTTTTTGGAAAGGTTAGAGATGAGAGAGAAAAAGAAAACACCAGGGGAGAGGCTATGCAAGGGGAGTGTGATGGAGAAGAAAAAGGGATAAAATAATGGGAAAAATAAAGTCACCCTGCTGTGTGTGTCAGCTTCCTGCTATATTGATCTTCTTTTATACTATCTCTGTCTCTCATTCATGATTCTTGCATGGATATACAGGGGAGATGTGTACTTTCTGTTGACTAACGACATGATCTAATTCATCTTATCTCACCAAAGGATGGTATTTATTTGAGAAAACCCTTAATTAGAGTAAACAGAAATTAAGCACAGTCAACCCCAAGGAATTAACAAACACCGTCTCTACCAAACAAGTACAGTACCTCAAATCATTTTAAAGCGCCATCACCTATAAAATGATAGGTAACGGAAAAACATGCAAAGAAAAACGTGGGAAAAAAATGCATTTCACGTTTGTTCCTAAGGAGCAGATCTGTTTTGAATCTCTTCTGCCCCCTTCTGGCCAGAAAAACACACTACATTTCAGTCTGCCAATGAGCCAACTAGTAGTTCATTTCAGGCCACTCCGGATAAACCATCTCTGTATTCTTACTTTGCCGCTTTACAGTCTCAGACAGATTCACAAGCTTGTTCTTTATTTTATTTATCTATAATTTAACCTTTAGCTGAGATACCGAATGCAGTGTTCAACTAAATTTTAGAGATACTTTTACTTTGCACTGATGAGGTGAATCCAAGTAAAACCCAGTATTCCTTATCGGAATCACGTACCACTGAGAAAAAAGATCACATAAAGAAGGAGATGCAAGTTTCACACCTTGTCCTGTGCTAGCATGCTCTCTGAGAAATTTGTGCAACCCGCCCTTCAGGTAATTTGTACTGTGCCTGTAGTGAGATGAATAAAGAAAGAGGTGAATATTTTGACATTGTAGGTCAAAGAGTGTCTTTGCCAGGGGATAACTGCAGTTAATCGTCTCTGCACCAAATATCAGTTAATAGCAGCACCACAGATAATTCCCTCTGTCTTTGCAAAGAGAGAGAGAGCAAGTTCCACATAGAGATGTATGGTAATAATAATAATAATAATAAAAACAATAATGATAATAATAACACTTGTAATTATAATTGAATTAGTGGGTGTTGAGCAGGATCATGGGGGCAGTAGGTGGTCCACAGTCACATATCCAGACCACAGCCCCAGAGACAGAAATACATATAGTATCAACATTAATGGGATATGAATGCGTATGGATGGAGAGAGAGCGGAGGAGAGAAGAGCTTGGTGCATCATGGGAAGTCCCCCGGCAGTCTAAGCCTATAGCAGCATAACTAGGGGGTGGTGCGAGCGAAGCCTGAGCCAGCCCTAACTGTAAGCTTTATCAAAGAGGAAGGTTTTAAGCCTACTCTCAAACGTGGAGAGGGTGTCTGCCTCCCGGACCCAAACTGGAAAAAAAGTTCCACAGTAGAGGAGCCTGATAACTGTAGGCTCTACCTCCAATTCTACTTTTGGAGACTCTAGGAACCACAAGCCTGCGTTCTGGGAGCAAAGTGTTGTAGTGGAGTTATACGGCACTATGAGCTCTTTCAGACATGATGGTGCTGACCATTAAGGGCCTTGTAGGTGAGGAGGAGGATTTTAAATTCTATTCTGGATTTTACAGGGAGCCAATGCAGTGATGCTAACACAGGAGTAATGTGGTCTCTTTTCCTAGTTCATGTCAGTACTCACGCTACAGCATTCTGGATCAGCCGGCAAGTATCTAGAGACTTGTTGGAACAGCCTGATAATTAGGAATTACAATAATCCAGCCTAGAGGTAACAAAAGCATCGATTAGTTTTTCTTCATTTTTTTTAGACAAGATGTGCCGGATTTTCACAACGTTAGGTAGGTGGAAGAAGGCAGTCCTTGAAGTTTGTTTTATGTGGGAGCTAAAGAATATACCCTGATCAATGAGAACTCTGAGATTCCTCAAGCTGGTGCTGGAGGCCAGGCCAGTTCCATCTAGAGTAACTACAGATGGGTGTTAAAGGTGTTATGTAGAAAGTCACACAACTTGATTGGAGACTGCTTTCTCAACAGTTTAAAGCAAATATTTTCAATGATCAGGTTTGCAGGTGGCTCATACTGACAGTTTTCTTTTCTTTTCTCCGTCTTTCTCTATCCAGGCATATTAGCCCAGATCCAGATGCCCCAAACCAGTATGGATGTGATCAAGGGTCAGATGGTGGTGCTGAAGGCCTCGTACAGCCCGGGGCCAGGAAGTGACTTGACCACCAACACTATTTTGTGGAACTTTGTCACTAACAACACCCAGCTGGTAAGGAAATGAAGGGAAAGACCCTACAAACAGTCAGGTATGGAAAATACTGGAGTGATATCTACAGTATCTACAGCCCGGCAGTAAAATCTTTTCACTTTGCCATCTGTGGCTATGATATCTGGGATTACAGTTATGAAGGTTTGCTTGTTCTTATACTGTTAATCTGGCAAAGCTATTCCTTTGTAAACCCTTAGACATTAATCCAAGAAAAAAAAGGCTTAAAGCTTTCATACAAGCACTGTATTATTTCTTTACTGCTTTAAAGCACCACACTGTAGCAACTGTGTGTGTTTTGTATTAGGACATTAAGGCTAAAATAGATGTGTTTTTTCCAAATCAGATTATTTGTGAAATCATTGTTGCGGTAAAACATTAGATGAAGCAGATGAATTTTGTGTAACAAGCCCAGCTGAACAGACCCCTCCTCAACCCTATATTGTTTTTTTTTTACACGTTATCTAGGGACCTGGCTGTGGCTCAGTTTATGTATCTGCCTAAGTCAGATTATTGGGCTGTACAGATGGACGACCCAAAAGAGGATCACAATCAAAAAGAAAACAGGGGAAAAGAGAACTCAGGGAGCTGGAAAAGACACAGTTGATTAAAAGTGAAGCCTGGACAGCCATCCAGTGTCTCACTCTGCTTTACCTTCATTTGTAGCCAGAAAGATGAATAAAAAAAAACAAAATCTCACTGCCTCAAAGTTTTCCCATGATCTCTGTAGGGAGTACAGCCATATCGCTGTGGTTCATGGTTCAGCAGCTAACGCAAGGTAATCGTCTCTCACACATTAACTAGAACTTGACACTTCAAGTGCTTTTCTACAGTACCCAGTAGTATGGAGAAATCATCAAGGTTTGTTTTTTTTTGTTTTTTTTAATAAAAGCTAAATAGTTTCCAAATGCAAATGGGCAGGGTCTTCAGCAGACATTACTCAAAGAAGAGTTTGTAGTGCATTTGTTCAGTACTATTTTCAGACTTGGATTAATACACATTTGTTGCTTTTTTGAGTATTTACAGCAGGAGGATGCTGTATCTGTGTCTGAGACTAAATGAACTGCAGGGTGTGTGTTCACGTTAATGAATAAACATCTCACCCAGTGCAACGGTGAGGCTCATTGGTGTGTATTTAATAGTCTTTGGACAAAAAAGGAGCTCTGTGGCACAGTGGAATAAGATATATCAGACTTTGGATACACACACACACGATACTTGTTAGGAGGTTACATCCATTGTTGGTTTGGGTCTCATGGGATTTCTTGACAATAATGAAAATAAAGAATATTGCCAGACATCCATCGAAATATAGTTTTTCTCACTGGACCTTAATTGTTCCTGACAAATGTTTGCTTTTGTTTTTGTTTTTTTTCGTTGTTTTTTTTTACGGGGGGGGGGGGTTCTTGTATGTTGTGTGTTGTATGTGGTATGTCTGGTGTTGGTTGAGGTTGAGTTGGCCCAGATTAATAATAGCTCTATGGGATTTGCATCAGCTGCTCATTGGTATTCAGGCGACTAACTATTGAAGAGTGTACGACAGTAAATATTTAAAAAGAATCTGAAGTATGAAAGCTCTCTAGCTTGCATTTGTTTTCTGCCCAAACGGTTTCGGCCTTGTGATCCAGCACCACAACAATGTCACATTGTGTGACATCACATCCTACCAAAATCAATGTGAAAACTGGCAGACAAGTCTTTTAAATCCCAGGTTGATGGATTCTGTGAGAAGAGTATCAGTGGCGTACAAACTGTGTTCCATGTAACTGAGTTTACTCTGTAATGCATTCCACCAAATGTTCGAGAAATGCCAATCACAATTTCCTGGGCAAATGATGTCAGGATTAAAAATCCGCCAAACGCAATCATATAGACACGAATCTCAGTGAAACCGGTTCCTCTGTTGTGCACTAATATGGACAAGTACTTGTTCTCAAAGTGCGTGCTCACAAGCCTCTTTCATTGCCCGATTGCTTAAGTCTGACAGTGGCTCTCTGTTCCCTTGTCCAGATCATCTCCTACACCAAAGGTTCCATGAGCGTGGGAAGCTCCCAGTTTAAGGGCCGCGTTGGGTTCACCAATAAAATGCCCTCACGGAACGTGTCACTGTACATCAACAACACCCAGGAGTCTGACTCAGGTCGTTACCTCTGCCAGGTCATCATCCCTGATAACCCCGGCCTCACTGCTGAGCTCAGTCTGGATGTGAAGGGTAAGATATAAATTGTGCTCAAGGCTAAGAAAGATTGAATTACGTACAGTATGATGTATAATCTAACAAAATAAACACTTTGTGATCCGCTCATCACCCCTCAGTCCCGCCTGCTGTTCCTAAGTGCTCTCTATCAGGGAAGCCAGTGCTGAAAGGAAATGTGACTCTGAGCTGCAAGTCCAGCTCTGGGAAGCCCCTTCCTCTGTACAAGTGGAGGAAAACCAGTCCCACCTCCGAGGTCTTCTTTTCGCCCATGCTCAGTGAGTGGAGCCTGCTCAGTAACCAAACTGTTAATCTTCTCTTGAAAGTAAGATTTATAGACATTCTTGTGTTGCGTTTGATTCCAGAATGATTCACTTCAAATGAGGATAATGGAAACACCAACAGGGAGACTTTCTTTAGTGATGATGCTGCTGCCATAGGAGTTGTTTATTTTTTTATGTTTATGTTCTTAATGTTTCATTTTAAAGGAGTGGTTCAGTTTTTTAGAAAAAAAAAAAGCTTATTCACTTTCCTGCTGAGAGTTAGATGAGCTTAAGCTCTGTTTTTTGGGGGGGGTTTGTTTGTTTGTTTGTTTGTGTTTTCAAGCTTCATGCCTCTTTCATTTTTAATGCAATCCTGAATAATAAAACACATCTCTTCTGCCTTTGTTCATATATATTTGGTATAATCAATGACAGAGCTCACATTTAAGTTTATTTCCATGCACACAAAATTGAAAATGGTTAAATAAGATACTTAATAAAATTAAGTTCTAAGAAGGAATACTGGACACAAACGTAGACCTATTTCTCCAGGCAATGCACAGAATCTCAGTGATTATGCTGACATAGTTGACATAATTCTGTTTATAGTCCTTGTTATTTTGGATGAGATAATAACCGACACTAAAAACTAAAGATGAAAAATTATGTGAAGAGTATAATTCTGTAATAAAATACAATAAAGCATAGGCAATGTCCAAAGTCTGACTTTGTGTTGTTATGTGTGTGCAATGTACAGTGGCTCAGAAAGAATTTAGACCCTTTCCCTTTTTGCACACTTTATTCTGTAGTTATTTTGTAGTTAATTATAAAAGGATAAAAATTCAATTTTTGCCTGTCAATCAAATCTCAATAACCAACAATGGCAAATGATTTTATAGGATTTTTTTTTTTTTTTTTTTTTTGCTAATTTATCAAAAAATAAAAACAAAAATCTGTATGTCCATGTGCCTGCAAATACACATGGAACAAAGTGTATGCGTTCATGCTTGACCGTAGTCCTCCGTGTTCAATGTTGTTCTAGATGAAAAGACTGGGACGCTGAAGCTGAGCAACCTGAGCAGCAACATGTCAGGGAAGTACGTGTGCACAGCCAGCAACTCAGCTGGCTCAGAGAGCTGCTTCATCAACCTGGAGATCGTCACCTGTACGTACCACACAGCAACACAAACAACCATCATGTTCACAAAATTAGGAAGTGATAGAAGTTGGCATCAGGCTTTTCTTCGTTCAGCTATAGTCTGCCATCCCCAAGGACAATACAGTTTTTATGTTATATAGACTTATGTGCTTTGGTGACATGTAATCGCTGTGTGTTCTCTGATAATAGCCACCAATGTGGGTATGATTGTTGGAGCCACTGTGGGCTCAGTGATCGGCTTCATCTTCCTCCTCTTCATTTGCCTCGTTTTCCTGGTGAAGAGGCAACGAGACAGTGAGGACGACATGGCCAATGAAATCAAGTGAGTTCGTGTGATTTTTCCAGCATCTGGTGACTGGACCTCTGAAGTCCATCGGGGATAAAAGCCAGAAATCCCTGTGGCCTTCCTTATAACCTCAGATCGTAGCCCACAGTCATCAGATTCAGGGCTTTTTCTTCAGTATCAAAGTGATCCAGCTGATTGTTGTCCTCACAGTGTGAACAGGAACTGCTGGGAGCCAAAGCAGCAGGACTTTCCGTGATGCAGATTTGACAAAATGTCAATAAATAAGCTGTAGACTAAAAACACAGCAGTGTAAATAGTTTTACGTTCAATAGAGAGAGCTTTTAAGGTTTTTGTCAATAGCTTTTTTTCACTAGTTCTTCGCACCCTTCTACCTCTTCACATTCTATACTCAACCTCCATTTTTTAAAGAAAAATCATGCAAGTCTGATTAATATTAAACCTCCCGTTCTGTTACCATCATGCATTTCCACCCAGATATTTAATAATCACATCAGCTTTTATTTGGACTCAGTTTAGACTGTGTTTTCCTTTTGAGGGTGGGTTTACTCTTATAATAATTTAGATGCAGGATTAACAAATTATTTTGTATTTTGTGTGAGTAGCTAAACCTCTGCACATATGCGGAGTATAAATGGCATTAGAAAGAAGAAAAAATGAAGCAGTCTTGATGATCCTCACAAATTCTGGAACACCACCCCCTCATGTCCTCTCCTCCTCCAGGGAGGACGCTCAGGCTCCCAAGCGTGTTTCCTGGGCTAAGAGTGGCATGGGTTCAGACATCATCTCCAAGAATGGCACCCTGTCATCCATCGCCTCCAGCCCGCACCACAGAGAGCCCTCCAACCACCACAACAACCACCACCACCTGCAGCAGTATCCCCAGCGTCCACCCTCCGACACCGCCTCCATCATCACCACCACTGGCAGCATGGCCGGCTACCGACCATCCCGCCATCATGGCGCCTCCACCCCCACCCACTACAATTACAACAACAACACCACCCTGCCACGCGAACAGCCAGTCTCCTCTGAGGCCAACACCAATGGGAGCTCCCTACCCAGACCAGAGCGCTACACCCAGCTGCCCCACGCCCAGGTG
Organism: Xiphias gladius; assembly: GCF_016859285.1. Classification (NCBI taxonomy): domain Eukaryota; kingdom Metazoa; phylum Chordata; class Actinopteri; order Istiophoriformes; family Xiphiidae; genus Xiphias; species Xiphias gladius. The sequence continues at coordinate 25,259,341 of NC_053416.1, read as the reverse complement.
CCGCCGCAGACCTACAGCCAGCCTCAGCTGCCGCTCCAAGCCACTCCCTCCCCGCCACCGTTGCCCTCCTCCGGTGTGACCACCTCTAACATCGCCCGTATGGGAGGGGTGCCCATTATGGTCCCTGCACAGAACCAGGCCGGATCGCTGGTCTAAAGCCAGCCAGCGTTGGCAAAACAGTGCTGTTGACATAAAAACAGTGGAATTCTGACCCTCTACACTGTCCGAAAGGGTCAACTGCTGATTTTTTTTAAAGGGAACGCTTTAACTACTATTTAGCAAAGAATTACAGTAGATGAAAATGTCACCTATGCTCTTGCGCCAAGAAGCTTTCATGGCAAGACTTTCAGACAGACTGTTTACTTGCTTTCAGTATAATTAAATCTTTTATATTCTGTATGCACTGTATACATTGCTACCTGTGTATTGACATGATTTACATACATTTGTCCAGTATCTTCTTTTTTAATGTATCGGTGCATTTCTAATGTTTTTTTTTTTTTTCTGATTTATTTTGTCATTTAAATGTCGTAATTTCTTCCAGAAATCTTGTTTTTTCCTCCTGCCATACTAATGACACTGAGTGAACAGCAAGTGAATCATCAGTGGGCGAGTCTCACAGATGAATATACAAATGAAATAAGAGGAGGGTGACGCAGGTCTGCTGTGCTTTGTCCTCTCTACTTCCAAAGCTACCTAAAGGAGAACTCATCAAGACCAAAATAGGGGTATGCACATCAGTACTGTTCAGAGGAGAATGTTGCTCAAAGGGAAGTTAGTGAAGTTGGAGGTAATGTATGAAGATCTTTGTTTTAATGAGTATACAGTATTTCTGCAGCAGACTTATGGAAAGAAAGATAAGACAATATTATACATATCATGAAAAAGTTCGGCATTGCAAAATATCCTAATCCTTTTTTGGCTTCATTTCTGTCGGTGGTTCAGCTTATAAAATGCTCTTTGACTCAGTTCTTCAAACACAGATTAGCAAAAGCTTCTTATAATATTGAGCACTATTCAGAACTGCAGTATGATGACTTGGCTAATACACAAGTCCACACTTGGGTTGTAATAATTTAAAGTTGCCTGCAGCATTGAAATTGTAAATATGATATTTATTTTCTGTTAAATGTGTAACAGACAGCAGAGCATATTGTTGCCCACAGCTTGTATGGAACACATAATAGTAGAGGCAATGTGCCTGCAACACTGGATACTGAACCAAAGACATACAGTATGTATCACTTCATTATGTCAACATACTCTCTTTATGTGTTGTAGTTTGTTTTAGAGGGGAAGGTCAGTAGGGAAAGAAACTGTTGAATCAACATGACATGATCCACGGCCATAACGTACAGGCTTTAGGTTTTTTAGATAAACCTTCTTTCCACTTTGATGGACGACAAAAAAGCTGATATGAGTTTCTCCGTGTTAAGAAGACTAATGTGAAGGTGCCTATTGAGTGATCTTCTACCATCTCCTACCATGAGAGGACGGGGAGATACAATATTCCTCCTTCAAGTTGGGGCAGTAAAGTCGAAAAGCTTGTTAGCGATGTCACCTTAGTTTTTACATTTAGATGATCTTTATTGCAGAGTCACCATGTATCAAAATGGCTACAGATTGAACATATTTACACTGAGGGTTTCCAGAGCATAACATAATTGTGGTATCCAATCAATTTTCCTATACAACTTGGGCATTGAAATCTGAGTATTATATTTAATTGTGGCTTCTTTTCCTTTTTTTTCTTTTTATTGTGGCCACTTTCAAGTCACACAAATCCCAATTTAAATATATTTTGGAGCTGAAAAGAAATATAAAAACCAAATATGTCTATTATGATAGTGATCTACATTCACCATCTATTCTACTTTATTGTCATTACACTGGAGCATATGTTTGTTTTGCTTTTTTTAGCGTGCACGGCATTGGTAAAACGTGGTTACAACAACCGTCTTGAAAGGAATCATGTGAAACTCAGTGATGGCATTTCCTTTACAGACTCGTTCTGATTATTTGACACATGCTCAGCAAGACAGTGACAGCAAAAGGTAGTTGTATCTCGAAGCTATGATGGTTTTGTGTTGTTTTGAATACATTAGAGCAAAAGGGAAAGATTTCATGTGGGGACTCGAAAGTGTTGAGGAAATCATTTTGATGAGTCTTTACAGCCACAGTTAATAGACTCACTTTTACCTTGTGAATGGGTCATTGAAAAAGTGTACATTAAAAATATGAAACTGTATTCAAGACAAACCTTTATTTTTATACAGTAATGTATAAGAGCACATGAGCAGAGTTTAGAAATAGTAAATGTTGATAATTTTATGAGCTAAAGTAATGCCCACCTTCAGTGAGTTATGACCCATGATGGATTGTAAAACTCCTGTGGTCAAACTTGCGGCAGAAATGTGCTTATTTATACAGCAGGCCTAAACTTTGGACATTAATATGGAGTCTGCGCCTGCATACTCCATATTAATGTCCATGGAAAACGCTTCGTATAATATTTTCAAATAAATTCCAAATGATAAAGTGTGTGTGTGTTTGTGTGTGTTTTCAAAACATTCCCAAAATTTCCATTTATTCTGATTGTCAGACCCACAGCTTGGAGGTGCACTGACTCGTTTCCAAAGCAGTTTCTCATTTAAGACCTTTTTTTCTAGAGAAAGTCTTTATGCAGATAAAAGAAGCCAGACGATGATTCGTATTAGAAGTGAGTTGAATGACCTGTGGAGTGTATAATCAGTGTGTCTGTTGATCAGAAATCAAACTCCAGTCTTGCCATCGTCTGCCACTCCAATGGACATAATGAGCCAATGCAGGATGGAAACAAAATTCCCATTCATATTCCCTGTAACATTATTTCTTTAACAATTTCTGTAGTTTCACCCACTACATGTATTTATTTAATAAATGTCACAGTGCACAACCTAATCAGTGGTGATATTGAATTAAATCTGTAGTTAAAATCATTGTAAGTTTGTTTAATTCCTAAAGAAACTATCCTAATTCAGTTCAAATTCTAATGGTTATTTCTATATTTTGCTCAAGTTTACTATTTGATTTTGTTCCACATTCCCAGAGATAATCGTAAGATAGCAACTCAGCCGCCAGAGGGCAGCAAGGTGGCCCTACTTGGGAAAGACAAACAGAGGTACAATAAAGGAACAATCCTATTGTTGAACTGTCACCTAAAGCAGTCATTGTTGAACTGAACCCTCTACTGAATACCGCTTACCTGATGCAACACATGGTTATTCTGAAAATAAACGGATATTTTCAGTGGTACACATACCTGAGATCAGATCAATACATGAGGGGTTGAAGAAGATATGATGTTTCATTTTGGGGTGGAACACCCTTTCATGAAGCAGCTGCTCGATTCATGACACTCAGTGATGGAGATGTACCGTGATGCAAAATAATGACCCCGGCAGCCAGTACGTTGTATGGTCTAAAAATGTGCAAGGGATCTGATCAAGCATTCAGGTCGTTTTCTGGTGACAGTGAGGACCGGGAGCTTAAGAGGGAGAATGAATCCACCAGTCAGAGGCAGAGAGGCAGAGGTTATTTAGGTTCCACCACTCTACGGCCAACGCACAGAAACTGCAAATTCTCAGTCGTTTCAGAATTAGATATTTTTTCCATATTTGCAATTTGTGATAGGATGAACAGCATCTTGTGAAGAGGGGAAGTAAGGAACAGGAGAGAATTATGTACCCCAAAAGCAATTGCTTCCCCAAGTTCCACACAGAATAAGAAACCAGAAAATGAAGACTCAGGTTAAAGTCCCCCTACAGTCAAAAATGTGTTTTTTCTTCCTGCTCCTTCACTGTGGTGATAAAGCGCCTCTGTACAGAATGATGTGTGTGCAGAGTTTGGCACTAGAGGCTTTTTTCACATTCATCTGCTGAAGGGGAGGGTTTCTCTTCACTAACCTTAAATCTCAGTTTAACATGTGGACATATGAGTAGGATTTTGGGACATCACAAGTGCCAGTTGCGGAGCCAGTCGTGGTCTAATATATAACTTATAAAAGTGTGATTTGGAAACTTGAAGCCTCTAGGTCACAAACACTGAGAATGGACTTTACAGTGACGTAGGAAACAACTCGTGTCCAGTAGCTAAACTTTTGAAATGAACAATATTTGCACATTCATAAAGTCTGAGTTGTACTGAGGGGCAGTACATGTCATTTTAAGAATGTTGAACTAGCCAGTGGAGCGTTTTTGTGGCAAAAACATGTTAGACACAATTTATTTTTTCCAACTGAATATCTTTTTTATATGTCCTAAAACACGTCTGAGGGGGGCCATTAATTACATTTGGAAAAAAAGTGAAATATTGAACGAGGGACCATGTGTATGTTCAGCTTTACTGATGCATGTATTTGTTTTCAGTGGCCAGCAGATCAGACTGGGCAGGTGGAAATGTGTGTAACTGTGTGAATGTGATCAGGGCGTTTCTGTAAAAGAATGGTTGTCGGTCAGTGAAACTACCAGGAATAAATAAAGTTTGAAAAAAAAACAAAAACATTGTTGCCCTGAGGTAATGAAAAATGATGTCGCATGGGGTGATCCATTTTTCATTGATACGTTATCAGAAGACCTAAATCTTCCAAAGAATAGGGTGAAGTATACAGCTTATCAGTGCTCATGTTACTGATAAACTTAAAAGGGACAGACAGAAAGAAGCACATGCACACACCGTTCGGGTAGAATGTTTATTAGAATTTGCAATTAGCGATGTCACATTCACCTACATGGCGCAAAGGAAGTCATAATTATGCTAATATGCAAATATGCACGCCTTTACTGAAATGAGCTCATCTCATCAGGGGATGATATATCCAAGGAAATTCAGTGATACTCCTCCACGTGGCTGAACAGAGTGGGATGAACAGAGGCCTGTGGCTCTGATGGCGGTAAATAAAATAGAAAATCAGCAACAGAGTTTATATCAAATATTTAGATACAAATGGAAAAGAAATTACAAAAAAGTCAGAAGAGCACTGGATATAAGATAGTGAAAGAAAAAGTAAAAGAAACAAAAAAATAGCTTTGTAATGCACTGCACCCGTAATAGTTGTGTGTGTCTTTTTTATTCACATGGAGCTACAGTACAAGGTTGGCAGAAAAAGGTGCATGGCTTTTGTATTCAAATGAATCACTTTTTTCATCTGAAACGGTACAGGAAGATGATCAGTTGTGGATGCACTTTGGCATTGCATTTATCTTACTAGTCCTTATGAATCAATGAATAAAACAATCAAATGTGGTTAACAGGTCAGTTTGAGAGTAAGACTCAAAACTTGGCAACATTGAGATTTTGTCAGAGGGAAACAAAGAAAAGGAAACATACAAAAAGTAAAGAAATTAAGGAAAAGAAAGCGGTGATAACATTGTATCCCTGTACCAAAGTGGTGTTGTGATCATTAACCGCATGTCATGCTCCATTAGTGAAGTCCTTTACTAGGGGACTGAGCTTCCCACTTGTTTAAGCATTAAGATGTTGGCCATTTTGTGGTCTGGCCTGAACCTAATGTGCAGGAAGGGAGAAGGTGAGCTCAGCAAAAGGCAGTAGTCATAGTTGAGGTGAATACGATAATGTCGATGGCGAGGATCCACGGTTGATAATGGTAAAAGAGGGGAGGTCATGCAGCTTGGGCCAGATGCGAGGATTGTTGGAAAGGCCCTCAGGGGAAGAACTCTCCATCACACTGTGACCCCAGGCATGCCAGTGCTTTAGGTAGGACACAAAACTAGAGAGGAAAAACCGTGGAGAATAATGTGACTGAATAACTGAATTTACTAGACAGTATTCCAGTCAGAGAACATAACCTAGACTGTTGTGATTGTGTTTGTTTAATCCTCATCTTCCCCTGTTCTGTATAGTAATCTCTACATGTCAACAGAAGAACTGTGCCTTGTTCAGTTAACTAAAAGAACTTAAACCTGTTTGGTTGTTGAACCACTGACTTTTTCTTCACCAGTCACTTTTTAGAAGTAATAAAACTTGTTGTGTTGTTGTGTTTACCTTTCAATATGTAGTCAGTTAGCAGTGTTGGCACCTTCTCACTGTCCTCCTTCATGGCATAAAGAACTGGGTGGAAGAAATGCAACATGTGTCATCTCTGGATAGACACTTTTTCCTAGCCAGTAATAATTATTTGATCTGGACTGGACACTTACTTTTTGTGAGCATCTGCAGGTCCTCAACAGAAGGAGGGGTGCCTTTCTTCTCATACGGAATAACTGTGTTTAGATACTGGAAATAAAGTCAAGTTCAGAAGGTTTAAGAGAAAACTAGGATATTTAACAGTGAAGTTAACATGCAATGGTCTGGTGTTTTTTGTGTGGTAACTAATTATTCTAAAGCAGCTTTTCTATCATTGGTGATCACGCAGCACTGACACAAAGGACTGAAAGCGATATTTCAGCATTTTGGGAAATAGTATGAATCAAACAAACAAGCTATAACACTTAATATACACAGCTGACAGGTGTGTGGATTTTTTGGTTTTTGTGGATTTTATTTTCATATGGACAGAGCCAGGCTAGCTGTTTCCCCCTGTTTCCAGTTTATAAACTAAGCTAAGCTCATCAGCTGCTTGCTTTAACTACATATGTACTGTAGCGTACAGACATGAGAGTGGTATTGATCTTCTCATCTAACTCTCAGCAAGAAAGCGAATAAGCATGTTTCCCAAAAAGGTGAAACAGTTCCTTTAAAATCAATGGTCTGTCTATTCATTGCAAACATTAAGCCATTATCACTGAGTAGGAAATAAAGTCAATAAAGTCTGCGATCAAATGTAAACACAAGGGTAACCCCACCATCAAAATTCAAAACACAGTCCTGGAACCCACCACCACTCCCAAACCTATTGACAGATCTGTTCCATTAATACACAGACTAATTTCTAAATCTAAATTATTAAGGTTTTTCTGATGCTGTAAAGAATCAGAAAACCATTTACTTGGATTCATCCGGTAATACCTGCAAAACTGGAGTAAAACAGACCTACATTTTCAACTATGATCAGTTCAGAAACTCAAAATGCTCAAACCTGTCATTTACTGTATATATGCATCTGCCTGTGAGATATATGGAAAAAAAACAGTTTTCTTGCAGTGTATCATAGCATATCGCTTACACTATCAACAGAGATCAAATTACATACAGTGGGCCGAACATTCCTGTGTATGACCTCAACTGTGCTTTGGACTGGGGCAGTGGCGTGAACATAAGCAGTGCAACCGCTGCAACCGCACTGGGGCCCATGGCCTGATAGGGCCTGTGCATGAGCCGCCTCAGCACGGCTGGTATGGGCCCCTTCGCGCTGCAAATAAGCTAAGCCACGGCTGTAAGGCACATGAAAAGCACCATGAGTAATGACCTCGCCATAATCAATGATTACTACCTTAGCACTGTCTATACCTTCAGTAACTCATGTCTGGCATGGTTGCTATTACATTTCTAAGTAAGTGTCCCTAGGAAACTGCAACCACATTTCCTGACGTCTAAATCTTGAATGTATAGATATTGTGGCTATATATTATGAAGAAGTGAACCATGTAAGTTATTCAATTAAGTAATTTGTGGACGCTGTTTTTTGTTATTTACTGCTGTTTAATATCTAGTGTCATCTCGTGACAGTTATGTTTGTATTTGACCAGCAAACACTTTCCACAAAGTGCAACAAGCAGCGCAGTGCCAAAAACACCTTTCAGACACGAGAGCGGATTTCAGAAGAGAGAGGAGAAAAAGGAGCTGGAGCTACGCAACTTGCCGTGAGCAGGGCCTGTTAAAAAATCTGGCACCTGTGCTGATGCCACTGGGCTGAGGGTTCATTCAACAATGCAAGGTCTGCTCTTTCTACTGTGTCAAAATATATTTGTACATTTAGATCACATCTGTTTTGAAAGTACATTATTTTGACCTTTGACCTTACCTGTTTCTCATTCCCTGTGCTTCCAAACGTTTGTCTGATGCCTGTCTGCAGGATGCTGGACAGTCCCTCCATGCTGAAACGCTGCAGGTCACAACACATACCCACACACACACACACACACACACACACACACACACACACACACACACACACACACACACACACACACACACACACACACACACACACACACACACACACACCATTATTATAACTTATTGATCATCTAACAAAGTAGTTCCTTGATTAAAATGATAGACTGTTTGAAATCTGATGAAGAGTCATTTATTTAGTTCAAATACGATACAGACATTTCAGCATCTCACACAAACATTTTAGTCACTGTGAGATACATTTAGTCTTATTGTTACATTGCTTCTGCATATTAATGTCATCTGTACATTCACATTACTTTAGTAATGCAGCCTCAAGTAGACATCAACACTGCTGCTGTGATTTACATGGAGGGAAAATCCATTAGGTAGTTTCTCTGTCACTAGACTGGGTTGTTACTGTATGAAGACAATGGGTCACCTCCACTTAAGGATCTTTCCTGGAAGATACGTGAGAGGCTAATGGACCTGAGATCCGTTATGCTAACAGTCTGAAGGAGGGAAGAGGGAGAGCTGTCACTGGAAGGATTACATGTGGACGTGCACATTCATGAGCTAACTTAATGGAGGTGGACATATACATTTTGACACTGGTGAGATCACAAGGTTGTGAAACTCTTGTATGAAAGGGCCTAAGTTTATGGCACACACATGCACGCACACACACACACACACACACACACACACACACAGATACACAAACACACACACAAACACACACACACACACACATGCACATACACACGTACAAACACACACACACACACACACACACACACACACACACACACACACACACACACACACACACACACACACACACACACACACACACACACACTCATGTTATGTAAATAATTAAAAACGTGTTTAAAGCATACAAGGCCATCCTTTCCTCAGTCCCTCTCACCTTGACAGGCATGCTCCCTGTCTTCTCTGTGCGTCCCGTTGAGCCTGTATTCCCTCCGCTCACAGATTGCGTCCCTCCCCCCTGCAGGCTCAGGGCCTTGTCCCGGCGTCTGCGTTTGCTGCAGTCTCGCTGCTCCTTCTGCCTGTTCTGCACCTCCATCAGGGCTGTGATGAACGTGTTCTTCACCTCTTTCTCGAACTCCAGCTCATCGCGCCGAGCCAGCTGGCTGACTAGCTCCTCCGAATACTCGCGGATGGCGGCCTCCACCCGGTGCAGCAGTTCAACTAGTGCTGAGCTGGGCATCAGGCTCAGGCCTGCAAAAGTATTGCAAAATAATTTTTTCTTACCCATAGGTTTAGACGGAATGCTAAACACATACACTGTACTAATACATGAAAAATCAATAGAGCTTATACGTATTTAGTGTGGGTTCTTTAGCTTGAGCAAAAGAGCAAAAGTGAGAATCAGTCAGACTCAAGCAGGACTCGATCAACAAACTCAAAAACTGTGTCCAGAATCAGACTTTAATGTAACACTGTCTGGTTTCTGTGACACTGTGTGTGGCAATATCATTAATTTACAAACAAAGATCAAGAAAGATATTAAGCAAAAAAACTGGCTCCTTTTGACTGTCTCACATTATCAGTGGTTCCCGCCTCTTTGTTGCTTGTGACCATTACAGAAAGTGTTGTCTTTGAATGTTCATAAATTATGGACAGTACAATTATAGAATCATCGTCAGGCATTTTCACAAATCATTTTTGTTTCATCTGAATAATTTGAATCATCAAAAATTCGAGAAAGGCCTGGTTGTAACTGTGCATATTATTTTTTTTATCAGGGAACCACTGAAGATGATAATGTACTGAGTGAAAATTTGAAGCCAGATATGCATTAGAATGAAAACCATAGATGATGGTATACACATTAACATTGGACAAATCAATGTATATAAACAGCAATGCTCAGCCATGTTAGCTCCCATCCCTGCAGCGGCCAGGGCAAATGAATGCTCAGAAGAACCACATGGATCTCCAATCTGTTCAGCCAACGGGTGCCTTATGGCAGAGAACACTGTGTCATCTTGAACTCTCACCTATGGACCTGCCAAAACGAAATGAGTAATCTAACCATGTGGATTACTAAATCAAGACCTGACGTGTGTGTGTGTGTGTGTGTGTGTGTGTGTGTGTGTGTGTGTGTGTGTGTGTGTGTGTGTGTGTGTGTGTGTGTGTGTGTGTGTGTGTGTGTGTATCTTTGGTGGGGGTGGGGCATACTGGTGGCTCAGTTGGCTTAAATGAACATGGCTACTGATGCATATCTGTCCCACTTCTCCAAGTAAACAACTTGTTGCATAAGATGCATATTTATGCTGATGTGCATGTTTGTAATTGACCAGGGTGTCCATGCACTCATCCTAACTAGCCTTCATGTTAGTTCCTCTATAAAGAGGGAAGATGACATTTTTTTAATGTCCAGCTTACGGTAAGGTCTTATTTGAGGATGGTCTCACCTTTGGTATTTGGTATTTTTTTGGTGTTTAGTGACATGCTTAATTGTGACTTAAAGGGTACTGCCATTGGAAGGACTGACCATCCTACTGACAAATCAAGGATTTTCTTTTGCCAGAAAAGATTCACTTTTACATAAGAAAGTCTACAAGGAACAGTATAATGACAAGAATGTTGCCTGTTCACATCCCAGACCAGAAAATCCTAAACAGTAGAAGTGAAAAAATTACTCTTAACAGCTGCTGCCCAAGTCTCAGTCGGGAATTATGCATTAATTTAAAAAAAAAACAAAAAAAAAAACAAGAAAACAAACAGTAACATGGGCTATTTCCCAGTTTTACCTTCATAGGAGCAGTTGTTGTTGGAGGCCTGTGACAGCTGCCTGATCTCCTCCAACAGGGAGGGGCTGGTTCGGGAGGAGCAGTGGCTGCTCTCCTCCTCATCTTCCTCCTCAGTTTCACCAGGATCCGGAGAGTTCTCCATCATCTCAACTATCTCCTCAATGACCTTCAAGAGAGAAAGAAAGAGAGAGAGAAAGAGAGAGAGAGAGAAAGAGAGTTAAATGGAAGGATATTGCGAGACAGGTAGATGGACAGGAAATTGATCGGGAGATGGGTAAGAACACACACATCCATAACCATCCATTTGACAGTAGAGTGTAGCTGGTAAAATGCCAAAAGCCTCCTCTATAAGTGTACATATCATACTTAAATCCATTATTTGGGTCTACACAGGCTGCAGTAGTGGAGTTGGCAGGCATTTGGTTAAACTATTATACCTGCAGTCCAACACTGCACATTGTCATAAACGACATGAATAGTTTTGTTGGACATGATATAGGCAACAAGTCCTCCAAACCTACCAGCAAAATACATCATTGGTCCTCTAGAACGACACATAGAAATGGTTTCTGATCTGATGCGTCTATCAGCAGGACAGCATCATTTGACTGTGCCTTCCGAAACTGTTACAAATCACAGTTGGAAAAATAAATCAGTTTTATGATCTGACAATGTTATGGTTAACATTTGGTTAGGTTTAGGCACAAAAAACACTTGGTTAGTTTTAGGGAAAGATCGTGGTGAGGGTTAGTTAGTTAGTGAGGGAAGTAAATACTTTGTTAAGGTAATGGAAACATTGTAGTTTGGGTTCAAAGTAGAGTGCTACTTTGTTGAAGTAAGGACCTTTGTTGTCATGGTTACGATAGTGAACACACGGTTAAGGTTAGGGAATGATTATTGTCATGGCTAAAAGAAACCAACTCACAGTAGGAAAAAACAAATGAACCCAATTAAAGTCAGATTCTTCATTCACCCATCCACCCCTATCCTCTCCCTCTGCGGACTTTGTGGGTCCATAATAATGTCACTTGACTTTCCCTTCCACAGACAGACTATAGTCATTATTCCTTTGGCCACTAGAGGGCTTTGTCACTTGAACATAAACATATGAAGTTTTGAGGCATTTGCTGAAACAACAGATACAGTCATTCTTCTTGGGAGGACAGTCTCAATAAAGAGCCTCTCCTAAACCAGCTTGTATGCAACAAAGACTGCAAAAATACAGTAGTTTGGAACAGGCAAATGAATCCACATTGTTAGTCCATGTAAAGATTACCTGAGTGTAAGACTATGAACTATGAAAAGGAAATGGCCACCAACAATGCAGAGATTGTCTGTAGGGGCTCCACAGGGGTCAATTCTTGGTCCTTTACTGTTTTCAATTTACTGTACAGATATACTCATAAAACCTGTCTTGAGGACAAAAAGTCTTGGATGCCTTGTAACTTACAGTAAAAACTGAAGTGATGGCGATCTTAAAGCAAACGGGCAATCTGAGCGTATTTCCCCATTCTGGCCTCCCTGCACTAGTTGCCAGTGTCATTTGGAGTTGATTTTAAAATTTCACTGTTTGTCTTGAAGACACTGCAAGGCTCTGACCCTTACTATATTATTGACGTTTTCATTCCCTGCTGACTAACAAACATTGAAGAAATTGAATGCAAAGGACAGATTTATACACTTCACAAATGCCTATAATATTATTAAATATTATGGTAAATCTACCAAACAAAATGATTGTGAACAAAAATGTATAAATGTGTGTACAGTGACAGGCCTCATGTTACTGCTTTTATTTTTCTCATTATCAAAAACAGGACACAGACAAACTGCTGTTTGATCTTAAATACACACACACACACACACACACATACAAACACACACACCTGATCAGCTGTGATGAGAGGCTCTTCATTCAGGCATTTGGTGTTGTCATTCTTCTCGTTCATCTCTTCCTCCTCTTTCTCATGGATCTGCAGAATGTGGGAAGAAATATGAGAAGCAAACAACAAAGAAATGGCTACTACAGTATCTTACTAAGAAAATGAGGCTAACAAGAGTCAAAAACTGCCTCTCTGCTTTGGAATAATAAAGTAAATCCATGATAATTTTCAGATCAGTGTCCCACATCAGTGTCTGGAAAGGAGAGAGGTCAGTCTGGGATTGCATTTATTTGGAAGTCTCATGCTTGAATATTTGAAAGATTTTACATTATTTAGTGTCACTTTCTCTCCATGTTTAAGATTAGGCTTAAAACGTTCCTGTTTGATAAAGCTTATACTGTAGTTAGGGCTGGCTGAGGTGAGCCCTGAACTAAGCACTTCTTCTCTCTTCTCTCTCTCTCTCTCTCCCCATGCATTTATATCAAACTACTGCATGTCATTAACTTTGTATCTTCTCTCTCCCGTAGTTTGTGCTTTTCCTCTCTGTCCTCTCTCTCCTATCCTCATTCTGCAGGTATCTCTGACTCTGGAGCTGCAGCATCCGGATCTGCCACCACTACTGAACACTTATTCTATTATTCTATTATTATTATTATTATTATTATTATTATTATTATTATTATTATCATTATGCTCATAGTGGGAGCTGTAGCATTTCTCTCTAGAATATTGTAATACTCTGTAAAGTTCCTTGAGATAATGTATGATATGTTTTGGTGCTATATAAACAAAACTGAGTTGAAATCAATCCTACTGAATTCGCTGAATCCTTGACTTTTCCTCTAGTGCCACCATGAGGTTGACTTTTGTGATTTTGTGTCAATTGTGTCTTTAAATGTCTATAATTCCTCTCAGGATGTATTAAAATCACTTTGATGATCCTCTGACATTATTCTAGCACCTTCATCAGGTCAAAAGTTCAGTTTCTCCAGTACTTTGCTTTCTGACCAAATACCTGCAAAACTAATGTCTGAAGGTGGTGCAGAATGTGGCTGCTAGACTTTTACGTACAAGGAGACTTGAACACATCAATCCGAGTTTAGCTGCATTTCAATGTCTGCCAGTCAAATTAAGAATTGATTTGAAGATCTTATTGTTAACTTTTCATGGCCTGCCATCTCATAACCTGAGGTCCAATGACATAGCTCTTCTGGTTGTTCTGAAGTCTAGGTTGGTGACCAAGGGTGATTGCACCTTTGCTATCAAAGCCTGAAGACTTTGGAACGGCCTGCCTGTGGACCAGGTTAGCTAGCTCAATCACAACTTTTAAATCTCTCTTAAAAATTCGTTTTTATAAAAAGGCTTTTTTAATGTCTTAAGGCTGCAGCTTGGTGCACTTGTATGTATGTTTTTTGTGCAGTTCAGTCCTTTTATGCTTATTGTTTCTTTTGTTTTCTCTTTTTGCGTTGTGTATTTTCATTATGTTGTTTTAAATGTTTTTAAATTCACTGTAATTTGTGATTTATTTTACTTTACTAAAAGCTCATTGTAACCTTGTTAAGAAAGGAACTGTACAAATTAATTTTGTTATCATTATAATTATTATTACCATCAGCCTGAGCTCTACTGTGTTTAGTGCTAATTTGTAAATGTTAGCATACTAATTTGCTAAACTAAGATGATGAACATGGCTAACTTTAAACATCAGCATGTTATTTTTATCACTGTGAGCATGTTAGAATGGTGATGTTAGCATTTAACTCATAGGATCTTTATGCCAAATTACAGCCTCAAAGAGCTGCTAGCATGGCTGTAGATTCCTAGTCTTATCATATCAATGTCCAAAGGGCTTGTCTCTGCTGCTAATCACCGATACAGAACGATAGTGAGACAGTTCATGAAAGATTTGCCGTTTACTATTTGCTGCAAAATCCACAGCTCACAGCAAGCAGACATATTTGTGGTTCTGGCATCTTTGAAATAAATAGAAGAACCTTGGTAGAAGAGGCAGTTAAGGGCAATGTGGCAGATGAAAAATTGTGTGCACAATATTGCTTCTTTTGACTTTGAAATATTTACTTTTATATTCGGTAAAAATTCCAACAACTAGAATTAAACTGGAGTTAAAATATGAGTACCAAATATGAGTACTTCAGTGCATTCTGACAACAACCCTCACCCTCTGGGGTGAAAATGTCTGCTCTCGCCTTGACCAGCCCAAACGTGGCACAGACTGCTAAGTGCCTGCTGTCCAGTTGTATGTGGCAGCCAATTAAGGGAGGGGAGAGGGAGACCTCTGCTGAATGGCAGACCAGTCAAGGTTAGTCAAGCATGTCTTGAAGTGTCAGCATGGAATAAGCCTCAGAAAGAATGAACCAATTAGCTACTCAGTTGGCCACCTCAACAGGAAAAACAATGACACATTGTTTTGGTCCTTTTATTTACAGATATCTAAAACTCCACCATAACTGGTGGAACAGACATTAGTGAACATTTATTCAAACATTTGTAGCCTGTGGAATAACAAATAAGTAATAAAATGCCTCCCTATCTGCAAAAAAAGGAAAAAATATTGAAGAAGTGACTGGGAGAATTTCTGGGGTTGTGAGCCTGCTTTCTGGGTCAGAGCTGGTATTAGTTTTAATAAAACCATGCTCATTTCAGCATAAAATTGGTAAATAAACATTACAGTAGATCTCAGAATCCGTTGTCCCTTCAGGGTTAATGCTTTTGAGGCACAGTTTCATGCCAACTAAATCATACCAAATTGTAGTGAATGTAGATTCAACATTCATATGGTTTTTATAGAAATGGTACTAAACGAGTGAGGACACAATAACTGAATGCAGACAAAATATAAGATAAGCGAGTTGGAACAAGGAATAAACAGGAATAGGGAAATACATCTCAATAAGAGAGACATTTACGTGTATGTTACCTTTTGTTAGATAGAGAAAATCATGTTTACCATACATGTAGCTGAAGATTAAAGGAAACCAATTAAATTCACTTTTCCAAAATCAGACTGGAAGTTTACTTATTGTTAATTGATTTGTATTACAGGCCTAACAGTATATTCCCAGATATAAACCGCATGGAAAGATGTGGATGACATTTACCTCCTGGTCAGAAAGATTGCCGTTGAGTCCCTCTGAGTCAGGGCCGTCCCAGGTGGAGATGTAGTTGTCAGTTAGAGCATCCCACACACTGTAAAATTACACACAAACATATACATGCACAAGTGAGGCAACTTTCAGGTACCACAAACAAATGGGGGAAAAAAAGGAAAAAACCCCCCACTATTTTTGGCCTTAACTTTAAAGGCTGTCAACTATTTTAAGCTGATGTATCCACACATGATGTAGTTAGACGGTTATATAACAGCATTAGACTAGAGATTGGTGGGTTGTTTTATCTCTCTACTTATAAAGGCGGTCTACTCAGCCGAGTTTTCAGCTGCCTGCAACTCAGTCAATATTTCAATGTGACAAGTCAAAGACGGTGGTGAACATGCAGAGCTGGAGGCTGCAGAGGAACAATGCACAATAGAAAAAAAGCACAGCTTACTACTCGTTAAAAGGTATCCTTAGCAGATTTAGATAAAGCTTCTCACATCATTGTGCCAGTGGTCTCTGACTGCAACCGGAGCAAGTGTCTGTCTGAGCAGGAATGACATAAAACTGGAAGAGAAGTCTCCTTTGTCTCAGGGCCTTTGTGTTTTTTCCTCCTCCACTCAGAGGTTGGTTCAGGCCTGCTGCCCTGCTCCCAGTGGCACTGCCCACACCCTGTCAAACAGTGGATACCATTGAGCTCATAGCTTACCTCACCAGTCATGTCTGCATGCCATGGATGCAAGAACCATCACATAAGCAGTGTCAAAGTTTCAATACACTTAACCCTCAGATGAAAACTACACAGTAAAAAAAAGTAGTCATTCACCAAAATGACTAAAATGGACTTTCTAAAAAATGAACTACATGAAATATTTCCCCTCTTTTATGTGTGAGGTAACAGAGGTAATAATGATTTTTTTTTTCCCCCCTTGGTAGACTAGATGACTACATCTTGTAAACAGACGATTTTTTGGCCACCATGTTCTCAGAGGAGGTTGCCTATGCCACTGTCATTTGCACATTGAAAAAAGTTGGCAGATAATACTAATATTATTGAGAGGTACAGTAGCTGGTCTAAATTGATTGGACTTAAATTCAGAATGCTGCTGAGTTTGAATTTGTATACATTTAGCAACATTTAACCAACTTCGCATTAGTCAAGAATGTATCGAAAAATTATTGTATGTAATAAACAGTACAGCTGATAATACAAAATAGCTGTATTAAACTTCTATCATTACATCTTTAAGGGCCTGCATAGCTGTGTGTTTTCACTTATTCTAGCTAATTAGACCTCTGATCAGGTTAAAGACAGCCAGAGCTGTGCTGGGCATAATGTGAGGCCAGCTTAGAGGTGCTGGAAGGTGGATTTTCTTACCTTTGGGTAGAGTCTAGGCTAGCTGTTTCCCCTTGTTTCCAGTCTTTATGCTAAGCTAACTGGCGGCTGGCTGTATATGTAGCTTCAAATGTAAAAGACAGGCAACAGTCCTCTCATAACTCAATAACTGTTGCCAAAAAATAAGTGTATTTCTGAAAATTTAAAAACTTTTTCTCAAATGAAACTGAAATATGACATAAAACTAAAACACCCAAAAAAAAGGTGTGGACGTCTGGCCAGTAGGGCCTGGGACTCCATGTTACAAAGCTGCCCTGCTGTGTTTGTTGGCCTGCAGCCACCGAGGAGAAATCATTCTGTTTAATATTCTAGCTCTCCATCAGCTTGTCGACTCACTCATATCTGGGTTTCTAATCATGCAACTGCAGGGATTAGGCCAAAATGTGTGACAGACTGTTTTCCACCAAACAGCAGATTTAGTGTTGAGAGTGTTCTGTCGGTCTGTGTCTTTCTTGTTTTAAATGAGTCACTTTGAGTCAGACTCAATCCTTCTCTGAAAAGAGATATTTTCCTTTTTCCCATAACAAAAAATAAGGTCCTCAGTATTATGAACATCAGTACTGCCTTATTTCCATTAATAGCCGCTTCTATTCTGTGTCTGAGTGGCGCTGAGGTAAATTCAAATTTTGTGAATGAGACTCGCTTCATTTGAAATTACAGCATGGATTGTTGACGCAAGAAATGTTATGAAAAAGGAGGAACAATGAGACATTGTTAATGGGACAAAGCCTCCAGAGGAGATTGGAACAGTTGGTATGTTTGACTGGAATATATCTGTACTGGTTTTCTATATCTGTACCGATTTGTGTGCCACAACAAATCAGTGTAAGGCATTAGGTTTATGTCTTGGTCATAACATGCAGATTAGTGTAATACTGTCAAACTCTATCCTCCCACAATCCTGTGTCCGCTGCTCAATGATCAGTCAAAGCATGAATACAGACTCATTTTTACCAGTAATTTAATAAAGTCTGAAAAATCATGCAATTCCTTTCCAAAAGCTCTCCTCTTACACCTACAGTCAGGCTATTTTTAGCCTGATTCATATCCACACAGTGTGAGGACGTCTGTGTTTCCACCTCAGAGCCTGCGAGCAAAAGGAGGAGAATCTGGCAGTCAGCTGGTGGAGAGGCAGAGACAGAGACAGAGTCACAGAATCAAAGCTAACTGAGGCATACAACACTGTGCATTGAATAATTCAGTATCCAGCTGGACTGTTGGAGCTGGGGAAGAGTGGGGTCATGCAGATGACTGACTGGTTGTTTGGGATGCTGCGGTCTGTGCATGGAAATATTTTGGCTTTTGTCATGTGTGTGTCACACTGGGCTGCTGAGCCACTGTTTTGGCCTTAAGTGTGTGTTGTAAATGGCAAGAATGGCAGCATAATGAGTATGCTAATGTGTGATTAGCATAAAGGGTTGGAGGAATAGGTTCTATTTTATGTTTGCTGAGCTTATGGCTGTAGTATTTCATTATATCAATATATTTGTGTTCCTTTTCATCAGTTTATTATTATTTTGATTGCCTAGTAGAATGCATCATTAAGCCTGAATGCTAAAAAATTTGGCATTTTGCTAAAGAGTCCAAATAGTCAAAGAGAGATCTGTCCATCCATTAGCTATACTGCTTATCCTTTTTGGGGGTCGTGGGGGGGCTACAGCCAATCCCAGTTGAAAATTGGGCAACAGATGGGGTACACCCTGGACTGGTCGCCAGTCTATCACAGGGCTGACACTTAGAGACTACTGACATTCACGCTCACATACACAATTACGGCCAATTTAGAGTCGCGAGTTAACCTAACCAGCATGTCTTTGGACTGTTGGAGGAAGCTGGAGTACCTGGAGGAAACCACCGCAGGCCCGAAGAAAACATTCAAACTCCACACAGATGTGAGGTGACTAACCACTGTTCCAGCATGCCACCCCAAATAGAAATACAGTAAACAAAAATTATTAGTACAGTTTCATGTAGTCTATAAATCAATGGAGCTGAAAAATATAAAATTCTTTCAGATAATTTCTGTTAATTAACAATGCAGTAACATACAAAACTGCTTATTGTTATCTCTAACTTTGCAGCTTTCCTTGCATTTTTATTAATTTTTTAATTTATTTCTCTCTTTATCTCTTTATTTGATTTTTTTTCTTGTTGGCTATTGTTGTTGTATCTTTCTATTTTACTAATACTAACATCCCTCCACCTCCTCCCTCACCTTCCTTGGATTAATGGTGGCCTGGAAGTTGTGGAGAAGCACTGATGTCCACAGAAATCACTTCAATTCGGCCTCATTTTAACACATCTGCAAATCTCTAAAACAGGCTCTCTCTCCTTGAGTGTGCCTCTGACAGGACCTGCGATGGGCCAGCACCCTCCTGAGGGCCCGGGGGCAGCCAAAAGCTAATTTAACATCAGAGGCTAAATGTAAACATGAAGATGATATTGGTAATAAAAGAATTTATCAAAAGTAACTGGCCCAACCAATTCGAGCTGTTTCGTTAAGACCATGGGCCTGTTTGGTCCTCTCTTTTTCTCTGTCCAGTACACACACTATACTAACCCAGACACGAGTGTAACGACCACTCATTCACACATCTGTGCAAGTGCACAAAAAAGAACATTCAGTGTCACCCTTACCTACAATCTGTAATCAGGTACCACAAAAAGACATTTTGTAAGAACACTGGAATTGTTGATAGATATGTTAAAAGCAAGTTTTAGTTGTTGTTGTCTGTCTTTTGTCTATGATGTAATTGTATGTTCATTTTGTTTCTTGCCTGCTCTGTACATCTGTTTGTCTTGTCTCCATTAAAATCTCTAGTACTAAAAATAAATAAATAGAAATCCCAAAACACTGATGCAAATGCTTTCTGATGGATTTTAAGTGCTGTAAGTACCACTTCATAATAATTCAGCCCCTTAGAAGGCTGAACTATCCATGTCAGATCCATTACGACCTCAGTTTTGCACATTGCAGGCTTGAAAATACATATTGATAGATGGCTGAAAGCCCCAGAAAACTGGACCTTGTGGTAACAATTTAGTGTGACACAGTATTAATAGTGGTCACTCACTCTTCATCCTGCAGCTGCTCCTCATCCTCCTTGTTGTGTGACTGGTTGCGTATGGGTGCGAGGCCCTCCGTCTTGGTGTTGTAATTGTGGAAGCAGACGTTGAGCTTCTCGTCAAACTCGTTGACCAGGTCCTCCATCGACTTGAAGCTCATCATCTCAGAGAAGTTCTCCAGCTCAGAGAAGTCCTCCCGGGTGATGGAGGCCAGTGGAATGGTGGAGGTGGTGCTGACGGGGGCGGTGGAGTAAGAGGAGTGATCCAGGGCTTGATGGTCCAGCTCATCCATTCGACAGGGCCGGAGATCCTCAAACTCCTCATCCAAACACACGAGAGGGGCTTCCATGGTGTGCCCTGTCAGGTTAATGTCCGAGCCCTGCATAAAAAAGAGTGGTGGTGAAGTTTTAATGCATCCAGTTTGCTATATCAGCATGGCTTATAAAACTGATGCTTTAAGTTTCATAAGCATTCTCTCAATTAGACAAGGCCTTTTGCAGCAAATGTGTTTAAAGGAAAGACCAGATCAGTCAAAGCACAAAAGTCTCTCATGATTTTTATCTGTCCCCATCTGCTACATATACTAGTATCCCAAAAGGATTTATCTGGCGTCTCCTAAATCATGCCTGCCTCACCTCATGTGGAATGGCACCATATTGTCTAGACAAAGAGGAGATGGAGGTAGATGTGCCAGAAGGGGACCATGTCCCAAAGGGAGCCCAACCAGTTGGCTTTACTAGTAAACCACAGTTAATTAAGTACCTCTACTGGGATTTAAATGAGGAGTTTTCCAAGATTCTGGGACATGAAAGTATAGGAAGATTTGTCAAAGTACATCATGTGTTAAAGTAAGGCTATTTTATAGTGCTTTTCCAGGGTTTCGTTAGGGGTTTTGATGCTAAATATCTGTGTAGAAATATGTATTTAACATCACTAAATGGTGTCATAAATTGTGTGATAATTATAATGTTGCTCTGAGAACAATTTCTTCTGATTTAGAGACATAGACTCAACTTTCAATGTCAATGCAAGCATGTATATAAATTTTAAACATGGATACATTTTGCAACACAATCATACCCATTTCACCACCTTTGTGGTTCTGAGACCGACTTCAGAATATGACTTCAAAATATCTTTGGAAAGGTAAAAAATCTTAGATTTAATATAGCACCTTACAAAGAGACTGGGAATCAAGAGGCAATGGGAGTTCCCTTGCTGTATTTCGGGTCTTTTATTTTTATTTTATTACGTCCCTTGTGTATTTATATTAGCCTGTCAAATAAGGCAGCCTGGCACACCATTTAGGAGAATACATTGTACATACAGTTTACAGATAGATTTATGTACTTGAAACACTTCCCCAGTGCTCATGAGGGCCAAACTGAAAAACGAAATCTAATTTCATAAAACAGTAGAAAGTAAAGGGTGTTGTCCTGCAAAAAGAAACATCATTCATTCTTGTGCTGGACCTAATGCTGCAGTCAGACTTTTAAGAGAAGTTGTGCCACGGTCAGGCTGTCTGACGCAGTGTAATTACAGTAGTGAGGCCTAAATTTCATCCTTTGTGCTTTGCTGGACCGTGCCCTGGCATAAGTGGGTGAGTACAGAGGAGTCCATTTAAAAACAAGCTTGTGCAAGCCTCTTCCTCCTCACCACACCACTCAGCAAAGTGCTGCTTCGTCTATAGCTGGATAGTGTTTTTCACAATCTCATCCTTTCTCTTCTCCATGTGTGTCCCTCTGGTGTGTTTTTCATTGATTGGGCTTTTTAACTGCTTTCATTGTTGGCTTAACATACACAGTAATTCTAATTTGGTAGCAGAAAAATGAATTTCCTCCTGCCTCATTCAATTTCTTAATAGCACTTTCCAGTCAAGCTCTAGCCTTTCTATTTACCGCCAGGTCCGTTTTGCAAAAACGGACGTGGAAAATGCTGGAACATTTTATTCTAACAGAAGTGAGATATGAAATCACAGCCTCCACATTAGAGCTGACAGCAGTAAGGATGGTGTGGTGGCGTTTGAGATGTAAAGGTGTATGTATTGAATGTCTGCATAGTGTGTGTTTGGGATGCGTGCCAGGCTTTTTTGTATGTGACCTTCGCAGAGAGTGGTGGTGGTTTTAGGTGCATATCACCTCTCCACAAGGATACAAGTATGAAAGAGAGAGCCAGTAACATCAGTCATTCAATGCAAAGGAGCCAAACCTCTGTGGGGAGGGATGACCACAACTGTCAGATCGAACAACAAATTGAACAGCGACTTCATTGTAGATTTTTATAGCACATTTTTCTAGCTTTTCTCGGACACAATCACGCTTGTCACGTGTGCAAACTGTCAGCTTCTTGGTTTATTCAATATTTTGGATAAGGACAATGTCTTCTATTATGGCCTTTGGCTGACTCAGAGTCACATTGCAGGTATTTATTCATATTTATATCAAAAATACCTGTTCACTCATTCAGTTTTTGTCCCACATAAATATAAGTGAAGTACATTTAACTCAAATCAATATTCAGTCAGCCATGGCAGAAATAGAATTCATTCAATCAGCAAGTCCATGTCATCAGCTCATCAGAAGAAGAAAAAAGAGGAGAGTGGGGGAGGGAGAGAAGAGCAGTGAGGAGAGAGGAAGGAGAGATGGAGGAAACCATGGTTACAAGGCAAGGATGGAAGGAAGATGATGCACAGCTAGGACCTTAGAGAGGTCAGGAATGAGCGCAGGCATGGAAGAATGAACAGCAGGATGATAGGTACAGTAAGAAGACAAATTACCTTCCTGTTTGTTATGGCTTGGTGTGCAGACAGGACCTTCTTAGTCAAGGAGAATCAGTGCCTAAGCCTTCCTTCGCAGCGACCGATGAACAGCAGCAGTTCAGCAGCATTCATTCCAGGGTGAAAGAGAGAAAAAAAAAGATCAGGGAAGTAAAGATGGCAGCGTGGTCTGAGCTTTGGTCTGTATCCCTTCCCTCACCCGTTAGCCCACAGCCACCCTTATCTGTCCTCCCACAGCCCGTTGTTTTCCAATCAATAGGCATCCAGCCCAGCTCACACAGAGCCTGCGCACTGCCAGGACTCTGACGATAACAGCTCACCCCTCCCTCCCTTCGTCCTTTCTTCCCTCACTACCCTCTCTTTCTCCCTTTGTCCCTGCCTCATTCCTCCCTCCCTCCCTGCCTCACTGCACACATTAATTCCCCAATATTCATGAGGAGAGAATGAGGAGGAGGAGGAGCAGGAGGTTTGGGGGAAGGAGATGGTTCTGTGGCAAGGTAGCACATTGTATATCTGCGTACATCTTACTATGTCACCAGCTTTTCCCCTATTGTCTGCATAATCATTCTGCCTTACACCTGAATGAAGTAAGACGATAATTTATTATTTTGCACCTGTATATTTTCACACACACACAGAAAGAGAAAATTCTTTGTGTGTAATAGTCACATATATCTGGTGAGGGAGAACCTTCTCACACAAACTCATCTAAGATTCCGTGCGATACACTGTACAATCTCTCTTGCAAAAAAAATTGAAAGAAATTTTTACATCACACTGATAAAGTAAAAGGATATACATCAAGCTAAAAATGCAAGATTGAAAGGAGTGCAGCATACAACACGAAACTGAGTAATATAAGACAGGAATCTAATACCAAAAATATATTGTTTTGGACCCGCTAATATTCTAATATCCAAGACATTTCTCAATCTCGGTTTGAACAGAGGACCAGAATAAGTGCCAAGTTGTTTTGGCGCATTACAAAATCTAAATTTTTACTATGTATTTAATGACTTATTGTACGTGCAAATTATAATCTTATATTGTGATTTATCTGATGTAGTGATTTATATAGTATTAAACAGAGTTTAACAGCAAGTCTGGTCATCTCTGTGAACACCAACATCCCCTTCAAATCTATGTTCAATGTTCATTTTAGGCTTTAACATTCATTAGCCGTTGATTATAAGAAGTATGTAGATCTTCAGAACCTTACCAAAGGTCGAGGCATTCATAATAATATTATTAAGAATATCCAACTTTCTGCCACTATTGTTATGCAGAGGTGAGCTCAAGTAACTCCTGATTGGTAGTGTTAAAAATGTGTTCATGGAATATGAAACTCTTTCTGTGAATGCTAAAAAGATCTAATGTATGACCTGCTGTAGACACATTTCATGAATTTTGTCATAATAACATCCTTCCAGCTCCTGAATAACATATCTGTACAAGTATATTCAAAATCAGGATTTTTAGCATTAGGCACTAAGAGTCAATGTCGATTTGAGAAATGTAATGAAAATATAAATTACAGTCAACATTGAAAACTATAAACCACATCAAAATTAGGAAAGTCTTTGTGATCTTTAAAAAGAATTAGAAATGAATTCAAGTGTTAACATCAGACAATATTTGAAAATAAAATAATAAATAATAATAAATTTATCATGAATTTGACACTGACTAAAATCTGCATAATCTCTAGTTTCATTCTGTGCTCGGGGGTTAGACCTCCTATCTAAAAGCCTCCGCTGTGCCAGCTTGAAACCATGCACTCACGTAACAGTCCGCACGTTATAATTACACCCAGAGTGCACTCAAACTGGGAAATATTATAATATGGCTATCTTTCAGGCCTGGATCATCCACTTCTCAGATATGAGCAGATTTGACAGATTTAGTTTTTTACAGCCTGATGTTTTGGTTTGAGAGAACTGTGAAAATCAGCAGTGAGAGAGGACTTCACGTTGCACAGTTATTTAAACATATATCAAACAGTGATAGCATGATGTACTTTGGACCATTTCCTGCAGCCCAACAACTCTACTAATAAAGATGCTATATTTCATGTACACCCCAAACTGGTGATTAGCATATAACTGTAAATTATCAATGAAAAAAATGTTTTTGTCTTCCAAAATAGGTACCATCATTTTAGAAATTGGCAGGAAGATACAACCAGGCAAAGGCAGACCGCTGTAGACTGAAGACGCCAGTACACAGGAGGCTGCGCCTACCTGCTTAGTCGAACATACTGAACATACTGTACTTACTACACCTGCATATGTAACTAAAACTGAGCACACACACAAGCATACACTATGTGTCACACAATATGCAGTACATGCCTTAGATGACAGAAATGTCATCATCAGTGTGAAACACATCGTGGAAGCATCATGGCCAACCAACAAACACCGACTTCACTGGTCTCTGTGAGCAGCTGCCTCTTCCCCACACAACAAGAGAAAGAAAAGAAGAGAGACAGAAGAAAGGAGATCTGGCCTGTCAGAGGCCTCCCTTTACAACAGCACCATAGCTCACACAGCCCGGCATTGCATAGATGCTGGTTGTCATGGTTATTCTGTAACTGAACTGGCAAAGGAATTACTCCACAAGCAACAGGGGGAATAAGAAGGAGAGAACTCTCTCTTTCCAGCCCTTTTCAACTACTGTATACACACTGGAGTCGGCTGCTAACGTATTGGCTTTATTTGAGGAGGTGTGATGTTTCAGCTCAATAAGAGCAAGGTATACACAGGCACTGTAAATACGTAGAGGGTTTTTGATTTGTTATTTGTAGCAGCATGTTTGATATGGAAATATCCATATTGTACTTTTATAGAAAGAAAGTAGCTGCACATTCCTCCAGTGACAATTTTGATATTAGTGTGGTGAATAATAATCACGCAGTCTAACCAGTATGCACATCCATAATTTGGATGGAAACAGATCAAGTGTGTGTTCAGGAGTTATTCCACTCAAACACTTCTTTATCTGATTTCACTGATTTGCACACCTTCAACCTGCTAACAAGCTTAAACAAGCTGTTGCCGTGTTGGCCAAAACAATGGCTCAGTAGATGGGATCCTGTTTACCATGCATTAAGCCTTCAAAAAGTTGTTGCCCTGCATATAAATCCCACATTTGTAAAGATTAGAAGAGAACACCAGCTATGGCTTTACCATGCCGTGCGCCCCAGCTGAGAGAAATAAAATCCCTTCTTCTGTTCTGAAGCAATAGTGTTACAGAAGTGACAGTGGCCTAGGTTTATGTGTGTTTGCCTACTTGACAAAGGGAGACAAAAAGAGAGGAACTAAACTTCTACAGATTAAAGAACATTCACACTTATAGCAGCATCCTTCATCTGGTGATCTCCTGGGATTCCTTTAATATGGGTTTACCATGCTGAAAATACTACTACAGTGGATTTGAAAAGAAGCCATCAAGATGTGATTGAAGTGTAAACTTCAGCTTTATCTTAAGGGGTTCAAAAAAATTGTATTATGGAATTACAGCCATTTTTATAATAATTAGAAATTGGACAATTGACAATTACTGTGCTTCATGGCCAGCTGTGGCCTGTTCCCGCATTATTTCATGACAAATGAATCCGATAAAAAGGTCTTGAGTTGATTCCAAGTGTTGAATTTGCATTTGGTAGCTGTTCAGGGGAACTCTCAATATGCGGCCCAAAGAGATGTCGATGCAAAAGAAGGAGGCCATCATTAGTCTGAGAAAACAAAAACAAACCCATCAGACAGATGGCAGAAACTTTAGGAGTGGCCAAATAAACAATTTGGTACATTTTTAAAAACAATAAATTCACTGGTGAGCTCAGCAACACCAAAAGGCCTGGAAGACCACAGAAGACAAATAAAGTGGATGATCACAGAATTCTTTCCTTGGGGAGGAAAAACCCCTCGCAACATCTAGCCAGATCCAAAACACTCTTGAGAAGGAAGGTGTATCATTGTCAGGGTCTACAATCTAGAGATGCCTTCATGGATGTAAATACAGAGGGTTTACCACCAAGATGCAAACGACTGGTAGCACTCAAGAACAGAAAGGCCAGATTAGCCTTTGCCAGAAAACATCTAAAAAAAAACCTGCCCAGTTCTGTAAGAAGATTCTTTGAACAGATTAAACCAAGATTAACTTGTGCCAAAATGATGGTAAGAGAAGAGTATGGAGAAGGAAAGAACGGCTCATGAACCAAAGCCACCACATCATCAGTCAAACATGGTGGAGGCAGTGTTATGGCATGGGCTTGTATGGCTGCCAGGGGAACTGGGTCACTGGTGCTTATTGATGATGCGCCTGTTGATAGAAGTAGCAGGATGAATTCTGAAGTGTAAAGGGCTATACTTTCTGCTCAGCATCAGCCAAATGCTGCAACAATGATATGACGATGCTTCACAGTACAGATGGATAATGACCCAAAACATACTGCAAAAGCAACACAAGAGCTTCTCAAGGCAAAGAAATGGAATATTCTTCAATGACCAAGTCAGTCACCTGACCTCAACCCAACTGCGCATTCTTTTCACTTACTGAAGACAAAACTGAGGGCAGAAAGACCCACAAACAAGCAGCCACTGATAGCGGCTGCAGTAAAGGCCCGACAAAGCATCTGAAAGGAGGACACTCAGCATTTGGTGATGTTCATGGGTTCCAGACTTCAGGCAATCATTGACTGCAAAGGATTTTCATCCAAATATTAAAAACAATCCTTTGTTTGTTCAATTACTTTTGAGCCTCTGAAAATGAGAGACTATGTATAAAAATGGCTGTAATTCCTAAACGGTTACTTCAATATTTTTCTCAAACCCTTTGAATTAAAGCTGAATGTCTACACTTCAATCACGTTTCAATGGCTTCATTTCAAATCCATTTTGTTGGTGTACAGAGGCAAATTACAAAAATTGTGTTACTGTCCAAATACTTATGTACCTAACTGTATAATGCATTGCTATACAATTAAAGAATATTTCTTATATATGCTTTAACATATATACAAAATAAAAATGTAAATATAAACACACAAATTTCCATCCATGTATTTCAAAGGTATACTAGTAGATGAGAAGTATTTTTGTCTTGTCTATTCAGTTTGTGTTCTGCTGACATCTAGTGGTAATTACAGGGATATAATGTCTATAAACTGCTAAACAGGCAAATTCGGTTATTAAAATTTTTCCGAATAGTATCTCTTTTTATAACCAAATGGTAATATGATCTTATTATCAGAAGTGTCACAGAAAATGAAGCAATAACCAGTGACCCCTGGGTGCTCTTACTATGGACCTGACTGAATTTACATTAATGATGGCTCAACAATAGAGGGCATCAATGCAGTGTGATAATGACTGTACGTCTTAATCCTTTTAAGACAATTTGATTCTAATACTAATTTTTCTAACTTCTTTCAAAGCATCCTGCAGATAGACTCAGTATTTCCATAATGATCATATTAAAGTCCTTAACTAAGTCAGAGAGCTAATCACTTCCCTTTAATGCCATCTATAGATCTGGGTTTCGCGACATTAGTTCAAAAAAAAATTATTAATTAAGAAAATGTTCATTTGTGTGCTATTTAATGGATTTTTTTCATGTTAACAGGTGACATTTCAGTATGATCTTTTGCTGACAATGGATGACATGAGCTGAATTCTGATCCATGAGAAATTAAAGGAAAAACCAACATAAAGTGTCTTAGTACGGTGCTGGGTCGACATGAGCTGCCAGAGCAGCTTCAGTGCACTTTGGCATAGATTATACAAGTCTCAGGCTCCCTACTGGAAGGATGGAAAACCATTCTTCCAAAAGATATTCACTCTTTTTGATGATGGTGGTGCAGAGCGCCGTCCAACACAAAATCTCCCATAGGTTTTCAACTGGGTTGAGATCTGGTGACTGTGAAGGCCACAGCATGTGATTCACATCATTTTGACACTCATACTCATCAAACCATTCAGTGACCCCTTGTGGCCTATGGATGGGGGCATTGTCATCCTGTTTCTCCACTCGTTCTTCAGGTATTTTTATTAATTCATCATGATGATGTCTGTACATCAATATCTTAAATCTCAAGCAATGCACTTGTTTAAAAAAAGGAAATGGAATCTGCTCAAAGTGCTTTACACGTCAATAAAAACATAATGCTCACCAATCAAATGTTTAAAGTAGAGATGTTTGAAGGGACAACAGCAAGCCCCATCAGATGACCCTAGAGTCCTGCCTTTATAGTATGGCGCCATAAATTAATATATGTAAGCTTCAGCCTTTGTACTGTTTTCCTAAGAGAGTGATGAGTCAAATACAGTGATCTAACAATGGTAGAGCCCAGGAGGAATCTGCAGCAGTCTCTTTAAAAGTGAAGATTTTTGAGCTGAGACTACTTAGTAGTCTGTTGAATGGTCAAATGAAGAACCAACAAAACCCTGACAGAGTTGCATTTCTGTGCTATGAGAAAAGACAAGGTGTATGTGCTTCGCTTGGTGACTCCTTGCATTTGAAAAATATTTGTTTTGATATTGAAAGTCCTATGGACTTTGCTGGGAAGGAACCTGTCCATATTTTTATGTTACCTTATACCATTAAGTATTTGTACAGCACAATGCGCTCAATTATTTTTTGCTATATGAAAGCAACTGCATTTGCTTGAGGTTCTTGAAGACGTTTCACCTCTTATCCGAAAGGCTTCTTCAATGACTATTTAGCACTTAGAAATACCATGACATGGATAGCTGAGAATCTTCACAGACGTGCTGACTTATGTTCTTCTTACTGTTTAAAAAAGTCCCTTCCAATCCGACAATGCCTTTTTTTTAGCCTCAAGGAATAAGATGGCTTTTTGAACTGTATTTTACATAAAATTTGGCTGGATAAGCCTCCCTACCCCCCATTTAGAGCCTATCATATGCTTGAGAGGGCTATTTATACTCTCTGTTTTTAGTGTTGAAGAAGCAGTGTGTCAAATGTTGGCATCTGTACCTAATAAAAAGTGAAAGAAAAAGGTGTCCAGTAACCCTCTGTTATTTACCACATATGAATTGTGATCTAGAGTAACAGGATTCTACTCAGGATGAGACAAAGGCATGAATAACTGATTACTAAACACATGTGAGACAACAGACTTTAATATTGTATACTTTTTAGGATGGAAAGAAGAAGAACATGATAGGGACTCAAGGTGTTGCTCAAGTTTTTTGTTTTTTTTCAAATCTATTTTGTAAATCTTTTTCAGAAAGGCCTTGGTTACTTCATAGAAAAGCATAGTGTTATATGGTAATATATATTTTTCATTTCAAATGATTTAAAAAGGTGCTAAACAGATGAATACAAAATATTCTTTAATAATGACCATTATCTTCTCACAGGGTTGTCGATCCTGAAGCCTCCTCCAATGAATTGAGGTTTGCTGCTCAGCTGAGGCAGTGGTTCCAACTGCTCCACTTTGGTCTTGGTCCTCTGCTCACTGAGGAGACAGACAGAGCCTCTTCATAATATAAATTGTTACTACTACCCAGTGTTATTGCAGAGACAAAATGTAAACAAACCATTACATTGACTTTCACCTGTGGAGCTTTTTCTGACTGAGGTACTTCTTCTTGATGTTTGCAAGTTCATTGGCCAATCTTTGATTCTCACTTTTGTACTCATTCATCTTTGAGTCAAGCATTCTCAGCTCTGCTATCAACACCTGTAAAATCAGAGAAAAAAACATGTACTTTAACAAATGTAAGTATGTATAGTTTAATAGTTTATAGTTGAATTTGTTGAAGTCAGTTGACTTTGAAAAACATGTATTTTGTATTATTTGCATGTATTTAGGCAACTTGTGCCACATGATTAAAATCCTTGCACTGACATTTCATGAAAATTCTTCATCCGATCAGGAGCATATTATGGCTTACATTCTAATGAAAGCCTTCACTGGTTAAGACTTTTATAGAATGATTTTGAATTACTGTACATTTACTCTGTGAGAAAGAATCTGCCAATTTGATAAGATTTAATGGACACAGAGGATTGTGAGGGACAGAAACAGACATACAGTGGCAAGAAAAAGAAAGTGAACCCTTTGGAATTACCTCCTTTGAAGTATAAATTTGTCTTAAAACATGATCTTCACCTAAGTTACTATTATGAACAAGCACAATCATCATCATTCAAACATTCACAGTGTAGGTTAGAAAAAGTATGTGAACCCCTCGGCTAATGACATCAACAAAACATAACTGGAGTGATGAGTTATGAAACCTGGAGTCCAATCAATGAAACATTTAAAATACATTTAGGTTTGCTACTCACAGGAAGCATCTGCTGATGTGACCCATGCCTCACATAAGAGAGATCACAGTGGACGTAGGATCAAGAATTGTTGATTTGTATAAAGCTGGAAAGAGTAAAAAAAGAAATTTCTATCTCCACAGTTAGACAAAGGGTCTAACAATTTAGATAGATGATTTAGATTAGATTGAGACAAATTAGTGCTGTGACGACTCCCCCTAGAAGCTGGTACCAAACTAAGATGATTCCAAACACAAAACAATAAATGTTCAATAAGGTAAAAAAAAAAGCCAAGAGTAACAGTTAAAGGCTTCAAGGAATCATTGTAGTTGGTTAACACCCCTGTTCATGAGTCTACCATGCGCAAATAATGGAGCATTGTGTCCGTAGTAGGAAAGCACAGAGGAAGCCGCTGCTCTCCAAAAAAAACATCACTGTACACCTGAGGTTTGCCAAAGAGCACCTTGACACTCCACAAGGCTACTAAGAAAATGTTTTGTGGACTGATGAACTAAAGTTGAAATGATTGGGAAGAATACGCAGCACTACCTATGGCATAAAAAAGGCATTGCATACCAACATGAAAA
The DNA here is from genome assembly GCF_016859285.1 of Xiphias gladius. Taxonomy (NCBI): domain Eukaryota; kingdom Metazoa; phylum Chordata; class Actinopteri; order Istiophoriformes; family Xiphiidae; genus Xiphias; species Xiphias gladius. Next base: position 25,227,387 of record NC_053416.1, on the reverse strand, counting down.
CATCATCCCATCCCATCCTCATGATCTGGGGCTCCTTTGCTGCCTCTGGGCCTGGACAGCTCGCCATCATTGAGGGGAAATTGAATTCTCATGTTTTTCCAGGTATCTTATGGGATAATGTCAGGGTGGCTGTCCACAATGTGAAGCTCAGTAGAAGTTGGGTGATGCAGAAGGACAATGAACCTTAAAACTGAAGTAAATCTACCACAGAAAGACTTCATTCAAAGAAAATCCACCTTTTGGAGTGGCCCGGTAGGAACCCAGACCTTAACCCAATAGAGATGCTGTAGAATGACCTCAGAGAGGCATTCACATATTCTGTGTCTGTGAGGGGTCGAACCTCATTTGCTGCTAAATGAGGTTCGACCTGTTATTAAATCCAGAGGTTCACTTACTTTTAAACCAGTACTTTGAAGGTTTAACGGGTGTGTTCAATAAAGACACAAAAGATAATAATTGTTTGTTTTTTAGCTTAACTTTTAGCTTTTTGGTTATTAGCTTATCAACATTGTGTTGTCTCCACTGGTGATTTACATAAAGATCAGATCATATTTTATGATCAATTGATGCAGAAAACCAGGTCATTCCAAAGGGTTCACATAGTTTTTGTGCCACTGTAGGTGACTTGGGAAAACCAGAATCTGATGGACTCAAATACAAAAATGAGAAAACATGCAGTAGAAATAAGAAACAAGAATTAAAAATATGAAACAAGAAAACAAAAAATTAAGACAGAGATACTTGGACTGTGAGATGAAAGTTACTAAACACCTTGAGCTTTTTCGTTCTCTCTCTGATGGTCCACCGGCACTGCTGGAGCTGCTCAGCTGCCTCTGGACCAGGCTGACAGGCCAGAATGTGCTTCAGCTCCACATACAGCTTCTCCTTTTCCTTGGTGGGGAAACAGGAAGAAAGAAAATGTTATAGATAAGAGAGAGGGTTGTAGCGAACAAGAGAGAGAGAATGACTGTGTGAGCTTTCACGCTGCATATCTATTCTGATTATTATAGTGAGGAAGGAAAAAGTACCACACCATATACTTTGCATGTCCCTGTGTCTCCATTCTATACTAGCTTTGTTATCTGCTTCTGCCAACCTAAAGCCACTATATGTTTGTGGAAAAATCAAACAATCCTTAGTAATAGTGGTCACAGTCTACATGCTGATATGAGCCCATTCATTTTCAGTATCCTGGGGTCAGATCCATGCTGTCTGCTACAGTCAATCATAAAATAAATCAACTCTATTTGTATAACACCTTTCATAAAGATTATTGCAATTCAAAATGCTTTATGTGTGAACAGTAAAACAACTAATGAATAGGAAAAATAGAAATAAAATTTAAGTAATGGCCATAAAACATTATAATCAAAAGATAAGAAGCTAAAGAGGTAGGTTTTTAAGTTTGTTTAAAGGTGCTATATGTAAGTATTTTAATTTAAACATTCAAAAATTAACTAAGATTATCAACAGAATGTGAAGAAATTACAGTTTTGACGTTATGTCAAAGACGTCTATATATTGTGTTGCAGAGATATCTACTGGAGTTAGCATGCTAACCAGTGAGCCCCGGTCTGTCCCATCTTGTAATACCACTTTGTACCTCAAGAGTGAATCACTGTAGCGTCTAGTCTGCCCTGAGTCCAAAATGAGAGAATGAATAAGTACTGCTGCCCAGAGGGTGAATTCTAACTTCTTGTCAGTCCTGTTGAACCCTGAACAGTAAACGCAACGATCGCTGAAGCTCTTGACAAGGGACCATGGTTACCACCACCACCGGCACCCGGCAAGAAACAACGTTCGGCAGCAAATAAAAGAAGTGATGAATTAGAAGCAAAACAAGAGTTAACATTGCCGTTGCTTTCCATGGCTGGAAACAGCTCTTGGCGAGTAAAGGAATAAAGTTTTATGCTGAACTCACAACGCTTCTTCTAGACGGGTAAGTAGACAGCTGTTAATGCTAACATTGACTATATAGCGATACTAAAAACTTACATATAGCACTGTTAAAGATATCAACACTTTGAAATGCTCTCGGATCCTCAGGGAGGCTTGTTGTCTTTCCTAATACTACCACCATATAGTGCCAAAGTAAGACATTTTCAAATCCTAGACACAGTGGTTTTAAAAAGCATGTATCCTCCTAATAAGTATTGTGTGTGTGTCCAAAGCCTGATTACCTTATTCCTCTGAGATATATTATTAACCACAAACTATTAAAAACACATCAGTTCAGCACACTGTACTGGGTGACATGTGACATGTTCTTTCATTACATGAACACACACACTAGTTGTTTTGACTCAATTCCACATATACCTTCCTGCTGCCCAAAATACTCATGAAAACCCTAAATGTATTTTAATCTGCCGCTGAAAAGAATCGCAAACAAATGCAATATGTCCTGTTTGAGAAATGTTTGTAAAAAACTACAGTGCCCAGCTTTTTTAGGAAATTAATGCACTTTTTTTATTTTTATTTTATTTTATTCATGACCTTTAATATATACTTTCACAGACAAATGCATTGTTGTTTTCGGTCTTTTCATGAGATTTTTGTGACAGTAATAAAATTAAATATCAAAGGCTTTATCATTTAAGCCCTAAAGACAACGTTGATAAAAAAAAAAAACTGATGAAGATAATCTCTTATTATTATTCCCTTATTGTTCTACAAGACACATTGAGGGTCTGCCTTTTAACTTGGCTGCCATTGTCTCTCAGTTTGAGCATCTGAGCAGTTGCACTATAACGCACTGGCAACAATCACTTTACCTCTTGAATACAGTGACAGAAAATTGGATACATATAGTAGTTTACACACCAGCTCCTTTTTGGAGAAGTCAAATCGCTACTTCATCAGGTTAAGACTAATTAATCCAAAGAGGCGTGTACAGAGAGTGTCTGTGCTTGTGTGTACACATTGATGAGGGAGTGTTAAGTGTTTACCTGTAGTAGGAATTCATGTTCCTCAAGCTTTTGGGTCTTAGCAATAAGTCGCTTCTGTAAGGACTGAATCTTCTGGATGAGTTCATATTTGCCAGGGTCACTGCCCTGCAAGGGAGAATCATTTACAAGACTTTAATGGCCTGAGCATTTCCTCTTTGAATATGAGGTTTACTCTACTCAAAAATTTTGAGTGGTCTTTTACGTAAACCAGATTTTAAAAAATGTTCACATTACTGCGAGGCAAAGAGCAACAAACGTAACAAGCTAAGGGCGTTATGGCTTTAAGCTAACCCACACAGACACTAAACAAATCCTTCACCTCCAGTCGTCGCCATCGGTGAATATTTATGGGCTTCAGCTGTTCCTCAAGGACACTGTTTCTCATCCTTTCTCTGAGCAGCTCCCTCTGTAGGTGGAACAGTTCTCGCCTGCAACGACACAGCTCAGTGGTATTTCACACAGCGTTTATATACAGCTACATACAGTACAATAAGTACCTGTAATTTCAGGAAACAACCACCACAAGACATTTTTAGTCATAGGAAATATGAATAACAGATCATAATGCAAAATGATAAGCCTTTTTGAAATATAAGTTCAAATGTAAGGTAATGAATGAAGTAGATAGAGTTTGACTCCAATCTTTAAGGTTATGCAGGAAAGCTTTACCACAGAAAATTCTTTTTAGTTTTAATAGAAAAGAGTTCACTATGGTTTTGGAAGCTAGAGATTGAAAGGAGGTTATTCCTAGCTCTTAGTTGGATCTCTCTCCAACTTGCTCCATCTTTCTTTGAATTGTGCACTTCGATTCTAAATATCACGCTTTGTAGTTCACCTAATTCATTCTCTATCCTGCGCTCTTTGCTCAGTGCCTGTGTCCTGCCTCTCCCTGTCTATTCCAAATTCTTCTCTTTTCTCTCTATTCTGCTCAGCCCCTTTTCTCTTTTTTACCTCAGGTCCTCAGTGTTTGGTACAGTCTTGTCCAGGATGCTCTTCTTGCGCCGTAGTCTCTTGATCTCCAGTTTAAGCAGACGGATGTCTTCCATCCGCTGGTCATAGTGGAAGTCACCCTTGCTCAGGATTGACTGCTGGATCCTGATCTTCTCATACAGCAGGGCACGCTCATCGTTGCGGCGTAGCAGCTGTTTCCCCAGGTTGTCCCTCTCTCTGATCACCTTGAGTGAAGTTTCACCAACAAACAATCAGACACTAGTCTCTGTTCTTGATTTTTCTCTACCTCTTCTTGTGTACCTCCTTTTCCTTCTGTACCTGCTCCAGTTGTTTCTTCTGTTGGATCTGCTCAGCATCAGCATCAGCTATAATATTCTGCAGTTTCTGCTGTTCTGCTTTTTGACTGTCAACACGCTGCTTTGTTTCCTCCAGCTGCAGCTTAATCAACTGTAGCTCCCCCTGTAGCAGGACACAAAGATGGGATGGGTACACACGTGCATACAAATTAGGCGTAACAGGTATTGGCAATATACGAGGAAGGTAGACATAAAAAAAAATTAAAGCCCACTCTGAATTGTAATCTTTTAGGGTTTTACCACTAGCCCAGGTTGGTTTATTTTATCTAAGTTATAAGACATGCAATGCATTTGTCACAAAGTTAGTGAAGCTTCATTAGCAGTACAGGTAAAGTACAAGATTTACATGAACATTTATTCATTTTGCAAAGGCTTTCCTACAAGAGTGAATTTACTAAAAGGGCTAAATATTAAATATCTAAATGAGGATGAGACGCTCAGAACCACAACCCACTAAGAACCACTGAGGCAGAATGCAATACCTTGAGGGACTCGTTATCCTTCTCTAAGCGCTTGTGCACCTGCTGATCTTTGGCAAGGGCCAGCTCCTTCCCAGTGATCTCATCTCTCAGCCGGGTGACCTGGTTGTTCATAGTCTTCATCTTCCTCTTGATCTCTGCAATCTCTTCCTGAAGCAGAGGGGGACACACTTTTCAAACTAGCAAATAATGAATATAAACACAAGAAACTACTGAAATGAATGAAAAAACATAAACTTAATCCAAACCTTTAATGCAATATATCATTTTCAGGACATCAAAGAATCTAACGGCCATAACTTTTCAATTTCCCAGTAACTGACAGTTTGTAGCTGAATTACTATCTGGCTGACTGACTCTTTAACTGGCTGATTAGTTTACAAATTTGAAGATCAGCTGTGGCTAACAGGAACACATTACTCTTACCTGAGCCTCAATGAGGTTTTTACTGTAGAGGTTCCTTTCAGACACAACAGACTCTAGCAAGTTCTCTTGCTGTTTGAGCTTGCATTCTGCCTCTGTGACCTTCTTCCTCCAATCAAATATCTCCATCTCTCTTACTTCAATGTCATTCATTTTTTGTTGCACCTGCGGAAGGGAGGAAAGTTTCACTAAAACAGGCTAAAATACATTAATCTAGCTCTTAAGCTAGCTCTTCTGTATAACCTACCTTCTGCATAAGGCTGCTGGTCTCATTGATGTAGCGGTCACGTTCCTTTTCCAGCTGTTGGATGATCTTGCGCTGCTTCTGGGCCTCCTGGCAGTATCCACTGATCTCATGTTCCAATGTCTTTTTGTCCTGGTCAAGCAGCTTTACAAGGTTCTGCTGTTTCTCTGTTGACTGTGCAGCTTTGATCATGTTCTATTGATGGGGAAACAAGCATAAGCACAAGTTGTGGAACATAAGTAAATACTAAGCAAGTAAGTAAATAAATGCTAATTCTGGTTTTGAATGTGTATTGAAAAGCATTAACACAAAGTCTAGTTTGTTGAGAGGCATGAACTGTAGTTTACATCATATTCATTTTACACTACTGTTTAACAGACAAGAGATAAATTAGAGCTGAAGAGGACTAAAAGACAAGATAAATACCCTGTGGGCCAAGGTGTAGTGCATACCTTACTTAAGATGTCTCTCTCTCGGATCAGCTCGTCTATGGCTTTCTTGTCAGCTTCAACTTGCTTTTGGGAAGATTCAAGATCTGCGGGGAGAAAGATGGAGACATTTTGTATTGATGGTCAAAGCCAGTTGTGTTGGATATTTTTATATGAACTAGTTCTCTTCCATGAGTTTGCCACTATGGCATTTAAGTCATTTAGCAGATCGAAAGTCTTTAGTGAAGTCTGAATAACATATTAGACTCAAGAAAAGAAGCTTAATTTTTATATCACAATACACACATATACATACAAACACAATATAGAATGTCATAAAGTACACTTTGTACAAGGATTGTAAAGGAGAGACAAGAAAATGCCAAGAAATATCTGCGAGTAGAATGGCAGTGAGAGAAACCATAAATATGAGAGAAATAAAATGGTAAAAGAGAGAGCTAAAATGAGAGATGGACAGAACGAAAAAGGCAATCTGAAAAATACATAACAGTGTCAATGTACACAGCGTGTCTGGGATTAGAAATGGCCATTTCTTGTTCTCCTCTCAGTTACCACATAAAGCTGTTGCTGATAGTTGAGCTGATAGCTCCAGGACTCTACCCATTACCTCTATGACCTCTGTTTATGTAATAGTGCATTTTTAGCTCCCAACTTCCACTCTGATGATAGTATTTAGAGAACTGGATGTTAGTGATATATGCACAGTCTATTTGCACAGTTTCCACTGAGAAAGACTGATACTTTTTCCAGACTGATTCTCTGGATTTTTATTACAGGCTAAATGCTGACTAATGATAGTAATAATAAACAACTATGATAATATTATGAAAATACAAATAAAAGTTTTTCTGTTATATATAAATATATATATATATATATATATACAGACACTATATATCTATAGATGTATATTGTGTTTAAATGTGTCTGCATGCATACACATGCGTATTTAGGATTGTCTGTAAATGAATCTTGTTGCTTGAAGCATGTTTGCCATGGTTGGAGAGGGAGGTAGGAGAAATGATCTGCATCTCTATTTACTGCATGTTATACAGTCCGCCAAGCTTATGTGGTATATTCAAGTTAACAGATAGGCCTTCATTATTCAAGACTGTCTTAAAACTCTGCTCACATGCTTATACTGTGTCTACATTTAGTTATTGTTGATCGAGTTATTGGTCGCTGTATTCTTCCCCTTGTACATACTGGCTGTGAAGAGATCCCTTCTTTCAGCAATTTCAGCGTGAGTAACAATCTACAGTCATTGGTCTGGTTGAAGATGTCTTCCTAAATTGAGGCTTCATATTGGCTTCAGCTGAACTTTGGAACTCACTTTTGCACAGAAAGAGAAGCCTTCCCTTCCCAGTGTGTTGGAGACACAGCTAGTATGAAGAGTAGGAATGATAACAGCTAATAACTATAATATGTGACATGTGACTTGCATCACATGTCAGTCATTTAAGTGTGAGACTGGTGAACTCACCGGGACCAAGACAGGGCAGCAGTGAAGGAGAAACAGATTGGGAACCAAGAAGGTCATCATTTATGTCAGTCTTAAAGTGCACCTGCATATCTATGATACATAAGGCAAGCTCTGTTACCTTTCTCCAGACCAGCTATCTGAGCTTTCAGTGTCTCCCTCTGCACATCCACATCAGCTTTCTGATCCTCCATCTGGTGGAACTTCTTCTGGATGGCTTCTCTCATCTTTGTTTGTTTGGCAATCTCCTGACGCATCTGAGTCACCTCCTCTTCTCTCATCTGACAGGTGGGGTTGTATGAAGCATTACACAGAAGTAAAGGGGAGGTGAAAGAGTTTTGAAAAAGGAGAGTGGATAACATATGCTACTGTGCACCCAGGGTAATAATTCAAGTTTGTTCTGTCTCTCTGACCACAGCCCTCAGATAACTGATTGAAAGCACTCAAGACAAAACTAATATCCCAGTTTTTGCTTACTTTGTTTTCTTGGAGTAGGATACAGTTCAAAACTCAGTAGACCTGTTTCTGACTAGCTCATTACATTTTGGAGCAGTGCCCCCTTCTGGTTCAATGGGACAGATAGCCATCACCTATTGTCAGGTATCATCCACTACTGTAGATTTGAGGAAAATGTCAAATCTTATTCCTTCTTGCCTTAAAAAAATAAAAATAATTATTAATAGAATATTTTTTCCAAATAAGTTACTAACCACACTGACCTGCCTACCTAACGATGAGTAGAAAAACAGCTCTGAAGGAACAATTGCACTCTCACATCTCCATGTTGTGTGATTTAGTAATCAGGGTTTCAGGTACTATATCTCTCATCAAGAGTGTGAACTCACTATCAGTTCTTTTACTTTACCACTCTCTACATCTCATTCACATTCAATATCTTTCATGCACAGGCAAACACAAACACTGCTAAGCGTACACAAACAATCATGTATATAGTAATCATGTATATACTGTATATTGGCTATCTTGAGAGGCAGAAGTGTGTCTCTGTTGCTCAGGTGTGAATGTGTGTGTTAGTGGACAAATGTGTACCTTGAGCTCATTTGCGTTCTGCTGATTTTCCAAGGACAGATGTTCTTTGACTGATAAGAGCTGCTCACACTCCTCTTGCAACTTGGTGTTCTTCACCTGCATCTGCTCCAGCTCTTTGGTGGATCGCTCATTCAGGATCTGTCATAGTCAGGGGAAGGATTGAGGTGTAGAAAGAAACTGTTTATTTTATACCGCATAACAGCCACCATATGTTACTAACCACACAATTACATTTACATTGGTTTTGTTATGTTATGGTTAATCATCCTAAATAAAAAAATGATGCACTGACATGACTTATATCAGGTGTACTAAGGCTGTTGGAGGCTTGTGGTGGCCTAACTCCTTACTATGATAAATTTAAGTTTGCTTTATGGTTCATTTGTCACTCTTCTGTATATTACTTCATTTGAATATACAGTAAGGATTTATACAAGGAGTACACAAAATACTGGACAGAACTTACAATATATGCAATTCAGTCCATATCTAATCCAATTTTTTTGCCCACCTCAGGGGTAGGGGCATACAAAATCTATATACGTATACATAAATACATATGTACAAATAAACCCTTTACGAATTTTGGTTAAAGAAAACAATTAAAAACAATAGTAAAAAATTGCATAATTGTCTATATTTTAACTAAGATGATAAGTATTATAGTAGGTGGTTTCCCAAACAGTAAACCATAAAGAGTATGCATCCCACTCCATTGTTCACCTTTAGCTCTTTCAGCTGCTGCTCCTGTCTCTGCTGCTCCTCTTTGGCCCTTTGGCCATGCAGATTCAGAGCTTTGATGTCCCCCATCTTTGCCTCCATGTCGATGTGCAGCTGCTTCACCTCCTTGTCCAGCTTTTCCTTCAGCCTCATCTCCCGGGAAATCTCATTCTGTTGTACCTGGAGCTCCTGCTGCAGCTAGGTTTAGACACACCGAGAAGCAGCAAGTTGGCATCAGAGCTGTATTTAATATCATTTTATTTGTGGGGATCTCACCTTCTTCAGCAAAGCAGCAAGTATTTCTCCTAGGGTTCATTGTTGGAACCCAACATCTGGAGCTACGTAATTTTGTTAGCATTAGTGCTGCCTGAAAGAACTAAGACCCCATTGTACTCAAATGAAAATATCCTTTAAATCATATACAGTATAAGTAAAGATTTACCTTCCCAGTTTGGTAAAAAGGCTAGTGGAACCCTTAATCAGCTAATGTAGTGTCTATGCTGAAGTGCATATAACAACAAATAATTGTTGTAGGCACAATGCCTCATGTAAATACATACATTAGGCCATCTGCAGACTCAATGATGTGGTATAATATTGCAAAGCAGTGCTTTCTAAGTATATGCTAAAATCAGATTTCATTCTACTTTTCTAAATGAACACTTTTTTTTTTTACAAAATCTGGTATAGCAGAGTTTTAAGTCATAAACACTGCTTGTGTTTCTACCAATGATTTAAACATGTGAGATCTCAGTCATTTTTCTGTATGAGAATTTGCCCCATACTTACCTGAGAAATATTCTCTAAGGCACTCTGTCTTTGGGCCTCTATCTCCTGCTGGGTTGTAGTGGCCTTGTTTAGTTTTTCTCTCAGAACCTCGACAGTTGCCAGCAGCTGATTCCGCTCCTTTGTCAACTCCTCGTTCATTTTCAGTAGATCACTGAAAAAACAGATTACAGTTGGTTCCATTCACTTTACCCACAGGATCCACACAATAAATTATTAAGAGTGTGAGAAGGAGGACACACAGCTCACCTCTGCTCTTTGTCCATAGAGAAGCTGGTTTGTTGTTCAGCAATTTTCATTAGGTTGGCAACTTCTTCTTTTAAATTCCTGATGGTCTCATTGTCCCTCTTCTCTTTATCATGAGCAGCATCAACCATTTTCCAAGCTTTATCCAGCTCCTACAGTGTAGGCAAAGGAACATTTTAGCAAAATCTTGTGCAAATAACACAATCTGAGGGGTCCAGAAGGGAAAAAAATTATAAAACATCACTTGTATGAATTAATAAAACACTTTCTATAGCAAACACTACATACTCCATCAACTGGCTTTTCTGGACCTTCAATTTTACACAATCCACATGTAACATAACCTCCATGTGTGAAATTATGCAGAATTTGAGCCATAAACAAACAAATGATAAATAAGACATTCTACAATGTACTGTAGCCTCTCATGTTCTGGCAGTGTACCCTCTTAAGTGAAGCTATTGTTGTCTCATCGTCTTGGGACAGTTTCAGGGCAGCTGCGACTTTAGTTGAGGTGGACACAATCTCTGCATTCAGCTCCTTGCATTTGGACATTAGCCTCTTCTCATTCTCTCGGGACTTCTTCAGAGCATGGATGAGCTTCTCGTACTCCACCCGGATCTTGTCCATGCTCTTGTCCCCAACCAGCTCACTGAGCACCATTTGGAACTCCTCGAAAGACCCGACAGAGTCTTCTCCTACTTGTCCCGTCTCCTGGAAGTACAGCAGAGCCACAGACTGCGACTGAAAATGTGCATTTGACCCTTTAACCTACCGTGGGTTGAAGTTCATACAGATAGCAGAGGAATGAAATTAACATTAGCAAGCATGCTAATTAATAGTTAATTTCCTTTAAGCTTATTTTGCTGACAATAACGTTATAATAAATGTATGATGCTCAATTAACATAACGTTAAGTCGCCATGTAAACCTTTTGAGACCAAGTCTGAGGAAGAGCGCTTACCTCCATTATCTAAATTGAAAAGTCAATATATAATTCGTTAGTCCTCCCAGGTAGCGTAGCCCTGGTGTATTTCCAATCGACCTGTTGATGTCGGTTGCTTGGCAACCGTTGATCTCGCGAGAGAAGGGGCAAGTTGGAGCTCGCCACAGAACAATACACTGTACGGCGTAAATACACTGCCGCAAAGTAAAGCAACAATGTAGGCTACACTCGGCTGTTACTGAGGGGAACACAATCTGACAAATTCCTTCCACCAAGGATAAATGATAATTTAATGAATACTCTCCGAACTGTATTCTAAGTATCAAATCTAATGATAGCACGAGGATTCACAAACAGTGTCCGTGTGTGCATGCAGAAATGGGCAAAAGGCCCACTATGTGATTGAAGTCGATTATATTTCAGATGAGTCTAAGAATAAAAAATTAACACAATACCATCATAAAAGACAAGTGTTGTACATGCTATATGCAAGTTTGGCTCTTAACCCTATGGTCTTATCACACTCACCTGAAGGAAGTGAGACGTTTAATGGGTTTTTAAAAACATGTTCCATGCACTGTCCCCACTTGGCAGGATTTCAATATGCACCATTAATAGGCAGGGAAGACTCTGAAAGTATTCAACCAACTTGAATAAGCACACATCTTCATGTTACAAAGTTTATAATTGCAGACCTCCGATACACCTTTACAACTCACACTTTTTTCATTGCAAGTAAACCACTGGTGTAATTAATATTAATTAATGATGCCTCTGGTTTAATAGGAGTGCCAGTAAGCATGCACAATGATGGAGCGCTGGAACTTGAAAGCCTAATTAATGTTACTGGTTACACCTGTCTGACCAGCCAAATGTTGTTTTTGTTGTCTTAGAGGATAAAATATACGTATAACAAAAACCCAGTTACACCTTACAGTTACCAGTAACACACAGTTGGCCTGTCACTGAAATGAAGACAAGTGTGCCAGTTCACAGCTATAACAGTAATAAGCTCATGTGACATAGAATGTCATTATAAAGTGACTTACCCTCTCTCTCTTCACTTAGGCTCCTGACTTTGCAGACTAGTGTTCAGCCACATCATGCAATACTTTATAATAACATACCGTAGGAGTGTGAGGACTCTTCTGTTCCAAATGTTACGATGCTTCAGCTCAACCTGAAACACTGCATCATGTACGGCACTAATCGTACCTTTACTTCAAACAGATTTGAACTTAAATGATGTGCTAACTGATGCCCAAAGGTAACCCACTCCACCGAGAAATACAGAGAGATGAGATTCAGCTACAGGCCGCTAATGCTGGATTACATCAATTGCTCAAGGACAGGAAAGATACTTGTGGACATAATGGCCTAAAGAGAGATATTTGCTGTTTATTCCACTCCCTGTTGTCGAAGGACATTTCTGTCTTCTCTGCATGCAGTGCCATCATTAACATGGTTTAAGGAGATGCTAATCCAAAGAGCCACAGTTGCCCCAGCAGATACTGCAGTAGGATTATTTTAGTAGATATGGAGAGGCTACCACGATTTTTTTGTAGGAGGTTCCAATTCCCTAGTTTTGTTTTTTTGTATGGACTCTGTGAAAGCCTATTGTACTGTACAACATATATAGAATACATACCATAAAAACATCAGGTTAATTTAATTATACATGATTATATGGCTGAATGTATGGCTTTCCTCTTACCACTGGCACAATACCACTCCAAACAAAATAAAAACAAGAGTGGAGGGCCCTGCTACAGGCTCTGAGAGGCTGTTTGTCACAGTAACATTATTTCTACGAGGCAACACAGTCTGCTAATTTATTTTATATGTACAGAAATGAGATTAAAGAAGAACAATAGCTGCCAGGAAAATAGCTCTACACCTATTTTGCACCAAAGGATGAGAACCATTTTGCTCAAAAACATGAAAAGCCATCTTAGAAAATTTAAACATTTTAATAAATAAAAACTGATGTAATATACACCATTATGAATATACAACTACAACAAGCATACCAAGACATTTGAAATACAAAAAACTGACAGTTCAATTTACTTGCTTTAAAAGCTTCAATTTATAGGAAGAGTGGGGGTGAGCAGGGATTACAATAGCCATACATTCTTGTTTGAGATTGTGCCAACAAATATAAAAAGCATCATGAGTACTGACTTCTCAGAGATGGTCAACATAAAAAAACTTAAGAGTTACATATCTGGACTAAAGATTTCCATGAAGAGACATTTTGAGGTACTGAGTTGTCTACGCCTGTAACTAACAGTGAACACACGTTTGTTGTTTTGGTCATAATAAAAAAAAAACATTAAAAATTAAATCTGTAACTCAAACCAGTTTTACATATCTCAGGAAGACCGAACAATTAAGAGGAGAGAGTGAGTTCACTTTGTTCTTCTTCCACTTGTATTGCATTTTGTGATTTTAAGAAAAGAGATAACCAGCTTCATGTAGCTCGTACATAGTTTTCATGTATAGAGGCTCAAAAAAGTTGAGTTGAGTGTTTGCAGCAAACATTTTTTACTAGTTTAAGACAGCATCTTTACGAGACAACATCTAGATGCTTTTTCTGGTCTTCAAACATAGTCACACTACAGGTCCCTTATAAACAACAACCTCCATGGGTTTTGGAGTAGCTTGGTTGTAGTAGAACCAGAAACAGTCCTATTGACTCGAAGATGAGTGGAAGTCTTCATTTCATTCCCTACAATACAAGGATAACTGCAGGTGGAGTATGTATGTTTACTTGACCTGATAGAAAGACTATAGAAGGATTTAAATGTCTGAGATGAATACCGTATCAAAGGTCATGGTGATTATATCTGATCACTCAGCACCAAACACAATGTGTGCATACTATTTGCAACCGCCAATACATTAGACTTTGAAGCACTTTGAACTTCAACCAAAATTAGCAAGAAAATTGTAAACTCAATCCCAGGAAAATCATTATGATGCGTATTCAAATTAATGTACTATCAAGTTTCCTTGCTTTAAAATTTGCCGCTCAAAATGTAAGTCTTATCTGATCTGTGTATTCCCTGAAACAACAGCAGTCAAAGAAAACCGTCTGAAACACATGACTGAACCAGGTCAAATGATGACCCACTGGCCAAACAGCAAACTACAGTACAGTACAGGATTGTGTAGCTACATTTTGTCTGAAGCAAGGAAATAACTAACTTAAAAAAAAAGCACCACAGATGTTATTAAATAGCACCAGTTGTTAGAATGTATATGATGTGTTTTTGGCAATGTACAGCACTGAATTAAATATCACCAATGTCAGGAGTAACTTTTAGCAGCTGCTGCAATGCTCAACCTCCACTTTTAAGCAAAAGGCAAGAGAACGTTGATCACATTAACTTGCACGTGCTTCTGTTTATAACCGAAAACATACCAAAACTAAACATTTGGATCCCCTTACGTGAGATCAAAGCAGCATCATGAAGCACTGTGTCTGTTACATACATACTGTAAATATACGCTGTCAAACAATTCTATCTGCACAGTTTGTAAATTAGTTGAATATACATTTATATTTCTGTGCTCTGCTATGATACAGATTGCAAGGGAGCACCATAGTAGGGAAAAAGATTCTCACCATTCTTTCATGCAAAAACATATTTAAAAAGAGGAATGTGTGACTGCAGAAGCGATCCTGGTGATTGACCAGAACAAGTCAAATAATAAACTAGCGAGGAGCTAAATCCCTGTCCCCTACAGGACGAAAATGATCAGTGTGATAAGATGATGGCCCACATATAATTCAAAAATTACATTTGCTATTCTCACCAAATGGACATCGCTATAAAAACTAGTTTGCTGTATTCTTCTCTGAGAGTTTGTATGTAAAAGACAGTGAGATATACAGTACAGTAACAGCAATTTTGGTGCACCATTCTCTTGTTTTGTACACAGCTGAAAACCTCAGACAGATGTTATATTTCTCTACTTTGTGTAAGATTCTGCATTGCTACAGTATAAAGCAACAAATGGATAAAAAAATAATAGAATATAGACTTATGCATTCTTTAAAACAAGTACTGTTCAAATATAGATACTCATATAATCATTTTAGTTCTATATATATATGTTTGTGTGTGTGTGTGTGTGTGTGTGTGTGTGTGTTTGCGTATTTTTTTCTCTATATTTATTAAATTCTTAAACTAATTTCTAGCATGTTGAAGATTTCCATTACTCACATACAGTATACACATTGGTCTGTAACGCCATGTTATAATGTGTCACTGAAGCAGACCCTATGCTACTCAGTTCCCACTCAATCTTCAATATAGATGATGTGCATCATATTTTCTTCAACAAAAAATATTTATGAAAAGGTATGCTTATTTAATATATTATTTACACAGTGTAACTAAACTTTTTTTTCAAATCTCAAATCTGTAATGCCTTTTTGTACACTCAAGTTTGGACAAAAGTTGGTAATATCTCAATACTTTTCTCCATGTTTCTGTAACGATAGTATATCGATGGCAAGTATCATTAAGACTGATTTCAGATGAGCTTGGCTAGGTCTCAGGTTTAGTTTAGATTAAGGTCTCTGCCTGAATGTATCCTTCTGCTGTGGTCCTTTCGTTAAAGATAATATTTCTGCAATTAGCTCTTGTTTTTGTTTGTTGTGTAGCTTTTCTAAAGTACAGCCCATAGTTCCTTTTAGGTGTATCTATTATAATACCACCTCTTCTTTTAAAGGATGTTCTTGGCAATGAATTTAAAGTCTGACAGGTTTTAGTATTGTGTAATATATCCATGGGCTTCTACTCATTGTAAAGAAAGCTGATGTGCAACATCTCACTGGCCTCTGAGCTATTATTTCATTGGAAAGACAGAGTAGTGATTTGTATGCATTGCACTGCACTAAGTCACCTTATCACATTGCAGTTCGTGGCCAAAATGTCAGGATACTATTGTGAGTAGTACCATGAGTGACCATAAGTCAAAATACTAATATGTCTATTTATTTACAGGAATCTCACTGATCTCAACAATATGATTAAACTCTATACCTCAATATGTGTAAGTTGCTCATTCTGGCTCAAATTTGCCAAAAAAAAAAAAAAAAGTTGTTGTTTTTTTTTCTATTTTTTGAGGAAACAGACCAAAAATCATATGGCAGTTTTACTGTAAGTGTCAGACATTGTGAGCTCAGAGTGCAGAGAGATGCATTTCAAGAGCAACTCAATATGGTCCATTAAGTAAAGAAAAAGAAGCGTTTTACTTGTGTGGCATGTGCTAGCACCAGAGATTCTCCACTCTTAGCAGATGGGATAAAAGCCTGTTCAACGTGTCAAAAATGTTCGACGAAAATCTTCGACGATAAAATATGTACAGCCAGAGTAGAATGACACCAAAGCCAAACTCTAGTTCTTCTCAGCTCAAGAGCCAAGTGTGATACAGTACTGAGATTTTCTATACAATTTGTCTTTTAATAAGTGATAAAAATGTGTGATGCTTTCTCTTCAGACACCACAAACACAGCTAGTTATACGCTATTTCAGGGTCTTGTACAGTAACATTACCTGCAAATCATCACTGTTATCTCAAAATGTGTAGTACTACTGGGGGCTCATATGACAAAGTTACAGTATACTGTATATGCAAATCATATGCAGAGTTACCCTCGTCAAGTTATATAATCCATCATAATTCTGAGCTGGGGTCTTTCACAAAGAATCCATCATTTTCTGAGGTTACATCTATGTAATGGACTTAACACAAGTCAGACTGCAATTTGACAAATAGAGCATCAAAACCGACTTGTTTCTTTTTATTCCAGACAACTGTTCTGTAATGTTCACCCTAACATGTACTATAAAAATATCAATTGATAGACATCACAGACAAATCTACCAGCAAATCATCTCGAGACAACTCTGGGTGTTGTGACAGTTTCAAGTCCACTGAACGTATCTCATCACATGGCATGTGCTTTTATTGCATCTCAACACTAATGTAGCAGAATTGCCTTTAGTGTCAAACAATTTAAAAATTTGAACCTATAAGTCTTGTTGTAATTCAGGCAGAATAAGTGTACAGCAGTGTTAGTTGTTCAGAGCAACATTAGGATTGCATCTTCAAGTACAGTGGGTGGTTTTTCTGAATTGGATGTCCATTTTTTTTTCTCTAATGCACCTCTGGAAAATTAGTGTTTTATAGTCAGTTAAATATCCTCCAACCTACTTTGACCTTTCAGGTAAGCAAAGCTTTTTCATTGGCTTTTGCTTCAAAGTCTGGGACTGAACAGAACATTGCTGTCAAGCTTTTCTTGCACATAACAGCTGTAGAATGTTTGCTCTGTTAGTGGTGATTCCCCATTTTTGTCAATAGCATTCAAATGTTCATACCATGCAAATAATATCTTTCACTATACACTATGTACATGGACGCATTTTTCTGTGGCACATTAAGAGGTATACAGTACTTCTTTGTTGAGGCAGATCTGACCTCACCCTCAGCCTTGTTAAGGTGTCTAACCCATCCAGCTCACACTTTCCTCACTTCACATAAGTCTCATTAAAGCCCTTGTGATGAAATAACTGCACAGCCACACAAAGCTACAACTCCCCACCACCGCTGGTTTGAAGAGCTTTCTTGTGACTTTGAATTTTCAGCGTAATCTCTAGGTTGGTGTACAGAAGTTTTCATGTAATTCTCTCTACATTCAGCCAAGTGTACATCGTTCGTACATTTCAGTGCTTTAGTTCAGTTAGTTTATCATGTAGGTTGTGGTTTTTCCCAACGCATTTTGGAAGTGATGTAGAGGCTCACCCTGTTTATTTCCACTGACTTTGACCTCCACTGTGCTCTGAAGGAGACTTCACTCTCAAAGCTGAACTTATATATATATATATATATATATATATAGATATATGTATACTGGCTTTGTGAAAACAGTCACATTAGCATCTACATAAAAAAGTATTTCCATACTGAAATAAAAAAGGGAATATATTTTATATTAATTTCTGTAACTGCATGCATATTATTGACCAATTTTAATAAAATATGCAATTTCTTATTTTACATTTTACAATATATAGACTTATTATATCTACAAATTTCAATAAAGAATCTTCTATATAATTTAGGTATTTTTCCACATCTGTCAGCTCTAGGTTCTTTTAAATGTGGGATAATTACAACATGAAACAGTATGTTCAGTGTTAAACTGGCAAAAGTGCATCAGTTATGATTTTGCAGATACAATATATGTAAATTGATTGTAAAATGAATTCCTCAACAAAAACATTATAATAGGTATGCATATTGGGACAATGTGTTGGTACAGTATGTACATTAGAAGCTATCATTTTTAAACAATAATTTTTGTTTTAAATTCTTGATTTAAACTATTTAAAGGAAGTTCCAGGACTGAAATGCCTGTTCTACTGCTCTAATATTGATTCCATTCCATATCCTTATATCATTGGTAGAAAATAGTGATTGTTTTGAAAGAATGTGTTAGAAATGCTCTGCCAGTATCGAGAAATGTTGGATTCCCAAATTTACCGAACAGCAATGCCTTGCTAATTTCTTAACAGTGTAAATATAGTCATTAAAGTCCTTGTCTTTTCATACACAGTGAAATATGCAATGAATTCGGTCCCCTCTATCATGCAGGCCTAGAAAGTAAATTGCCAAAGTCTTTCAACAAAACAAACCCAGTGCCATCATTCATTCAGTTAATTCCTTCCAGAGCTCTGCTAAAAGGACCCACAGCAACACAAACATCAGAAGCTCTGCAGTGAAACATTCAATAAACCAAAATACCATCTGAAAGGAAACTATGGCACTCTTCCTCTTATATCTAATATTAATACCTTCCTAAGACGGCATAAAAACAATGATATTCAACAGCAACAAGACACAATTATACATTTGACTTCTAGAACATTTTGCATCAGAGTGCCTGCAGTTGTTTTTTAAACATCGCTGTTGGTATGCCATAATAAAGGCTTTATAGAAGAAGAGGTCCTGGTTTCTCTTTCAGCATGATTTTTAATCCAACCACCACTCCAACAATTGCCTTCTAAGCACAGATTCTTGTAAACAGGCAGCAGCACAGCCTCTTCTCATTGCTTTATATAAAAGATCGTGATTGTGAAAATGGAAGTGGCATTTGTGATCATTTATGGAGGAATCACTCATCAGTATAGCATTACTTCATGGTTTGCTTAGCACCTTAGGCTGCAAGAACAGCCTCAGTTGGACACCACTGCTAAAGCACCTATGATGAGATGGCTTCTTCAATGATATGTTTTAGTCCTTACATCAGTTAGTGCCTGACAAAGAATGTAAAAACAATGTTGGTGTTACATGGTAGTTCCTCCCTTTCTCTTGCAACTAGGCAACTATTTTGTGCGCAGCCCTTCAAACACCATGGGGATGACAGAGGTGGGCAGTAGCTCTCATTACTAAAATGCTGCAGTTGGTCAGGTAGTGGATTTTTTCAGTTATGATCAGTGATCTGGGTGTTCTACTTGCATTTTCATGCCACTTCATTTTCACTGAAATTATTCATGCTGACTTTGTTATCTTTGGAAGCAGAGACTGTGGCTTCACTTTAGTTACAGATGTTAATATTAGTTTTTATAAATTGTATTTTAAAGTTATTTCCACAATAAGTGCATTATGTTGACACAGACTCAATACTTAACTGTTAGCCGCCAAATGTTCCAACCTTTCCATCATAAATAAAGGCACTAACTTCTTTACTAAAATTGCTGTTTGTTTTTTTAGGACAGCAACCCTAATGCATCTGTATGATGCATTAGGGTTGCTGTCGTAGGGTTGCTATTCTGAAAATGGTCACGAGTCAGGACACTTTAAAAAAAAATCTTTGTAAGTATAAATTGCGCTCAGGGGACTTAGGATTCTCTATTTTATAAATAGATGTAAATGGAAAAAAATGTACGTCTCCTCTTCACTCCTGCACTTTAAAACTCAAAATACGAGAGGAGAGGTCAGTTGTCCGAGCAGAAACCTTTGCAACCATAATACTGTCCCTTTTGTAAGCATTCATTGCGGAAATATCTTCAAGCAACCAAATTTAGTCACTAACAAATGTGACTAATTTTAGAAGACTATGTTGGAGTTGCAGCTGTGTCAGAATCTGCTCAAAATCATAATAAAAATTGCACAAATAAATCAATAAATACATAAAAATTGCACATCACCACTGAACATACCTATGAGCAATACAACTCCAAACACACTCCAGCAGAGCATGGACACTGCTTTCTCGTCGTATCAGGAGCCCAAGATATGTTACTGCAACATCTACTAGTGAATACACTCTGACAAATTGAGCACCTTTTGAGCAGAACTGAAAAAAAAGAAAATAAAAGAAACAGCAACAAAAGCTTGAACTTCTACAATACACACTCATCCATATGACTAAGCTACAGCATGTGAAATGTGTGATATAGCCAAGTTTCTGATGTTTTGGCACTTCCATTACTTATCCGATAGAAAATTAGTTTTTAGCCCATTAGTATCCACGTCTGTGTCAGTTACACGATCAAATTTAATCATCTTCTTTTGGAATCTTTCAAAAATAAAGTGATCAGCAAGTAAACAAAACTGCTTTTACCAGAAGGAGAAAACTTTTGGCTCACTTTGTAATGCCTTCAGTGCCACGTACTGTTTTCTTAAAGACAGAATGTACTCTCAGTATTTCCATTTTAAATGACAAGCACGAAAAGAAACAAAATGCAAAAGGCCATGAATAGAAAATGGCCAAAAGAGGCATGTACTTAGATTAATGCTCACAAACACACAAATAAAACATTTAAATAGAAATAAAAATTAGACACAAGTGAAGCAGGCATCCAACCAGAAGCTCCATTAAGGCCAAACCATTGTTTTTTATACCCTCTAATATGTACGAAAATCATATACTATGGCACAAAATCCTGTCATTCAGTATGTATGGTTTGTTCTTAACTTTAACTGGATTATTTTTGGCATGACTAAAGTTCTTTCTGAAGAGGATTTGGAGCCCTCTAAATAACCTAAAGTAGAAGAACTAGAGAAGGAGATGTAAAGGAACAGACACATATCTATTGAAATGGACAACATTTTGCTCCAGTGCAAACCGTTCTGAGATATGAGAAGCTAGAGACAGAGCTGAAGAGTGGTTAATTGGAGCAAATAACTTTATACTGTATCAAATGGTTTTCTCCATGTTTCTCAGTAATGTCATCTAACTACCACTCTTCATTGTGCATGTTAATGTTTTGTTATATGAGTGCGTGAAATGCAAATGTAAGCCCCTGGTGAAACCCTTTGTGATTCACTGCTGAACGACATCTATTCAATAGGAAATTACATCTAGTGAGAATCAATAGAATTCCTTCTGTAGGCCAAGTAAAGCAGTTCCGGGATATATTTCTGTTTTTTAGACACTCCTCAAACAACATGCCCTTGTCCTGATCATTTACCACAGACCAGATAAGATGAGTAATGGTGAATTTCTTTACTTTTGTGATGAAATGATTCTTCTGCAAGATAAATAAACTAAATTAATATGTAAATCTAACATACTAGAAGAAGCACATACATGAATGGGAATGTAGAAAATGTTTTTATAAGAAAAGCAAATAAAGACTAAAGAGATGAAAAAAGCTAGTTTGTTTTGCTGGCTGATCCTGATGGTTGTGTGGTCTTGTGTCCTGTGCTCTGAGGTATACTTGGTAGGAAGTGAGAACAACCATATTTGTGAGGCGAGTTTCTCGGCAGATAAGAGACGTTGCTGGCGGAGAGGATCCGGTGCGAGGTGCTGTAAACAGAGACCTGCAGGGTTTTTTGAGGGGATTCGCTCAGTGCAAGAAATATGACCCAAGCCTGGAGAAATATGTCAAATTAAAAACGGTAACACTGGAGATTTAAATAAAAATGGGAACATCGGGATTTGGTAATCAAGTATTGCCTCTTTTTGAATTAATCCTTTGCACTGGAGTAAAACTTTGGAAAACTGTGGCAGCTATCATTTTGATTTGAATCGCTAGTAGTCTTAACACATTTTAAAAAGGGAATACTACTTGATTTAAGCATAAACGGAACATTCTTGTGCCTTTGGGCATGCCAATCAGTAAATATAATCCAAACTTTTTCAGAGGGAAAGCCTTTGAACCAGGACTTCAATCTGTGACGTCTTTAAAGTTTGTCACTGTTGCTGTTTCAATGACAATAAGTTGAAACCAGTATTTTCGTCAGAATCATCTCTTCTGTAAAAACAATGAGTTTGGTTCCTGAAAAGAATTCTTGTGGGTTCTGGATCTGATTTCTGATTCTTCCAAGTACATTTGGAGTCATCGTAGATTAGCTCATGAACATTGGAGAATGCTTACTATGCAGACTGAATTGACCAAGGGCGTAGAATATACCAAATCTGAATGCTGAAATTTAGTGCTATTCCCCTTTATAGATAATAAACTGCAAACATCTTTAACTGATAACGTTGGGTTTTTTTCAAACTGGGATGTAGCTATTGTTAGCTAGTGTTATTTTAGAATGGGGGTGTATTGCATGGTTGTGACCTTGTCCTCACGGACTTTCAGAGGAGAGTGGAATGGTCTAGGTCTATGTTGTCCATGCTAGCCAAAATAGCCTTCTGGTCCTCCCGAGTTGGGCGGCGGTACAGCAGAGCAGAAAAGCGAGTATATGGGTCATGGAGGATGGGCCGTTTCCTCTTCTTGCGGAGGTAGAGAGCTTCTTCGGGTTCGAGTACCTGAGAGGTGTAGGCCTGCTGGGTCTGAGAGGTGGAGACACCTGGAGGAGGGGAAATGAACGGCAGGTCACTGCCACCAGAACTCATGGAGGCAATGTTTATAGGCAATTCTACACAATAATCCCACTGACATCACTATAGTATTCCCTTTACCGTCCTACCACTATCTAATTATAGAATTTCATGTGAAATCATGTGTCTGCTCTACCTCATCATGGAGTCCACATCAATATCTATGAGGAAAAAATGTAATTGATACAGTACAGTGTTTACAGTACATTGTTTTACATTGTGAAGTAATGCTGTTACTTCTGGATGAGGCTACGGGAGTCCAGTGTACAATTTATGTTTTATGTACCTAGAAGTTCAGAGTGTCTTTAAGCAGTTTTTTTTCTAATGGTAAACTACTCATTTTGGAAAAAGACTTATTTCCTTTCTTGCAGAAAATTAGATGAGAAAACTGATACAACTTTCATGTTTGTACATTATATACAGTATGAAACTAGAGCCAGCAGGCGGTTAGTTTAGCTTAGCATAAAGACTGGAAGCTGTGCGCTGATTAGCATCATCTATATAAATAGCGGTCGATGTATGTCAGACTGTTGTAGGTTATAGTGAATAATTTTCTCCCAGCTCTGTTAGCCCTTTGCAATGTACATGGTAATTTAAAACTGATCAGATATTTGCTAAAATCTAATTGCAAGGTGATCAGAAGTAGCGGATGTCAATTTGGACAATGCAATACATCCCCACATCCGGTGTAGACAGAAAGTTAAAAGATAAAATTACAAAACTGGAGCACTACCTTGTTAACAAGCATAAAGGCAATAAACCTATCATATGAAAAGTGAAGTGTATTCGAATGTTGATGCAATGGCTTAGCTTAAAAAAAAGTGAACAAACTACATAATCAGTGAGTAAAAATCTTTTAACTGAACGAGACCAAACGATTCAAACCAGTAAAGTGATTTTTATAATTTACACCACTGGTGCATGCCTATCCATGGGTTCCCTTTGGCAGATCCTGTGCACTATAGTACAGGTTTTTTTTTTTTGCTTTTGTTTGGACATCTCAATGTCAATGTAGAACCAAAACAAGTTTAAAGAAAAGTGCACAGTGGTTATGTGTGAGTTAGTTTTAAGTCTTTATCTATCATTCTTAACCTTTCATCTCTGAAAAATTGGCCACTATAGCAACAAAATAATTTAACATTCACTACTTTGCCAAGTCAAGGTAAAGTCATGATCAGTTTTGCTGTTTACATTTTAAATGCTTCTGATTTATTAATCATGCAATTATCTTGTGATAGTTTAGGCAAAAGAAAAATGTTATTAAAAAATAAGAACACATAAATCCGGATTTTGAGGGATTAGAAGCAGCAACGTTTCTTGTGACTTTAAACTTAATGTGGCAGAGCTGAAACTTTTGGGTCTTAAAAATCATAAAAGTCAATATATGCATTTTGTAACCATGAAATTAATTACCTAAAATGTGATGTGACATTTGCTTGCTCAATTTAATGGAGCACTCCATAAATTTTACACATTAAGTTCCGTTTATCTGTTATCTGTTTAACAGAGTTGCATTATGGTCAATGTAGGATGCAGTGCTTTTGGAGCTTGAACAATACTAGTGAAGGACAGCCTGGGCACTGCTGCTTTGATTTTGACCATTGTTTTCTTAATCTGTCTCTCATGAGCCCCCCAGCTTTGTAAAGGTCCAATGCTAAATCACAGCAGTACTCCTTTAAATCGTCTTTTTAGAAATGTAAACTAATTTTTACAATATGATGTGCAAAATCAGCGATGACCCCATTCGTTTACTTGAGTCAACACTGGAGAGAACAAGGGAGTTTTGCTTCACAAAACTTTGTGAAATTACAATACGTAATGTAATGTGTTACAATATTTTAGTTTGGAAACTGCTTTGTCCACCTCTGGTAAATGACTGTGAAAGAAAATGTAGTTCTAACCCTTCTGCCAAATGTTTTGTACAAATTCATTTCACAGCTTTTGAGATATCTGGCTTACAGGTACACAGACAGACAGCTATGTCACTCTGTTAGTGGGAGTATTGATAATGTCACAAATAAATCTGATGCATCAATTGTAGTTAACAAAAAATGTAAGAATAAAACTTTAAGAAGCAAAGAAAAAAACATTTTTTTTTCATGTCATCATGATGTAGAAATTTTTTAAAAATATCACTGCTTAATAAGTGAGAACGGGGAGAACATGGTTCACACCTGCTTTCTTTCTGCTCTTGGAGTTATTGTTGTTCATTGTCATCTTCTTGGCCTTTTTAATACGTTGGTATCTCAGTGCATCAATCCTCTCAGACCCTGAAAGGGCACTCGGCGCACCTCGACGTTTTCTGGATAAAGAAGAGAGAGAAGGGAAAACGGGTAACTCCAGGTCAAAAATAGTGAGAGGACTGTTTCTGCACTACGGAGTGCAACAGAACCAGAGACCCGCACAATCTCAAAACAGCACGTGCTCGTGCTAAGCCAGAGGTGCAGCACATTGCCAAAGGATCAATGTGAGACACCTAAAGAGCTGTAGTCTGAAATTCAGCAAAAGTTAATTTTTTTTTCAAAGGTTTGAGGAACAATGTGATTAGTTCTACTACTGCCATAACCTTGTACATCATCTGGATTTACTAACATTTATGTTTAGATAATGATGATTATGTTATGTTCTACAGAATATGTTCATAAATCCAGATGGTATATTACATTGCACACCTTGAAATTTCATTGCCCGTCAGAGATAACTAAGATATTTTTGCTCAGATTGATCCAAACAATCGTTATCCAAGAAAATAAAGTATTACACAATCTCTGAAACCATCTATTTCCTTAATGGTGTAGATTAGGACAGTGAGTAGTTTTTGAGAAGATACAACATCAAAAAAAAATTGCACTGTTGGTTTCAGAGGAAAATTCTGCAAAATTGAACAATATTTTCAACAAAATGTAGTAAGACTTTTCAATTGTTGTCGTGTTTGCAGATTGGATATTTATTCTAAAAATGAATCTGTCCCACTCTGAAAATAACAGATGCAAATGTTTCCTTGGTGTGGCGTGAATATTTCTCAGCTGCTCATGATTGCATCTACAGACCTCCCTCCTATTCATGGAGGCAATTATGTCTTGGCAGCCCACCGATTTCTGCCACAAACAGACACTTGGTTCTCTCAAGGCACAGAAAACAATTAGCATTACAGAGAGGCCATCTTCCCACCGTGGCTGCAGAGAGAAACCGAAGTTCATTAGTAGAGGGGAAGAATCACAGCTGAGCAACAAAGCATCATCAATATGTATTCATAGACATGGATACTGTCTACAATGGGCTTCACCATGCTGACAGGGGGAGAGATGGCGGGAGGGGAAAATGACTACTCGGGAACAGTCACATAATGAAAAATAAGCCAAAGAAAAGCGAAGCACTAGGACAACAAATGTAACAAGAATTTATCCATATAATTGTTTCTTTTTTTGAAACGGAAGAGCAATATTTAGCGATGGCATGCATGGCAGTTTGCACATGGAACACGACTTTAAAGGGGAATACATTCAAAAGCACTTCATTGGGCATTTCACTCAAACATAAGGGGGTTCTCAACCCCCACCACAATCCCCACCCCCACCTCCACCCCTACCCCGTGTGCCCCCGCCTCTGCAAACCCTAGGCAAAATTTTGTTCCTTACGATAAAAAGAAGTGCATAAGCTTTTTGTGGCAGGACACTTGCTTCAAATGGCAGTAAGAACTGTTCTGCAGTCCAAACTTGCAAGTGCAATTGTATAATTACAGTAGATGGTTTGAGTCATGCTACAAATGCTTTATACAGGAGATTAAGGCCATGTGTCCACCAGGAATCTTTTAAGTTATTCGGCCAAAGAGATGTTTGCAGGAAGCGCTGGACATGGCTCCTGCTATTGCTTTGTGGCTATTTAAAACCTGCGAGGAATCTGGTGCATTTCTGTTAAAAGCTGGATTTTTTTTTTTTTTTTTTTTACTGTGCTGAGACCTTTATACTTGCTAAACTTTCATCATTGCCAGGAACATGCATAAGTATTTCAGCTGAACTGTTACTGCAAAAAAAGAGCTGTGAATGACAGCTCCCAGTGGACAAACAGCTTGAGGTAACATAATAACGCCAATCTTATAAAATATTTCTTGGAGAATAGGGTCCAAAATATTTTAAGTTGGTGTCATACATCATAAGCATCTGTAAAATATAAATGGCAGAATGTGTCACGCTTGAGGAGAATGCTAAGAGTGCTTTTACAAAGTGATCATCTGAGAGTAAAAATGTCTATGTGGAAGGAAGTTCACATAGACAACCGTTTCATAAATACACTGTATGCCACACCTTGTGATAATCTATATAGTACAAAAAGACACAAGAGAATTAAGTGATCATCATCATCATCCTTAGAGAAGCCTATTTGCTTTTTATGATGAAAAATTAACATCACCCGGATGTATGACTACAGTTCTATGACTACATGTGTGGCCATCTAATGGACTTCACTATTGGTTATTTTTTGATAAAGAAAGTAGAAGGATTTTTTGCTGGCTCTGGCCATGGGTCAAAGAGCAGGTGAGGCTGGTCTTCCAAACCCGTACTAATCACATCTTCAGACTGAGTGGGAGGAGGAGGCCAAGAGTCTCTGGAGTAGCTGGATATCAGTTTAACATCTTGCAAGATGTTGGGTCCAAATAATGAGTGGGAAGAATGGCATGTTGAGGAGTGCTCACCACTCATCCTCCTGTAGCATCAGAAGCATCACCCAAAAGTGCCTGGTTCCGACCTACTGTATGCAGCCCACATTCTCTCATGGTTGACCAGAGGCACCCTGATTAATACTGTCCCCTTATTGTGGGCCTAACTGTGAGCCTTGACAAACTCTTTGGCAATTTCTTCAGTCTTTGTTGGTTGACAGGCAAGGGAGCTTGCCGAGAAGGCTAGGCTAGTGCTGAACCCCGAGAAGGCATTAACATATGTATATGGAATTGGTTGGGGTTGAGTAGCAATAGATTCCACCCTGGGGATGATGGACGAATAGGAGAGATAGCTTACTCACTCCACTTGTATTCTTGACATGTGCGATTCCTTAGTCTGACTGTCGGGCCTTGACCAGTGAGTCACCTTGGGCTTGACTTGCATGTGAAGTTGGTGGTAAAGTCATCCACTAGCATTTCAAAAGCGGAGGAGGAAGAGGGATGACTATTCAACAGCGGCTAATGGAGCAGATAGCTGAGTGAGTAGTGGTGGGTCAAAGAAGGTGAGTGGGTCTTCCTCAAACCATTGTGAGCTGGTGTGGTGGGAGGAGGCAGAGTTAGTGAACTGCAGCAGAAACAAGTGGACTGGGGATCTTGAGCAAAAATGAGAGTGGAGAAGATGGAACAGGTCTTGTCCATGATGATATCTTGAATGTGACAGTCATTTTTGCTGAAAAGTGCTTTGCATTGATTCAAGGTGAAATGAGGGAGATAAACACAAATGGCATACTACTACCTAACTGTGTGACGGGTTCATTGAGCTGCCTCAAGGTGCTGACGCACAGCCTCATTAGGGTAAATCAATAGAGAAGTCCTTAGAGGGCTGAACTCATACAAAATACCATCAACCTATAGTGCATTGTCAAAAAAATGATGGGAGGCTTTTGTAGGGGCTTTCTTCTGCATTGACAATCATTTAACTTCTCGCTGATATCAAACCCATGGCATATAGGACAAAACTGAAGTGTGGTTTTATCTCTAGACAAAAGGTGTTGGTGTGTAGAAACATGTCTGATTCTCATAACCATTTAGCTGGAGAATAGTCCAGATGTGAACTTTGGCTTTTGCAGCACTATCCTGAAATGAATTAAATACCAATGGATGACCTTTGCTAACTTAATTTTCAGAGCGCTGATCCAAGTAACCAAAAAAATACTTGAATAAATAAATATTTGAAGTGGTTTGAGGCTGATGAGATAGATTTACCTTTTGGTGCGGTATTAAAAAGTTGCATGTGAATGTGGTCAGTTAGCAAACCACTCAAGCATGAAATCATGTTGGTGATACATCTCTTACCTAATCTATTAGCTAATAGATGGCATATGCATATCAGTCAGAATGCATAATGTTCTAAAGACTGCAGAACTTAAAATGCATAGCCACTTTGGCAAAAAGGCAAAAGGAAAGAACTGAAATTAACTACACATGTTGACTGAAAGGAGGAACAAATCAAACAAAGACTCAAAGTCTTGTATTCCCCTTTAAAGGACGAGGTGATCAAAAAAGTCCCACCTGCTAACCCCCCCCTTTCAGACATGGATCCAACCCTTACCTATTGCGGTGTAGAGGACCTGGTCACAACAACGCTGCCCAGATAGCTGAGATCAATCAAAAACAAAGCAGGTAAGACTCCAGGAGCCATCAAGAACCACCATACTGCCTCTAATTTGTAATGATGGAAACATTGCAGTACATGAGAAGCGGACAGGCCCTGTGACACACTTTGCCCAACAAACTTTCCTTGGTAGTCGGACCTGGGGGAGTCCTTGGGGCAATTAAAGGGTTTGGGGAGAGGAGGGTTACTGAAGGGGAAGGGGAAGTAGGGCAGGCAAAAATCTGAAGATAAGGGAGAATTGGTCATGCAGTCAGGTTACTAAGGCCGAGGATGGGCCGCAGGGCCTGCCAAGATGAACTCTTCTTAAAGCATCCGTCTGCATGAAAAAGGCATCTTCAAAGGCTTGGAGCTAGACATAACAATGGGTGTTTGTTTTGTCCGGGGAATCAATTGGATGAATATTATGGGATTCCTCCTGTTAGGTGAAAGCAGGGTAACGCATGATACAGATGGAAAAAAAGGGACCTTGTGGTGTTGTCTGCAGATTCCCAGGCTTTTAGGGGCTTGTGCAAAACAAATTACATACTGCACAATCAATAGTATTTCTCATCTGGATTGACTGCAGCCCCAAAAGGTCGGAAATGTAATCTGTGAAGCAAATGCATTTTCTTGTCCAGTCAACAAATAATTTGTTTCATTATTTATACTTTTTGGTCTTTTCACTGGAAAAAGTTGGTTTTTTTTTTAAATGATAATTTTGGAACAATGCTTCACAGATGCAGTGGGTGAATACCTCTAACTTGATGTTTGACATGAAAAGCAGCATTGACCAAACTCAAACTGAATTGAAATCCTCAAGTTTATCAAATGAATTATCACAACACAATGGGTTTCCTTCAACCATAAAGTTCTCAATTTTCATATAAAAGTGTTAACAAATGAAAAAAGCATAAACTAAACTATCAAACTAATTTGCCACAGAGATGATTTAAAAAACTGATGGATATTAGACAGCACTCCAGTAACCAAAATGTCAGAGCAAATTCACACATCAAAGCATTATGGGTTGGTGCAGATGACTCAAATGGTATCCCTATCTGCATGCCTATTGCACCTACCCTGAAGCTGACAACTGGGGTGGAGAGGGTTCAGATGGAAGGATCTCCTCCTCAGTCCTCCTCTGAGATGGCATCTGCCCAAATATGTTGCTGCTTTCCATGGGGGGTGATGGGGACTGGGAAGCTGGGTAGCTGGTTGCAGAGGTGGCAAAGGCCATGTGGGAACGGTAGCTGGGACTTGTCCTCCTGCTATCCTGGCCTTGGGCAGGTGAGGAGGAAGGGGAAGATCTCCTTGAGAAGCTGGCTGTGGAAGGAGGGAGGAGGGTAATCTCAGACATCTCTGGGGGTATGGGAGGTTGGACAAAGCTGGGACGTGGCCTGGGACGTACTACAATCTCTGGGGAGCCATTGTGAGAGCTAAGGGGGCTCTGGGTAAGGGGTGACAGTCGAGAGGGCTGGAGAACCACCTGATGCATGCCAGAATCCATCCTACGAGCCTGTCTGGGACTGAAACGAGGGGTGGTTTCAAACCATCGTGTGTCCAGGCTACTGAATGTGCTAGGGACAATAGGGGCCATTGGATCGGTGTAAGGCAAAACCGGCACACCAATACTGTGGCTTGTGTGTCTTAGCTGCCCTAAATGTGCCTCTTGCATAGCTAAATGCTTGGCTGGGGAGCCATGAGGCTTGGCCTTGCTGGGAGACTTGCTTTTGTGGCTCTTTGGGGCCTCCAGTGGCAGGACAGCTGGGTAAGTGGGCATTGGCAGGGAGGAGGGCTGGAAAGCACTAAGGGGAAGAACATGAGGTGGAGGAGGGTAGGGGGAGTCGTGGCGGAGATGCAAAGGGTGATGTGGTGGAAAAATGAATTGGGGCCCCTCCAAACTTGCAAAGGTGAAATCCAGTCCCTGCCAAATCTCCGGTGAACGAGAGGAAGGGGTGAGTGTCAGAGGAAGTGGGAAACCAGAGACAGCATATTGTGGGAAATCACTCTCCCCCATTTCTTCAGGAATCATGGGGTGACCAAAAGGACCTTCAGCAAGATATGGAGGGGAGGACATGACAGAGCTGAGAGGGCTGGTATCAGGCATGTAAAAAGGCGGCGGGGGATCATGATCCCCAGGGGGGCCTAGATAGCCATAGAAAGCCCTGTGGTGGAGAGAGCCTCGGATCTGCCCTGTGGCCTGGAGCCGACTGCTCTCCATGATGGTCATACCTTCGAAGGGCCTGTGGAAACGAGGGCTGTAGGCTGGAGGTTGAAGATAGGATTCCTGACTGGAGATGGGGGAAAACTGGTGAGGCCGAAGGGGGGCCATAACTGGTGGCAGAGGCCTGGGATCATCATTCTCTTCATCTGACTGCCGGAATTCAGGATAGAGGTCTGATTCTTCCACAAAGGGGAAGCCCTCAATTCGCCGGGGCTTAACAGACATTTCTGCATCAGTGGGATCAATGACAAAGCGTCCATCTGGGCCTCGGCTGATGAGTTCAATGGGTGTTGTTGCTTCAGCTTCATGCTTGGAGATACTGTACTTCTTGCTTGTTATTGCTCTTTTGGTCTTCTTGTATAAAGACAATTCCTCCTTCTTCCCTGGACTTGGGGGTGGTTTCTTCCCACGCTGGTCATGACTATCTTCAGATGATTCTGACAGGGATGCCTTTGAACGAACGCTCTCTGGGCTCACCTTTCCTGAAGATGACCTAAGAAAAACAATATATAAGAAGTGAATAGTCAGAAAATTAAAAAAAATCAAGTGCTCTGCCAAGCAAAGCATCACTGATCCTCCTCCTGCACGCAAGGAGGGAATATCACACACTAAATGACACTATATTGAACAGTGTGAATCTCAAACATATATTAAAATTCATGCATAATTCCATTTGATTTGACATTAAACAAATCAATATTTTTCTATAACACTTAATATTCATTACTAAATTTCTTTAACAAATAATTTGACAGTGAACAAACAACACACCAATTGTTATGTGACTGTGATTCAGTTGCTATATCCTCAGTGGTGCTCTGAAATACATGACATCACATTTTTCTAACTGAGCCCTGGCCATTTCAAAGCAGTGAGAGGAGCACAGAAAAAAATCATCTCAGTGAGATACCTAAAACTATTTCAACTAGAAAGCAAATAGTGGGTCAATGTAGAACACCCCCAAATTGAAGTAAAAAGTGAGCAATACTCTTTCTTTTTTCTTTTTTAACAAAGCCTATAAAATGGACATCTCTGTGTGTGGCACACGTTTCAGTAAATATCTAAAAATGTCTACTCTGTGCTGTGTTAGAATAGACAAGCTCAGACACTGTGTTACATGGGACGAAAGCCTCTGTTAGTTCAATGGGCACTATTTTATGCTCTAGGTGAATATGTTGTGATGGTGAGGATGTAAATGTAAATGTCTGGAGTAGGACTTGGAGTCGGGCTTGGGATAAGCAAAGCTTGCTAAACCATGTCAGGGCTTAAAAGTAATTGTCCATGACAACGTCAAAAGATGAACAGAGTTTTGTACTAGATTTGAGCAACACTGTAGAAATAGGGTTGAGGTAGGTGGCATCGACAGCAATGTAATGCTCTGGTATAGCAGACGTGTAACTGGCAGGTGGAGAAGAAGAGCCTCTGATCAAAGACATATACAGATAAGTAAGAGTATTACCAATCATTACTTGAAGTGGTACATACTGTTTTATCAAAACCTCTCAAAACCATCTCAAAAGTCCGTCTAATCATGAAAGCTATTTGAAATGATCCACCTTGGGCAACTACCTTTTCCCTGTAGGCAGCTTTGGGTTTGAGAGTTCTGGGTGGTGTCTATCCCTTATTTTAACTGAAGCATCCTACCCAGAATTGTCGCTATCAAAGACTTTACAAGTTCAGGAGTTATATAACTTATATTTGATAAATACGATCAGTACATAACACACTTTAACACTTTAACATACATGGTATGAAGCTCAGTACCGATTTGTATTTGATATTCTTGTTAAACAAAACAAGTGTTTTACAGTTTTTCTTGATCACTTATACATTATAACTGGGCATATTAACTCAACATCCCAAACCATGATGCCATCTACCAAAAACGTTGATACGTTAAAAAAAATACATCAATTAACAACATACACTGGGAAGAAAAACTATGTGAACCCTTTGGAATTACGTAGTTTTCTGTGTTAATTGTTCGTGGAATGCGATCTTCGTCATAGTCACAAGTATAGACAAAGATATCATCACGTGATCATACACGGGAGGACTATGACAGAAGCTGGACAGCTAGTGCAAACCAACCTTAGCTGTTACACGGTGGCAACCAAAGGAAAAACTGGTAATTTGCCTTGTTGCTACTGTGATACTTTTTAGTGCATATAGACCGAATCTCCACTAAGTTCTAAATGTACTTTTTTACTGTACCATAGTAATGGATGACCATAGGTCAGTAAGGGTCAAATTTCTTTCTGCAGAACTGAGAGGCAGCCATGTATTGGAGGTAGGCGGAGAGTTCTCACAGCTGAGCAGGAGACTGCCCTGGTGAATATGGTGACTGCCAATAATGCCATCTGTTTGAAAGAAATTCAACCCAAATAATTGAAGACCAGGTAGACTTCCAAGGAACTGACAACATCAGCATTTCCACCATTGACCCGATTGCTCAGATGAACCGCATTAGGACAAACCAGCTGTACCATGTGCCTTTTGAGGGGAATTCAAACAGAATTAAGGAGCAATGATTCCAATATGTGCAGGTAATTGCTGTACTGTACATACGTTTTGAAAGTATGTAAAGTATGGCCGATCTCTCCAGCATATCAGTACACTGTATTTTACTGTAATTTGTTACAGTAACTGCAGTACACACATCTTTCATTCCAGGACAGTAGTATACCAAAGTGTTTTCTATTTACTTTTGTAGAGAGTCTTAGAGCTGGACGACACAGCTGACCCACATGAGTACATCTTTTTTCGACAAGGCAATGTTCAAGCTAAAAAAAAGGCACAAAATGGAGTGTAACATCATTGGTCACCATGCCATCATACATGTTCATCATGTTCCTGGCCAGAGGGGAAATGTTACCGTAATACAACATGAAACAACTCCTTCCATTTCTAGATCAGCTGTACTATAATGTACTATAATATTCTTCAATAGGGGGCCAAGCCAGTGCAACCAGAGCAAGCCCTATATGTTGTCATTTAGGATAACATGAGTTTCCATCGGGCTGCTCTGGTTCGCGCCTGATTCATTGACCACTCCAGGATCACTGTTGTCAGAAATGTTCCCCATTTCTGAATCTAATGGAGGAATGTTTCTCAGCATGGCGGTGGAAAGTGTATGACCGCAACCCCTATGCACAGCAAAACCTCCTTTAGGCAATGGTGGACACATGTGGTCATGCGTCTGTGGAGTCTATCCAGGGTTTGATAACGCATACAAGGGGTTTTTTCCCACACTGGCTAGCGACAGCAAACATAATGTGTGATGATGATGAGATATTATGGCCTGACCCAGACTGGTGACAAGATGATGAGAACGCTGATGATGATGCTGATGCTGAGTAACCTGTACATCTGCTGCATTTGGTGTTCCTGAAAGGGTTATCTGGATAGTGAGGGCTGTGATTTTTCCAAATAATAAGTTCCAAATAAAACCTATTATAAACATTTTGGTAGAAGTGAATTAATCCTTCCATTGTGTAACAAACAGTGATGTAGTTTTTGTTTTCTGACAGTTTGTTTGTGTTGTCTGAGGGCAAAGTTTGAATTGGGACCCGGAAGTTAGATTTCTGTATCGTTGGGTGTGAGTTTTTAAAATTGTGTGAGAAGATGTGAGAAAATAGAGAGTTGTTCCAGGAATTGTGTCCAAGCAATTGAGAAAACCAATTTTACAGCACAATTTTACAGTATATTTTTAAAATGTATGTATCTGTTGTGTCTTTATATTGTGTTCATCAAATAAACTGGTTGTTCTGGGGGAAAGTGCCATCCAGGTTTTTATGGTAGTGTTTTTAACTGATCTCACCAGTGTGTAATGGCTATTTTGTGGTGTATGTGTATTTGATGGCTTTTGTGTGATTTCAGAAGGCAAAGTTTGGTTTATATGTAAGGTTACATGGTTTTGAGTGGAGTGGAGTGGAGTTTGTGAAGATGAGTGTGCAGTTATGCATTTGTGTTAAGAGTTTTTAAAAATACAGCATGATATCAAGAAATGTGTCTTGGCAATCAAAAACAAACTGTAATATGAAGGAGGAAATGAAACCACGATTTGCTTTGAAGCCACAATCACTTTATTTCGTGGTAAGATGAAACATATAGCCAATCCTCAATGGAATCATTAAGGCTTGTGCTGGTAATGACTAAGTTATGAATAGTGTCTATGAGGCAGCTGCCAATGAAAACCACTTTTACATATGACATATATTCAGATTGTTTCCAGGGTGCAGTGCCTTTTCGATGTGTTTTCTTTGAAAAGTCAGATCTGCTTTATGAGGCCACAAAGACTGCTCATACAACATGATTAATTTAATCATTCATTGTTTGTTATTTTTGTAGATTTGACCATCATTCCTACTGGTTACAATAAGATTTTAATCAATCTGTTTAGACAACAGGCTAAAACTGGACTTGTTTTAAAGCTTTCCGATTGGTTTTATTTCATTTAAAACATTTAAAATATGTGGCAAAAGCTGTTTCTGATCAAGCTATTGTGTTGACATTTCTCTAAAAAATGGGGACTACAACCATAAGGAATAGTGGCCAAAATGATAAAATACAGAATTTATAATTCAGAACCTGCCCATTATGTTCTTAGCACACACACAGTAAAAAATACAGCTGATACTCTTCAAACTGGCTGTATCATTTCACAACACAAATTAAGGCATCGCAGCAATTATTGCCTCATTAAATGGTCACTGAATGAAGATTCAGTGATCACTACTGATGCCATAAAAATAGAGGTCTTTTAAATATACTCTATCATTATACAGTTATATAAAATTCTGATTTTTCACAATGTTTTCCATAAGCTTACACATTTTGTCATAAGGAGCCTTAGGCACTGATGCTGCTTTTGATACAAGCTAAAACTGCAGAACAGTTAAAACACTTGGTTTTCAATCAATGTAACAAGGTAGATTAACAGAGTAAGGAACAAGAGTAGCTGTGACAGCTTCTGGGATGGGAAAGGAATAGTGGTGAAGTCTATCAGCTCAGGAGTGCCAAAAAAAGTGTTCCAGGTCACTTGGAGGTGGAATAGTGATTTAAAGGAGTTAGTTGGGACGCAGTCACATACAGCTCAAACCACAAAAATAGTCACAAAGCATAAGCAGAGTGCTGTGCAGAAAACAAGGATTATGTTAAAGTTATACGTATTTGCTTTATTGCCGACAGTTAGATGAGAAGGTTGAGATCACTGTCATATGTGTATGGTAAACATAAGGCTATGGCCAGCAGCCAGTTGAATTACTGTAATGAACTGGAAACGAGGGACAACAGCTAGCCTAGCTCCATCCATCTGTGACAAAATACGCCAACCAGCACCTCTACACATTACTAACACGAAAGCTGAAGTGTAATGACAATGACTCACCATTTTACAGGCACTAGTAGGGAGATTTTGTTAATTTTGAATACAGCCAGGCTAGCTTCTTTCCCCCTATTTCCAGTCTATGTGCTAAGCTAAGCTAACTGGCTACTGGCTGTAGATTCCATCTTCTCATTTAACGCTCTGTCAGAAAGAAATTAAGTACATTTCCCAGAATGTTTAACTATTCTTTTAACAAATAACGTAAAGTACTTTCATTGAACGCACATCTCAAGAATGATTTCATTGTTCTGGAAACATGCGTCTCAAGATTTAGATATTAACTTCAGACAAAATCAGCAATATATGCCTTCATCTAAAATAGCAAGAATGTTTCTCGTGGGGAGTACGATGTTATTCACATTCATATTCATAAAACTTGTTTCATCATCCGCCTTGGACTCATTGATGTTTCAATTGATTAATCATCATTACCAATACAGTGAATTATCATTATACTGTATAAAGCTGATCAACTCAGATCTCAGTATCTGAAATCTTTTTTATTTAAATGAATAGTTCAAATTTTTTGGAAATACACTTATTCTCTTTCTAGCCAAGAGTTGGATGAGAAGACTCACACAAATCTTACTCTATCTCTGTACACTAAATATGAAGCTAGGGCCAAGGGACAGTTAGCTATGTTTAGCATTAATACTGGAAGCAGGGTGAAACAGCTAGCCTGGCTCACTCAAAAGGCTATACGCTCACTAATTAATTTATTATATCTCATTTGTTTAATCCACACAAAAACTTGAAGTGCAAAAACAATTTGTAGTTCTATGGGTAGTTATGTGCCAGACTGTGCTATACCAGACGAGACCCAGGATACCTGTTTCCCTCTGCTTCCAGCATTATGCTTAGCTAAGCTAACTGTCCGCTTACCTAATTTCACATTTAGTTTTACAGACATGTGAGTATTATCAATTCTGATTTAACTAAATTGAATGAGAATAAGCGTATTTCCCAAAAGGTTAAACTATGAAATGAAAGCGAACATTATATGACCCATTATCTACATGTGTCCTGTGTGTCCTACCTGTGTCTTTTAATCTTGTTTCACATGGCAAGATGGATTATTTATTTAAAAATTCCCTAATCTTCTGATGACGAAGATCCTTCATCTTTCATGTATGAAAGACCATGTACCAGTATTGTTGTCACCTGGTGGGGACATTTGGCCAGAAGCATGCAGCCAGGTCAGGAGTCTGAGGGGCTGGGACTGAACCCAAGTGCAAAGGGGTCTATACAGTGTGCAAGAACGGGGGGACAATAGTTGGCACACTCACTGAGGACTGGAAGGTTGGGGCCTGTACCTGCTTGCGTCCAGCCCCTCCCAGTAGGGCTCAATGCTGGGAATGAAGCTAAGTGGACTCCTGTAGAAGTGGGGAGATCAGACAATAAGAAGTGGGGAGAATATGCAGGTAAACAGGAAGCCTGTTAATGAGAGGTATGTTTATTTAAAAAGCAAAAGAAAATGAGAGAAAATTGCTTGATATTATTGTTAACAGGGCTGAAAAAGACAAAAATGGGATGAAATTGTAGTGACTCAGAAGATCTGAGAGAGAGAAGTATCAGAAGAGAGAAAGAGCCTGGAGACAAGAGAGGCTATCATGGAGCAACAAGACATAGGTAAAGGGCAAGAGAGAGGAAAGAAATATCAGTTAAGATGTGACCACTGCACTTTCAGATACTTCCCTATTTATTGACTCTAAGGGTATATGGCCAAAATCCCACACACTCAGACCCAGAACACTAGTCATATGATGCAGCTCAGATTCCTTGTCTTGTTTTCTTGGTTTGTCTTGTGTATTTTGTTTTTGACTTTTTGTTTTGTTTAGTTTTTTTTTAAATTTCCACCCACTTAAGATAGGGAGATGTAAGAGGGTCGCATTTCGTGAAATGAGACGTCCTTCCCAGTCATGTGCCATCTGAGGTGACATCACTTGCTGATGACAGCCACACAGCTGTTGCAGCGCTCTGTAGCACCTCGGTAGCCTTGAATTTTGAAATATTAGCCTATGCATGTCACACAATCAATACTTTAGCAAGCGTCCACACATGCACAGCAAACCTGTATTTGGACTTTACAGATCAGCCAAACCAGGTTGATATCTTAAGTGTTTAGTTCAAACCCCTATGTGTAGAAATTTTAAGTGATAATAGCATCTTTTAAATTATTCTGCTTTTGTATTTTTATAAAAATTAGATAATCCAGATGAAACCTGATACTGTTTGTGTTTCATTCAGCCCACTAATCACTATTTCCACAGATCATGTAGTAAGCAGCCAGATTTACTGTCCTGTAGACAGTTTTTGTTTTTGTTTTTTAAATACTACCACTGCAAGTTGCCAAAGTCAGAAATTGTAAACATGTGAGCTTTAATCAATAGATAAAGGTTTTTTTTGGGTTTCTTTGCCAGTCAGACCTACTCTTCAAATATAAAGCCCTTTATTTTCTAGCTCTCAAAAAATGCCATAAAAAGACCAAAACCAAAAAGATCAATAAACCATGTCTGTCTCTCAGTTGTTACAAATCCCCTGCCCTGTGTGTGGCTCTCAGCCGCAAGCCAATTGGTTCCTACTGAATGAAACATTTTATATCCTCGTTTTTTTAAAAAGGCTACATAATTTCCTCAACTAGTCCATTTGTTAAGGACTATTTTCAGCCATGGATTTCAGCTAACGGTTCAGCTAATTGATGTGTTTTTAATAGTTTTTGGACAACAATGGAGCTCTATGGCTCAGAGGAAGATATATCATACTTTGATACACACAGACGATATTTACATTCATTGTTGGTTTTGGTCTTTACATGGGATTTGTTGACAAGAAACTAGACTTATCCTTTAATTACAGTGGCTTCAAAAAATACTCAGATTCTTTCCCGTGTTGCACACTTTGTGTCGTAGATTTTATTTTAAATGGATAAAATTGCCATTTTTGCCCATTAATCTACACTCAGTAACCCATAATGACACAGTTTTTAGAAATGTTTGCAAATATACAAAAAAAAAATTGAACAAAAAACTGAAATCTCTCATTTACAAAAATATTCAGACCCTCAATTCAGTACTTTGTAGAAGCCCCTTTGGCAGCAATTACCAGCTTTGCACACCTGGATTTGGGCAGTTTATCCCATTCTTCTTGGCAGATCCTCTCAAGCTCATCAAGATTGGATGAGAATCATCTGTGAACTGCCATCTTCAGGTCTTTCCAAAGATATTCTATATTGAAGTATATTTAAGTTTAGAGATTAGGTTTTACATTTAAGTCTCTTTCTTGGCTGTATGTACAGTAACTACAGTCTCAGGCTGGCCGGCCAACTCTCCACCAGGAAGAGTCCTGCTGGTTCCGAACTTCTTCCATTTCATAATTATTGAGTCCACTGTGCTCCTGGGAACACTCAAGAAACGTATTTATACCCTTACCCGGATCTGTACCTCACCACAGTTTTATCACAGAGGTCTACAGAGAGCTCCTTGGAGTTCATGGCTTGATTTTTATCCTCACATGCTGTGTGAGTTGTGGATCCTTACATACAAAGGTATGTGCCTTTCTAAACTATGTCCAAACTATTCAAGCCACAGGTGGACTCCACTCAAGTTCCAGACACATCTCAAGGATGACTAAAGTAAAGATGTACCTGACTTGGAGTGCCAAAGCAGAGGGCCTGAAAACCTTTGTAAATGAGAGATTTCAGTTTTTGATTTTTTTATATTTTCAAAAAATTCCAAAAATGTGTCTCCACTTTTTCATGTGTTATTGTGTGTAGACTGACGGGCAAAAATGGCAATTCTATGCCTCAAAAATGAAAGCTATAACACATTAAGTTTCCAAAAAGTGAAGGGGTTTGAATACTTTATGGATCTGCAGTAGTTTAACAAGTTGATGAATCAGAAAACAAATAAAGAAAATGAAATTAATGTTGTTGTTATTTGTCCATG
Organism: Xiphias gladius; assembly: GCF_016859285.1. Lineage (NCBI taxonomy): Eukaryota > Metazoa > Chordata > Actinopteri > Istiophoriformes > Xiphiidae > Xiphias > Xiphias gladius. Next base: position 25,186,590 of record NC_053416.1, on the reverse strand, counting down.
CCAGCAGTTGATAAAACTGCATTCTTTGTAGTACCGTCATTACAAAACAGCATTCCAGTATGCATTCATTTAAAAATAATCAGTAGAGGTGTGTCTCCTGAAAAACTTCCACCTAGGATAATCATATTTTTTTTTACTCAGAACAGTCCTCTCTCATGGCAAACATATTGACTTGTGTAATACAGGTGCAACATAATGATGGATACATTCTATTTAGATGCATCAGTGCCAAGGCTCTAGTCTGTTCATGCTAGCTCACCAGCATGGCTTACTTGAGCCATGATTAATGTTATTAGTTCCATCTGTCCTCTTCCTGCTATAACATGTATAAATGTCAGCTGTGAAAAGGGTCTATTAAGGGACCTAGAATGTCCTTTATGATGGCAAACTCGATCAATTTCAGGGTCACATAAGGACAGAACAATGAAAATAATGGGGTGGAACTTTTGTCATCGGCAGACCTACTGTCATTAAATTCACAGTGTTGTCCAGTAACATCTGATTGATACAGTAAATACTGTATATGACTGGAATCACAAATAAAAAATCCAACTTCAGACAAATGTCTCAATTCCTCTGTTACACAAAGCTATCTAATTTTTATTATTATTTTTCGTAATCTTAAACAGGAGCAATTTCCACTATATTCTAGTTAGATCACTGTTTTAAAACGGAAATAATCGTGAGTGAGCCAAGGTAATGTTTCAAGCTGCTAAGCTCTGTTTACTAATGCACACACGTTTGTATGTTCTGGAAGTGTTTCACATTTAAAGAATATTTTACAGTGAAAATTTCCAGTTTCGACTCGATTTTTAAATAGGAGATGTCCATTATCTTGTTTTCCTGTAAGCAAGTGTCATTTAATGTAAAATTGGAAGCACAGCTCCTAGCTCTGAGAAACTCTTGTTGCAAGGTGGCCAAACTTATAGGCAAAATGTAATTTATTTGCTACTGTCTAGCTTGCATTAGAGCAATCTAAGAGAATTTTGTGAGGTTCTAAGAGGTACATTTGGAATGAAATGAGCAACATGAGGTGAAATAACTCAAAAGTGATTTCTGTTTTTATACCCCTTTCTTAGAATTAGTGATAGTATAAATGATAATTCTGAAGTGAGGCCACAGGGCATCCAAGAGCAAGAAATGAGCAATATGTTCTAGTTATTCTTAGTTCAGTGACGACTATTTGTCATACATACTAAATGAATATCATATCAAAACTGAACAGATTGCTTTTCCATTGGACGCGAGTCTTCTCTTATCAACGAGGGGGACAACCAGTTCATAGGTCCACTTAAATTCAACATGTTTTCTTCATGATTCCAGCATTCACCTTCATAAACTAGCTGTTAAATACACTTCTCTAACTTATGGTGAGCAGCTTGTAATTGAGAATGTCAAAATCCATAGAAGCAACTTCTCCAAGCTGCTTGGAACAACATTACATATGCATATGCATCTGTATATATATGTATATATATATATACATATGTATACATACACACACACACACACACACACACACACACACACACACACACACACACACACACTCACACAAACACATACACACGCACACATATATATATATCTATATATATATAGATAATCATTTTTATACATAGACCCTTGTTTTCAGAGGCTCAAAAGTAATTGGACAGTCGATAATTATCAGTTTCATGGCCAACTGTGGCCTGTTCCCTTGTTATTTAATGACAAATGAAACGGATAAAAATTCTAGAGTTGATTCCAAGTGTTGAATTTCTATTTGGTAGCTGTTCATGGGAAATCTCAATTTGCAGCCCAAAGAGGTGTCCATGCAAATGAAGGAGGCCATTACTAGGCTGAAAAATAATAATAATGCAAACTCATCAGACAGATCAGACTTTAGGAGTGGAAAAATCAACAAATTGATAAATTCTTAAAAAGAAGAAATGCACTGGTGAGCTCAGCACCACCAAAAGGCCTGAAAGACCACGGAAGACAACTCCACTGGATGATCACAGAATTCTTTCCTTGGAGAAGAAAAAACCTTCACAACATCTCGTCAGGTCGAGAACACTCTTGAGGAGGAAGGTGTATCATTGTCAAAGTCAAGAGACGCCTTCATGGATGTAAATACAGAGGGTTTACAAGGTGCAAACCACTGGTAGCACTCAAGAACAGAAAGGCCAGATTAGCCTTTGCCAGAAAACATCTAAAAAAACATGTCCAGTTCTGGAAAAAGATTCTCTGGACAGATGAAACCAAGATGAACTTGTACCAGAATGATGGGAAGAGAAGAGTATGGAGAGGGAAAAGAACAGTTCATGAACCAAAGCCACCACAACATCTGTCAAACATGGTGGAGGCAGTGTTATGTAATGGGCATGTATGGCTGCCAGTGGAACTGGGTCACTGGTGTTTATTGATGATGTGCCTGTTGATAGAAGTAGCAGGATGAACTCTGAAGTGTAAAGGGCTATACTGTCTGCTCAGATTCAGCCAAATGCTGCAACACTGAAGACAAAACTGAGGGCAGAAAGACCCGGAAACAAGCAGCAACTTAACGCGGCTGCAGTAAAGGCCTGGCAAAGCATCTCAAGGGAGGAAACTCAGTATTTGGTGATGTCCATGGGTTCCAGACTTCAGGCAATCATTAACTGCAAAGTATCTCATCAAGGTATTAAAAATAATCCATGTATTTATAAATATATTGGTTTTATCCAATTACTATTGCTCAAAAAGTTACTTTTGAGGCAAAACTATGAAAATTCCATCACTGTCCAAATACTTGTGGACCTAACTATATAGATATATGTATACATATATATATATATAAATGTAGAGACACAAGAAACATTCAGGAATGACAGCACATCCAAAAGTAATGTCAAATTATCATTTAGGTATCAGGAAGATACATTAATCTCTGTTAAAAAATTTTATTGCTATATACTTTAGGAATATATAATCAGTTAATGTTATTACATACATTTTGCTTTATGTTAGCAGTAATGGTCATAAATAATGTGAATCATGTTACTGTTCAGATTCTATGGTTCAGAAGTACTGTATACAATAATCTTACTATTTGATTTGCTTTTCTGAATGCAATTCTATATGGATGACTGAAAAATTATGATTATTTATGAAGGTCTGATAGCTGACCAGTGAGAAAAATAAATCCTAGCTGGTGTGCTCTTTGATTATGGTTTTGTTTAGAGTACTGTGCATTGTTGCCTTGGGAAAAAGTAACAGTGAACTTTGTTATGTGTTATAAGCAGTGGGGGTTACTTACGGAGTTTCCATGCTTTTTCTGCAGTGGGTTATGGAGAGAGGGGGGTCTAGGAGATGAAAAAGGAAAAAAACAGACCATTATTGCCATTAAAGCAAATGTTTAGTCATCAGTATACATTAAAGTTTGAAGTATGTATGCATGATAATCACTGCAAAGTTGTCTATCATTCATTCCAGAGCTATGCATCTAAATAAAGGTGTTCGTTATACATGCTACATCCTCTGTCCTGGCATTCGGAGAGATTGCAACCACTAAAGTAAGAGGCAGTGTAAATGCATGTCAAGTCAATAAAAGGAAGCTAATTAAATTTCATTTTCAAGCAGACCTTAAAATCCCTGCACCTCATTATTTACAATAAGGGAAATCTTTTTGGTATTCATGGTAAACAACACTGATCCAAGACATTTACATGAAAGGTTCATAAGAACTTGATTTCGCAAAGACAACAGTGTTGCTGCCTAGGACAGGACTTAAAACCCAGCGATAGAATAACAGTAAAATGCAAAAGTCACTTTAACAAAAACTATAAAATTGAATGACTTTGACAGTGCTGCCTGAGGTGTCATAAACCACTTTTATGTTATATTCTGTAGTCAAACAACACACAGTTAGGTCCGAAGTTAAGAGGAAATGGCTCACATAAAACAGCATGTTTGGAGTTCAAGTACATGAATGAAGTACAAGCGTGGTAAATGTGTCACAGTTAAATTTTTCCATTAATGTATTCAAAACTAATATAGTGATAAAACACCCAACGAATGGTAAGACACCATGAAATACCTGAAGTACCAAATACAACAACATTGAAGAAAATTCCCTGAAAATGTGTTTCGCGATTGTGGAGACTGGACTCTCCCCTCACCTCTTTTCCTCTTGAGCTTCCGCCGGCGTTGTTTGTTGACAAAGCAGGCAGCCATTGTACTGAACAGGACAGCTGCTGCCAGGAAACAGATGGTGGCCACAATGCCAGCCACCACAGGCCGTGCCAGTCCACGGTCCTCCACCATCTCTGGAGGAGGGAAGAAGTGTGTGATTTGAGGAGGGAACAGTCAGGGACGTAAAAAGGCAGTTGCTGTAAATGTGTAACAGCAAAATACTGATGTGGTTATGGAGATAAAAGGGTGTAAAAAAGGGGGAAATAACGGTTTGCAATCGGACATATGTAGGCACAGAGGTGGCTTACCCAGAGGTGAGGGAAATTAATGATTATGCAGCAATAAAGAACATTTGTTAAATGACGCAAACAGTAAACAAACAAATGTAAAACTTCAGTTTGCCCACTAGACTTCTGCTATGGCACTCTTTAAGATTAATGCTAATGTCAACATTCATTTTCTGGCTCTGAAATGGGGGGTGATATTTACTATGTGATGTGGGTCCACTGAAAAAGAGCAGACTGTCCCCTGCAAGAAAACACTGTACTCTGATCAGCAGCTTTTTAATGATGTGAGTTCACAAACTGAATCAGGATTTTCTGATGTTTTCTTGGGAGTATGCATGTATACCCCTTTGCTATTTCCTCACTTGGCTTATGCTGCTTGCCACACTCCCTAACCAAAAAGAGAAGCCCAATCCAATCATTTGTATGTTCCTGCAGAAGACCCTTTGGGCCTATGAAAGCAAAAATTCCTGCCATATCCAATGAGATTCAAATATGCAAGAGCTGACCTTTACTACTGCAAATGTCTTTGAAACTGGCATTTCTACAGGGTATATGCCATGGTCACTTAGTAGAATGTAAACTTTTTTCTAAAAGTATGTGCATTCAAAACTTACTGTGCAGAAAAAAAAGCAGAGGCAAATCATGTTCTACTCCCAACAAAAGCTCTGCTGAGATTATGGAAATTAAGCTACATGTGCACTATACTGAATGGTTGCAAGTCTCCACATCACATTGGTGTAAACTGTATACCAACTTTCCACGATTTCCCTCCTAAGTAACTGTGAAGTCACACAATCATCTTGTACTACACATATTGAACTGAGATTTGAGGTTAGCACAGAGAAATATTCTTCCTTCAGCAGATAAATGTGAAAACAGCTTCCAGTGTCAAACTCTGCATATACAGTACATCATTCTGCACGGTGAAGCTCAAATATTACAGTCAACACATTTTTGACTTTAAGGGAAAACACTACTATTTAAGAAAACCACTATAGTAGGAAACCTATAGTAGAAAATCAGCTGTAACCTCAAACCATCACTCCTGCCTGACCCAGTGACAAACATAGGGGTGCTCGTAGATATGCCCTGTGGTAGCAGCAACAATGTATAATTACAGTTATTGTTTAATCACCATCTGAGCCATAACGCAGTGCTCTTATAATGACTGATGAATATCCTCTGTCTAAACATTATTTCAAACAACACCGGAGGACAAGAGCAGATAAAATGGTTGTCCCCCTCAGTAGAGCGAAATCTTGTACAGTCTGAAGGTGACGTGAAGTGTCAGTTATAAAGCTGAAGCAGCGGGCACCTCAGACAGGAAGAAAACCTGGATGTTCATATTCATATTTAGATACTCTGTCAAGGTCGTATATAAAAAACAGCCATGAAAACTTGTTTCTGTTTATTACTAATTATTAACAGAAATACTTGGTTTTCCTTTTTTTGGTTGCTTTAGTGCTGTGTCAGCACTAACTCTAAGGAGAGAGGAGGGAGAAACTCTTCATAGAAGACAATGGGTGGGAATTGTAAATTAATTAGTCTCTTACACTGCTCTCCTTAATTTTGGACCATAGTTTGTCAGCTTGGGCATGACTTTGAATTAGAATTCCAACCTATACTCCAAGTAAGTTTTTTTTCCATTGGTGAACATTCATAACATACGCTAACACTGTTTGCAGAACTGTCATAGATTGTCAGAGTAAACACAGCACTGGGCTATATTCTAATGCTGCATTTATTTCTGATGCTCTGTTCAACATGGCTGCAATCTTCAGCTTGTTACAGTCAGGGATGCAACACAGCCAGAATTTATGCATCCGGAACAGTTGTGCATTAACAAGATCATCATTATGATAATGAAAGCAGAGCCAGTGTACTAGCTCTGCTGTGCAGCTACTTTAACTCCTGCTATAGAGTTGTTTTAGCGGCCTACATGCTAATGAATCACTCAGCGAGGACTGGGGGGTACAATATGTCAACATTTGTTATGAACTAGTTAGAGTGGTTTATGTGCTGCAGGGGAGCATGATACAGCAAAATGCAAAGTGTTGTACCTCCAACAACTACTGGTATCTGAAGTAACTACTGATCAGCCAAAAAACCCCGTTATCATCTCTGAAAGGACAGGGTGTATCAAAATCAAGTGTTTAGCACGATATTCACTGACAAAATGCAAAGAGAAAGCAGGCAAACTAATACCACTTAACAGAGAAATGAGCAGGAGTATTTGATCAGCACATTTCACAGCTCTCCAGCTCTACCAGCAGGCGGCAGCAGAGTACTTCCAGAGATCTAGAGGTTCCTGAGCAAATCTCCTCTATAAATGCTGTTACCAACAGCTGCTCTTACCAAAGGATGCGTACTCAAAGATCTCTGCAAGGGGAGAAACATCACATTTTGAGGTGTTTAATTTCAGACTCTAAACAGACTTAAAGTATTGTGACCAAAAAAGACTGGTTTTAATGAAATTAATCTTTTTTAGCGCAGAGCAGCCCAATGCAATCTTTGGGAGACAGGCAGAATGATGATGTCATACTTTTCATGACGCTTCAAAGGAGTGTGCATGTAAAGCAAGCTTAAATTTAATAGTGCTGAGTTTGCAAAATGTAAAGTTGGAGGCTGCGTGTGCAATACATCTACAGCCCCTCCTCAGCTCAGAAGTGTTAGCCTGATGATAGCCTGAGGTTATAGATGCAGGTTACAGCCAGAGGTTGCCAGGTTGAATCCCAGCATTGACATGAAACGCTCCTCTGAATTCAAGGCAAAAAGCACGGTTTCAACCAGAAGATCTGTCCTGTATTTATATCGAAAAATGTAGCGTTTATACATTAGATATTTGTACTTTTTGTTAATCATGACCACAAGTGAAATTATTGTACTGCATACAATTTTCAGCATGTGATGTAATGGCTTACCTGTGCTAGTCACTCCTACTACATTACTGGGCTCGCTGATCATGTCATCCATGACAGCCATGACGCGGAACTCATACCACGCCTCCTGGTCGCAAGAGAACAGAGATATCAACATTCAGAAGGTAAACCATCAGGATCGCATGTCTGGTGTCAGAAAGGTTGGATCAGGCTGTAGGATTCTCCAGTGATCAGCCAGCTAAGCCTCCAAGGCTTTGGAAATAAACATAAACTAAATGGCAGTCTGACAGTTGCCATTTAGTTTTAGTACCACAATGTATTAGATATGAAAGGCTTAACAGCTCAAAAAGGAAGCAAAATATGGATCACTCCTACATGAAAGGCACAGTGGAATCAGTTGCTATTTTAAAGTGACTCATCAATAGCCGTAATATGGGCATTTTAAAATTAAAAATAAAAAAAAACCCTGATTATGTCATAGTGATGTCATCAGAGTTATCTTGGATTAGAAATCCTGCGTTACCAACTAGGGTGTACAGTTTGAAAGACCTGGGCATTTACCAGACAGTAAGGTCTTACAGAAGATTCTAACAATTTCCATTATGGGAAATTTAGGATCCAATATTTTCCAGAGTTTTCCCCAGACTAGGGACAGAGAGTCAAGATATCTTAATCCCTGCTGCTTCAATTTGGACCATTGTTTTTCATTTTTTATCAGTCTCTTGTAAATCTCAGAACTCTGAGAGTTATGGAGTTGTAGCGCTAAATTGCAGGAGTTCCCCCTTTAATGAAAATTCCACTAATTTTACACATCGGCATCTGTCTGAAAAAGTTGTGTTAAGCCTTTTGTATCTCACACAAACCAAAGGCTTAACAGCTGTGTGAAATGTAATAAATGTCCTCAACTGATGTCACTTGAATCAGCATCACCTAGGCCTGGAAACTGCAACTTTGAAAAAAATCTGGGGGTGTGTAGTTAAAAAGAAGTGAGCTTACCAGACCTCTATAGACCACCCCTCATCTCCGCTAGAGGCGCCTGGCTGCATTTGCCGCTACTAGCATAACCCACTCGCATCTGAACTGTCAGCGATTGGGGATTGCAATGCGCATTGCATGAGTAAGAAGAATGTGTGGGATAAAAAAGATGACTCTGGTTCTGCTGCATTGATCTTGATCTTTTTTTAAAACTGCAAAATGACTATTACAATGTTATAGAAGAGCAATGATAGATTAGCAGAGTACTCTTTTAAAGGAAAAGGGATAGAACAGTTTACTGATGTAAAATAAAATAATGTTATTTATTTATTCAAGCAGCAGAAGGATTTAAATTTTAATAAATGGAAGCAAGTAAGCTTAATGAATATCATGTCCTCATATCAATAGGTTGTGTGATGATGAGAACAATATGTATAAGAGGGAACAAGAAATAGTCTTTTAACAAGACTTGGTCAAAAGCTAGACTTTATCTATTTGTTTCTCACCTATTCCCTGTGCTCACATATAGAGTCATTTAATACAGCAGAATTTCCAATAAAGCTGTTCTCATTTATATGCTTCTCTGTTTCTGTTATGAGACAACGGAACAAATAATAGTGACTGAAACTCAGCCCATTAAGACTCCATATTAAGCAGCAGTCACTTCCAACCCATTTCGAAGCTGCTGCTCTGCACTGGTGAAATCCTGATGTTATAACCGTGACGATGTCTGACAGAATCACCATAAACATAAGTTAGAGAGAATGTCTGTGCTGTGATATAAGACATATTTGCTTGTAAAGTGATCACTTGGCAGAAAGTTATAAAGCTGATTCACGTCCATGTCAGCTGCCGTCCGGTGAATTACATGAAACCAGAGAGAGATGTGCCTGCGGAGGAAAAGCCTGACATTGTGCTCGCAGGGCAATACTGGTGACTCTCTTCTACAGAAAGTAGCAAAGGTTTTCAAAAAATTTGCTGGATTTGTCGCTAGGTGCTTTTTACTAAAAAAGTGGCTAAAGGGTGTGAAAGGTCAGTAAATCTAGTGACAAAGGCGCTAAGATGGGAACACTGCCTGTAAACAACCTCCTGATGAAGCAATAGATCCTGTTCGCACCTATTCATTTTGAAAGCGCAACGGCCAATGGGGAAACTCCACCACTCGGCGGCCAACCAGTGGAGTAACTTTACAGTCAGTCAGTCAGAGAAAAGTTATAAAAGCTAGGTATAGCATATATGTGGTGTGAAAGCTGGAGAGAAGTGTGTGTGGGTGTTTGCTGTGCAATGGAAGGAGAGATAAAAGCATCTGCATGCAGCTGAAATCGGTGGTTAGATTAAAGCTCAAACATGTCATGGCAGGCAAATTAGTCGACATGAGCAAGATGTGAAATGCTGAAAAAGAAGCATTGTGTCAGAACTCATACATCAGTAAATATATATTGATTTTCCTTTGCTGTAGTGAAAATAGCTCTAGGAAATGTATTGTCCTCTAAAAGGCACACTGTATTCATAATTTATATTGAGACAGTGGATCTAATTTCATGTTTCAGCTGGGGGTCCAGTACATGCGCCTTGCAGGCCTGCAGAGGTAAAAGCTTATGTGTGTTATGCACGGTAGATATGAAATAAAATAAATAGTAAAAACAAGAAGAGTTTTATTGCTACACAGTAAAACTCACAGAGATGGTCAGAAAGTGAGCCTATTCAGCGTTTGAACGCCTGCACTGTTACTATGACAACCAAGGTGGAAATGGCAGTACTTTACTAAACATGTGCAGAATCTGATATGGGTACCTGTAATTTGGAGCATTAACAGCCAAATTTGGAAAACAAATCAACTGCCTGCAGTGTGAACATAGCCTCAATGTTTGGCCTGTTTTGGCCTGTTCATTAAACAAATCAAATAAAATTAAGTATTGCAGCATGGTGGTGCAGTGTTCAGCACTGTCGCATCACAGCAAGTGGGTTCTTGGTTTGACCCCTGGTTCAACTGGGGCCATTCTCTGTGAAGTTTGCATGTTCTCCTTGTGCCTGCCCGGGTTTCCTCTGGACACTCTAATTGCACATGGGTGTGAATGTGAGCGTGAATGGTTGTTTGTCTCTGTATGTCGGCCCTGTGATAGACTGGCGACCTGTCCAGGGTGTACCCCACCTCTTGCCTCCCGCCTCCTCAACTGGGATTGGACCCTCAAAGATGAACACTATAGCTAATAAATGGATGATTTAGTTGTCATGTTCATGTGCAGTCTGATAAAAAACAGATGTTAGATCTGCTAAGTAGTGACATAACTGATGTCAGTCATTACGTATTGTTATTAAATTAAAACTGAAAGGCATAGTAAACCAGATTTACTGCCTTACTGTAATGTTTCTGTTCTTACACCTTCTGTAGCATACAATGGGAAACTGTACTACAGAAATCAAAACACATTGGAAAGAGCAAACAGGAAGAAACTAAATTCAGTCACATTAACAACACCAAATGATTTCTGAAGACTCAGTCTGATAACAACTAGATAAGCAGACAAGATGGAATACTTACTTTGAATTGAATACTTTTTGCATTGATTGCATGAATATCTTTAAGTGCTAGAGAAAACTACGCTTGACCTTTTGGCAGTCACCTTTCATCTGCATGTACTTTCTGGTATTATTTCTGGTATTATAGGAAAATTCTGGTATTATGCATCCTGGCTTTTATTCCATAGTTGTGTTCAGTTTGACAATAATTCTGCAGTCACCACCTCTGTTGCAAAATCTGATTTTTGGCAAAACAAGGTATAGCCAGGCAAGCAGCACGAGCCTCATAAAGCTTTCCAAATTTACGTAAATTTAACATGGATCATTTCAAACACTTGTCTTTGAGTCCAAATTAAAGTAAGCAGAGAGGTTAGGCCCCTGAATTAGCTATTGTAGTAAACTGCAAACGGGTCTACTTCAAGGCCAACCAGCTGCCTGTTCATCTACACACGCTGCTTTGTTTATACGTGTCATGATGTGGGTTGTTGTCGAGTTAACATGTGTAGATGGAGGGAAAATACGAAGAAACAAGAGAAGGATTGTTTACTTAATTGTCCTCTAAGGAGACTTTGCACATAGATGGACTTCGACTTTTTATTTCAAACAGAGTACACAGACGAGGAGCTTAGTCAAATAAAAGAGCAAAGACAAAGGATGGAGACAGAATGGCAGCAGAGGGCCATCCCTCGAGACACCGCACCTCAGCAAACTGGTCTTCCTGCCGTCACTGGACTCCACAGTTGACTGAGAAGAAAAACCTTCCTGTATAGGGGGGACTTGTTGACAGATGTGAAAATCTAGACTTGTCCACAGATGAAAGGGATTCTGTCTGTGTTACAGCAGAATTTACTCAAAATCATCCAGATAGGACGCTTTCATAATATCTGTTTACCTAATTTGAAGTAGAATCATTGAATATATGAAAGGATAAGTGATACATGTTTGTTACTACTGCAGTTGAATAGACAGACCTGGCTAACCAAACAGCAAGCTTGGCTAGCCAGGTCTGTCTATTCAACTGCAGTAGTATATCACTTCACATTAAGCTTCAACAGCTAATTCAGGGCTCTACTTTCTGTGTTTAGACTCAGAAACAAGCATTTGAAGAGATTTATGTAAATATAAGTTTATTTGGAAAACCTAAGGACGCTTGTGCTGCATGTCCCATGCATGCATGCTGGGATGTTGGAGTTGTGCTTCCCAAATCTCTATGGTGAAGGTGATGAGTGCACAGATCCAGAGTCAGAATGGACAAAACTACAAGATTAAGACCTACGCTGGAGAAAACAATGGGATTTTCCTTTCATCATGTATATTAGTCTTTTTCAGCTTGCCTTTAATCAAATATGAATAACCTCAAATACCCTCACACTGCTGATATATGCTGATGATGGGATTGGATGGGATGGCGACTCTTCTGATAAATAATGTACTGTAACACCTAGACAAACAAAAAATGTGATTTATTCTTGAAAACTCTCCACAGTAACAGTCACACTACAATAAGGGACCGCAGAATGATAGAAATACCTGGTACTCTAACGCATTTAAAATTGACATAAGGTAATAGTTAGCGATAGCTACTGGGAGCTAATTGCCTAATGCTGTATACAGAATTTCTAACATTAAGATTTCTGTCTATGTTTTCAGTGGAGTATAACTTATTTTCTCCAAATTGAAAGGTGTGTTTAACCCACCACTATGTCCCAGATCTCTGTAGCTTCTCTGGGCTGGAACTGGCAGATTTTGTGTTATACCGTGTGTCTACAGTCCCCGTCTTGTCTTTTACCTGGATCAAGTCTCGGGCAAGCATCTCCGTCTCCCCAGCAGGAATGCTGTCATCCAAGACCTCCCATCGTTCCCCCAGGCGAAACTCCATGATATAATGCTGGATAGGTGCTGTGTGATTGGCAGGTGGGATCCAGGTGAGCAGGACTCCCTGCTGCGTGCGATTAGCTGTGAGGCACCGTGGTGGGGTAAGCAGCACCAATGGTTCAGGGGTACTTACAGGAAATACTGAAAGAGCACATTAGGGTTGAGAAGACGTGTGAGTTACATATTTAGTGAGTAGCCCACCAGCATGATGAAAGTGAATCAGCGCTCCTTTCCACTTTGACACTGACATGGACAAGTATCTTCAATGAGACTGTGACTAGATGTGATTAAGCTTTTATACCAAATGCATCTCTAACATGCATAAAAATCCCACTTCCTGTCACTATATCTCTAAATACTTTACCTTTAAGACCATTTTATAAACATTTCATCTTGCTAGCTCGTATCCCAGTTTCGACTATCCTGACAGTCAAATTCCGGCTATCTAATCTGGTCATCTTCCTGGTTGGATATGTACACTAAACTTTATTCCCACTTTTATAATTGCCTATATACGTAACGCACTCTGCATTCTCTGACCAAATATTAGCAACTATTCCTTTTTTTTTTTTTCAAATAAGATTAAGCCTGAAAAGATGTGTCGGGAAATCTGATTTGCAAATGAAAGGTGGAAGACTGTGTTAAAAGGCTTTTTAAAGGAGAAAAAGAAAACAAAGAGTGAATGGTTTGTCTCCTTCGTTTCTGCTCCTTGGCTAACACTGAAGGTGATGCAGCGTCAACAGTTATCCCAATTTTCAGCATGTCACTTATCTTTAAGTAATAGTCTGTGACAACTTCATTTACACTTAATAAAGGTCCCTTTCTTCTCTGCTGTAAGGAATGATATAATGCATAATGATTTAACCAAAGCCAAGTAAAAGCTTTTACAAGATAGCTCTTACATTGCTTATCTGTGATACTTTATAATAGGCTGAACAATAAACTGTTGTGTCTTGACAAACTCTAGCAAGTGAACTACTGAGCTAGCGACTGTTGATTTCATGCCCTATAATGAAAGTGGTAAACGTTTGAAAAAGAGTTGGGAGCAGTGTGTTTTTGTAATACATAAAATAGAGTTTGTTGTACATAAATGACCTAGAGGATGGCCTCACATTTTTTTCAGCAGTTAAATGTCCAACAACCATAGCTGGCCAATAATGAAGCTATAATCAATAAATATAATGCCACTTTTGAATCTCATGATTATGTCATAACATTATTGAGTAATGTCATGTATACTGCTAATGTAATATCTAAATAAACGGGAGCTAAACTTGTCAATTCGTCTTTATAGAACAGTGGTCAAGTTTACATAGAATGTGTCTTTTCTCACTGCCTGGATTTAACAAAAGGAGTCATATTTTATCTGATTTTATCACTGCAGAGTCAAGGTTTGTGATCATGTTTGGTACAGCCATGTCTTGTTTGAAGTAGAAGATAGATACAGGTCTGTCACTTTAAATAGAGAACAATTTCAAACACAATATTGGTCAGAAAAAAACTACTTCAGCCTGACAATTTAAGAATGTTTAGTAATCCATTCAGTCATTAATCACTGACTCTGTTACATAGTGACTAGTAGGAGGGTTAACAATGTGTTAGAACGTTCACTGAACCAGAATCATTCACGGCCTCCTCTCTGAATACGCCTCAGCTATGGAGTATGTTTTGCATTTCTGTTTCTGCTTTGATATTTTCTGACTAAACACCTGTAGACATGAAGGTAATATGAAAATGAAAAATTATGAAACATCTGCATGATCCTCTACAGCCGAGGTGCAGCTGAATTCTTTAGTCTGTGAAACATCACACCACCAGCAGTCACACAGAGGGTGTTGTATGGATTATTTCAGAACTGAGGGCATGAACTGTGAACTTGTTAGACTTTCTAAATGTACTGCTCTGCCACGGTAGCACTAATCCCATCTGGAACGTCAAGATCAACAAAAGAAGAGGAAATTTTTAATGAACTGGTCTATTATTTAAATTATTGATATGAAAAATGCTATAATTCAAATTAGAATTAAGAGAACTTGACACGGTTCACTATCTTTCTAAAACTGAACATGGTGATTCAAGAAATTTAATTTAACACAAAAAACACTGATATGAAAAAGATGCTGGCAGAAGCAAAAATGATTCTTATGTGGTTTTTTTGTTCCAAGTAACAGCCTTTCTGGTCATCCTAGTTGTGGGCCTGCCAAAGCCATTTTATTAATGGATCCCTTTCTCCTGGTAGAGCAGTACTGAGTATACTTACCTAGTGTGTTCACAGTGACAACCTCGCTGAAGGGGCCTGTGCCAAGCTTGTTTTGGGCCAAGACGCTGAACTGGTATATTGTCTCTGGCTCCAAACCAGGCACCAGCATCCAGTCGTGGCCTCCAGGCACAGGTATGGAAAGCCAGTCATGTGGACCTAAATGCTCCCTCTTCAGCCTGTACAGGGGTCAGGATGAGAAGTGAGCAGACAGAGAGGAAAGATTTAGATAAATACATTAAGATGCAGAAAGGAAGATAACAGGAGTGCCTTGCTTTCTTTGTTTTAGATTCAGGTAAAAGCTGACTTCATGTTGATGATATAAAAAAAGTTTAAGTCTGTACAAAGGTAGAATCTAGATTTCAGTCTCAGTATCATTTTCCTCACACAGTTTAGCACACTCTGCAACAGCTGCCGTTCCATCACTGATCTGACATTACATCGCGATGAAATTAATATTTCTTTCATGTATTTTGACTGCTCACTACACGACTCTCACTTGATGGTAATAAGCCCATGCTGCGCACAGCTTCGCAATGTGCTTTTTGCCCATGCCATACATTCAGCATCAACTGCACCTGACCACCAAATAAAGCAGAAAACACATGCAACAGCTGCAACAATCCTACTGTAAATGCAAAGAGTAGTACTGAAATTTAGTTGTTTCTTTATGCTCAGATATTATTTATGATGCAGCAATTTGAGATAACCTCATCATTTAATTTTAAAGTAATGTGAACGGGGATATTAGAAGCATTTGGATACCTCATGCCACGGAATTAAAGAGGTGGTGGCCTCCAATGAAATTAGCTATACAAATACAATTTACGTATGTTTGACAGTTGAATGGCTCTGCATTAAGACAATTTAGCCCGTGTGTACAGTTTAAAAGTCCTGTAAAATATTTGGCAGGCATAGTATTTTTTAGTCTTTTATATAATAATATCCAACAGGGTCAGTCTGTTTCTGTGGTGGTAGGAAGGTTTAGACAGCATTTGGCCAGCAAGAACAAAATACCGAAGCTGAAATGCACTTTTAGATAACAGCAGGACTGTAGAGGGACGGCCCACCTGAGGAATGTCACTGAGATAGATGCAAACCCAAAGCTGCTCTGCTCGCATCACTCGCAGACATTTGCCATCAGTATGAATATCGTTAATTAAAGCTTGCTCTCTGCTTTTTTTTATATTTGTTCTGCTCTGTGGTTCCCTCACTGGTTCAATAAAGCGTGATGGTTACAATAAGCAGAGTCGGGCTTATTGTGCTTTACCTTGATCCTGTGGATTAGTTCAGGACATACTAGTATATACTGTACCTTTACATTAAATTATGACAGAAGTCTTCACCTCCCACCTGCAGTACTGTTAGAGTTATACAGCGTTAAGACCATGTTTCTGGTAAATCCTGTCGCCATCTGTGCTACAAAACAATACACACAAGTAAGACTTCCCTTGAAATCGGAGATGGCAACACACAAAATAAAATGTAACACAGAGCTCAGCAGGTTAGTTTCTTGTTGACTGTCTCATTTGTTTATAATGACTATACTAACAGCTTATACAAAACTGACGTGCAATGACTGTAAATTTGCTTGAAAATTATTGTTCAAAACTGTGTGTGGAGTGATACAACCTACTACACTACTTTAACAGTGTTTACTTTGTATATGAACAGCAGGGCAAAATGTTATAGCTCCTTTTCTTTTTTATTTATTTATTTATTTATTAACATTTTTTATTGTGTACGTTATCATGAGCATGTGTACTGCTTGTCAGGGATCCTAAGGAAGAGACTAGAAGGCTGAACTGGGATTAAACTCAACTGTAGTCTACACTGTATTCCTCTAGCAGGAACCAGTTGAGCCGCCATTACAATGACAAGCCTGCTAAAAATGCTCTATTTGATTGAATACTGGTGAAATACACAGATAGAGATGGGGAAGATGCTCTTTCTGAAAAAAGAAAGAATGCATCCAACCCTTGAATTCAAGAACGGTCAGAAAAACACATTAGTGGAAGCAGTTACCACTATCAAAATGACATGTACCTAACATTGTCTGCTTCATGCCTGATTATGAGCTTATTTTCTGCATCTTCAACTGAGTCAAAACTCTTGTAGAGGAGTTTGTTAGTGTAAAATCAAAGAAAACATCCCCACAGAAAATGCATACAAGTTGGCAGCAATATAAAGGGCCACAAACCTTTAATGAGCACTTGGCTACATACCGTCACAGCATCTTTCAAACTTGTTTAACTGTTTGAATTATGGGTGTGATAGTAGGAATGTTTTCACTGCCCTGTTCTTGATCTTGTGTCATAAGAAACTCTGCTTAAATCCACCAAACTTTTCTATTTTTTTGACATCTAGTTGCTTCACACACACAGCCAAAATGCATTTGGGTTATGTTGGCGAGTGAAAAATCACCTCCGTGTGATTAAAATTATACTGTGCTGGTCACGGATAAACCTCAAGTAATCAAATAAATGAAACATTTCAACCCAGGCCTTTTCCCCAGTCAAGCATCAGCAAAGCAGAAGCAGCAGCAGCAGCAGCAGGACAGAGAACTTTGGGTCATGTTCAGTTTAGTTGCAACTGTTGCTCCAGGAATTCCAAGATTAGAGATGAACAATCACTCACGCTGGATCGCCATGTATTTCCATCTCTACATTTTCACAACTGTTCTGAACACAACCCTGGAAAAGACATTTTCAGAAATAACAGAGAAAGTACTGGAAGAAGAAAAAGCAGGAAGCAAAGCATGCTGAGATGACTCACACATGGCCATACCAGACTGAGAATGTCTGTTGGAAACCTCCGTCATAGCCTGCCTCCCAGGACAGATTGGCCCAGGTGGAGGACGCCACCACATGGACACTGGTGGGGGCGTGGGGGCTTGTGCCTGCAGGGAGGGAAAGCAGTGAGAAAGGTGTTGTTAAAAGGCCACATTAGTCACTGAGTGGCCCTGCTGTGATACATTACATTCATTTTATTTGTTAAAGAAATTTACTGAGCTGGACCCAGTAACGTGTTTTACAGCAACCCAATGCAACGTTTAACTAAAAATAAGGAGGATATATATTTGCATGATGTAATCGTAAAAAATGTAGTCCAAAGTTTTTTTTTTAGTTTTTTTTTTTAGGATTTACCTGCCATGTTAATAATGTAAGTAAAAGGGCTAAGAATATTTTTTACCAGCAAAAATTGGATATGGATTTTTATAGAAAAAAAACCCTACTCATTTCCAGTTCCATTGTTTAGGAACTGTACTTGAGCCACTGCAACAGGAAACCAATTAGAAGCCAGTACAATACAATCATTCAATTGCTCTAATTTGAGTGGTTCACATCCAGAGAGGAAGTGCAGTGGTCAGCATGGACAAAGATTGAAAACAGGGCAGACAAGGCCAATGACTGCATTTACCGGAGGCATTCCAATATTTAAGCAATTAAAAATTTCATAACTCATTCATGCTAAATTGTTTTCCTTTAGGACAGCTTGTAGTGTGTAGTTATTGTGTTTGCTTTGCAGGATGCAAGAGTAATAAAGATGGTAGTAGAGTTATCTACCAACACTGCTAACCCTGTCCTTTATCTGTTCCAAAAAGATTTCCTTTGGGAAAAGCTACTTTCGGTCCGAAAGTATCCACCACAAAGCAGTTTCATGCTTCATGTAATTTCATAGATTTATTCTCTTTTGGGAAAGAGAATAAATCATGAAATCACCGCAGTTCCAGCAGAGTGTCTAATACATGTTCAGGTCACAAGTGGTGTCGCATCCAAAGCGACATATTTTTATCAAAATCACTCATAGCTCTCTTTCTGGAGAGCCTCTCCAAACCGGGGGGCGATTCACAAACAAGCGAGAGGCTTAAGAAGGAAGAGTTGGACCGGGGCACTGTTCCATTATTTTCTCTGTAACCCCACCTACTGATTCAGAGTGTCCTTGAATGAGTTCTTAGTTGAAGTAGTGGGGTCAAGGAGTTGTAGTGGGACAGGGTGAGTGTCTTACAGACTCTCCACTGTCTCCATAATTCGCTTCAGAAGAGGTTCACCATGAGACAAGAGTCCTACTCAAAGGCAACTCATTTGTTTCCTGCTGGCTCTGATTCCAAACCAGCATCTGACCTTCCTCTTCTTCCTGTGCCCTGATCGCCAAGTGTGTCTTGTGTTTCACAGATGACCTACCTTTGCATTTACAAGCTCCCTCAGAACCACCCCTGCTGGTTCTGTCATATAATCATCATGCAGTGTGCATCATTCACACACACCACACCATATTTTACACATTATGAACTATTGTTTGCCTTGTGTTCATGACTCAGCACTGGGCAAAGTCTGTATGTAGTCACAGTCAACTTGGATATTCAATATCCTTTACAAGTCTAAGGTCATTACTTTGTGGCTCTTCTTTGTGTTGAAAGTATATGTGCATAGTTACATGTATAATATTATTATCAATCCTCTTATCCCACCATACAGCAGGTATCAGCATCTACTGTCCTACAATCTGTCAGATTCGTCTGTAATTGACTGTTCACTCACTGAATAGTTATTGTCCAATCACAGCTTAGCAATTGTAACTAGGCAAAACAGACTCGTCAGCCTCTGAATTTCTCCACATGTTGAAGTGGTGGACATTGGGCTGTAGTAAGAGAGATACTCCACCTACCAAGAGTTGTGGAGGGTGGCGCCTTTTTTTAGCTTTTGCAAAACGAAAAGCACAATAGCAAAAGTGTATGGAATGGATTGAATAGTGTGTTTATCTGCTATAACGTTAGCTGCAAATGTCTGGCTAGCTAGTTTAGTGCCTACACTGGTAAACGAGCATTATAACCAAGACTAAGGAGCATTTCATACTTCACAATAGCACAGCGGAGATGGTGTTACACCACAACACATTGGTTATTTCTCCTTCTAAAGACTTTTTCTTTTGCAATGTTAAAAGTGATACATATTATTTTAAAGAACAACAATAAAGCATGAATTTAATCTTGATTGTCCAAGTATGTAAGCTAAGGCTTATGTTAGAATGAAATATGAGTCTGATCTTACATTTTTCCTCACCATACTTAATTTATATAACACCGGGACTAACTAGCTCTACACTGCAATACAGGAAAGAAGATGCTGACCTGTTAGGTTGATCCTCAGTCTTTTAGCACATAATCATGTGCTACTGATTTACCCATCAAGTGCATTAAGATGCTTTTACAGGGTTCTCGTTTAAAATGAGTCAATATTAAAAAGTAACTCAGAGACGCCGTTTTTTTAAAAATTCATGAAATGAATGTTGAGGCAATTAGCTAGGTAGCTATAGCTGATGAAATCAGCCGGTAACAACTGTAATTTCAGCAGACAAATTGACTGTTGCGAGCGAGAAATGAAAAGCCTACTTTTGTTTACCTCTGTCTGAAATCAAGGACCGATTGTTTAAACTGCCCCGGTTAAAGTATGTGCTGTGCGAGAGTGGAAGGTTAGACAGCCGTGGCAACAGCAACCAGGGGGCATGTAGATTAGTCAATGGCCAATTACTGCACTTGCTAAATAAATAGAATCTCATGTAATGTAAAGCATGTATTTATGTTATTTTCTATATGTATGTGTGTGCATTCATGAACATGTTGGGTACCTATGACTTGGATGTGCGTGCTGGCAGTGATGCTCGTGGCAACGTTGGTGGCGACACACTCCCACTCCCCGTGGTCCTCCTTAGTGAGTGACTTGAACTGTAAGCTGCCTCGGGGCAGAACATTGTGCTTGCTTTTACTGGGCTTCCCTACCTGCAGTCCACCCAGGCATGAAAAAACAGAGTCAGCCAATGAAAGAGAGACAGAGAGAGGTGTGCAATATGTTGGCACATGCAATGAAAAATTCACAACTTTAAAGAAACGCAAAGGGCCACACATACAAAGAGTTTACTAGCCACTAAAAAATAACAGTCTCCAATCTCAAATTTACTACGACAGTATCGCTTTCAATCTAACTCATTTCATAAATGGGAGACACAAACAATAGCTTGTCACATAGTAGTCAATGAACAAGGTAAAACATGCCTCATAATCAAGCAAAAATCTAGTATCTTCTCTTAATGGCATATTTTATAGACATCCTTAAAATGTGATTAAATACAGAAGTTTGAGTAATTAAAATCTGAGCACCCAGTACAGGCACATGTTTCAGAAATTAATGTTTTTTAATGGAAGACACTGAATGTAACATAACGTAACAATATGAGGCACTGATTAGTAAACGACTGTATTGAGAAAATTCACTGGCCAAATTATACACAGCAGAGCAGGAGTTTAGAATGTTGCGTGTGGAGGGTGTCTTACCTTCCTCCATGTGATGTTGGGAAAGGGGTCTCCCTCCGCCTCACAGGGGATGACCAGTTCTCTCCCAGCCTCCTGCCTGTACTCCCCTCCAGGAACCACTGAGAATTTGGGAGGGTCCTACCCAGAGTGAAACAGCCACAATCGGGTTAGGGTTAGTTAAGTAAAAACTGATGAGCTGCATAATTGAACTTGCACTTTCTCCTGGATGCATCAAAGTTGTATTGCTAATTTGGGATCATTTAAATGCACAATGACTATCCACATACCTTTAGCACCAGGGGAGCGGGAGGGGACCATCCCATGGAACCCAGGACATTGTAAGGCATGCAGGTATAGGTGCCGAGAGAGTCCTCTGTCACCTCTGCCACACGGATGCTCCCATCCTCCATCTGGCTCCAACCAGGGTACTGTGGATGGAAAGGTCATTGACAGTGTGTAAGGACGTGTACTGCTTTGTTACAGGCCAATAATAACAAATTGCTATAGTCAATAACTCAGGGGAACTCACATCTGGAAATTAATAAAAAGAAGTCCAGGAGTTTTCACTCAATAAGAGAGAGATAAACACAGAAATGAAGGGATGAACCAAAGAAATGCCCCACTCGTTTCCAGTCGGAGGTGGGGTAAAGTGAGCAGAACCAATGCTGCAGCACTGCACCAGCTCACCTTATCTATCCGGAGAGGGAGGCCATCTTTCTTCCACTTTACCAGAGTTACAGGGGGGTTGGCATCTACAGGACAGCGGATGAAGCCAGGCAGACCAATGGCCACGTAGATGACAGATGGCATGTTTACTACACGGGCAGGATCTGGTGAAATACAGAGAGAAAACCAAGTGGTAAAACATGTCACTGCAGCTTGGGAAGTCTGCCGCCTGGTGATTGCAATAGCTGTGTAGAGAAGATTGGCAAATCACACTTTATGGGAAAGGAAATGATAAATGAATTTATGTGGAGCACAGCTGGTCTCAGAGCAGCATTTTTGTGTGTTTATAGAAACACAAACAAACTCCCAGCTCATCAGGTTTATTCATCGACTGAAATTAAATGAGCAGCATAGTGTAAATGATGACACATACTCTATTTGGTTATAAATCAAAGTCTTGAACAATGTAAAATTTTGAACTGATGATGGTGCTACAGGAAAGGATACAGGATCACCAACGTTATTACATAGCGTCATATTTAACAAACAGCTACGAGAGTGGCGCCGATCCTCTCTTTTCATTCTCAAACAGTGAATTTTCCAAAATGTTCCCAAACCTATTCCCATAATATATTTCCACAATTCCATAGGGAACTTGTCATAAATATGTCTGTATATCCTGTTGATAAAATGTTAATATTTTATTCAAATGTAACTACTGTCATCTTTAGTTATAGAGAGTGTGAAAATGCACATTACATCATACCTGAACCTACTCACCTCATCCAATCAGATCAGCTCTGATTTTTTTGAGTTTTATTAGTATATTTGCTCCACATTACTGGCTATCCTTTCACATTTTTCCGTCTGTATCTTAAGTCTTAAATAATTGGGATTTGATATGGTCGAGCTAGACCCTTTGGGCAAATACAGGCACCAAAGAGAAAGCCCATCTATCCATCTGATAGAGGAAAGAGGCTAAGAGGAGGAAAAGGAGGAGAAGTTAAAACTTCTCCTTCTTAAATTCTGAGCAGGGGCGAGAACAGCGTGTTGCCTAAATCAGGTCAAGGAGGAGAGCTTCAAAGCAGGCACTGAGTGATAAGGAGGAGAAATGGTGTGAGTGAGAGGAGGAGGGGTGAGTGCTATCAGTGGAGCGATGGAGGAAGGAAGAGTGAGGCTGAGCATAAGCGTGGGAAAGAGGACAGGTGAGAGAGAGAGAAATGTGACTGGATGACGTAAGGTAGAGAGGAGCTTGTGGAAGACCGTGGAGGATGAGTTGATGTGACCGTGAATGCAATAAAACAGACAAAAGGTCATTCATTTGGCGAGAATGAGTGAATGACTGAGTGACATGCAGATGTAAGATGGAAGGACTGAAACACGGAGAGAGATCGATTGACCGCACTGTTGCCAGAACAGCTACTACAACTGCTGTCCGGAGGACAGCTAACCACCGGCCTGGCAGCGCTTCTGCCGCAAAGAGCCCAGAGGAGCACTGCCACCAGCACCACAGACAAGAGTACCAGCCAAGTTTCTAAATATAGCCCTCAGACAGCGCTATCGCTCACGACACGCTGGTTCCCACTGCAAGATGCTTTAGGGAAGTTATTCACTGGCAAGCACTTCAGGGAGAAAGACAGAGAGAGGAGAGAGAGAAAAAGAGAGTGTGGGAGAGAGATTTAAGCAGGATGAGAGAAGTGACAAAAAGGGCATGAAAGAAATGGAGAAGAGCAGATGTTGAGGACTGAGAAAAAGGGATAAAAAGAGGAAAAGGGAACAAAAGGAAAAGATGAAAATAGGAGGAAAGAATAGGGCAGAAAGACAGAGAGAGCCCTCTGCAGTCTGACAGAGAAAAGTCTCTGGTCTTACGGCAATGATGTAATCCCTTCACTCTCATTTCTCCCTCCCTCTCACTTCTGGTGTTGCCTGCCTCACACACACACACGCACGCACACACACACACACACACACACAATCTAATGTACAGCCATCGAAGAGGCAGGAGAGCGAGGGAATGCAAAACGTCTGTTGCCTTGACTACTGCCAGTTGCCGGCGACCGGTTGACGAGGCTCGATTCTCAAAGCTGGTCCTGCTTCTGCCTATCTGCTCCAAACAACAACCAGATGCCTTTCTGAACTAACAAATTCAACAAGCCTCATGTTTCTACAGCCGGGAGTGACTGATGGAGTGAACAAGTGTTTAATGAGAGGAAAGAGTAAGGAGGGAGCAACCCATGATGAAGACAGAGGGAGAGACAGAGATGTGTTGGTGTGCATATGAATATATACACATGAATGAGTATATATGGGAAATGAAGATAGGGAGAGGGAGAGTCCGAAAGCAAACGTGAAAAAAAGAGAAGTGAGAAAGCAAATATGTTTGGGTGGGTTTAGGTGTTTGGCTGAGAGGCAGAACAGAGTTAGCCTGGAGACTGGTAGAGAGACTGAATCAGTTCCGCAAAGCAGAGGATGCACCAAGCACATTTTCATCCCAAATAAGACTGGACATGCAGTGCCACAGCAGTGTCAGATTTAACAGGAAACCATGCTGCTGCTGACCAAATGCACAGAAACTCCCATTTATGGTTAAGCCTTTGGTTAGAACTGGGGTCCCTTCTTAACAATGTGTAGAGATAAAGACTGGTCACTACTACTGGTTACTACTCCAACAAAGCTGGAGCAATTTGTCAAGATAGTCATGTTTGATCTCCTTTCATTGCAAGAGCTTATACACCAATACAACCTGATAAGAAGCCTTAAATGCTACAGGATGTCCTACTTTCTTGAATAGAAGCATCTTGATTATGCAGCCGAGCTATTATTGGACCTGTCTATGCTTATTTTGAAGTCTAACAACTTTGTGTTTGTAGGAACAAGCATGGCAGCCAAGCTGCACCAAATCTTCTTGATGTTTTTACAGGGCAGTTGGAACTGCATATTGAAAATCATGTCAGCACCCTTTTTTTAAACATGACTGTGAGCAGGTAGATTATATTGTTATTTGTTTTAAAGCCCCTGAAAACTTTAAATGTTCAGTGTTTCTCTACATCAGTCAATATTCATGACTAAATAAGCAACAATCAAAGTTAAAGTTGAAAAAACCCATCCATGTGTATGACTTATTAAGAGTAGAACTGTCATCACAATTTAATTGAAATGTTGCTCAATTCTGATTGATACGTGGGAATGCCTGACATCCCTTTTCCCTCCCAATTCAAGAAGTGAGACTAGCAGAAAAGTTTTTGTTCATTTTAGACCACACTGTTCACAGTGAGAATCTCATTGAGAAAATAGGTTAACAGGGCCCTAAAAGAATGTGGGATGAGCTATTTCAAAAAGTAGAAATAACACACAATAACCTACGACTTTCTTGACTGGAACATAGCACAACTGAAATATAATTTCTTGACCTGTTGATTAAAATGTAACCCCACAGGGTTCTTGACACAGCTGCAGTGTTTTTTATAATCCACACACACAGGAAAGATTAATTTACAGTAAGTCCACATGCTCTGCCCAGTTTCTTTCCTGTTGAACCCCAAGCATGATTAGATTAAGGTATAAATGATAGCAGAGGTCAGGTGGCCTTGGCTTTGACAAATAAAAGGGCATAAAGAGGAACACTTACAATGTACCGGAACAGCATTTAAAGTTTAGCACTCACATTGCACTGTTAGGTAGGCAGAGGCAGTCGGTGGTCGGCCCAGGCTGTTGCTAGGAGCACAAGTGTATTTCCCAGCATCCTCTGGCTTGACTTGGGCGATGATGAGGGAACCGTCGATGAGAATACTGACTCTGCGCTTTAGGTCACTGTGATAATGAAGACAAGAGCAACGTCAATATTAGGATCGGTACACCAGGTGTGTTTGATCTGACATCATGTCACTGGGAAGAAATCAGTGTGTAGAAAAGAAGACTGAAATTAAGCGACCGTCTAGCTGTGTTTCAAAATAAGATTCAAACAGTGTGTGAAACATTTTGCAGCAGCTATCTTTCAGGCTGAAGCTTCAGTTTTGAGTAACAAGTCTTTCTTAAGATGAACCTTTTTCTTTGAAAATATTTCAACACATTCTTTCAGTCATCTACTAGCGAATATTTACGATAAGTGTACATGTATGCTTTCACTGCTGTATGATGCAACACCGTAGCCAGTGCCACATTTTCTTGCTCTTTTTCGCTCACATCCCAGTGGATATGTAGCTCTGAATTTTATATAAGTTAGTGATGTTAGGCACAAAGCTTGATTCATGATTCAGAGCAGAACAGTTGGTTGCAGAGTCTGCAGGCTTGAAAGGTCGCTGAAAATCACAAGAGAATATATTCCCCTGCTTATTAGTTACTGCCATATAGCACAAAATCATAGAATATGGCAGTGTGTGCTTGACAGATTTATCGATACCAATACCAATGATAAGATTGCCTGGTGCAGAGATTTCAGCCTGTTAAAAACTCTGTAACCCATCCAGCTTGTAGACTCTGTGCTAGCATAGTAGAAATGGGATCACAGAGATCCTGGTTTATGTTT
The DNA here is from genome assembly GCF_016859285.1 of Xiphias gladius. Classification (NCBI taxonomy): domain Eukaryota; kingdom Metazoa; phylum Chordata; class Actinopteri; order Istiophoriformes; family Xiphiidae; genus Xiphias; species Xiphias gladius. Next base: position 25,160,144 of record NC_053416.1, on the reverse strand, counting down.
GACTTAGCGTTACGCACAGTGACTGCAGATTTTTCAGCAGCACATTCATCCTACAAAAATCCTATTTTTCCCATCTCAAAGCTGTGCCACTGTTATGAGATGTGGGGTGTGAAGGCCTCTGGAGAACTAAACAAAAGTCACCGTCATGTTTCTGGAACTAGCTTCAAGGGCAACATTTAAATATCCATTTAAATATGGTTATAAACTGTCACTTTACTTTTTGACTGCCATTTTTACTGATTCTGACTAATGATATCAAATACACTTATTTAAGCACTGTACTTAAGCACATTTTTGAGGTACTTTTACTTTACTTGAGTATTCCCATTTGTTGCTACAATGCCTTATACTTTCACTCCTCTACATTTCAAAGACAAAAATTGGATTTATACTCCACTACAATAATTTGACAGCTGGAGTTACTGGGCAGGCTACTTTGTAGATTGTGGTTTTTCAGAAAAACATATGATGAACTTATTAAATATAATACTATACATTGTTAAAGATTAAACCAGTAGTTCTTTGTAGCCAAAGCATTTTCATTTTTCTGCAACTACCTCCAGAGCCACAGAAGACATTATACAACTCTTTTCACAGGCTGAATAGTACTGCTTGTAGTAAAATAAAATAGCATTTGGATGTATGTGTGCAAACAGTGGATAGCCCCTTTAAAATCTAACATAACAGATTTAAACAAAAGGGCACACTGTGCACACTGATATTCAACACTGTAAATCTCCCGTTTTGCAGAGCACGTATGTAGTCTAGCTCTCTCTATAGTTTCAGGGGAGATTTAACTGCTCAACAATACACAACGGCATTTCTATCCTTTGCATACTTCAGACATTTGTTTTTATTGGAGAGAGGGAGCTGGAATGAGTTTTAAAGCCAGCCCTGAGATTTGGGTTCTGCTGACTGGTGACTGGCAACAAATACTTTGCATTCCTTCACTTCGCTTCCTCTACTGCCCATTCCAGATCAGACTGTGTGCTATGAAAAATGACATCATCCATGATGAGGATAATACATTTGGTGACCACTGTATCTGTGTCACTTTCAAAGGAGACTTTTTGCAAAGCAGTATTTCTGCTGAATGAACATACTGCAGAATATGAGGGCCTCAAGAGCTGGAGAATCTAAGCAGAGCGCATTTGCAAGATTGATCATGATCGCTGCTTCTCAACCAAACTAACAAGAAGATTGTGAAAAAAGATTTTGTAAAGAATCGTCCATTAAAATGACAAAAACCATACATTTCAGAGCTGTTAATGCCACTCTGAATGAAACATAAGGAGAAAAAAGATTTACGGGATTTTTTTGGCAGAGGCAATCTTCTATCAAATTACACCATTTAGTCCTCAGACACTACAATCATTCACAAAATGAAAACTGCCACTGTTCACCAAGTTAAATCAAAGACTTTTTAGGACCTTTTTAAGAATGAATGAGATTCAACAGCTTTTTCATGGTCAAACGGATCAAACAATGTTGGAAAACAAGTAGGGACAATAAGGCCTACAATTAAGAACATGAATTTACTGACATTTATGTCATTTTTTCTGTACTTTCTAGCAGTATGTACTTCCCTATTCTGAGCAGATCTGATCTTCCTAACTTTTGCAGCTAGCAGTAGCGACAGTGTTTGCTGCAGGTCTTATGGTGCTGAATGAAACCTCACAATCGATTACACAGCCTAATGCAGAATAATTCACTGTCACAAAAACCCTGCCTATAGTTTATAGGTATAATGCCTCCAGAAAAATAAATTTAAGATTTTTTAATAACCTGTGAGGCCTACTTGAGGAGACTAATTTGAATGCTTTTTCAGACTTTTCAAGACCTGCAGGAGCAACTGGGTCTGCATCACCAACCCCGTCTGGAAACACTGAGACAAAAAGGTTTAGCTTGGAAACCTTTATTTGTATAACCCATTCTCTTAAAAATAGCAGTGACTGATATACAAACTGATGAGCATTAAGAATGAATTGCTCAGCTGCCTTCCAGAGAACATGAGCTCTACAGTTTCAGTGGGCAACTTGGTCAGGAAACTTGAATGCGTTTATTTAATCCTTAGCTTTACTTACGGTGCCACTCTCTACTGATCTTTTCCATCTAGCTTTATTAAATCTCTTCCATTGCTTTTCGGCTATCCTGCTTTTATGTTTTCTTTTTCCTGTGGTTGACGTATAACTGTTTTTTCTCCTGATCTTGGCAAATGTATTCGCATATATATCTGCCGCCCATCATGTTAAAGTAAGAACTTCTGTGATTTTCGATAACCTGAGCGGGTGTGTTGAGAGCTCCAACTCACCATACTCTGTGACATATTAGATTCTGTGACCTGTAGCAGTTCAACAAGTTCTCCTTCGGCGAACGTTAAGTAGATTGTGCATGCAGCAAAATCTGCCATTTATTTACAGTAGTTGTTGACGGATAAAGGAGAATTAATATTATTTCTTTTTACTTCTGCAATTTTATCGTAGCCCCTCAGAGAAGAGCAAAAGGTTAATGAATGTGACTAAATATGTGGTGAAAGCCCGACACCCTTTCAGCACATCAGAATCTCTGTGGTTTAGGTACAATACTCAGTGAATAAAAACAGTACTTATTTTTTTTACTAAGACATGTTTTCATTCTCCATCAAACAAACTACCTAAAAAGATTCAATAAGAATTTTAAAAGGATTCACATTTGATAAGCACGTTTAGAACCAGATTTAGAGTTGATATAATGCTATCGAACCCCATCCCTAGTGTTGATGATATAGCAGGCCTGAGAGGTGACTAAGTTGCCTCCAGATGTTTTTCTGCCTGTCTATTCAGACTTAGGGATGAAACTTTCCAATATCTGAATGTCTGCTCTCAGTAAATATATCCTTTTTTTCATTAAAAAAAAAATCCATGTGATCTTTTTAGGTACAACACCAGTACTATGTCCTAAATAACTTTGAGGACAAGCAGGGAAATGTGTTTTCCTGTTTAGCCTTATTCCCAGGTTACCTCTTTGTATAGCAAAAATGAAACTAATAAAAGCTGTGAAACAAACTAACACATCAGGAAACAAGTCCAACGGGAAATAAATTCCGTACTCAAATGTTCATTTTAAGGGTGTTATTTTAAACTTTTAAACTATATATCAGTTCTAGAAAATAAAATATCAATTTTACCTTCATGTCCTTATTTTACCTTTTTCAAACCATAGACTTCCCATTTCTGAATGGACCTTATACTGTGAAGACTATTTGTTATTTTCAACTAATATAATTATATGATAATTTGGCTGGCTTGAAATGGCAATACCTGTAAAAAGGAGAAAAGCTACACTTTTTTAAGCATATGCAGTATAGCTGGGGTCATCTCTGTGCTACTCTATCTTCCTCAGGAATAGTGTACTGAAGCAGACATTGATTAAATGTGATGTATTGTGAATGTGCACCATAAACCTCGGTCAACTTCAAGTTCTGGTGGCTGTAGGACACTTTATGGTTAAGCAGAATGGACAAGTGCATTGTCTCTGTCTGAACAGCTTCCAAGCATCAACAGCGGAAATATCATGACTTGTGGCAACAGAGGCAGACGTGCCTACTGACTAACGTTTCTGGAGATCCGTCGTACAAGAGGAGCGATATGCTTTCCATTATTACGATATTTACTTGAAATCCCATGGATCTTCAACCATGGAGATGTCTGCCTGTGAAAACTCATCATACTGAACAGGCTCAGCATCATCAAGCTCTGTCTACTGTCTACTTAACAGAATTTTCTAAAAAGATATAAACACGTGCTTGCGAATGCATGTACAGACACAAACACAGGCTGCATACATATGTATATACATTACACAGTCTAATGTTAAGCCCGTTTCCGGCAGGAAATACTTAATATCAAGCAGTGAAAAGCATGTTTTTTTTTTTCTCACTCAGATATAGATGACTTTAACAGCTCGACTCTGACACGGCAGGACTGTTACAGAAAGAGCTACATGCTTGGGTGATATCTGGAACCTGGGGCACCAGATCAAGCAGTACCACTGGTGGAAACCAATAATGACATGCAGGAAGAAGGCCGTTTTCAGTTTTTCTGAGGGAGTGGTGGTTTGATTATTACTGTATTACTGTACAACGTTTTTTTTTTAACCTCTTTTAATCCGCACTGTGAAGGTAAAACTGACTGTTATAGACTGATCTGATTTGGAAAGAATCTCCCTAACAACCTAAAATATGTTCATTTATAGTGTTTCAAAGTTTTATTGTCTTAAAGCTATGGTGACATTTATCACAGTGATCTTTATTAGGCAAACAAGATGTGGATTTAATCTCACTCTGTCCTCATCTAACCTTGTGATGCTGCAGCTTTTTGTGATAGTATTCAGTTCAGAATTGTGTCATGTGTAATGTTTTACAGAAATATTACAAGTTGAACCTGTTAGATTGCTGTTGAGACTTTTACGTTAAAGTGACTTGGCATCTAATCAGACATTACACCAACATATTAAACTGCCAGAACATTTTCTGAAGGGGGGGAATGTCTGAAAGGGCCTTTACTGTATAGTGTCTTGGGTGGCCTCTCATAACTGCTGGAAAGCTTAACATTCAATGTAGACTTCACAGGACCATAATCAAGGAACATGACCTAGGACAAACATGCTAACTTTGATTTAAACAATTACATGATTATCCAGCAAACACAAGTTTGCTGAGTTTCACCTCTCAGGCTAAATACAGTTTGCCCTACCTTGTTAGTAGGATTGGTTAGGGCTGAAAGAGAAAGAGAGAAAGTTTGAGCTATACTTCTATTTACAGTTAATATTTTTGTTAGGTACCTTGATAGAGTCTTTTGATGTGTTTACAATGCAGATACTAAAATTTTGAAGTGGTTAAGCCATTTTGATAGATGCTTTTTTTTGGTTACATAAAAGTTATGTAATTTCTGTCTAGTGCGTACCCACCACAAAACAGCAAGACAACACAGGACTCTTGACAGTGGCTTGTGAACGGTAGGAACAGACAGGGGACGTGATATGGCAGACAATAATGAACCCGATCATAACTTTACTTCTTGAAGAAGACGTTTTCCTCCTTCCAGTACCAAGTGTAGGTCAGGTTGCGAGGGTAGGCCTCCGCCTGGCAGGTGAAAAAGGCATCCTGCGAGATGTTCACTGTAATGTTCTCCGGTGGTGATACAATGAACGGAGGGCCTGGTGGAGAAAAACACAGAAATGGGATTAAATGCATGATGCCAAATGTATTTTTTGTCAAAGAGGGATTTAGAAAAATTCAAATCAAATATAATATTTCACTTCATGGGAAATCCATTTTTGCTAAGATGGAACCTGAAATTTTAAAAAATAAAACATTTATGAATAGGGCTGTCACTTTTTATTTGAAACTTCTATTTAAACATGGATAAAAAAGTATATTTATATGGATGTCATAGTGCTCGACTGGCAAGAGTTTCAATATAAACAGTGACTAAAGAGACATCTGCATTTAGATCAATGGGAAAGACGTAAGAATATAGGGTCGGAAACTGTTCGACAGCGCACATTTGATGACATTAGTCATGCATTAGTGCGATATGTAAGGAAAGACAGATGAGCAACTCTTCGTCAGGTGACTGAGAAAGTCAAAGTAGGACATGATCAGACTCTGGCAGCAACAGTCTGTCAACAGTTCCACAGAGAGGGATATTATAGCAGGGTTGCAGGGCGTAAACCCTCATTACAAAGATGACTGCACATTTGAGAGTTCAATGGTGTGAAAACCATAGACACTGGTCTACAGAGATGTGGAAAAAAGAGATATGGTCAGATGTCATCCTTCAACCTATTCTCAACAACTGGACAAGTGCATGTTTGGTGTACACCAAGAGAACGGTACAGGCCTGAATACTTGACCCCTACAGTGAGGGGATCCTGTGGTTCTGTTACGCTGTGGGGGGCATTTTGCTGGCATGCTTTGTGTCCACTTGTCCCCTTAGAGGGAAGGGTCACTGCAAATCAATAAAAAACTGTTCTGAGTGATAGCATTTATCCTATGATGAAACATTTCTATCCTGATGGGAGTTGTCTCCTCCAGGGTGACAATGCCTCAGCTCTATGGTACAAGGGGTCGCTGAATGGTTTGATGAGTATGAGAATGATGTGAATCATATGCTGTGGCCTTAACAGTCGCCAGATCTCAACCCAACTGAATACCTATGGGAGATTTTGGATCGACGTGTTAGACAGCGCTCTCCACCACCATCATCAAAACATCAAATGCTAAAATGCTCTCTACAAATATCTGATAATTTTGTAAAAAGCTAAATTTACTTGAGTGCTGAGACAAAAAGCAGATGGGATGGTAAGGATTATATGCCTAAACTGCATGAGCTAGTGTGGCTAACAGGCTAAAAACAGTATTCCACAAATTGACAATGGAAAACCCCCTGATTTTGTATGTCAGGGTTTAATCTGAGTCAACTTTGCCCAAAAGGAACTAGACAGGATCAACTGGCAACCAACAGCAGTAGATCTCGACCCATTCCTCACAGAAATTGATGGGCAGCAAAATCTCGTCTAAACACAACCACAATGGATAGGAAATGTTTTAAGTCTTTGAACAAATTATATGTTAGTCTGAATTCATTTGAAATTGATTTTCTGAGAAACGCTGACGGCAGCACTGTTCAAGTAAACTGTATATTCAGCTCAGTCTGTTTTCTTTTCCCGTTTGCAAGTTGAAAAAAATTCACTTGCAATGTGAACAGGGAAAAGAAGAAACATAATCAGTGCATGCATTCTCTAAGGGGTCACCCTTGCAAAGGCTAGGAATCGAAATACCAATACTGTATAAGTAATAGGTAATGGAGACTGAGCTTGGATTTTTTGACTGTGTTTATTGACAGCATGATTGTGGCTCAGGAGGTAGTGTGAGTTGTCCACTAATTATAGGATTGGTGGTTTGATCCCCAGATCCTCCTGTTATAAAAGCATTTCTGTCCGCCTTAGGGCAGTTTGTTTTTAAACCAGCACTATTTGAAAACACAAAACATATACAGAACAAATATTGATCCTTTCACTGTCTATAGAACGAAACTAATTTTTGAAGTTTGTTTGAAGTTATACTAACCTGAAACCTAAATGACCATATTGTTCACAAGGGGAAAATGGTTCAGTGTGACATCCCACAGATACAGTATCTCCTCTGTCAGTGGGAGACCCAATTAGTTAGTATACTGAACAAGGGTTGTGTACTATTTATGTCCATGTACACATACTGTTTAGACACAGGGCTTAACACTGGTGCAGCCACTCTAAATTCTTTTGCAGAATCGTCACAGATCTTAAAGTCATCACATACTTATTTTGCACTCAGTAAAGGATTATGGGAATTTATTGAGTGATCCTTGCTGTGCCAGATGGATAATCTTCCTTGCACGCATGGATATATTTATACCATGATCCTTGATTTTCAGTCATTTCCTACCTCTGGCCATAATCATATCTATAACAATGTGAGTTTGGTCTGGAAGCTAAACACAGCCTTTTCTACCTTAATCTGCTTTCAGCTACTTACCACACACTAGATGCTAGAATTATTTGAGAGCACCACTCAACACATAAGTGTGAGAATCTGCAGGTATACCACCCAAAATAGGACATACTACACATAAGTAGCACCTACAGTATAAAGGCTGGGCATTTGTGCATGGAAGACCTCATATAAACGTGTCTGGTCCTGCATGACAAGATAAAGACTTTCTAATGCATGGACTTAATTCTTTTAAAATGTATATCAAATTTTCTACAAAGCAGGAAAAGTGGTATAATTAAAAAGCTCCAATGAGAAGACTGCAACAAGCAAATCTCAGTGAGACTCTGCTGGAAAGGGAGCACGTATCAACAGACCTGAATGCCAAAGACATCTTTCTCTGAGCTCCGCAACTGACTGGAAAAGTACAAAGAGGTTGCTGAGGATTAAAATAGAATGAAAAGACTCAAAAGCTTGTACGCAGGACCTGGAAAGGGTCATATAAGACAAGCTGCGCCACTAGACCCTAAATGCCCATGCTGAGAAGAGAACTGGTGATGAAAAGAGTGATCAAATGAGAACATGGCTGAGGTGGCCACTAAGTTCAAGGCTGAGCAGATAGTGGTTAAACCTAGCTGATCCAGGAGCAGCAGAAGGTGCATTTAGTTGAGAGAAGCTAAGACCTAAACATGAAAGAGGGGGAAAGAACTGATGTTCAGGAACTGCTGAGCTGTATTTTTTCTGTTCATTGGGTTAAATCAAGTTAAAAAAAAAAAAAAAACTAAACTCGGTACTGTGTTCAGTCTATGACAAATTGGGCCCCATGCTAGAACTTGATGAACTTGGTGAATGAGTAGATATGCACTTATGAGAACTGATTTTTAGCATAATCAGTCCTCTTTAAATAGTCTGGTTACATGTTCTGCTCATTTGTGGGTATCTTTCATTCACAAAAATGTCAGCCAAAAGTAACAAGACTTTATGCTGCTACATGTCCATCATTAAGATAGTGGGGGTCTAGGGGATGTAAGGGTCATGGGCGATTATACAGTGTGTGATTTCAAACTGTGGGGTGCAAGGGAGGGCATTTCCCTGAACAGGGACCTAAATAAAGACCCTGAGGCAGCTGCTGGAGTGACAACACTTTCCAGCACTACTGAACTCTTTCAGGTGCCATGCCACAGTAAGCCAATAAAATTTAAATTTAAAAAAATTAAGAAGAAAAGAAAATTGTTGAAACTCTCTGTAAATTGCCAAGCCATGATGATGATACAGTATGGTGAGCATTTATTTTGCATTGCGTTTACATTTTTATTTTAGTGTTGATACCATATTTGAACTTGAGAAATTAACTCAGATTGAGGTATAATCATTCTTAAGTCCAACAAGTTCTCCCTGTGAAGGAAGGCAGACTTTCTCTTCATGACCTGAACAACTGGTCTGGACCACTCATAGAAAACTTATTTATACTTAGAATATTCAAAGTACAAGAAGACTGGTAAACACCAAGTTTTCATAAATCATTTGTATGTGCCACTTAATAACACATCTGTTCATATGAGTTGATTCTGCATGAGTCCCAATGGCCGTTTTAGTGTACATGCCAACACCAAATACCATCTAACGATTTTGAAAAGTAAAACTTCATTCTGCAGAGCTCTAGCAGCACAGAGGTTAAGGCTCCGACCATAAACCACAACATCCCCAGTTCAAGATCTGCTGGGGACCTTTGTGGAACGTCATTCCCTGTCTCTCTCTCCCTTCATTTTCTGTTATCTGTCTGCTGTTGATTTTATAATAAAGGCATGACATGAATCTTTAAAAAAAAAAAAGTTAGGTATCCTTCATCAAACATAATTACAATATTTTTTTGTTTCAAGAAAAAAAAATCATTGGCAGATTTATTCTGATTTTCGGTCATAGCATTACATATCACTGTCAGGAATTTCAGGCCAACAATTAATTCACCTCTGTAGTAGTTAAAAATTCCAGCAATATGAGTTATCTCTTGATGAAAGTTTGGTCTGAGTACTTTGAATCAGTGATTGAACTTGATATTCAATCAAGTACAAATTTGTGGTACTTCTACTTTAATTGAGTATTTCCATTTTATGATACTTCATACTTCTACTCCACTACATTTCGGAGAGAAACAGTACCTTTACTCCACTACAGCTACCTGACAACTGTAGTCACTAGCTAGTTTACAAATTAAGATATTTGCAAACAAAACATATGCTTAGCTTGTAAAAATGCCCAATATTTCATGGTTCCAGCTTCTGAAATGTGAGGATTTGTCACATCAAACTTACTTACGCTGCTTACGCTTTTGCATCCTATTTTGGTACAAATTTTTCACATTAGTATAATCTATAACCAAAGAAAGTTCTCTTGGAGGTTTTATCCCTAATGTACAGTATAGTTCCAACTGAGGACACAAACAGCAGTGCCTCGTCCAATTAGGATGACTGCAAGTAACTGTAGAAACAGAACATTAACCTGTCATTAACTTAGCCTTTCTTCTTGGCATTCCTGACATCTGAACCCTCTCAGCACCAATCTTTGAATAATACCCAGACTGTCATAATCGACCCTGCATTAACATCCAGCTTTGGGACAGCAGTTACAAGAGGCCGGTACTTAATAACCTTTGAATTTAACACTTTCTCCTGGCAATGGAGGTACACAGACACACACACACGCAGACACACGCAGACACACACACACACACACACACACACACACACACACACGCACAGACACACACACACCGTGCATTCAGCTTCATTTTTTCCACAAACAGATCAACTTAAAATAACATATACTCATACACAGAAACACACACTCAGATACACACATAAAGCTGCGCTGAGCAAGTGTTGCAACTATAAACTGTTAGTCCCATATGTTAGTCCTGATATGTAGCCCATGGTCTGATCCTTTAATAGGCAGAGCATATCCATCTGCCAGCCCCTTTACAGGACAACCAAGAACAGGCTTGTGTTGATGACTGTGTTGTCGGTGTTTGAGTGGGTGTGTGTAAGTGTCTGTGTGTTTTTGTGTGTGTGCCAACCCGCCCTATTTGGGACCAGCTGAGTGCTGGGGATTTGTTGGCACTGTAGTTGCTTAGCCGATCTGCTGCTCAGGGGCTTTCCAGGAGGGCCTCTATTAATCCATCTCACCCATAAATTATACAGGATGGGTCAAGCAACCACTCTGGCTCAGTCCTGGCTTTGTATTCAGTTGCAAAAAGAAATACGTTTGTGATCTCTGCAAACATATTCGCTTTTCTATGATGAATGAAAGCAACTGACAAGTAACAGCTACACCAGAGAAACTTCTTTTATCCATTAAAGAAAACTGGCAAAAGTCATATTAATGCTTAGGGATAAGTTAGGGAAATCATTCACACCAAACTAGTAGGCAGTTGTGTATTAGTCTATAATTTTCGTTTTGCAAAGCTACACACACATGCAATAGTTCTGATTTTTTTCTATCACATTCAAAGAAGTTTTAGTAGAATTTTCAAATGTCCTGCTGAATCAAAATAAACCAAAGAAGGCATGGCACTTATCATCCTAAGTGATCATCAATCCAGCCAGCTATAGCTAGGATAAGTAAGAAAACTGTCTCTACTGCGGCTGTGCAGTGACTGCTTATAGGCCATTTTCTTAAAACCCATATTTCCTTACAATGTAATGATTTGGTTATAGTCTTGATTAAATAGTAGATCCAGTGACTAGCGGATTCTTTGGCAGAGTATTAAATTAATGATAATTACAATTAATTCCGAAAGGGACGCTGATATCTGTACCAGAGTTTGTGGCGATCCATCCAGTGGTTGTCAAGACATTTCACTCCAGTCCTTAAATGTCAACGTCATGGTGGCACTAGATGAAAGGTTGTCTCGGTACCATGAATGTGAATTCATCTGGTAGACACTGAGATATTTTACAGGTTAAATGTAAACATTAATCTGCTGTTGCATCGCTCAGCGGACCCTGTGGTCACTCATCTCAGTCAAGACTCTCCTCTGTTCTGGCTCCACAATGGTGGAATGAGCTCCCCACTGAAATCAGGACAGCAGAGTCACTGCCCATCTTTTGCCGCAGGCTAAATCCCCACCTTTTCAGACTATATTTCAATAACCCTTGCTTGCATATACAGTAATTATGTCTCATTACAAAACAAAAATTGTCATGTGTTAAAAAGGGATACAATCACAATTTTTGGATGATATCTAGCTCTTGCCCCTACGTGGTTTGAGTGCACTCTCTGTAAATCGCGTTTGGCAAAAAGCCTCTGCCAAACAAATGTAATGTAAATGTAATGCAAGCTGCTGGCTCTAGATGAAAATGTAAGAGGGTCACCAAAGTCAGTAGTATTCAGCCTCTGGGGACCATTAATGTCTGTACAAAAATTGAATGATCAAACACAGTAGTCATTCAGTGTAAATATCTGGCTGTCAGGTAGCTTTAAGTAGGATAGTTGAGTCTTGATTAGTACTTTTTCTGGTATCAAAGTTATTCTAGATACACAACTGGCATTTATAGAGAACCTAAGTGAAACCAGATCATGTGGGTTCTGTCCCAGAAGTAAGAAAACCTCATTCAAAATCCCACTGACATCTGTGACTATGCTAATAACAATCCAAAAATAGAGCCTTGGAACTGAATCTTTCTGAGCAATATGTCACGTGGCCTGCTTTATATGTTTAGATAAGGACATTAGTTTTTCAAAAACTAATTTCGATCTTATATTATTGTTTATTTAATGCTCCAGTTTATTAGCTACCTTTACTGACCACCATTTTCCATAATCCCTAGACTTTCATGAGCTAAATGTCATGGCTTGACAGAATAGGTGAGTCCACCAGCAAGTCGAGTTGAAGTTGAACTCATCATATTTTTTTCTGCTTTGCGGTTGTGCTTTCTGCTTTGCCATTGTGTTTTGTGATTTCTTGTTGTGTTTTGTTATTATCCTTTGTGTATTGTGAGTTGTCAATGTGATTTCCTATATGCCATTGTGTTTTTTGATGTGTTGTTGTGTTTTCCCATTTGTCATTGTGATTTGCACTTCACTGCCAATATAGTAGCAGCTACTTCAGACGTGTCAGTATTAACAGCAGGACAGAGAGGACTGAACACTCTAGATTGTTTATAGACAGCCAAGATTACAACTAGAAAGTTGAAAAAACGACTTTAGAGGACAAGGTTGGTGAGTTTTATGGATATATACAAAACCAAGTTACAATGACATAAGTCCCAACACTGCTGTAAATATAGTTTTCATGGGAGCTGTAGTTTTTTCTGCACCCATAAAGTAACAACAGGAGTTTGGCATTATATAATGAACTATATAGTGAATTATATAGTGAACCTGCCTTTGCTACTTTGTTGACTTTCGACGATAATGATAGGAATCAATCAGGTGAAAACTCAGTGAAAACTCAGTGAAAATGTTTCAGTTAGAGATTGAGCCTTAACTCCCTCAGTTTAGATGAGGTCATGACCACTCAGCTGTGTTCATCTGGGGCAGCAATCTTTAAATTACATGACCTGGAATACCATGTTTGCTGCTTTATCATTTATCCTCTTCGGTGAGGCATATCAAATCTAATGTTGCTGCACGGACACACATTTGATACTGTGTTTACTTTCAATTTGTGAAAAAAACTACTGACTTTGAGCACTGATGTGTGCAAGGTCTGGCACATCGTAGACAATAAATTAGCATAATCTAGTCCCACTTCCAAACATGCTGCTGCATCATACACTGTTTACATTCTATTCAACCTGTTATGTTCAAATGGATGCGATGGCAAGCTTGAGGGATCAGCCGGCTGATACTAGTGGCTGTTTTGCACCAGCAGGGACAACATACATTTAGTTTTAACACATTTTCAATTATGAGAAACCTTTACTGTTTCACATAATACTATTTAGTATATTTTTAGCCAGAATAGCAGCATGGCCCAAGGGCTGGCAATTTTGGTATGTCTGTCGGGTGGTTTACCACTTTGATCCAGACTTAAATATCTTTAGCAATTATTGGATGGATTACCATGAAACTTAACATTAACAGACATTCATGCTCCCCAGAGGATGGAGCCTTTGTGATCCCATGACTTTTCCTCTAGCGCCACTACGAGGATTACTTTTGTATTTTGGAGCAAAATGTCTCAAAAACTACTGGGTGGATGGACTGGCACAAAGTTTGGTAGAGGCATTCATGTTTCCCTCAGGATGAATTTTAATAACTTGGGTGATCCCCTAACGTTTCATTTACCACCATCATTAGGTAAACCTTTTAATTTGATTCCAGTCAACCTCAACAGTGTTTTGTGTTTTGTGCTAAATAGCAAATGTTACCATGTGAACACACCAAACTAGGTGCTTGCTAAATATCAACATGTTAACACTCATTGTGATCAGATTACCACGCTGATGTTAGCATTTAGCTCGAAGCACCGATGTGCAGTGTTACCAGCTGTTCTCAATGGAAAGTAGCTGAAGCCAGCTCACGAAATCGCTAGATGTTGCTAGATTACCACACATGCTAATCTGCATTTCAGCGACTTCAGTATTTACAGATAAAGTGTACAAGATTTTAAAAGATGAGGTCAAACTAAACTTTATCATAAGCTATTTTTTAAGCTACTGCCATCTAGAATTTATTCATCTAAATTGTCCTCTAATTTCAAAACCTTTTTATATAGTCTGTTGTATAGACTGTGGAACTCGAGTGTCATGAATAGAAGATCCAGACATTGGAAAAAAACTCACTTTTGTAAACCCTACGTACTTTTGGATAAAAAAAACTTAAATAACCAAATTAAATCACAAGTTCTGACATTTCCATATACTAAGACAAATCACCACTATAGCCATTGGAATTAGATTTTGAAACTTTCCCTTTGATTATTTTGTGAGCATAGAAATAACTACAGCTCCCATGAAAAAAACTACAAGCAATGCAGCCCAGGTACTTGCATCATCATAACTTGGTTTTGTTCATATCCAGAAAACTCACCAACTTCCCTTCATTTTTTAATTTTTCTAGTTATAATCTCTGCTGTCTTAACTCTTCTACAGCAGGTTTATGGGAAATTGTGTTTGTTAGACTGCTAAAATGTTGCATAAACAATGATATTAGATAATTTTTCAAATACTAATGTTGTTATCTAGACATATGAAGCCATCCACATTACACTCAGCTGAGAAAGGCTCTGTTCTAAGGCTGTTTTTCAGAAAAGTCTCTATATTTGTTGCCAAAGGAGTCTTAAAAGTCAGCAAAATCTACCAAAAAAGTGCTGCTGCTGTGCCTAAGTACAGCCTCACAGCCACTAGAGTGAATTGTAGAGTCTTAGTCTTGTAACATTTCTATTTTTACATGCATTAAACATCCATCCATCCATCAATTTTCTGCCACTTATCCAAAGTAGGGTCGTGGTGGCAGCAGGTTAAGCAAGCCAGCCCAGAAATCCCTCTCCCCAAGAACGTCTTCCAACTATCCCTTGGGGATCCAGAGGCATTCCCAGGCCAGATGAGATATATAATCTCTCTAGCGTGTTCTGGGTCTACCCCAGGGTCTCCTACCGCCCGGAGGCATCCTAATCAGATGCCCGAACCACCTCAATTGACTCCTTTTCGACGAGAAGGAGCAGCGGCTCTACTCCGAGCTAGATCGACTGCTAAATCGAAAGCTTTGCCCTCCCTTTGTCGCTGAACTTGTGGCCTTCCCCCGGAAACAAACCGAACGAAAAGAAAAACAGTGACAACTCTTAGCGGTGGCTCACTCGGGTCGTGCATCGATGAAGAACGCAGCTAGCTGCGAGAACTAACGTGAAATGCAGGACACATTGATCATCGACACTTCGAACGCACCTTGCAGCCCCGGGTTCCTCCCGGGGCTACGCCTGTCTGAGGGTTGCTTTGCCATCAACCGGAAACGTTCCGCATTTCCGCGGCTGGGGCAGTCGCAGGCAGCCTTCCCGCCGCCTTCGTCCCCCTAAGTGCAGACTTCTTAATAAATATTAGCATTTATTCCCTGAACTGAGTCTGGAAGGTAAACTTAAGTGTTTTCCAGATCTGCCTGAGAAGGCAAGTTGTAGGGAAACAAGTCCCCCAACCACTGTTCAAAGGAAGACTGTTAGTGGTAAAAGAGGCTAGATTTTTACTAGACCCTGGCTTATTAAACATGGTTTAGATTTGATTACTTTTATCAAAAGGCATTGTACCGGACCATTGTGTTGAAGAGGTAGCTGAGCCGAAAGGCAAAGCAAAAACCCGACCATGAAGATCACATGCAGTACCGGTGAAAAGGAACAACCTTGGCGGAGGCCAACACCCACCGAAAACGTGTTCAACTTCCTGCCAAGAACTCTCACTCCGGTTATATAGGGACCGAATAGCACCCCCCACATGATCCCCTGAGGATCATGTCGTAGGCCTTCTCCTAGTTCCACAAAGCAACATGTAGACTGGATGGGCAAACTCCCATGACCCCTCAAGTAGCCTTACAAGGGTAAAGAGATGGTCCACTATTCCACAGCCAGGAAGGAATCTGCATTGCTCCTCCTGAATCTGAGGTTCCGAAGACTTTTGATGTAGCTAGACTAGCAGTTTCCCCGTGCTTCCAGTCTTTCGACTATTCTAACCTAAAACATGGAACTATCTTTATATTAGCCACAAAAATAGCTACAGTACTTTTTAAGGACTTTTAAAACCACCATCACGTCTTATTTTTACATTTTTAATTCTACATTAATTAAACAAGAAACAAGTTGTACATATTGTATCGTTATAGTAAACATTAAACCTGCTAAACATCACTGTGTTAGCATTATGATTGTCAGCCATTGTCATGATTTTTTTTGTTCCTATAATTTTTTGTACTTGGTTAAGTACAAAAAAGGAAAAAAATGGTATGGGGGTTCACATAGTTTCTGTTGCTGTAGATCAATTAGATCAATATAATGTAGATCACCTTTTATGTGTTTGCTGGTAGCTGGTAGCCTGCCTTGTATTTTATTGATTTGTTTGAAACAACATTTCCAGTGGTAAATAGCACATGAAGAAATTTGCACCCTTCTTCTTGATTATAGATACAATTGCTCTGTTTTCTCTCTCTTTACTGGTTCTCTTCCAAACCACTCTCTATCTTATAACAATCCTCCTCTTGCTCTTTCCTTAGTTGCTGCTCTTTCCAATAGTACTTGCAGTAGTTTAATTATGCTGCACGTGTATAGGTAATACATCCAACTGAATGCAAACTTACAGTAAGCACTACCGACAGTAAAAATGGAAATATGTTTTACTCTACAAGTGACTTTAGTGGCCTAAATGCACATACCCTATTATTGTCATTTAAATTTGCTTCACATCAATAATAACAGACTGGTATTAGTGCCACCTTAAAAACAAATTCAGCATTGTCTGCCCCCAAAATCATATTTTGCATATTACAGTGTATTTAATGTTTGGTGTGCTGTGTATTTGTCCTGTGATTCTGCACCTCTGGGAGAGGAACAGAAGTCTTCAGCAAAGTTGTCCTGGACTCTCCTCCTGGCTCATTAAACTGTCTGCTGCCTTTCAAAGGGGATGAGAGGACCTGACGTGATTGGCCATTATTGAAGCCTGTCCCTTCCTCCCACATACGCACAACAATGTATTCATCCTGCTTCATCTATCAAAGGTGATGCAGTACATTGTGGGATTTTTAGCTATAGATGGGTTAAACCTATTGTGCAGCAGCACCTATCAGTCCTATGTTATTCAGTGCTGAATTCTGCACCCTTGTGAAAGAGAAAACAGCTGTGAGATAGTCTTCTATGTACTGTAGATGTTCACCTCAGTTTATAACATAAGAAACAGTTATACCAGGTCAAGTTATTCAACCAGATCATTCTTGCAGAGAATATAAATTGCTCTTTCATAAGAAGCTGATACCAAAAAACAACATTGTGACAAACTGTCAACACAAAAAAATCTAAAAACTACATGGAACAAAGAAAGAACAAAAGCAGCGGATCATAGCCTGATAAAGGGAAAGTCACATAAAAGAAATACCAAAATAAAAATTTCCTAAATAGACACATTGCATTATTCACCTAAAATATGAATTCATCTCACAGCGCACTATTCCTTTGTATCACATTAATACTCATTGGAATGTTACAGGTTGCTGTATTTTATTGCAACCTGTGTGTAGATGTATTATGACAACCACTGTTTGCTGTGTGCATCAAGTGAATAGCAGGCAAACTTCTAAAATATGGCAAAAAATAAAACTGAGTTAAATCTCTTTCCAACAGGTGGGCAAATAAAACTTTCCTAAGTGCAGAGTGGAGCTACAACTAAAAACCTGACAGAATACATTTAAAACTCTAACAACTATAGGCCAAGTTGGTGCTCATTGTCAGTTAATGTCAGCTATATTTCATGCTGTCTAGAATGTGCTGGCGGAAAGCTCAACTTGAATAGAAATTGAAAACCTCTCACACACTGTCACACTTTCTGCTGCATTATTTATTCATTTAGAGTTTCAGTCTGTTAGACCTCCATCCAGGATCTGGGGAAGTATCACAACACTCCCACATACATATATACACAGAGGTTGCCCCAGTTATCAAACGACCACAGAAATCAAACCGGTGACTGAAGTGACTTGAAGCGACACACACAACATCACATTCAATTCAATCTCAAGTTGTTATCATCTATTCAACATCACATCAAAATCCATTTTGCACCAGATCATCCAAGGTTCAAAAGTAGGAAATAGCTAAATAAGGGCACTAGTGCCAGTTCATTATAAATCTTACAATATCATCAGGCATTTACCATAAAAACAGCCATATAATTTAGAAGACATGGAAATATTCAAACATTAGATAAACATCACCAAAAAAATAGTTTAAAGAGGACCCCTTACTCTTAACATCGCACATGCATTTACTTAGTTAGAAAGAAGAAACCACAGGGTCAGATTTTGTACCAAATTTTCATGAGGACTGACTTTACACAATTACTCAGAGGAGAATAGTTATATATGTGACAGAAACATTGCTCTCTTGCTTTTGATTTCATATCAACTGCTTTCTCCACATAATCTTGCCAACCTTGCCTACCTACCTTGTACTAGCAACCTTGTCGTGTGAATGGCCTCTCCCTGGGGACTGAAGGCTCGACATGTGTAGGCCCCACGATCCTCCCGGGTGATGGATAGCACCGTCAAACTCCCATCAGACACCTGAATACACACATACAAATTTCATATTTGAAGCCTACCTCTACTTAGGTTTAAGGTGGACTTTTGGAGGAATGGTGGTCCTCGAACCAAAGAAGGGTGTTTTGATGTCTTGAATAAATAAAAATTTTGTGGCAGATACAAAACAGAAAAAAAATTGTAAACCAGTGAAGTGAAGTACAGTCACAATTATCTTGTCTGTTATGCATTTTTTTGTTCTTCAGGTTCTGTGCTTAAGCACATTCAACTTGAAATAAAATCATAGATACTACTGCGTCAAGTCTCAGCTTTAATTTTAACAGGTTTACATCAAATATAGAAAGAACTGTATGGGAAATATAGCCCTTTAAATACATAGTGCCCAAACTGCAAGGGTTCAGAAGTAATTGGACATTTGACTTCTAAATGTTCCTTAGGTAGCTGTGTGTTGTTTCAACGTTATTTCATGCACAGAGAGCTCACACATGACTCTGAGTTGAATGAGAGTTGAGAGTTGTCATTTAGATTGAGGTGGAGTTGTTTGTCAATATGCGGAGTGAAGAGGTGACAATGTAAGTGAAGAAGATAATAATGAGGCTAAAAAAAGCAAAAATCTATCAGAGATATCAAAGGTAGATGGTTTACCAAAATCAGAAGTTGAGTATATTCTGAAATACCCCTTTATGACTGCACAGCAAGTCAAAAACACTCTCTAGGATGTACACTGACACGTTTCGTCATCAAAGATCAAGAGGAGAATTCATGACCATAACCTCAGAGGATTCACCACAAGATGCAAACCCCTGGTAAACCTCAAAAACAGAAAGGCCAGGCTGCAGTTCATAAAAATGATGAACGTCTCAGCTCATGACCCAAAGCCACCGCTGCATCTGTCAAACATGGCAGTGGTTCTGTTACGGCTTGGGCCTTTATGGCTTCCAATAGAACTGGCACACTGTCATTTACTGATAATTTTAATGCTGACGGAAGTAACAGGATGAAAACACAGGTATACAGGACCATCCCGTGCTCAGATTCAGTTAAATGCATTAGAACTCATTGGATGACATTTCATCAATCAGCAGGACAATAATCCTAAAAATATGGCCAAAGCAAGTACAGAGCCTTTCAGAGTGAAGGAATACCCTTGACTGGCCTAGTCAGTCACCTGATGTCAGTCTGACTGGGCAGCATTCCACCTGCTCAAGACCAGACTAAAGACAGAGAGACCCCACAGCAAGCTGAAGAGCTGAAGGAGGCTGCAGTGAAGCTCTGGGAGAGCATCACCAGGGAAGATACAAAGTGTCTTCTGATGTCTATGGGTCCAAGACCTCAGGAAGTCTTTGACTCCAAAGGACTTTCCACTGAGTATTAAATATGATTATTGGACTTCATGTGTATCTGTCCAATTACTTTTGAACACCTAAAATTTGAGCACTATGTATTTAAAGAACTTTATTTCCCACACAGATCTCTCTTTATTGAAGTATTACTGCTCGAATTAAAGCTGAGACTTGGCACTTTGACCTTTTGTATCCATGATTTTATTTCAAATTGAATGTGTAGCTTTCCAAGTTCTTGCAGTCTGGACAGTTAATTTACAATTATTGTAATAATAATTATTAGATTTTCATAACTGTCTCAAACAATACTTACAAATATGCAGTGAAACTGTTTTTCCATCCTAACATTCTTACAGTTGAATTTTCTACTAAAAAGACTGCAACTGTCAAAGATATCTCCTTAACAGGTCTAACTCAGACTGCTGAAGCCTCATACTAGCTTTTGCTGAACTTTGGAAAGCATTTTAGCACAAAACCGAGACTGTGGATTTGGTCCACCATCACTTACATTAAAAGTGCATTAAGAAAGGATCTCTTAATGTCCAGTATATTGGCTTCCCTTCCCATAAGATTTCTAGATCAAATTAATAGGTGTCCTGTATGTGAAAGGTACTGTGCACAAAGACAAACTGACAGATAGTTATTATTCTTTCCAGCTGCAGCAGACAGCTGTTTACAGGGAAAATACTGCAAAAACCCACTGTACATTTAACTACTCATAACCAAACACCAGACAGATAAAGTTAGAGACTAGTTGGTGAACACAGTGGAGCATTTAGCAGCCAGATATTTTTCTCAAGAGTTAGTGGAGACCAAAGACAGAGCTTAAAGAGAGTGAATATTGAGCTTTCATTCATCGTGGCACTCAGGTGGCCAGAAACACGATTCCAACTGAATGATCTTGTGGCTCCATTTTTAATGGATGTTTAAAGAAGCAATTGTTTTCTTCAAGTTGGCCTCTTCATGGAGCCCAGTTGAATTGTGGCATTGTGCAAGGATCACAAGAACAAGCGGTGCACTGGAGTGAGATTTGCAGATCATTGTAAATTTACCAAGAGCTGCACTGCTACTGCAAGCCTGTGAGAGAACCACGGCAGACAGTCAAAAACCTGTCCATTTCAGCTTGGTTTGGGAGGCAATGGTAGACGAGGGGGTGAAAGACTAAACCTTCTAGCCATATGTGCAAGAAAGAATCGTGACCTCGTGCAGAATCTTGAGCCTGAATTCTGCATACGGGTTACTGCTGTGCTGGCTCTTATTTGTAACATTTGTTTAGATAACTAAGTCAACTTTACCAAATCTAAAGATAACCGATGTATGTGTCATTGTGGGCTTGGCACACAGAAACGTTATCAGGGGCGTCCCCCAGTGCTTTTGCTGCAGCTCCAGCCAAAACACCTTCCACTGACCCACTCCTGGTGCCTGCACAGGAGTAAAGAGGGTGATAAAGGACCAGTACCCTTGTCATCCAGCCGCCAAATGTAAAATAAAACAGCGGATAAGTGTCTGAGCAAAAGTTATGTAAAAGTTACCTGATGCTATACTGAATTTCTGTTTTATTATATGATTCAAAGTGAATTACTTTTTAATCATTATACACATTTTTAGTAACCCTGTGCAATCTTTTTTGTAACAGTAACATTTTAGTATACTATGGTCTATTTCAATATAATTTGTATATAAATGATTCCCCTTTTATTCATAAAGAAAATGTGTAATCCTTGTGTTTTGTTAGCCTCACCTATCTTTTGTTGTCTTTTTAAAAGACCACCTCATGTCATGAACAAACAAATACAGATACTGTATGCCATCAGTCCATATTGTCTGAAGGCTGTAAATACCAACACATTAGTATTTAAACACATGACAGTAAGAGCATAAAAGGGATGGAGCTACGGTGAGTTTCTGATGTAGAGACATTGCCTCCATTGGTGTGCATCAGCGGCAAAGACATCCCACCAGACATTGCTGCAGAGCGATTCACACCGGCTGC
The DNA here is from genome assembly GCF_016859285.1 of Xiphias gladius. Lineage (NCBI taxonomy): Eukaryota > Metazoa > Chordata > Actinopteri > Istiophoriformes > Xiphiidae > Xiphias > Xiphias gladius. Next base: position 25,138,066 of record NC_053416.1, on the reverse strand, counting down.
AGGGCCTCACACTTGGCTGTCACAAAACTGTTCCAAAACACCAATCAGCCACATCAACAAAACCATTTACCGGTTCTAGTGTTGTGGCGGATCATTATATATTCCACTATGTAACAGCAGCGCCACATATCTGATTCAAACATTATACTGGGAAGCTAGTTTTCTTCCAATTGCGTCTGTATATTAATTTTATTTTTTTGTCCATACAGGATCAAAACTTTGTGCTGTGCTCCTTTATTACTTCATCCCAAAAATAAATAAATAAATAAGAAAGACGCTGACCACAGTGAAGTTCATTGTAGCTAGGCAGTTTCAGTTCTCTCCATGGGCGTGCATCTGCCACACAGACGTTACACCAGTCATCACAGGGCACTGGCAATTGCAGCTAACTCAACCACCACGACTGCAGGGCCTCTCTTTCGGCTGCAGTTGTAACAATATTCCAGCAGCTGCCTCCTCGTCCATACACTGTGTTTTCTGATTCCACAGTTCAATATTCAGCCTCATAAGACTAGTTGCTTTTTGTTTTTTCAACTTACCTTTTGCCTGCTCCCTTTTTGCCTTGTCCATCTGGAGTTCTTGCCTTTCGCTTTGTGACCTCTACCTGCCTGCTGCCTTCGCCCCTCGCCATTCCCCCTTCCCAACTATGTTGCCTGTATTACCTTTCTAATAAAGGTGAACTGTTTGAACTTTTACACAGTGTCTCTGAGTCGTATGTTTGAGTCTGGCTTTTCTGAGTCGTGACAAATGGTGGGGTCAAGTTGCCTCAGATACTGGTGAGCAGATGATACCCTATCCAGGAAGTGTAGTTTGAAGGCATATCAGACTCCAGAACAATGTACCAGGGTTTACATTAGCAACTCAAGCAAATTATTACAGTGACATTCAAGTTTTCCTCTGTCTTGACAATCATAAAGTAAACAGTAAAAGTAAGCCATTCATTTAAATCTACGGAGAATTTGTGCTTGCACATTGCGCGATGCAGTGCCTTGCTGGATGACCTTGCATTGTGTTGAAAAGTTAACCTAATTAGCTGAGGTATTCCTTCTGAAGACTACATAGGTGTATTTTTGCTTTATTTCAATTATGTGCTATAATTATTATTATTATTATCTTTATTATCATCATAGCGTACCTTATACTTGACATTGCTGACCATGAGATTGCCTTCCCGCAGCCAGCTGACTGAGGGCTTGGGGTTGCCGAAGGCCGTGCAGGTCAAAGTGATGCTTCCCCCCTCCTTGGCCTCCACATACTGAGGTGGTGTATCTGTGAATGTGGGGGGGGCTAAGAGTCAGAGGATAGGGAGAAATTTGGAGAGAAAAAGAACAAATAAGGATTTGTTAATATTTCAAAAGGATCAAGCACAGTTAGAACAAGGAACAAAGTCAATAAGCTTTTTCTGTAGACTTCTTGTTTTGACCCAATATAAACTGTTGACAGTGACAAATTCAAATTTCATCTGACAATCACAACTACTAACACAATGCAGTTCTGATTACACAGATTCCTTTGACGTACACATATTTAATAATAAGGTTTGACCAGTCACTGCAGATACCAGATTACCTAATATTCACTGAGTGCCAGGGGAAGATCTAACATGGCATGTTAGATCTTCCAATGCCTTGCGACCCCAGTTTTGGACAATTATAATTGAAAAAAATATATATGAAAAGTTGTGGCTGGTTGGAAATTTACAAGAGTTAAACTTCGATGTCTAGGTGCAAATGAATGCATGGAAGAGATGGCGCTCCCTGCCCCTTCCCTAACAGGAGCTGTTCTCTACTTTGCGTGCTTTCAACAGCAGTCAGTGGACCATAAGTTGAAGGAATGAGGTAATACTTACTGTTCATCTATGATTTCCCTCCCATCCTCACAACTTCTCACTTTCTGAGGATGGTAGGGAGATGCAGGATAGACAGAATGTCAAAAACAGATTTTATCCCCATAAAATAAGATACACAGAGCCTTGCCACAGTGTGGTGCCAGGAGCTGCCAGAGTACAAGAGGTTGGTAACAGACCGATTTCACCCAGCTGCTGCTATCTGTCCCTGCAGCGGAGAGCAGCTCCCACTGGTTTCTCCCGGCCCCAGCAGCTTTCTGTGCAGTCTTTGCAGCTTTCCGTGCAGTTGTTGCTGCTTTCTGTGCAGTTGTTGTGTCGTCGTGTGTGGCCGACACAACCATTGCTGATGGCTTTTTTTCCTGCTAAATGTGTGTAGGGTTGCCAACATCCACTAGTTAAAATTCAATTCAGCCACAGATGGATAATGACGGGGGGGTTTTTTTAAGTGTGTTTTGTTTAGTAATAGTAATTCATGTTTGATTTTGCGAGAATGGATTAAACCTGACAAAACCCAAATTGCCTGCAGCTACCAACATCTCTGAAACTAACAAACATGTCCAAATTTCAGATCAGTCATGCAAGTGTAACATAAAAAGCAAAAGCCATTTCAAAACGCACTGAAATCACTCCCTCCAAGCCCCAAACAAAAAGCTCCATTAGTCAGCAATTCAGTGACAGTTCATTCAAAGCTCAGTACCTGAGAGTGGGAACTTTCGCCACATCTTCAAATTGAAGCTCAGAGAAAAGGACTTTTGCCTTTTAATCAGCATTACGGGATAATTGGATGTATTACTGGATCATTGGCAACACTAAATGTGTGACACACTTGGTGAGTATGTTTTTTCATGCAAGTCTCTACCTAGGGGCTAATTTAAGCCTTTAAAGAAAGCTTGCTTTGACATAATTACCACCCACAAACCAATACACACACACACACACACACACACACACACACACACACACATATATACACACACACACACACACACACACACACACACACACACACACACACACACAAACACACATATTTATATGCACAAATATAGAACACATTAATTTAGATTAATTTTAAAAACTAGAAGGGCACTCAGAGAGCACCAGGGCCAATGTCAAACAACTTACACCAGACTTCAGAGAAAAAAAATTCTTATTCATAGTAAATGATCCGGATCTGACCCAAAATATAATGGGTTCTTCCCTGGCCCATGCCCCATCCCTCCACCAAATTCAGTGCAAATCAGTTCAGTACTTTCTGCTGAATCCTGCTGACCAATCCACCAACAAACAAATAGACACTGGTGAAAGGTGGAGGTAATAACACGTTAAAAAATGTAAATCAAAGCATATAATTTAATGATCAGTTATGGCCAGATTTTAGGCAAAGTGATGGACTTATGTTCTACGAAACAAGCCTGTAGATTGATTTAAACTAGATCAAAACCTGGTATATGGCTGGACCGCCCTTTATCCGTTTCCTTGTCTCCTACTCTCTGTGCTCACATACACAGTAACTTATTACAGCTGAATTCCCAATAAAGTTGCTCTCATTTACATGTTTTTCTGTTTCTGTTATCAAACAATGGAACAAGGATGAATTATTGACTGAAATACAGCACATTAAGACTACATGGTAACCAACATAATCACGATAGACACAAGTTAAAGTGAACGGCTGTGCTGTGATTTCAGCTATATTTACTTGTAAAATGATCACTCAGGGAGAAAGGAAAGCCCAACCTTATGCTCACGGGACAATACCGGCGACTCTCTACCATGAAAAGTAGCAAAGGTTTCACCAAAAAGTCGCAACATTTGTCGCTAGGTGCTTTTGTGAAGTAAAGTCGCTAAATAGATCTAGAGACAAAAGCGCTAATTTGGCAACAGTACCTGTAAACACCCCCCTGATGATGCAATAGAAACTGCACTTATTCATTATGAAAGAACACAGCCGATGGGGAAACTCCAGCACTCGCCCGGCTGACCAATGGTGTAACGTCAGCACTCAGTCACATGGCATTTGGCTGACCCGTGGTGTAACTTCATCACTCACTCACTCTCTCTCTCTCTCAGTCAGGCAGTCAGTACGTCACTCAGTCAGTCAGCGACATTCGCTTTTGTAGCGCTGGCCCCATTGTTGCAATCCAACCAACAAGACATGTATTTAATAAAAAAATGTCTGAAGAGCTTGAAGTAAAACAACTGATTGATTTCTAATGCCACCTTTAGATATTTCTGTTCCATGCTTTAGTCATGTGCCAATGTAATGTTTTTGAATTAAAATATCTTTATTGCGGCGCTTTTCCAAGCAAACATTGACATGTGATTTTTTCCATTTGAATCAGCATATATATAATCCGCCACCCCTTAAAATGTCCATGCCACCTTTTTGCCACCCCATGATATTTCTTTCAATCAGCCCCTGCTGATTCCATATACAATATACCCTCAATATATTTTTCTCAAAATATGATAATTATAGTATATTGGCTATAAAAATTAAACCAATACTTAACTAGTTCAGGTATTTTTTCTGTGTTGTTCCGTGTATGATGACCCTGGTACCCACAGGTGTGCAGGTATGACCCACAGCAAAAAGGAAGAGAACAAAATGGGAGGAAACTGCTTATTACACTATGAGGTAAGCAAACACAAACAGAGACCAGTCCATGACAGCTACATGACTGCTGCTGTAACTCTCACTGAAACACTGTACATTTCAACAACACTTACAGTCACTAAGAAGTAAAGACACTATTATGTTTAGAAAAATATAGCTATATTCTAACAGGTCAGCTGTATTAATTAAGAAAAATTCTTTGGTCATAATTGGGCAAATTATTGAATTATATACCTGCTTTGCTGCCTCAGTCTAGTTGTAAGTGCAATGCTTTTTTGCACTCTACTGTTTATTTTTAAGCATTGATTAGTGACTGCCACTGCAACAACTCTGCACAGTGAGAGAGCATTACTCAGTACTTTCAAAGCCCTGGGCAAGATTCCACAAAAGACAACAAAACTGCAATGGCAGCTTAGTGTAGCTGCATTAACATACATAACAATATGCGGTAACGAAATATTTATTTATATTATATCACATACTGGTGTATTGTGGTTGCCAGGAAACTGTGAAGGAAAATGAGACTGTGAGAGAGCTGACTTATCAACTGTCCTAAGTTTGGTACCCGATTAACATGCACGGCAGTGTGGGAAAAAACTTTCTTCCTTGAAGTTCATCACATTTCCATTAATAGGTTTTCACTGCATTTTCATGTACTGTCTCCCAAATACATACAGTATTCTTAGCACAGTATCTTTTTCTCAAAAGGGGACAAGAGAGTGGTGATGTGTGTTTGCAGAGAGCGTTCATAAAATTCATCAGGTTTTAAATTGTAATGGTAGCAACTGACCTGACTGACTGTCTTATTATAGAGATTATGATCTTTCAGTATTCCATTATTTATAGAATCATTTTTTGAACAGATGTGTATTATATTCTTATAGGCCATGGTATTTAATATCATAATAATATCATATAATGGGGCTCTGGGATATCACCCTTTAAAAGCTATTTCTATCAACAAAAAGCTGAAAACACTTCTTTCTTGCCATTTTCACCAAACTTCTAAGTCAACAATCATGGCCTGTTTTCTGATCATAGAGAAGTCTGCACTGTTCTGATGATAAACCCCAAAATGTCAAATCTTCACCCTTCACATGTAATAATGAAGTGGAGAAATGAATTTCACTGAGGAGAGCAATTTAGAGAAGTGGATTGAGACTACGCTGTACTGTCAACTGAAGTGTATCCAGCAAACCAAGAAATACAGATAAATAAATAAAGCCAGTGAAACATCTAAATTATTTCATGAAGTATTAAAGTACTATTTCTAGGAGAAGACATTTAAATCTTTAAAGGTATGTTCTTACTCAGTAGAATAAAATCTTCTCATTCCTCCTTTAAGGGACCAGCCAAGTGTACATAATACCGAGAGACTGGCCAATCAAACAAGTTACCAAGAGAATACTCAGTACTGCATGTGCATAAACCTTTACCCGGCTTTGCCTTTGCTATGTGGTTGGTTGAAAACATCTCACAATTTTAGATGTGTAAAAATACAGAAAGTAAAAGTGCTTGTCACAACAGGAGGAAGAGCTGAAGAACAAACATGAATGGATTTTACTGCTGATGCTGTAAGTGCACGAAGACCGACACAACACGATCAAGCATTTATATGCTTAACAGACACTTGCAATCTTGAAAGACTGTTTGCAATCTTAAACCCCTATGTACAGGCACATCTGTCCCTATCTCCCAAAGAGAAAGACAGGTTTGACATTTTCTGCAGCAAAAGCATTGTTTAAATAAAGAGGAGAACTTGTTGTTGTCCTTTTTCAAAGACGTGACTTCCTTGAAGTTGGAGTTGCAAAGTTGTTTATGTGATTCTCAAGTTATGATCCGACCTCAAATTAAATATATATGGTAAAGGCTGATTAATTAATATGCCTTAATATCTGATCACTAATCCATCTGAACAAAATAAATTGCAAAAAATGTTTTTTACCTTGCCTTTCAGGGCTATTACACTTTTATCGAGTATGAAGATAGAGAGTTATGTGCCAGGCATGCTGCATTTTGTAAAACCATTTTCAAAATCCGCTTTAGGTCAGTGGCTGTCTGGATTATGGGGAGGGATGATCATACAAGACAATTGGCACATCTTCCTACCAAAACCTGCTTAAACTGTGTTTTCTAACTTCCCCACCCCCATTTAACCCCAAGCAACTAAGGTTCTATCCACACACATGCCGATATTGTCAGTGATTCAATACAGATTTTGTTCAGTCATAATTCCTGTTTTGATATTCTCAGTCTAATCACTTTAGGACTGAAGCTGATCTGCTTACATGTGTAATCCTGTAGCCTCTCAATTGCTAACATGTCATTCCATCTGCAGCCATAAGCCAGGCCATAGTGCTAATTCTACACCACACGCTTTGCCACACCACAGAGACTGTAACAATTAAAGTGCTCCAACCATGCAGCTTCTTGCATTTATCTCTATTAATTCATTTAATATTTAGAGTGAAAGTAAGAAAACAGCGAATGTGTTGTAATTCCCTGCTTCCCAGCTGCGTGCCAGTCAAAATGGCATTGTGTCTAAAAAAAAACCCCGGGTTCTTTATGTCTATTATTCTCTTACCAGCTGACTTCCTGCTCCACTGGTCAGAAGCAATGACCATGATCATCTTATGACATGGCAGAAGAAGAGTATTAGGCCACTCTAAGCTGTTCTCTTTTGATTACTTTTCATTCTGTGCTACACTACCTAAAGTGCATCTTATTTCTGGATTATCTGCAGTTGCTGAAGGATTGGGGATTTGAAAGTCTGACATCTAAAGATATGCAACATTGCATATGAAAATATCAATATCTTTGTTATTACTATTTAAAATGTTATTGGACTGTAGAAAGGAGATATGACATTGATATGTTATAATATATATTACCACATGAGAATACAGTAGATACAGTATTTTCTGGGATTATTTTTATCGTAATATTATGATATAGTTTAAACTGTGTTTTTTCCTTGTTTTCAGTGGTGATGGTTTTTCATATTTAAATCCATTAACTACAACCAGCATATACTCAACAATATTTCAGACTATTGTCCACAGCACACTAGAAGTTTCGATACTGAAACTTGCTCACCTTGACCTTTTGCTAAAATTACATTATTTTCATGTGAAATGCAGTTGTGAGCAGGTACTATTTTTTATAGTTCTCCTCTGTGCTTTTCCCAAGAAGGGATAGAAAGCTTGAAAGAGCTGGCACTGCACTCACAAGCTCTGTTGGTGGTTCATTAAATTTAATTAAAAAAAACAAAGAATAAGCCAAAACAGATGTTGTGAAAGCTATAGTGTAAATTTAAAGGGATGGGTTTTTGATTGTGCTTGGCTCCACAGGCCGCTATGTGGGGACAGCTCAAGGCTCACAGTGTCAAAGCCCCAAATAGTAAAACAACAGTAAGCGTGCCCAGAGTTTTTGGCAACAAAAGTTTGAGACCAAACAGGTCTGGCTGCCCGTTGCCCCACTACAATTTGATTGCCTATTTGCCAAGTAAAGTCATCGTCGTAGAACTTAATATTTTGGAAATCAGTATAGTTGGCAGAACGTAGTATATCTTTGAAAGGGGAGAGCAAGTGTGGTCAGCATGAGCAAAGTTGATTATCCTCTGCAGCATAAATTTGAAAGTCTAACTTTTGGAAAAAAAAAAATATTGAGACTTAACTCCTTGGTGCCCACCGGCTGCTTTAAACTAAACCACTGGTAAAAAATAATCACAGATTTAAAGTGAAGTGGTTCAGCAGGAAAAAATGGCTAACTGCTAACTTGTCAAAGAGGTTGCTTTTTCGCTTCCTGCGTGTGTTATCCAGGGGGGACGGTACCTGGTCAAGAACGGCCTTTCAGGAGCTCAAGCATCTTCCAAAGAGCATTACCACACATGAAAGCAGCAGGAGTCATCCAGACAATGTAGTAAAATTTGACAGAGCTACTAAACTTAGCTAGCCCCACTGACAGCACATAAAAACATGGAAGGGAGCAGCATAACCAGCAAGCTATGCACGTAACCACAGTGACTGTGTGTCGGGCTCTGAGCGCTTCAGAAATGCGGATGACCTACAACTCAGTACTGCTCCTGAACGCCTCCTATGTAGACACACAAGGAAAACTGGAGCTGCAGCTGCTGCTCTGCTAAGCTGCTCATGCTTTGCTCTCAGTTTAATAATGCCAGACACAAGATGTGACCCACGTGGTTTGTTTAATCATATACTGTGCATTTCTACTGACTTGGGTTTCCTTGATAAGAAACTGTGAGGGGACAGTAGTTTTGGTTGGGTCTTTACAGGCTTACTGTCATGATTTGTCTCTGGGCTCTCTTGTTCCCTCCAGTACAGTCATCTGTCGTACTCCATTCGCCCACCAGATGTCCCCGGACTTTCTTCCTGTCTCCATATCCACCTGCTCACGTGTTTTCTATTTGCAGTCTCACTCACACACCCGTTCCCAGTTTCCTTATCACCCCAGCAAGTATATAAACCTGCCATCACCACCAGAGCTTGTCGGATCGTCTGTTTATGTCTCTCTGTGTTTGCCCATTTGCCTGCTGCCTGTGTGTAGTAACCTGTTGTCTATACCTGCCTGCCTACCTGCCAGCTAAACACTGAGAGCAAAACAGAGCTTTCACTCTGGTCTCCAGCACAAACACACCTGTTCAGTTTAGTGCAGAGGTTTCAAAATTTTGAGTGGGGGCGCAGAGAGTTGAAGGGGGGTGTGGATGGAGAGACATGAGGCAAAACATGAGGCTTAAACAAGTTAGTTAGTTATTGTAGTTTGACCCACAGGTTTGGCCCATTTCTGAATAAAATTCCATGTGCTTAGAAGTCATGGTACCACTTACTGATGAGCCACAATTCATAAAGGGTTTATAAACTTTATTACTGGTTAATAAACCGTTTACTAACGCTTTAGAGATCCATTAAAAGCCAATATTAAGAACAACTTTTGGGTTGCCAGGTTGCAGAAAATCCTCCTCCAGCATGACATTTTTTGTCTTCAAAGCTAGCTCTGTAATTCATTACGAATACCTCTCCAGTGGACTGTTTGACCACCTGTGTTCTGGAAAACAGCTGCAAGACATTTGGACCAAAATTAATTTAAAAACTGCTTATTAACATTTACAACTGCAGACTTTATTATTATTATAACAATTCATGATGATAACATGTCATTTGACTAGCTGTTGATCTGCGTGCAAAACTTATATATAATACAATTGCACAAATGTAGAGAGAACAATACATAAAATGTAACATGTTGGTGGTTAGAGCTATTCTTACTTCAAAGTCTTATTTAAATCAAATAGCAGTAATAAATAGGCTAATGCACTGTTTCTGGAGCATCTGTTTCACTACGCTGATACAGCATCATACAGTACCTCTCCCTGTCACCAAAGTCAGCACCAGCCATTAAAATCAGGCCACACAAATACCAAACCAAAAAGTGCAGGTGTTCCATAATATCTTAGTCTAACTGGGTTCATTGTACTCTAAAAGTCCAAAATAATGCTACAGGTCAAATGTTCTTATAGTTGGGAAAAGTTGGGGAAATAGGTTTATAAGCTTTTTAGATTTTAAGAGGATGATGTTTTTCTAATGCAGTATTTTATCTTATTGGTTTGGACACTCCATACAGTTAATCCTGTGTGGGATAAGCATTGGCCAGTGGTCATGTGTAAATCTGTTTTTAGACCATGTTGGGGAGGGGGCATGTGACATTTTTATCCCCTTTTCCTCAAAGACCTCAAAGACCTGTGCTGAGGTAAAGCGGGTGTGTATGTGTGTGTGTCTACATGTCTTTCTATGGTTGTGTGGACCAACTTTGATTTGAAACCATTGTTGTGAGGACATTTTGGCCAGTCCTCATATCTTCAAAGGGCTGTTTGAGGGTTAAGACTTAGGTTTAGGGTTCAGGTTAGAATTAGGTTTAGGTTAGGGTTAGGGTAAGCATTGGGGTCAGGCATTTATTTGTGATTTGCATCCCCACAACCAATGCAAGACAAGTATGTTGTGTGTGTGTGTGTGTGTGTGTGTGTGTGTGTGTGTGTGTGTGTGTGTGTGTGTGTGTGTGTGTGTGTGTGTGTGTGTCTGTGTGTGTGTCTGTGTGTGTGTGTCTGTGTGTGTGTTTGCAAGTGCCAAACTGCTCATAAGAGAGGGGAAAAAAGATGAGGGAAGGGTAAGGGAGAGATAGAGAGGCAGAGGTAAAAGGGGGAAGAATGGGAAACAAAGCTACCAAGAGAGAAGAAAAAAAAAGAGTGGGGCTGTTGTGCAGCACGCAAGCACTGCAGAGTTCTGCTGCTGAATACAGGGATGGCAAGCGGGAGGGTGTGTTGAAGCTATTTTAGGGGGATCAGCTGAAGACTAACCCTGGGAGATATTAACCTTGCTTCTTTGGCATCACCTCATAATAGACTGAAGCCTGTACTGTGAGGGAGAATGGGGTAACAGTGGGACTCTAAATCATCTTAGGGGGAAAAAAGTGGACAGTAATGTCCCAAGAAGCTAGAAACTGGGATACTTCCCACTGGACTGTATGAAGTGATCCTCTCCATCTATCCATACATGTATATCCATTTTCTAAACTCTTGTATTTCTTTCACCTAAAATTTCACAATTCATCAAGCAAATGGCTTGCACAATATTTACATCACTCTAACAAACACATCCTGTCTTCCTGCTCTCCACTCAGACTCTGTCTGGAAGCAGTTTCAGGGTGATATAAGTTCACAGGAATGAAACAGGGGTGTCAGTTTGTAGAGGAAAAGCATGAGTGCGATATAGCATTCTCTCCCACAGTCTATATGCATCTTGCCCGGCATCTATATGCATCACTTACGTCTTTAGTTCTTCAGTGCCAACAAGGCTGACAGCTAAAATGCTCCGAGTAACCACTGAAAACCACTGATGTTTGACAATGATAAGAAGAGGTGGATTGCAAAATGGGGACTATAAATAAAGGACTGCACTGTTGAAGCTTCATCCAGCATGAGTATGTAACAGGGCCCTGAACCTTAAAGATTCTGTGACTGTAATTCCTTAAAGTATCAGCCTCACTAATGCCCAGATGATGAGAGCTGAGCTACTTTAAGTTTCATTGACATGATGGGAGACACAGCTGTAACACTGAAGGATCCACACCAATGTTGTATGGTACTTACTGGTTCACTGTGATTACAAAATATGTACAGCCTGCCAGTACTTTATTATTCACCATATTGACAGAAACTTGGATGTGTGGATGTGAAGCTTGGGTGATTCATCTACTGTAGATGAAGAAGAAAAAAAAGTAAGCAAAAAGATTTATTTTTTTTCAAAATTTCAATTTTTCAATTTCAGCTGTATTTCACACAGGCTTCTGTGATGGGAAAATGTTTATTTCTCATTTGATTATGTTCCATTTTTCCTTTAGTGTGTGTTTCCCCTTCCTGTGTAAACGGTTGAGCCATGTCCTGTCAACTGAGGCCAAGGTTCTGTCTTTTGAGCTAAGGTTGTTTGAATGAACTGTATGAACTGATTCTAACAAACAGATGCAGGCCTGAACTTGCTGATTATTGAAATGTTTGTCTAACTTATGCATTGCCTACGTGACCACAACTGTGTATAAAGACAGAATTCTCCTATTGACAGCGTCCAGTCTCTGAAACCTCTGTGGTGGAGAAAGACTGCACCCTATTTGGCCAAATAGTACTGAAGAGCTCGTCTCTGTCTTTGTTTGATGATCATTGCTGATTATTGCTGGTTGTTCATTTTAATTCATTTAATATTCTGTAATAAATTCTTAGAATCGCAGTTGACTCATTGCTGTCTTTACTTCCTCACCATAGAGGAGATTTTTGCCTCTACAGCTTCACCACCTAATGAAGCTTGGCCTTGAAGGCTTGACCACTCATCTTCTGAATTCTATGATCAGAAAATCTGCATGTACATGCTCAGTCAACCACAGAGGAGCTGGCCCTGTATTCATCAAAACACTAAAAGCAAAATCTTGGAGTTAAATGAAAGACACAATTAAAATGATTAATTTTAGCTCTTACTCAGAAACTTCCTTGGAAAGAATACAAGGTATTCCATTTTTTTAGGGCTTAAAATTACTTTTTTTTACAGAAAGTTACAAAGGTCTTTTCTTTTAAGACTAAATCCTAGATGACTTCTACAGACACTGATGGGCCCTGTTATTCTGTCCATACATATGTCCATGTTCCTCCAGCATGATTCTCTTACAGACACGCATCCAACTTATAACAGTACATCTTCCATGGTGCAGAACACACCACTGCTGCCATCAAAGACTGGACATCCTGCCTGGACTGCTTCTTCCTGCCCGACGAGCAGAGGTGGGAGTTTTTTCCTGTGGAGCTGTATCTGTATGTCTCAACAATCAGTAAAGCAGCAGGGACTCCCCAGAGCCCTGGTCCCCTTTCACGTTTATTTCTCCAAGCAAGCCTCATTGGCTTCACCAACCTCACCTTCCCTGACAGTGAATCACGTGATTGCTCAGCTCAGTGGCTGTCAAGCCGGGTGCTCCCGTGCCACCTCCTGCCCCATCTCCTCAAAAAGCCTGACTGTTGAGTGATCACCAACCAGCTCCCACCATCTACTTGTGTACATGCAAAAAATCAGTGTACCACTCAGTAAAGCTGAGTCTTCCCCTGTCTTCACTCGGCAATTCCACAATTCATACCATCTTCTAGCCACTATTTTTGAACCAAACTCGCTCTCACTTTTACTGTTAAGAGTTTTTACTCATATTGACCCCATCACTGGCACATCACTGACCTCAGTTCACCTCATCACTGACCTCAGTTCACCTCAACATTTTTGTAGAACCAGCAACTCAGTCAGTTATGATAAACTGATAAAAGCGCTGCGGCTCATGTTTAACGTGGCAACAAGGCAGTAAAGCACAGTGGAGGAGTGATGGACATGAAGACAGAAACAGAAAAGAGGAAGCCTGAGGCTTTTAAACAATCCTGGTAGAGAGAGGAGAGGTAAGCCGAAGTCAAACAGAACAAGGGCAACTCTGATGAAACTGATCTAAAATGCCGTGACCATGAGGAGGAGGTGGGGTCTGTGGTGTGTCTGTTACCACAGCAACAACCGTCATCATATACTGTCTGATTAAGTGACTTGATAAATGCTTGAGCTACTGTACCAAGTGATGGCAAGATTTATTTGTTTCTGTGAAAGAGTCCTGTGAGTGTTTACACTTCTGTGGGGTACTTATTTTATAATCAGGTGTTTGTATAGTGCTCTTCTCCAGAGCCACTATCAGTGACATAGCATGTAAGGGCTTCAGTGTTTTCCTCAGGGACAACTTTGTCCTTTGTCCGAAGGTACTTTGGACTTCTTACTATGAGGACTGAACCTTTGTCTATTAACCTTTTACTGGACAGTATCTCTGCCCAGCTCTCCACTGTATGAAAACTTGACCCTCAAGCCCAAAAAAAAAGAATTTAGAGTTATATTCGAATGCTATGATAACTGCTGATTTTTGGTCATTTTAGCAAAGCAATCCCAATCCCATTGCTGGTTCCAGCTTTTCAAAGGTGAGGCTTTGCAGCTTTTTTCTGTTTAATATCACTGTAATATTAACATATTTGGGTTTTGGAAAGGCATTATCTTCGATATTTTTTGACATTTTATAGCAGGAAAACTTTTAAGCATTTTTTGGCCAATTTAAGCCTTTATTGTTGACAATAGAGATATGACAGGAACTTAGGGAGAAAAAGGTGTAACAAAGGAGTCGACCAAGGGACGTTGTGATTTATTGTCGGCTACTTAACCTTTAAACTACAAGTGGACCCCTTATAGCAGTTAATTAGGATACTGGAGAAATAATTAACAGATTAATCGGTAATAGCAGTATTTGTTGGTTGCAGCCCAAACTGTGAAAGTAGTGTAGCAGTACTACTAAGGAGTGGAAGAAATAAAGCCAGTGCAGCTGCACTAGGACTCATGGGTCTGTGAGGGCACACTCATCTCTCAGAATTCTGCATTATCCCTTCAAATAAGTTAACTCATGTCTATTATAACTACTATTACACTTCTAATCCAGGTGTGAATAATACTGTATGTGAGTATTCTTCTTCCTGTTCAGTTAATGTCTATAACTGAATTGATTAAATTAAAACTCTGTAATAGTCTGATCTGAACCTTCATCACACACTGAGACACATCTTTACAACAAACAAAAACATCTAATGCTTTACAGCTTCAAACTTTTTCTACACTATTACAGTAGTTTTTATAAGTTTATATAATTTTATGTTCTTGTGAATAGGAAGTGGTATTGTGAAAGCCTGACCTTTAAAATCCCAGTTATCTGTAATACTGTTTGTGCACATGCAAGTGTTTTTGTTTACACTGGATGTTTGCGCATCTCAAGGTGAACAGGGCCCTTAATAAATCTTTACTAGTCACTGCTACTAATAGTAATAATACTAATAATCATCATTATCATCCTCACGCCTATAGAATCAGACACTAAAATATTGCATAATACATTTGATAAATCAAGTGTATCATTTCAAAGCCTTGATACTCTATGACTTGTACTAAAAGTCAACATACCAGTGTAAGAAGATATCAGTCCACACATGTACAACACATATATCTGTTATTCCACCACTGTCTTTCTATTTTATAAGTCTGATATTTATATTGAACAGTTTGAATAATATAGGATGATGGTCCTTACCATTGACGGTTAGATGAACCCAGGTACCGTTGTGGAAGGTGTCATACTGCTGTCCCAGCAACAGCACCTTACACTCATACCAGCCCTGGTCGTCTGAACGCACATTCTCTATCCGCAGGGAGGACTTTCCATGCAGACTGGCCCGGCCTGGCCGAGAGACATTGAGATGTGGTATCAGCAGGAAGGGACAAAGAGGTGAGAGGGACAGGTGGATTGAATTTGATGAAGGAAATGAAGGGAGGAAGAAACAGGTGAGAGGCGAATGAACAAAGAGAAGAGAGAAGAGAAACACCAGATGAATGTTAAAGAGAGAATCAACCTTTGAACAGTTCAGACATAAATATGCAGGGATCACAGAGTACACTGTGGTGTGTTAGTGTGGGTGTCTCAGGGTAACATCACAGTACATAAGACCTGTTTCTCAACAGAGACGCTGCAGCACTGTTAATATGCAACACAACATCAAAGTAGGATACCAACTGCAGTTGTATATGCACAGTGAAATCTGTCACTTAAATCTCAGTGCGGCTGATATGTCCTCATCTCCATGTGTGGAGATGCACTGAGGCAAGTAGAGGTCATTACTCCCTTTGAGGAGTGGGAAGTGGCCAATATGACAACATGACAACAGAGAATCCTCAGGGTTACACCAGAGTCACAATCCATCATAACAGATATCTGCTTTTGACTTGGTGAGTACAGAGTCAGGAAGGAGCTGCGTTTTAGTTTTACAGATCAAAAGCCAAAAGAGGAGGATTGATGATGTTGCTCTGGGCAATCTGGCAACTAGATCATAACAGATGGCGACTGGCAATAAGGGCTAAACAAAGTGCTTTCAGGGAGCACACGCTGGCTCAAAACGTCAGCATTATCAAAGCCTGACTATCCCTCATTAATCCCCTCACTCCCTCCTATCCTCTCCACTTTGTGAGTATTCCTGACTAATTTTTGTTTGCCTTCCTAAATCTCCTCTTTAGAATGACACACCAGGTAAATATAGGAGCTGTACTGACAGCTGTCTCAGTGAGTAAAGATAGACAGTCAAAGTGATGTTTGTTCCCTAGCCTGTGTGTGTATGTGTTTGTGTGAGGTGTGTGAGTATCTGGGTGTCCTGGGTAGGCTATTTATATATCAGATTATATTTGTCCAGCTTCCAACAATGTCTGTCTCCTCTCTTAGCTAACTGGAAGGAACTGTGAAAGAAAGTCCACATTGCTTATTGAGTGTGAACTATGTATAATACATATACAGTATACAATATCTGTGGATCCTTTATGATCCATTTGTTCAAACACCATCTGTTCTTTGATTCCACTTACATTTCTGCTTATCTGAGAGTAAACAATCTGTCCTGACAATTTACTGGATATGCTTTTTCGGATTTGATGCAGTCAAGTATTAAAGTTAATGAACAAGAAATCATGCATGAGTGTTTCTGTATAAACACTGGTTAGCATTCTGACCTTAGCATAGTGGTGCTTAATTTTCACATTCCCCTTGTTTTAACCACTGCAATCTCGGATATACCCTGTGTGAATGTTTATGTATATTACAATATGTTTAACCAAAAGTACAGAAAAGTGCATTTCAAATTTAACTGAAGACAGTTTAAATCTATTATGACTGGCTATTTAAGTGGAATAGTTTGAAGAAGGGTGTCATGCAAAGTTACTATCTACAGTGGCTTCAGAAAGTATTCAGACCCCTTCATGTTTATTCCAGTTTATTGTGTTGATGGTTTAATAGTAAATGGATAAAATTGCCATTTTTTCCCATCAATATACACTCAATAGCCCATAATGACATAGTGAAACCATGTTTTTAGAATTTTTTTGCAAATTAATTAAAAATAAAAAACTGAATCTGAAAGATATTCTGTGGGTTTTAAGTCTGGGCTTTGGCGGGGCAGCTCATGGACAGTCAAGAGACTTGTCCTGAAGCCACTCCAGCATTGTCTTCACTGTGGGCTTTAGGTCATTGTTGTGCTGATGGGTTAACCACCAAACCAATCTCAGGTTGCATGCAGCCTTGAGCAGGTTGCAATTATCCTCCTCTCAATTCTGACCAGTCTCCCTGTCCCTGCTGCTGAAGCATCCCATAGCATGAGTCTCCCACCACCATGCTTCACTGTAGAGATGGTATTAGCAAGGTGATGAGCAGTGCCTGGTGTTCATCAGACATAGGATTTGGAGTTCTGCCCAAAGGGTTAAATTTTTGTTTAATCAGATTAGAGAATCTTTTTCCTCACGCACTCAGAGGTCTGTTTGGGAAACTCACAGCAGGCTGTCATATGCCTTTTACTCAAATGGGCTTCCAAGTAGCCACTCTACCATAGAGGCCTGATTGATGGAGTACTGTTGAGATGGTCGTCCTTCTGGCAGTTTTCCCATCTCTGCAGACGACTTTTGAAGCTGTGTTAGAGTGACCAGCGTTCAGTTACTCAGTTTGGCCAGATGGCCAACTCTAGGAAAAGTCCTGCTGCTTCCAAACTTCTTCCATTTCATGATTATTTAGGCCACTAGGCTCCTGGGAACACACAAAGCTTTAGAAATGGTTTTATACCCTTGTCCAGATCTATACCTCACCACAAGTTTATTGTGGAGGTCTACAGAGAGTTCCTTGGATTTCATGGCTTGGTTTTTGTTCTGACATGCAGTGTGAATTATGGGACCTTATATACACGTGTGTGCCTTTTAAACAATGTCTAATCAATTAAATTTGCTATATGTGGACTCCACTCAAGTTCTAGACATATCTCAAGGATGAATAAGGGCGGCTGTTTCTGCGCCAGCAGCCTCTACTTTCTATACAAATCCTATGAAGTTCAGTGTTGACACCGCTCAACATCCTTGGAGCAAAGCCACCTCATCGTACAGCGCTCACAGTGCTTTCAGTTGATAGTAGTTCAACATTTGGAACACCGCCTTATGTTATCAAAATTCTCAACAATGTCAATGGCGGAGGAAAAACTGATCCTGACTGTCAATGACAACCAAGTTTTTTACGATCTAAAACTGAAGGGCTACCATGATCAATACTAGAAATTAAGAGTTTGGAGGGATGTTTCCACATCTTTAGGGATGTCTTTTGAGAGTCTTTTGTTACAATCATATTTCTAATCAGTTAGCTACAGTTTTGGTTAGCTAACAAGTTAGTTTTTGTAACCTAGCAACAATAAACACTTGAGAGAAGCGTTCTGAAAACAAGGTTATGGGCGCTGTCAGCGCAAAAACAGCTGCCTGTGGATACAGTCCCTAAAGCAAACAGGATGCACTTGATCACAATTTGGAGTACCACAGCAAAGGGTCTGAATACTTTTGTAAATGAGAGATTGCAGTTTTTGAATTTTTAATACATTTGTAAAAAATTTATAAAAATGTTATCCAATTAAATCTACAACACAATAACGAATGCAAAAAGTGAAGGGTCATAATGCTTTCTGAAGCCATGGCATATCTGTGTCTGTAGCTAATTATTTTACAAAAACATCTGTATTTAGATTCATACACCTTCACTGGAAGTTCTGGACAGCTTCATTTTTAGTGTTAATTTGTTTATACTCCTTATATATACTGTATATGTGTAAGTTTAGCTGCTGACGAAATATTCAAAATAATGTAGTATCTATAGAAGTTTTTAAGACAGTCCCTAACTTATTTCTAAACAGATTTGTGGACATTCCACCACTGTAAAGAGTGAGTTCTCATGATTGTAATAGTGTGTTCGATGTCTGTGTGTTTCAATCTAACAAAGTTATGACTCTGAGAAGAAGTGATAGGACGTCTGTGGTAAATTGTGTCAATCCAACCCAGTTTCATGGCAGTTTGTGAAATAGTCACAAAATTGAATTTATTGATTTGTGAACATGGACACAAATTTTCCATTTTTTTGTGACACTCAAATGTATTTCAATTGGTCTCCAGGAGGTGTGTAGGGTGGACCAAAAAACCGATTAATAATGCTGGAGTCACTACAACTCGATATTTTACTGTCACCATAAAAAAAAAAAAAAAAAAAAATGTAAATCAATACATTCAATTTCATGACTATTTCACAAACTGCTGTGAGACTGGGTTGTAAATGCAATTACAATTGTTTGAAAGTTGTGCTGAGTGTCACAGAAAAAAATCGAAAATTTATGTCCATGTACACAAAATCAATAGATTACATCTTGTAAACTGCTGTGAGAGTGGGTTGGTCAATCTTGTAATAGGTAAGTGGGGAAAAAAAATATATAACCAAAAAAATTCAGATGTTGTTTGTATCTGTTTACAGCACATTATCTGGTCATACCCAAATAATGTATTTCCCTAACATTCTCTAGTTTGAAGTAATGTTAAATGAATTCTTGCTCTTATGTGTACAATTTTCTGCACTTTACGCAGTGTATAATTATTAATGATAGGTCATCATTTCATATCGTCCACCAGAGATAACTTGGAAGTGGGTTATAGCACTTGTACTTGCATTACTTAATTTATGTACAAAACGGAGATTCATCCTGCCAGTTGGACGATTGACAGACTGTCCCTGTAAGGGCAGGCGTGTGTGGATCCAAGTGCAAGAGAGAGAGAGTCAGGCAGAAGTGCAATGTCCAAAATCCAAATCTTTAATCCGAGAGACGTAGCAGAGGTCAAAATACCAGGAGTCAGTTAAACCAGGCAACAAGGCAGATCAGGAACAGGCAGAATCGAGGGTCACGAAAATACCGAAAAAACAGATCATACACAGGGAATCAATCAGGACTAAATGCGAGAGAGCTTGAACACAAGGGTAACAAAGATAATCTGGCAAGGCATGAGAAATGAGTCGGGGTTTAAATACACAGAAAACAAGACACAGGTGAAAGACATTAAGGTGGAGACAGTAATCAAAACAGGCGGGAAAAACCAGGAAGTAAAACAAACAGTAACACAACAGAACCAAGACTTCAAAATAAGACAGGAAATGCCAAAAAAATGAATACAGATCCTGACAGTCCCTTTGAGTAATAAATGGAAACAAATGCTTGACAGTGTGGGGATAAATTAAATTCTGTATGAGCTAGTAGTGTCAGAGGTACCTTTTACCAATATTTATGTTTAGATGGATCAAAATAATCCACCACATGATTTTTGGAATCAACAGCTAAAATTGAGGATCTTTTAATGCGCATTTAAGATAGAAATGAGGCAAATGGGCAAGATCGATGGTATTTTAAATTCTGTCTTCTCTTTCTATGTATATACAGGAAACAAAAATGCATACTGCAATGCCAAACATCACCATATACCAAAACAATGATAATGATCTATACTATATTTACTACCAGTGGCTGACGTGACCTCCATGCTTTGTGACTTCTAAGATCACATCCTAGTCAATTAGCACAGAAAGCCTCTGGTGTTGAGTCAAACAACAGTGCTATGATGCTTTCTGTTTGCTTTCTGCAGTGTTCATTATAGCTGAATACATTTTTTCACTAGCTAGAAAGTATCAGTCTATTTTGGATTTGATAAATATCATTTATCATTTACCTTACAACCTGTGCTTGTGCGAGAAGTTTTAAGGTAAGTAAACAAAGGTTAGAGAAAAAAGAGTCATGGTCAATCTAATGGTACTTGCATTGTGACACATCAGTTAATTGCATAGTAGGTACACCGAGGTGCCCAAAATATTTTGTGGTTCAATAATTTCAACTTTTCAACAGCAAGCAATTTTAGAACTGACATATAATGCTACAAAAATGCATTGTCTACCAGATTAACTTAAAGGCTGACAATATCCTTCATTGTTCTTTTTGTCAACGAATCCCATTAAAAGACCAAAACCAACCGTCTCTCAATATCCTCTGACTTCTGTACGCTGTACATGGCACTCAGGCCCACTGGTTCTTACTGAAGACGTAAATCATCAAAGACTTCTCACAAATATATAGTTTCAACATCATACACCCAGGGTTTTCCCTGGATTTCTGGAGGGCTTAGGCACTGTGATGGTTTCAGGGGTGGTGGGGTTTGGTCAGTTTGTTTGGGTATTAGGCATTGTTAAAATATGCATTTTCACATTATTTTGGACCATTATCATTATCATAATAATGTTTTTGTGAGTATAAATAAAATTGGTAAACAAGACTTACAGTGAATGGATTTGGACTGCAACTTTCTCATCCTCCCATTGCCAACTGACGATGTAACAGCATTTGGTTGCTATAGGTTGGAATTCTGTAGACAGCTCACTTTCCCAGTGGCCATTGTCAGCTGACTGAGTTACTTTAGTCGATTCCTCTCTCACGCTCATTCCTCTGACAGTTAACATTTTTCAGACTTCAATCTTTTAGAGCTCATCATTTGTGACAGACTTAATTCTCGTGGGCCGCCATATCCGTGGGCCAGTGAACCGTAAAAATATCCATAAAGTTTTTATCGGCCCTGTCAGTGACTTTACTAGTAGTAATAGAACCAGAGATATTGACTTTTTCATTCCATGCATTCTTCTTCCTTGTCAAAATCTGGTGCCTACAGTTACCCATAATCCTTTTGGATTTTGGGTAATTAACCTTTGTTACCTGTACCATGTGAATCCACAAGCAGTCCCGGTGTTCAGAAACATATCTAAGGGTCACCAGGATATCATTTGACAGAGGGAAAACAAAGGGACGTTCACCCTCAAAAAATGTATAAATGCTTCATCTAAGACTTCTAACTTTTCCACTGGGCTTTATCCTCAGTCTTACTATTCCTCATCTACTGTAATGTGATTTCTAATTCAACTCAAGACGATCCACCAAATTTTTATTTGATCTGCAGTTTAAGCAGACCTGGTTATTAGCACATCAGTACAGATATGAACACTTCTGAGAATGAAGACTAACAGAAAAATGAGCAGAAATGTCATATTACACACGTGTCACAAATCTTCAATTATTTCCTTTGTTAGAATTCTGTATAATGACACAGGATTTGCTTCTCACAAAGTTTAAAAGCCACAAATGCACAGGACATCAGAGCAGGTTGACTACATTATGGCAGCAGTCCACTGTAAAACATTTAGTACTTTTAGAAGAGAATAAACCTGTGAAAGACATGGCTTTACTGTGGTTGAACAGTGTATCTTCTAATCAAAACCATCTTTGTGCCAGACTTTTAGATTTGAAGCATGGATGATGCCATCACCATGCAATCCAGCCCTGGCAGATTTAGTAACTATAGCAAGGAAGCCTAATTCAAAGCTATGGTACGTGTAGTTTTTATTTATTTAAGGAAAACTAAACCATGCAGAGACGTTTTATTGACAATCTCTTGATAAAATTGGTCAATTAAGTCCATTCTTTCACTGCTGTACCCTGTGGAGCCATGACAGTGTGTCAATACGTTGTTATTAAGCCTTGCGAAGGAATTTTCCTGTTAAAGGTTTTAATGCACTCAATTCATTAGCAGGGTTATTTCGCAGGCACACATAAATCTCTGGGGAGGAGCCCCAATTTTTCAGGAGCCAAGAATCCTCTGTAACCTCTCACTGTACATCACAAGTCACAACCCCCAAGCTTTCAGTAGTAACTAGGGATGGGAATTGATAAGATTTTATTGGTTAGAATGCCATTATCAATTCTGCTTATCAGTCTGATTCTTTATTGATTCCCTTCACGATATCTGATAAATTTTCTGTGTGGAAAAAAATTAGGACTACACAGGTTTTCATCATCAATAGAACTGTTTTATTATCTCCGCGTCTGAACACAGTGTAGAAACAGAGTAGGAAAAAGGCATGCATGTAACTTAGGTGGGCAAAAGCTCTGCTGTTTAACCGCTGTTTTCATTTACAGTGTCCCCCACAGGTTGAAAATTTACTTGTGGAGGTGTTTCCTAAACGCCTTACATGCAGGCTATCAGTAGACGCTAGCAGGGCGACTGTACACAGAGAAGCCTCTAGTCCCCACTTAGTTACTGCAGCGCACGCAACTTAGACAGGTGTGGGTCCAAAAATGTGTTAGCTTGAAAAGAGTGAAAGGCATTCTATTGTAACATAACCAAGTGATTTGATCTATTTAATTGGGTCTTAATCTATCTGGGAGTGCCGCCCAAATAGAGACTATGTATGGGAAACATTGATTTAGGTTTTCTTAGACAAAGAAATAATCTGCCAAGCCTTGTGCGTAGAGTGTCATATACATGGAATTCCTGGAATTTAAGCCCATGTTGCATAGAAAGATGCTTCTGCATATTGCTGGTGTTTCCATCCTTACTTGAAATGACCATTTTACAGACATTCCATTGGGGTGGCTTGATCTCAAACAGAAAGGCAAACTGGCAATAGGAATTACCTGCCAATCAACAAGCAGTGTTTGGATGAACGTTTGTGTGATTGGTGTGAGACAGATGCTCTCTCAACCCAAATGGTCAAGGCAGATGGCATCCCACCATGAGCTAGGTTGTGTTCAACCTTTCTACCTGTTTTTTTCCCTGCCACTGTTGCCAAGTGCTTGCTCATGGAGGAATGTTGGGTCTCTTTAAATAATATTATAAAGAGTACAGTGCCCTGAGATAATCTCTGTTATGATTTGTTCTATATAAATAAAATTGAATTGACTTGACTTGACTCATCGCGAAGATAATCAAACAGCTGATTGGATACTTCTCTGTACCGTAAACTTGGAATGGTAGTTACAACCATAGACTCAGGTAAGCAAATTGCAAACCATTGATAAGATAAACCTCAACAGTGAATTAATGAAGTATAAAGTTTTTTTGTTATGGAGTAACTCTTGTGGATGTTGATAATAGCAATAGCAGATAGAGAAAAGACATAACTAATGTAACTTAATTTACAACTAAAAAAAATTCTAACCTGGCTAATGTACATAGATATTCATGTACTGAATTAAGTTACTTTAGTAAGTGAAGATAGTTAGTTGACATGACATAAAGATACCTTAACTGAACTAACATCAGTATCTAATGTGGCTTGGTAGCTAAACAAAGTTAGGCTGTTCTCACACGTAATGTCTTTTTCTGATGAAAACCACTGGTCAAAGCGTTTGCTGTTCCAAAATGCAGTTAAGAATGTCCTTTGTTACCATAACTTATACTAACCAAGAGTTAACGTGAGGCTAGGTTAGGCTAGGTTTCCTAGTGAGTGAAATAAACATATATCACCAACAAGAACCTTAGCCTTTCGGTTTTACTCAACAAATGAATATTGATGATACAGTTTAACTGTCATGTTATATATTTCACTGTGCTCTTATTTGAACCTAGTTTCTCCACTGCTACCTCTTCCAATTTTGACATTGCTCTGGGACACGACAGGTCTCGCTACCCCTCTTGTGATTGGTCAGCTGTCAAAAAACTGCTTGATGTAGGACATTTTTTCCTGAGAATTTCAACTTCTTTCAACCAAGAATAATGACGTAAGTATTTCAATGTTTATTCTTCCTATGTGTTCAAGCTAAGGTAATCCACATATATTTTCATTAAATCTCAAACATGATATTTCGTGAAATGAATAGACTTTTGATTAAAAGTACAAAAAGTGTTGCCAGCTTTCTTTAACAAATATAGTAAGGATAATGGTTGAAAACAATCTGAAAAACTTTAAAAAAAAAAAAATTTATTGAGACACTTTTTGCTGTAATTTCTGGTTGCGCTGCTTCTGTTCTCTCGTCTGCTCTTTGTGTTGGGGTTTCACCATGGGCCGGGCTCAGGCAGCTCCTCCACGCACACACACACAGTGATAGCAACAATGAACCAGGTGAAGGGAAGATAATGTGTTACTTGAGGCTAATAGGTGTTTTTTCCCGTCGACTGCATAATTCCAGCCAGAGGTTTTGGAAGAATAAGTCCAAATGGACTTGGTTTCAAAGCTGCACTCCACAGCTTTGGTATGGGAACACTTCTGATTTAAGCTGAATGAGAGAGGAGAGCCCATTGACGCAAGCGAGCTGGTATGATGACTTTGTTTAAAAACAGTGGAAATAAAAAGTGGCAATACAACTAACCTAAAAGCTCATCTAAAACATAACCATCCCATCCAGTTTTCTGAACTGGGAACAAAAACCACAGTCAGACATGGAGAGGGACCTTCCTGACAGTTGGCTATGCCTTTGCCCAACAGTGCAAGTATAAACATGACAGCATGAAATGGGTCACGCTCCAAGATAGCGTAACTCGCTATATAGCCAAAGAGATGCAGCCATTCAACACGGTCGAAAAAACAGCATTTAAAGAAAAGTTGCAAACTTTTCACAGGCAGTACGAATTGCCGAAGAAAACATACATCTCCCAAACTGCTATTCCAGCCTTGTACAACAAAGTGAAAGACATTCTGAAGGAGATAAAAGACGTCTCCTTTTACTCTGCCACTACAGATGTGTGGTCAAGCTCAAATGGCCAACCTCCATTTGGTTGTGTCTCAGGTTTTGGACAGTAAGAAGGATCACAAAGTGCGTGCCATGGCACTACAGTATGTATGAATGTAATTCCCGTAACGTAATGTACAAAACACTCAGATAGCATTTCCTGGGTTTGAGATGCCAATGACCAGCTGAAGTTAAAATGGTAAACAACAGACAGCAGATCATACCAACTATCACAAATTAAAATTAATTCTGTGAATAACTTGATGAAAGGCCAAAATTAAACTTGTCTGTTGTCTGGTTAATGTGCATTCTGCAGCCAATGTCTGTACATATTCAATCAACATTTAGGTAGATAATAATATCAGATTGGACTCAGCACTGAATGATACCCAGTATTAAAGAACGTGGATCAGGATCAGTGCCAAAAGACATCCCAATTTAGGCATCCCTAACTACTATCTTTACACAAAAGCTCTTGGACAGTTCCCGACCTTAAGTCCTTTGCGCTGGCAGTTCTAAGAAAATTTATGGTGCACTGCACGATTCAAATTATATGCCATCATCTCTGAGTTTGGTTTCCTCATAGTTATCACAGTGTTACACAAAGGTCTGCAACTGTGAGCAAAAACTATATTTTTTCAAAAGTGGTGATAGTGTATAGAAGCTGAATGTCACAGACCTTCAACTGTTAAAAAAAAGTAAGTACATTCTCACCACAGCAGGCACACCATTTACTATTGCAGTAGTTCTATTCAAACATTCCTGCAAGTAGAAATACGACACAAGGAACTCTTGTGTGATTTTGAAGTTTAAGAAAGATGAACTGCATTGTGAAGTCACCAAAGGACTTTGGTGGCATTTAAAGAACAACCCACACTCTCTCTGGCCTTGTTTTGTATCCATTCTTCATTAACTAATTTCAGCAGCAATTATGTCATTATCACACACCAAACCCAGTGTGGGCAAACTCCATGAAAGTCATAAGCAATCTTGTCCAATGTAAATTAAGTAGAGCAAAACCCCTACAACAGTAACTGATAATTTCAAAAAGCATCAGGTTATTTCTTGTAGTGAGGAACATGTACCTACAGTGGCTTCAGAAAGTATTCAGACCTCTTCCCTTTTTGCACACTTTATTGTGTTGTATATTTTATTTTGAATGGATAAAATTGCCATTTTGCCCTCTGCACATAATAACAATATACAAAGTGAAAAAATGTTTGTAGACATTTTTTGCAAAAATATTTAATATCTTTTCATCTCTTGTTTACCAAAGTATTCAGACACTTCGCTGTGGCAATCCAAACTGTGCTCAGGTGCATCCTGTTTGCTTTAATTATCATTGAGATGAGTCCGGAACTTGAGTGGAGTCCACCTGCGGCAAGTTGAATTGATTAGACATATGATGGCTTGCTTGGAGTTTGCAAAACAACATTTGCCGACTCTCTGGTCCAGTGAGACAAAAATTGAGCTCTCTGAGCAGAACTCTAAAAACTATATCTGGTAAACAGACTGGTAAACTGCTCATCACATTGCAAATACCATCCCTATGGTGTAGCATGGTTGTGACGGCATCATGTCGTGGGGGGGCTCAGCAGCAAGGACAGGGAGTCTGGCCAGAATTGAGAGAAGGGTGAATGCAGCCAAATGCAGGTCCTTGAAGAAAACCTGCTCCAGAGTGCATGCAACCTGAAACTGGTGTGGCGGTTCCCCTTTCAGAACAACAATGACCCGAAGAATACAGCCAAGACAATGCTGGAGTGGCTTCAGGACAAGTCTCTGACTGTCGTTGAGTCGCCCCGCCAAAGCCCAGACTTAAACCTCATAAAACATCTATGGAGAGACCTGAAGATGGCATTTCACAGATGCCTCCCATCTGGTCTGGTGGATCTACCGAGAAGAATGGAATAAACTGCCCAAATCCAGGTGTGCAAAGCTTGTAGAGATTTAGCCAAGAAGACTCGAAACTGTAATTGCTGCCAAAGGGGCTTCTACAAAGTACTGAAGTGACGGTCTGAATACTACATTTTGGTTGTTGTTTTTTTTTTTATAAATTTACAAACATTTCTAAAAACATGTTTTCACTTTGTCATTATGGATTATTGTGTAGATTAGTATGTAAAATGGCAATTTTATCAATTTAAAATGAAATCTACAACATAATAAAGTGTGCAAAAAGTGAAAGGGTCTGAATACTTTCTGAAGCCAATGTGACCAAACCAACATGACACTAACAAGCTTTAAAGAAAAGTGATTCACTGAAGGACTATGGATCAAATAATTGTAGAACTGAATCAAGAAATTGAATTTCTGAAAATCAATTTGCAACTTTCTGAGTGATGAATCAACTCTGAAAAGGTGTCACAGGTCTCACAACTAGGTCAAGTCTCACAGCTATTGTAATGTTGCAACTAACCTTAGCATGTATTAACATTTTTTGACCACACATTTTTCTGTGAAAAACACAAGGATGTCCCTCACGCTGACCTCTGCCTTGCTCTATGCATTGCCCACATACAGTATGTAACAGGCCTGACACACTTGGCCAATTCATGAAAGGAATACAAACCAACAAAAATTAAAATGTTTCTATTCCCTGTAGGCACTTGGTAAAATAAGTATTTGGTGTTTTTCTGCTTTTATTCATGTAAGTCACATTGTTACAGCTGTAAATAACAGCGATAAGCCAATGAAAGCCAGAAGAAAAGTGAATACAAGCAAATAGTAAATTAACTATCAATTACTATGTCAAAAACTGCACTGATGCAAAACTGATACAAACATTTTTTTATGTATATGCAACAAAAGAATTCTAGCTGGAGGAAATTCCGAATCAGATCTTATTCAAAACTATCTTCTTTAATTAAAGAAATAATGACGCTATAAAAAAAGGAAAAAAAGGGTTGGAAAGAAAACAGCTTTTAAGTATAAATCTCCCCCAGCATGTAGTGAAAGTGTCACTGATCAATGAGTTGAAGTAAATACAAATATGTTATATATTAAAGTGATTAAATGCAGTGGCATATGCATTGTTAAGTGGGTAAAGTGAATTCATACAAGAACATTATATTAATGGAAGACATTATTGTATTTCAGCTTTCAGATTTAAAAAATCTATTAAATATTCTTTTGATGGGTCTGCAAAATTAGAAATGATAGAATTCATAAAGTAATTAAAATTCTTATTTAAATGCCTGTTCAGTTCACAGTTGGATTATACAATATATAACTGCCCAGCCTGACCTGTGTCCACACAATAATGTTACAAGTAAACAGAACAGTATCCCTAAGGCAGCAGATCAACACTCAGCAGGACTTTTGTTCATTGCAATAATTATAACACAAGTCTAACTGTTCATCCAACCTTGTTCCGTTCAGTCACTGTAGCCCTACTTCTTGTCTCTTCTGTCAGCTTCCTGAAGTCAACACATGGCCGTCTGTCACAGAACTCCACTCCTCATGACTGGCATTAACTGTGATAACATATGAAGACTTTCCTTCTGGCATGAGTTGACTTGCTACTACTGCAATTGTGCTCATCAAAGGCAATGCTACTGATATAATGTAGGCTCCACAGGCTCTCATGGGAACGTTTTATATTTATTTGTCCTTTATAAGTACAGTATGAACCCTAAAGAACAACATCTTTTTGATTGTATTCGTGTTATAAGAAGTTTTCGACGAAGCAAGCTAATTTAAATGCAAGCTCAAAATATTCTTGATAACTTTTACAGAAGAAGGGCAAAGCAGGTTTATTAGCTTCAGATAATGTCTGTTGGGGTAAGTTATTTTCAAACTTCACCATTCTTCTGAACTAGCTAAGAGATCTTCCATGATGACTGGGGACATTCAACAATGTAATCTTGGACTTCCTTCAATTTCTTTATTTTGTTCTCTGTTCCTCCATCTCCAGTTTCATCTCCATCTGCTCTCCGCACTTTCACATGGAAATGTTTTATATTTGGTCTGCCACTTTTACTCTCAAAGATGTTTTCCCCCTCTTCCTCTCTATAAAAAATAAGACAACGGCTTGTTTGAGACCAAAAGCAGATGGGTATCTAGGAAACGGTGCCCCTGTGGTTGGCTCGACTCATTAACCCTCGACATCTACAGCGGGCACAATGTGAGCCTCTATGTATCTCATCAGCTCTGACCATGACCTGTGACTTTATTCCATGATGTAATGTTATGTTAACATTGAGGCACAGTGGGAGGGTGGTGTCAGCATGCATCCGGCTATAGAAAACACATATATTCCAGTACTGCAATTTGAAACAGAGAGATAAATCATCGACTCACTAAAGGCTAAAGCTGAAGATGTGTATAGTAGGACTGGAAAATGGAAAATGTAGCAAGCTATGACTGCAACAAGAGTTTAAGACAGCACAAAGACCGAGCAGAGGTGGAGCACATTGTCCCTCAAGACTGGTCAAATGTTTGTTATTGATCTGTAGTAACTGCAGTAGTAATTGTTTTTCATTGCTTCAAAGCTTTAATACCGTCCAGCAATACATAATTGGCATAAAACATTATTTACTATACAGTGGCTTCAGAAAGTATTCCGAACCCTTTGCACACTTTATTGTTTTGTAGATTTCATTATAAGCCGATAAAATTGCCTTTTTTGCCAATCAATCTAAACTCAATAACCCATAATAACAATGTGAAGACATGTTTTCAGAAATATTTGCAAATGTATTAAAAATCAAAAACTGAAATCTCTCATTTCCAAAATTAAATAGAGGTAGAAGCATCTTTGGCATCAATTACCAGCTTTGCACACCTGCATTTGGGCAGTTTATCCCATTCTTTTTGGATAGACCTCTGATGGACCTCTCAAGGTCTGTCAGACAGGATGGGAAGAATCTGTGAAATGTCATCTTCAGGTCTCACCACAGATGTTCTACAGGGTTAAAGTCTGGGCTTTGGCGGGGCAGCTCAAGAACAGTCAGAGACTTGTCCTGAAGCCACTCCAGCATTGCCTTTTATTGTCATGCTGAAAGATGAACCATCACCCCGGTCTCTGGTTGCATGCACTATGAAGCAGGTTTTCTGACAGGGACCTTGCTGTGTTTGGCTGCATTCATCCTTCCCTCAATTCTGACCAGTCTTCCTGTCCCTGCCGAAGAGAAGCACCCGGTAGCATGATGCTTCCACCACCATGCCTCACCATAGGGATGGTATTAGCCAGGTGATGAGTAGTGCCTGGTGTTGACCAGACATACAGTAGTAGTAGTACAGTAGTTCTGCCCAAAAGGTTCAATTTTTGTCTCATTAGAGAATCTTTCTTTCCCACTCTCCTCACTTGCCACTCACCCATAAAGACCTGATCGATGGAGTGCTGTTGAGATGGTCATCCTTCCGGCATGTTCTTCCATTTCTACAGAGGACTTCTTAAGCTCTAATAGAGTGAATGTTGGGTTCTTGGTAATTTCCCTGACCAAAGCCCTTCTTGCCCAGTTACTCAGTTTTGCCAGATGGCCAAGTCTAGGAAGAGTCCTGGTGGCTCAAAACTTATTCCGTCTTACACTTATTGAGCTCACTGTGCTCCTGGAAACAATTTCTAAAGCTTTGATTGTTCTCAGGAGCAAAGTGAGCTCAATAATTGTAAAACTTATTCCATTTTACAATTATTGAGCTCACTGTGCTCCTGGGAACAATCCAAGCTTTAAAAATTGTTTCATATCCTTACCCTGATTTATATCTCACCACATTTACATCAAGGAGGTCTACAGAGGTCTACAGACATGGACTGTGAATTGTGGGCCCTTACATTCACAGGTGCTTGCCTTTCTATACTATGTCTAATCAATTCAATTTCCCACAGGTTGACTCCAGCCAAGTTCTAGACACATCTCAAGGATAATTAAAGCAAGGTCGGTGTACCTGACCACAATTTGGAGTGCCACAGCAAAGGGTCTGAAAGCTTTTGTAAATGAGAGATTTCAGATTTTGATTATTTTATAAATTTGCAAAAAAAATTCTAAAAACATGTTTTCACTTCATCATTATGGATTATTGAGTGTAGATTGATGGTTAAAAATTGCAATTTTATCCATTTAGAATGAAATTGACAACACAACAAAGTTTGCAAAAAATGAAGGGGTCTGAATACTTTCTGAAGCCACTGTAACTAAAGAATACCTGAGAGATAGCATCTGTGCAGCTTTGAATGTGTTCTTCTCATGAACCTAGAGTGGATTCCAATGGCCAATTAAATTTTGGATCTGGCTCCCAGTTGGCAGATACCTGGATTTGTTAAGCTGTGACGCTAACAAATCTCTTACTGAACATTTTAGCCATGCTAGCGTTATGACTGTAGATATGGCAAGTCAGTTTGCTATATGACTTAGTCTGGCTCCTACAGACTTTGGTGATCTGACTATTCCTCAAGTGCTTCTGTAAGGTTGACATTTGTCATTTTGAGTGAAATGTCTCAACAGCTATTGGACTGACTATCATGACATTTGGTACACATATTCATGTTTCCCTCAGGATGAATTGTAACAACTTGTGATTGGTGACTTTTCCTATAGCACCATTAAGAGTTCAAAATTTAAATTTTTCTAATTTGGTTTCATACTTTCTGTTTAGTGCTAATTAGTGAATGTTCTCATGCTAAATGGTTAACTTAAGAACGTGAACACTGAAACTATCAGCATGCTAGACATCAGCATGTTAGCATTGTCATTGTGAGCTTGTTGGCATAGCGCTCAAAGCAACACTGTGCCTAAGTACAACCTCATAGAACCATGGCTGTAGTCTTGTTTATCATATTATATCAGCTGTCACTAATTGAGGCTAATTCCATAAAGGATAAAATGAAAATTTTGGCTGTTGTCATGCTCAGAGAAAGCTGCTGTCAGTACTCTGGAAAAACAATATTACTCTATGAATGTGAGTGGACTGTGTTTTTCTATAGTTGAACAAGACTAACAGAATGGAGAGTCTTCTCCAGAGAAATTACCTGGCTCTGTGATGTCAAATTACAGGACAATCTCCCAGTTAAATTTCCATGTCAATATTTTAAACTCAGTTTAAATAGTTTTGCACAGGGGCCTCTAATTTGGAGAAAGTGGAAAAATAAGATGTAAAAGTAGTAGCTACAGTTGTTAATTCAATCTGTCAGATACATGTTGGTTCAACATTTCATAATTTATGTTGTGATGTTATGATGTTCATCTCATTTACTTGTTGTACTGTAGCTACAGGTTGTGCACATTATTTGGGCTTACAGTACACTCAAAACAGTACACATTCTGGCTTGTCAGCTGACAAAAGTTGATTACACATATTTAAAATGAATTTTTCAGGTTTACATATGTATAACTATAATTACATGAAAATGTTGAAAGCTGTACGTAATGAGATTCCATAAGGGATTCAAAAAGAATTCAGATCATATAGGAGAAGGTAATATTGGACTAAATAAAATGCTACTGAATCCCAATCCTATTTGAGTCTAGCCTATGTATGCTAATTTGAGAAAGATTTGCTGAAGCTGAGTGGAGAGTTAGTAATTAAAATGAAAAAATCATGACATGAACAGTCTGTTATCTCAGTCCTCAGTTTCCATTTCTACTATACACTTTGGCTCATAACCACTTAATGATCTAACACTTAATGATGTAATTGTCGCCTTCTACAGGGACCTTGGATTACATTCATATCCTATGTTCTTTTTATTGTAGTCAGGACTCTGTAACCATAGCTTCTGAAATTCAGCAGTCTTTCCTGTCAGGTATTTCTGCTCAGTGATCTTGTCAATGAAGACAAAGTGTGTGAGGATGCAGAAAGATTATAAAAAGGTTCTGTTTTTTTGTCACCATCTTCTAGTCTGTCAGACTATTCATCTTCCTGCTGTATGAGGCAGGTGGGATAAGAAGTGTAAGGGACACTTAAGAAGGCAACCTTCCTTCAATCAGCTGGCTTTCAAACAGATCTAGAGATGAGTTTTTTCCAATGTCAATGGCAGAAAGTTTCTAATTAGGGTAAACCTATTTTTCTACCACATTTGAATATTTGCAACTTGTTATACATTGTTAATACAAAAGGTCGGCATGTATATATATTACATAAACATATAATTACAGACTAAATGTGGATATCATATTGTATTTGAGACAATGGGACATAACATCCCAAATCAAATTTAAATTTTTTTCTTTAATTACACAAAAAACTTGAAAGAGACTACCTTCTCTTGTTCTGAGCGTTTGGTGATATTAATCTTAACGACAGCTAAATGATTACCACATAATATCTTCTGATCTACTAACTACAAATTAAAGTGTTCCAATTCCAATTCTAAAATCCTGCAAAGCCATGCTGATCGGATAATCACAACACCAAAGCATCTGAGAAGCAGTGTGTGGAAGTATTTATTAATTACCAACAAAGATATGGTCAACTTTATATAACAAAAAAAACAAGTGCCTTTATCTACATCAACAAATCTGAGGATTTAGCCATTAGCTTGCCACGCAAGGGACAGCAGAGCCACCAAGAAAAGGTGGAGCAAACGTCAACCGTACAACCTGATCTGACTACCTTCTGACGACACATAGTGCAGATGTATGACACCACACAGAAAACTATAAGCTCAATTTTTTAGTGTGGTAGAGACAACAAGGAAGATTATGGAAACACCTTACACCTTACACCCAAAGACATCTAAGGGGGGGCGTACTATTCAGCAGGCCACCACGATTCCATTTGAGCATTCTCATGTGTTGAACTCTCGATGATGTGCTAATAATTTCTGAAAGGAGGTACAGGGTCCCCTTTTGTAAGAACAATCGTTAAAAACATTTATTTGTCCTTCTACCAGTTAAACTTGGGCAACTCCTGGAGCACAGACAGAAAGATAGAGACACTCAGATAACTTCAAGTTTTCACTGATCATGTGTTTGTTTGCTTATAATTTATTTACTAAAGTGTGTGTGTTTTGAGATGTATGCCAAGAATTCTTGTTGTATTTAATGTAGCGAATGGTTTTGTTATTTTACGCTAGTGTTTGCACGTGTTCTCATTTAATGTTCTTATTCAGTGTGTTTTGTTGTGATGCTTGGTGTTTACACAGCAATTCCCTTAATGCGGGAAAATTTTCTGATATGGAAGACAATAACAGTAACCTTGACCTTGACCTTGACCTTGACCTATACTGATTGGTAAGACAACCTCTCTGACCGCCAACGGAAAGACATCGCTGGCCACACATGATGTGACAGTAAACGCTCAGTGTATCTCAGACTCAGGTATTACGCTATATGCGTAGCATTCAAATTGATTCTAAAAAATTACATGTGAGTGTGAATTTGTTCGAACTCACCTTTTTGAAAAAGTGATGGTCCTATTGAGAATAAATTTTATGATTCAGGATGACTACATTTTTATTTCACAACCTTAGACAGGGATCCCAATGATGATCAGTCAAATTATGTAAAACAATATATTTGTCTCAGCTAACATGATGAATCCATTGTTCAATCCTGTTTTCTGCATCAAAAAAATACATTAAAGATTAGACTGTATCTTTCTACCAGGAACCTGAAAACTGTTATTCTTCATCACCTGTTGACTGGACCTTTGTAACTTTCTGCTCTCTGACATTTTAAAGAAATCTCAAGGTTTTAACTGGAACAAAGAAACAAGACCATATTACACCAATTCTGGTATCCCCGCAATGGCTAATTGTTGCTTATCAAATTGATTACAAAATCTTACTAGTCTACTAAAGCCCTGATGGAGTTAGTCAGATCCTCAGAAGCTTCTATTTTTGTTATTTCAAGATCTAGACTCAAACATAAAGATGAGAGAGCTTTTGCTGGACACCAGGGCACTCTATCTTCTTTTAAATCAATAGCTCTTCTTTCAGTTTGGTGTGGTAGCTCAGTGATTTATTTCTAAGTTTATTGTTTATTGTTCAAAAGTGCCATATGAATAAAGTTTGGCATTATAGGTTTTAGTTGTTAGTAGGTAATTAGTCAACATCTGTGTTGAGTTTTGTTTTTCATTATATTTTATTGGCCATTTTAATTTGAAGTGAATGCATGCAAGTCTGTCTGAACATATAATTGGGTGATGGCTATCATTGCTAATTTTTTAAAGCCTATATGGATCAAGGAATAAGATTAAAACAAAATAGCATCTTCTCTAATGATCATTAAATTGTTATAATCATATAACACTCAGAAGGGTATTGCAGTTTAACTTTTACATTATCCAAAATGTGTGTGGATGCTAGTGGCATTGACTCGTCCTCAAACCGGGGAAACTCACATTTAATTTGTCATGACATGAATGAATGCATGATAGAAGCTCTTTGAGTCAAACACATACCAGAAGGGGGGGATTAGCTCTGAAATTCAGTGATCAGAGGAAAGGAAATCAAAAGCAGGCAAGAGGTGCCTCCCCAGCAAACTTCACATTGAAAACAACAGATAAATAATCTGAGGTGGAAAGAGCTCCAGCCTCCAAAGGTAAAGTCATCTCATTAAAGCTGCTTACATTTGTTAGTAAATATATTTATTTTAGTCTACATTGGTAAGCACACCATTGATCAAAGAAAGCACTGTCAAGAAGGTGGTGATGAAGATGGGAACTATAAGTGGGCAAAAATCTGATTCTATGAATAAAGATGTATGGACAGCAAAAGACTCAGTTTGATCCCCTGCTATAGTATCACTGGTTTTACTCAGACAAATATGAATAAAATAAATCTAATTTTGGAAAATGTTATAATTGTAATAGATGCAACAATTGGACAAATTGTAGAATTAAATAGCTCTACTTGTCATGAAATGTTCTTGTGCTCATCACAATTCTAAATGAATCCAAGTAGCTGCTGAGAGGTCCTATGAGGAGTATAATATAACCACTACATGCTGTGTAGCACAAAAACAGAGCCAAGTAGACACATATTACTGAGATAAGGCATGCACATTATGCAAAAGGCAAAAGAAGCCATTATGATGTTTGGTTAATAAGAAAGCAAAACAGGTGGGTGCCGGGGTTGTGGAAGGAGAAATCGGCACAAGCAGTACCAGCAACAGAAGCATGAACAATCAGAAAACTGAAGCCTTTACACCGTGTAAATTAAGCAGGGTCACTCCCCATTCTCCACTTTGTTCAGCTGTGGGAGTGACGGGGTAAGAGCCTAAATGCCAAATACCACTCTCAGTACATACTCATAATGTAAAACCAGTGAAAGAAAGGTTTGAGGAAAGAAATATTTAAGACATTAAAATACTATACTAATAATAGTTTGTGTCTGATATGTTTTTTTCAAGAAAAAGTTGAGTTATGTAGAAGAACATCTTAAAATTACATCTCCTCCCCTCTCACTGAAAAAGAACCTATGCATATATATATATAATATTGTTCATTTCCAAATTTTAACTGCTGGACAAAAGATAACCCCTGCTTTACCAGAGAAAAGTCCACTCTCTGTGTAAGTGCACTGTAGACTTCAAGTTTCCACATCACACTTGTGAAGTTGCATACTGGACCATTAAATCATGCTTGTAGGTACACACTTTAATCTCAGATCTTAGGTTCAGATCTCAGACAGAGAAACTTTCCCTGTCAAATGTACTGCCAAACTCTGCACTTACATCATTCTGCACAATGAAAGTCAGTTATCAAAGTAAAGTTACAATGAGCCCATTTTTCAGTGGAGTGCAACTTTAAATAGCAACTTAATGAAGTTAAACCATTTCTTTTGTTTATCTTCACACGTCACTGCAGTGATGTACAAGTGTCCTAAAGGGGTTCGCAGTATACTGTGGCATCATTGTTGGGTGTTGTAACAGGTGCAACAGAACACACTTCTGACCAGACCAAACCAGACCAACAGACCCAAAAACATTTTCAACCAGAGATTGCTTTTCAGCCTGGTATCAAGGTCACTATCTTACCAGCATATTCTGGATCCACGTGAGGAGGGTAGAAGCGAAAATTGATGAAGAAGGGGATGGGCATTCCATACTTGAACCACTCCACCACATAGGGCTGCCCGTTCAGGGGGTGGGACACGTCGCATCCCAGGATGACGTTCTCTCCTGCACGTGCCGTCACAAACTGGGGCTCCTCTCGCACTCCGTGGGCACCTGGGGAAACAGTATGCACAGGTCAGCCTGGTCAACAATCCCATGTGATCTACAGTCTATGGATCACAGTCCATTTTAACCCTAGACATATGAGCTACAGATGATAATGTATAGGAAAACAATGCTTCAATATTTAATGTTAAAATTAAATATTTAAGAGTGCAACTGCTTTTGTATATTTCACATGATTACATTTAAATTTCAATCTTTTCACATTTTGCTGACACTCACATTAATGCCTGTACAATATCCCTGTAAAAACAACACAAACAGTATGAAAGAAAAATATGTAAAGGCAGACAAATGTGATTTTCTATTCTCATATAGTGTGTCAATAAGCAGTAAAAATATCAAATTACTGTTATTTTTAGAGCGTTTGAGAATTTCTAATCCTAATTCCAAGTGGTGACCAAAAAACCTACACAAGTTTTCTAATATTGTCAAGTCCATATCAACAACAGTTAGCAAATTAGTGTTTTGCTTAAATGAATAGATGGGAAATGTGCTTATTCGCTTTTTGGCAATTTGTGGTAATTACAGATCTTAAGAGCCACTGGTAGGTGGATTATGTTACCTTTGGAGAGCCTGGCTAGCTATTTCCCCTGCTTGCAGTCTCACATTTAATAGACATATAGTGAGATATCTTCTCATCTAACTCTCCATCATAAATATTTCCCAAAATGTCAAACTATTCCTTTAAGGACACTTGACAATGGTCTAGTATTTTTAGCATCAGGAAAAGCCATCTGTTCACCTCCAAGTTTCCATTAGATTAACAGAAATGCCAGCGTGCATTTCAGAAATGGTCGGAAAGAAATATAGAGAGAGGGTCTTTAGAAAGCAACAGAAATTCACCTAGGAAGTGAGTGTGTGTGATAACACAAACATGCTGAGCAACAAGTTCCATCAGGATGGCAAAGAGTGCTAGTGACAAATCCAATACAGAGCCAAGGCCAATGGGTTGGGAAAAGCATGTTTAACGGTACTTGTAGACACATGCATGTGATCTACTCGTATCTCAACAGAAGCTTTTCAGCTCATTCATTTGACAGACTGTGGGAAGACAAAAACACGTGACAGTAATGCACCTGATGTTCAATAACATCTGGACCTTTGACCTTTTTCTAAAAGAATTCACTCTGTTAGCTCAGTGATGGGGCAAGCCCAATGGAACTGTGTATCTATGGGCTAACTACTGGACATCAACATCGATCCCAGGCTAATTACTATGTAGCCTGGCTTTATGAGCAGAAACCTGGTGCAGTAGCATTTTACCAGTCGATACAGCTAATCAGATGTACTCAATGCTCATCCCTCTGAGGCCTGAAAGGAAGCCAGGCAAGCAGATAGGTT
Source organism: Xiphias gladius (assembly GCF_016859285.1). Taxonomy (NCBI): domain Eukaryota; kingdom Metazoa; phylum Chordata; class Actinopteri; order Istiophoriformes; family Xiphiidae; genus Xiphias; species Xiphias gladius. Next base: position 25,099,100 of record NC_053416.1, on the reverse strand, counting down.
CTCCTGCACACAGATGACAGCCTACTGCCTGCCTTGTCTCTCATTAGTGAAAGCAAACAGTGTAAGGCAATGTATCAAGTTGTGTTCATCTATTACATCTTCAAATAACTAAGACGAGGACAAATAACTCACAACTTGAGTCAGTAAGAGCATATTCAGAGACTGACCAAAAGGACTGGAATAATTTATTACACTGGAGGTCAGAAATAATGAGCCGAAAGATTAGCTAAAACTGTTCTTACACCCAAGTGCAGATGTTTCCAAACCACTGGCTGCCTAGACAGAAAAAAATATTTAGAAACCTGTGCTATGGAAAATGATTAGCAGTAGTTAGGTTTCATTTATACTTAAGGGGCTACGCCATTCTTACGGTGGCTATGTGTATTGTAAAGCTTGACCAATACTGCATCAATTCTTATATCAATATTTTTGAGCTAAAAAAATTAGATAACCATATACAGTATTGTGCAGAAGTTTGGACACTAACAGCAAAGTGAGGATGTCATCAAATCAATATTTGCTGTGAAACCCCTTTGCCTTTTAAACAGCGCCAGTTCTCCTCAGTACATCTGCACACAGTTTATCAGGTACTTGGCAGGTAGGTTTTTCCAGCATGTTGGAGAACTTGCCCCAGTTCTTCTGTGGCTTTAGGCTGTCTCAGTGTCATCTGTCTCTTCATGTAATCAGGCTGACTCCATGATTTTGAGATCAGCATAAACAATATAGTGTATACAACAACAATCTTGATATGGATCCCTATATGGTGACTGAAGAGATACCACATGGGGAGTGCAAGAACTGTGATTGGTCAGCTTGGGCTGCTTGTGTTTTCTGCCACGACCATCCAATGCTGGTGGAGATTACTGAGAGTGAAGACAACATGAACCAATCTGAGAGAAGGCTCTATTATCCTCTCGTTTTCAGTAACACACATCTAGCAAAGTCCTCTCCAATGTAAACCTGCATGCAGCAACTGCATGGAATACTCCTATATTCAGTGAGGAAACAAAGCAGACCTTTTCACCATCACTTGCATCACAAAAGAAATGAAAAAATGTATACACAATTACTGTGGGAAAAACAATTCAAGCATGATATGGCTTGATCATGGATGATACAGTACATCTGTATAGAGCTGTGGTGGAGTGTTTCTGTCAATTGGTCGGTTGGTTGGTCCCAAACTGCCTGATTAATTTGTATTGCCACAAGAGTCAGCAACTCTTCCTAAACATGTTAAGTAATAAAGGTAAGCATTTTAAATGCAATATAAGCAATATAGGACAAGAGAGCAGACTTTACTGTATTCACATGAAAACGATTACTGTTGTTGGGATTATCAGAGAGAGATACGTCAATATTGTCCTACAAATGTTTCAAAGTGTACAACACTGGGACATAATGGCAGAGAAACAGTATTTTTAATGTCCAACATGACGGGCAACTGTGGCTCAGGAGGTAGAGCGGGTCATCCGCTATCAGGAAGTTCGGTGGTTCGATCTCCAGCTCCTCCAGTCTGCATGAAATGTCCTTGGGCAAGATACTGAACCCCAAATTGCCCCTGATGTATCATCGGTGTATGAGTGTGTGTGTGAGAAAGTGCTGTATAAAAAAAAGCAATGTATGAGTGTGTATGTAAATGGGTGAATGTGGCATGTAGTGAAAACCGCTTTAAATGATTGATAAGACTAGAACCATTTACCACTTACCATGAATAGAAATAATGGAAGAATAACAAAACTGACCCAAAGGACGTTCATTAAATCAGTGTTTTCTTAATGTAGCACAACGTGGGAAACTGAGCTCTGGACAGTGAAACACTGGAAACATTTTTCATTTGAAAATCAGTGCATAAGTTGGATCTAAAAGTTATATTGAGGCTGTGGTATCTGGATAAATTAAAAAAAGGTTGTTATTCAAATTGTTCATCACAATACTCACTGACTCAACTGTTCAATAGAAATGTCTTATTGTCATAATGGGACAGTTACCATACATGAATAAAAAGATGTATTCAGTCAAATCTTTTAAAAACAATATCAAATGCAAAATTCAACCATAATAACCTCCAATATATAAAATATGTTATAATGTCAATTTCTTTTTTTTTTTCTTCATTGAGGAAAAATGGGATGATGCAATAACACAGAAGTTCTTGAAGAAACAGTGGCAGCACAATAAGCACAAGTAATTGATAGCAGAATGGGACAGAGACAGTAACGTTTTGGGCTATCATAGTCTACATTTCCCTTAGCAGAGGTGGTGTGTGTAACCGCAAGAAAAAGGTCAGGAAAAAGATCTTGCTAAAAACACAATTACTCAAAGGATGACATGCTGCTGAGCTTTATTCCCAACACTTGATATTCTCCATTTTGCAATTACCAGAATGTGCTCCTTGTAAAACAGAACAAACAAATTACCATGCTGTAATAATTGAATATCCATTCAAGGCCACCCATAAATTCTCAACGGTGTTAACCCAAATTATCAATCTTGACTTGACAGCTTGAGCTTTCAAATGCATATTAAGGCTGCAGCAAAGCATGAAAAGCCTCCATAGTCACCTTGAACTGAGGTCAATCTGAAAAGCAACAAACTGTCTAGGTTTTTTACTGAACAGAAGATGTTTATCTTACAATTAGCCAGCGCTTAGAAACAGGAGTCACACAGCATCACTTTCATTGATTGAAAATGAAATGTAGGTTAAGCTGAAACGAGCGAATAGTTCAGCAACAACCAGAAAACAACAATGATGCCAGAGAGTTCACAACCCAACTCGGCTGCAGAGAGAGTGATTTCCACTCCAAGCAATCTAAAAAGTCCTGTTTGGAAATACTTCGGATTTTGGTCAGTAGACGGCAAAATTGTGGAACGTCGAGATAAGGTTTTATGCAAGCTATGTATGCACAGTTAACCGCTCTATACCATAAACTTATCATTTTATTTGTTTATTTAGTAATGTGTAGTTATGTATCGCTTTTAAAAGACAGGCCTATGTTGAAATAAATATGCCTATACAAGTAATTATGTCCCACCTTGTATTAGTTTGCCCTCTTATGGACATAATGTGCAAAAATAGATATATTCGAATGGTTCAAACCTATATGTTTTTTTTAGAAGGAATAATCGAAAGTTATTTTTGGCCAATTTTGACAGCGCTACTGGGTGTACCAGAGGAAGTCTGTGGATTTGTCATTTGATGTTCATGTGTGCTCTCATGCTTGCTGGCAGAACCAGATAATAACTGAGCAAGTGTGCTTTTCCCAGTGGTGACCCCCCCACACACACATAGACACACACATTACCTCAAGCAGCACTACGTGTTGATTGGCTGCTGGTGACATCATCGCAGATAGCACAAAAACAGGCCCCTTGGAAGGTATGACTTCACTGTTTATAACTGATGAGATGGAGAGGGAGCAAGAGAGCAGAAGACAGAGAGGAGAAGCAGAGCTGATTTGTTCATCCTCCCCCACCCCTCCATAAGGGTTTAGCTCATTTACAATCAAAGACCCAGGGGAGGGCATCTTTGCAAGGTATAACCACTGAAGTGCACTAAAACACACACACACACACACACACACACACACACACACACACACACACACACACACACACACACACACACACACACACACACACACACACACACACAAACACACACACAAACACATTGTCTTTGTGAGGGCACTCATTGACATAATTCATTCCCTAGCCCTTTACCCTCACCTTAGCCATCACAAATAAATGCCTAAGCCCAACCCTTACCCTAAGCCTAACCTAAACCTAATTCCCACCTGGACCCTAAAACCAAATCTTACCCCTTTGAGGGTGTGTCAGAAAGTGAGGACCAGCTAAAATGTCCTCACTTCCCCAAAATGTCCTCCTTTAGGTATATAGTTTAAGTCAAACTGGTCCTCACAAATATAGAAGTACAAATACACACACAAACCCACAACCAAGAGTGTGACCAAGATGGCAGAGAGGGGGAGGGTACTCTGGATAGGTATTTGTGATTGTTATTAGGAGTATTGCAACACTGTGTGACGTCATGCTAAATTGAACCCACCTCAGATTAAAAGCATAGTGAACCGCAATATGAATTAAATGAAGTCAGGAAAATGTAGATGTTTACTATGAGGGATGGGGAATGAATAATTCCCATAAGATTTACAGATCAAGTCAGTCACATCATTAATAACAGGCTGTCACTATAAATTTGTTCAAATAAGGGGGGGGGGGGGGTAAAATATATCAAATTGTAATGACCTGTTCGAATTCAAAATTTGTGACACCAAGATTTAGACTTGAATCAACATGTGAAATCTAAAACATCTAATCTCAAGATCTTTGGTTTTTTATTGTCACTGAAATAAATTTATAAGTCAACTGTAGCCATTTTAGAGACACAGAGAGGCCTTGACAACATTAGCAATAGGACAATGGTGGAGCAGAGAGGCATATGCTGTAGGGACAGCAAAGAGAAGTATAAGGTGGGGTAGTCTGAATGTCTGTCAGCTAGAATAATGATTGGATGACAAAAAAGGCTCAAATTTATCCAAGCAGATCATTGGATAACACATGAGAGAAGACTGTGAGGAGGAAATTAAAATAATAACTAGCTTCCAGTTTGAATTTACACTTGTAAGCTTTATTTTAAAATAAGCTGCCTTGGGGACTAAAATTCCAACATGGAATATTTAGTTAGCATAAGTATTTACTCTTTTCACTTCTTTTTCTCCTTTTGTTTTTATCATTTTCCAAGAAAAAAGAACAAAATGCGATATTTTGAGTGTTTTGGGTGTACGGTATTCTGCTCAGTAATTGTTTTAGTATAATGCAATTAAAAATCCAGTGTGGTTTATAAGTGATATTTGTTTCCAGGTCCTGGGGTTTCAAAGATAAACTTAGCCTCTCTTATATGACAGTATGATAGATGGTATATACCAGTATAATAGGCCATATATGACAGTATAATATTATGTGACAGTACAAACAGGCTGCATTTTTGTATTTATAAAAGGTGATAAAATTAAACCCTCTATGAAGATTCAGTGAGATGCAATATATAAACAATACACATATGGCACAACACACTCTAGCATACTATTTCATCTGAGACTCATCTATACTCAAGTTTCCCCCGTCCCTATCTCAGCTGGTCTCCTGGCACTGACTAGCAGTGACAACTGGCCCACTCTGCTAAGTGCCAACCAAAATGAAAAATAAATGAGATTTTTACACAATAAAACATAAATTATTGATGACTACAGCAAGAGCAGTGCATTATCATACAGCCTATCATTCTTGCATCTGCACTTAGTCTTCCTGTATCTTATTCCAAAGTTGAACTCATATTGTGGTGGTAATAAAATGACAGCCTCGTGAAATTAATGGAGGCATTAATAATGTTGTCGACCAGCCCACTAAGCCAAGAGGATGTGCAGTGCACTGGGGGCATATAATACACATCACATGGCCACAACATTTTGAACTACGCTTTTCTTTGAGCTTCAATGCTTATTTTACATGTGCTAGTGCATAAAAGTGAAAGACTAACTCACTGAGAATGTCTTGTGTAGCAGAAGATTTCCTTTTCTTTCTGTCACTTGGCGTCTTAACTCCAACGCAATCTGCTAACAAAATCTTGAGGTTTAAATCTTTGGACTCAAAGTTATGCAGTGGCTACAATGACAGCAATTCACAGCACCCAGTAAACTGCAAATGTCAAACAGAAAAACAATAGTACCATTTTAGCGTAAAGGACAAACATGTAAGTTTTTGCTATTGCTGTATAGCCAACGTTACCATTAACAGCTGTTTACTTACTCATAGAGCACCATCAAACTAAGATGGATTTCCTTTGATGGAAATGCAAACGTTTAAATGTGTGTCACCAGAGGACCAAACATTTATTCTGTTTCACCAGATTTTACTCTAGGATTCATCTTAGTACAAGTGATAACACTCAAAGTCTACAACCATGGCAGCAGCTCTGTGAGGTTGTACTTAGGCACAGTGAAGTTTTGAGCTAAATGCTAACATACTCACAATGACAATTCTAACATGCTGTTGTTTAGCGGGTATAATGTTTACCATGTTTGCAATCTTGAAGCTTAGTGTAACATATTAGCATGCTAACATTTGCTAATTCGCACTGACCAATAAAGTACAGCTGAGGTATTGTAAGTTTTGCAGGTATTTGGTCATAAACTAACATATTGGAAAAACTGAAATTTTGACCCGTTGGTGGTTGAGACCCTCCAACAATGCCATCTCTCAAGCAATATAGCTAGCATAACTTACTGGTACAAGTTTGTGTGTAAAAACTGAGTAACTCACAGGCTACTGAAGTAACTCCTCCTCCTCCTCCTTCTTTCTGTCACTTGGCCTCTAAACTCCATCACCACCTGCTACCAAAATCCCAAGACTTAAATCCTGGGGTTCACAGTAACACGGTGGTTACAAAGGTAACCTTTCACATTACACAGTAGGCTGCAAAATGTCAAATAGCAGACAATGAAACTATAATGTATTGGCTTTGTTTGAAATGCTGATGTTTCCATGTGTTCCACTAGATGATAAAACCATTCACTCATTCATTTCACCAGATTTTACTCTCATCTCAGCGCAAGAAAAACTGGCAATTATAAATTCCTGTGCTGATCAGTCACAATACAACACACCCTTATATTATTCATTAAAAAAATAAAATCCTAAAATAAAGAGGTACTAATACAGACAACTAATAATGTGACTGAGCACAACAACAACAAAAAATCTGCATTTATAAGTCCAAAGAAGGAATTAAAAAACAACGGCATCAAAATAGTTTCCTTACCAAAAAGCATTAGAAGAGGCCATTATGAGCTTCTATTCCCCTGCGTGAGATCAAAGACAACTACATTACAGTTTTAGATCAATAAAGCAAAATGTGCAAGCCTTGCAAACTACAGTATATTCACTGTGCAAATTCTTCTTGCCATTTGGACGGAGCGAGTGAGAATATATTGTGAACAGGGGTGTGCTTGAAGTGCAGACTCAGTTCACATGAGGAGAAAAACAGAAAGCAACGTCAAAAAAGTCAAAACATTTTGCCAATAAGCTTAGGGAAATTGCATTGCTCATTTGTGTTTGTCAGCTTGTGCTACAATCCTCAGATATACAAGTATGGCTTAAAACACTAATACTACACTAAAGGGTGGAGGACTTGACCTAATTCTGGTTTGCTTCTCTCAAGCAAGCATCTCTCATCATTTGGAATTCAAAGGATATCTTTCCAGGGTGCAGTATCTGATCCTTCCTGCATCACTTTGACTAAGACAAATAAAGACTGTAAGTTATGATGTTGGTAGCTTTTATATTGCTACACTGCAAAATTTAGTGAGTTGTCTGGGCAACGAGACAATAAAGTTGATTTTTTTGTTTTTCAAAGGCATTTAATCCTGGATGCAATTTCCTATTGTTGTTAGCCCATGCAAACAGCCAAAGCCGCAGGTCAAGATGACTCTCTCTGGTTTCTGTCAGACAACAACTTTTAAAAACAGACTTCAGTTCAGCCAGTTCTATGATGGTGTTGCTGTAAACAAAACTATTTTTTCCAATAATCATGTCTTTCTCTGTGACCCACTTTTACTGGTCCTGACGCTTATCATCAGTGTCCTGGCAAATTCCAGAGTGAAATTCAAATTTTAATGTTCTCTGTCACACAGCAGAACACTCCAAAGATCCTGTAAGTAGCCAAAGAAATAACTGCTGATGAGAAATGACTGTGCATCCCTCAATAGTCCCAACACTTCAATTCAAACAGCTGCTGCTTTTCTAGGTGTGCTGATGATTCCCTTTAACCTGTACAGCATCCAGCAAGCAGTTTTGTCTTACAGATGTTGCTGCTGACAAGTCTTTTACGGGCATCTCCTTGGCCAATTGCCCTCTAGGTTTGACCCATAGATCCCTTTTCCGACTTCGTTTCCCCACCGGAGATGTCTTACAATTGAAATTCATGGCCTGTGACATTCTTTGTGGCCGCAGGAAATTCAGACAGAGCAGATGGTAAAGACAAGAATAGGTGAAAACAGGCAAAGTAAAACTGTAAGGGCCATAATCTCAAAGTTTCCTTGGCCATTTTGTTGATGTGGCAGCCAGGGAGCAAAGTTCAGACAGCTATTCCTTCCTATTGAATTGACTTAATTGTGTAAAAATAGTTTTTTCACAAGTTAGAAATCTGCTAGGATCTTAAAGGGGGTAACATGTTGGAAAAAATTTATGTCAAAATATAGTAATCTATGCACACATTTATTGGCTGGACCACAACAGTGGGGCCAGCCCTATAAACACACTGTCGCTGACTGACACAGTGGAGACACATGCCATCAAAGACAGGCAACACCGCAAACCTGATTCATCGTTTGAAATATCACCACCTGTTAGAGCATGCAAGAGGTGGCCAGTGCGTCTACCCAGCAGCAAACGATTGTATCAGCATTTTCCAGCACTGTGCCTTATCACAAAAAAACAAAAATACACAAAGGAATCACAAATGCAATTGCATATTGCATTGTAAAAGATATGCTTCCCATTAGCACGGTCAAAATTGAGGAATTCAAAAAGCTTCTCATAGTCCTCGTCCCCTGGAACGAGCTACCTGACGGAAAACTTTTTTCACTGACTGCACTTACCAAGCTGTACGCAGAGTATAGAGAGATGGTGGAGCGGCAGCTGCAAACTGTCACATTCTTCACCACTACTTCTTATATGTGGTGTGGTCACACATCTAAGCCTTATATAGGCTACACTTGCCTGAAGACCTTAAAGGCAGAGTTATTGCCCCAGGAATGATTGAAGCACTTCAGTGACGCACTGAGTGAAGATCGACAAGTATGTATCATAACTGATAGCAGGTCAAACATAGTAAAGGCTACTTCACTCAACAAATGGACATGGCTTCACTGTTTTGGAAATTGACCACACTTCTTGAGGGTAGGAGCATCAAATGTCTTCAGAAAGTAACTGCTGCGTAGATGACACTATTCTTGTATTATTAATTCAATGCAATTCAATTAAATTTAGCTTTACTGGCATAGACCCACTATGCGTTGTGGTAACAATGATGATAAAATGAAAAGAATTAAAAAAGAATCAAATCAGTTACTTTCTTTAGTGTTCTAGTCCTTTGTGCTTAAATGTTAAATAATGATTATAAGCATGATGAAGTTATATTTGAAACTGAAATACATGCAATACTTTTTAAAAATATTTATATGTTCATATGTCTGTCTGTTCAGAATGTTCTTTTAACATCTCTATTTCCTTTTATTTTCTTCCTCAGAGAGAGTGGAAAAGAACATGAGGGGGGACTGCGTAAAAAAGTTGTGGCTGCCCTTTCCTTTTCCTGGAAAAAGAAGTGAGATCTGGCAACTGCTGACAAAGAGCTCAACTTACCCCCGCACAAAATGTCACCTACCAGTTGGGGCTCTCTTCAGAAGATGGTGGCAAGTGTGGCGGAGCAGCACAAGGCCATCAGGCACTCACTGCTGACAAGTAAACCAGGCACTTGATGCTCACCTGGCAGGACATGGATGAACAGGTCTTGAAGCCACTTCTGGAGTTCACAGATTAACTCTCCGGTGAATCATACGTGAGTGTGTCCTACCTTAATCCTGTGGCTGCACCCCTTCAGAGAAAAGGTTTTTAAACCCTCTGATGATGACACAGCTCACGAAGGACATAAAGACAATGGTTATGGAATATCTCAAACAGACGTATTATGATCAGGTAACAGATGACCTGCTTGATTTGGCATCCTTGTCAATCCACACTTCAGGCCCAATATATCAAGCAAGACAAGACTGAGGCCATTAAACTGAGAGTGGTGTCTGAGATTCTGTAGGGAGACAAAGGACCATGCCTTTCACAGGCTTCATACTGAACAGATGTATTAGAGTCAGAGGGTGGAGCTGCTGTAGCTCTACCTGCCAAGACGAAGCAGGAAAGGCACTGGGCATTTTTTTAAGAAGCAATGCCCCAGCAACACAGAACTCACTGATATGCTGTCAGTGGAGGGGGAGCTGGAGAAATACCTCAAGGCTCCAGGTGCAGACTGTGACACGGAACCCCTGGAATGGTGTAAGATGCATGAGAGAAACTTTCCGAGAGTGAGCCAACTAGCAAAGCGCTACTTGAACTTCCCTGCCACTAGCTCCCCCTCTGAGAGGATTTTTAGCACAGGGGGGAACATTGTAACCTGTCAAGGGGAAGCTTTAAAACCTGAGTCTGTAGACAGACTTGTCGTTCTTGCCCATAACTTGTAGGGTAATGGCTTTGCTTGTTTAAAACTTGTACAGAAGAAGTGACTGACAATTGAGATTTTTCAGTTGTCTCTTTATTTTGTTACATTGGCAGCTGAAACAAACCGTCTGTACAAAGGGTTTTGCATGCTGACCAGAACTAAGATTTCTTTGTCTATTTATTGTTTTATTTATTGACATTATCCTTTAAAACACTTCTAAACAGTCTGAAGTCTTAGCCATCTCACATGCGTACTGTATCACACTGCAGCACTTAATTTTTCTATTAAGATATTTATTTTGTTGAGAGAAAAAACTGACTGAAAACAGATTTACTTAATTTTACTCATGCATATTTTGATGTTAACAATCACTTTATCATTATAATTGTTGTGAAGGTTCTACCTCAGATTTGTGAAATGTTCCGCTGTTTGGCAAGTGATTGTCATATTCCGACCATAAGGAATAGTGTAAAACCACAATCTGGTTTCTTCGACTTTCACTCAGGACTGAAAAACAGCCTTTAAACTTGAAAGAAAAAATTATTTGACATTTCTTTATTGACTGATATGAAAATTTTTATCATGATAACATTTTTGGCCATTTCAACCAGCTCGAGTTCACATAATAGAGTCAATCAGCTACTCAATTAGACATTGTATACAGTAAATCCTTTGACTGTTGCCACACAATTTATATGTGAGGGTAAAGTAGCAGCTGCATTAACATTTAGAGAGGTGTCTAATTTAAACACAGCTCCATTTATGAAGCATTTACATATAAAAATAATGCATATTAACGTAATTTTACTATTTTTCTTACAACAGATACTTAACTGGGCTTTGATCTAGAGGGTATTTTTGTTTTTCTAGCACATGAACCCTGATGGCCTCTATAATTCTGCTAGGAGTAATTAGAAGAGTTTGAAAAATCCAAGTATTTGGAAATTAAAGACTTATTTTGTATTCAAGAAGGACATATGTATAACCTTTTCAAATACTGTCCCCGGAAATTGTGCTAATAAGAGTGCATTGTAAAAAGGCGGGGTCTTTATAAAAGTGGTGCTTCAACTTTTGAACCTGTTGCAAGCCTCTACCTAAAATCTAAGAGTCTTTGATTTTGCCATGGAGAGTCTGTGAGTGTGTAGTAGTGTGTTTGAGCCTCTTACCACCTGCCGACTGGCTGGAATTAAGGTCAGATGGCTGAGGGTGGATCAGTGGACACTCAAGTTCAAGAATGCTCACAAAGAAACAAAAAAAAAACTCAATGACTGAAAAAAAACCAATATTTGACTCTATACACTGTGAGTATTTGATGAACAAGCCTATATTTCGTTGGTTTGACCATCAGTAATATTTCACAATCAGCAGCAACAAGAAACCAACATAAATTAACTCCCGCATCTGTGAATGTTTTCCCTTATCATTAAAATAAGTTACATTGTTTTGTATTACAGCTACAATGTGCAGCTTTAGTTAAAATTCCATACAGTAGGGGTTCAGATTTGTTGCACTGTCTATGCAAAAAACATGTTTTAACCTGCAGATGGTGGAAGTAAAACACTGCTGTTCCTGTGTCCTCTCTTCACCGACATTCTCTCTGATGTTTGGATGAAGGCTCTTTATTCTTTTCTTGCAGGTGTTTTCACACCTGCCGAGCTGCAACTGAATCAAACTCTGGCACATCCACACCCTCCCTACAATTCATTTGGGAAGGTGACAACACCCTAATCAAACTTTGGGCTGCCACAGAGAGGCAGTCTTGGAGAAGTTCCAAGTGAAGCCTTGAACAAGATGTGAGGGAAAACTAATCGGAATAAATTCTGCACATGATAGGCTGACTATGTGGAGATGCATTCTTGTCAGGAATGGTGTACACACACATTTTGCATCTGTTCAGCTGTCAGCATGCATTACGAGCTTCAGCTTGCCTCACTTGTTTTCCCTCTAAAGAAAATGGAAACAGGTCATGATAACATTAAACCACTTCCAGTATCCCTTTTGCTTGCTGGTGTGTGATAGCAGCCCACCATTTTTTTAGAACATAGGCATAAATACACATGAACATTCACACTTGCGGCATCTACTGGGTGCTCCTAGCCAGAGAGACGAACAATAGGCACGTTTCCTGCGACTGTTTTGGAGCTGATAAACTAGACTAACATAGTGTCGTCAGAAGGTGGCAAGTTATTTGCTATCTGCCAAAAAACGTTGAAGAAGAAGAAGAAGAAACAAAACCAGTCACCTTGGCCATCTACAAGAGAAAAATCAGGAGAGGGCTACAGAATTTTTTTCAATTGGGCAGGCTGTAATTATTCGTTCAAGTCGGAACTTATTCGGAAAAGGTGTGTCCATCTCCCATTAAACGCATCAATTCTTTTTTGAAGAAGTAAAAGGTTTTTGCGCAAGTGAGGAAGTTTTTTTCTAATTTTGCTGTTTCCATTAAAGTTTTCCAATGCAATACTTCTAAATGCGCATAAAAATACGTTGATGGAAACATGGGTAATACTGCGCAGTATTTGTTATTGAGGCAACATGGCCCTTTCAAATGAACAACGAAATCTGGTTAGTAACACATCAACACAGTGATTAGTTGAACTGTTTATGTCACACCACTCAACAACACTCTGTTGGATCTGTGTAAACACAGTGTTTTTCCTCATCTTGACAGCAATGTAAAAAATAAAACATGTTCAAGAATGCCTTTAGCCTCCAATCAAAAGTTGACCGGACAGATATCTCTGTATCCTCCAGCTAATACAGCCGATACCTCGGAAAATAGCTATGGCAGTGGATCTTGTATATAGAGTATGTACCACGGGTTTACTCAAAATGTTTGTGATGAGCAATTATTTGATTCATCAACAGCCAACAGGTGTATGCTCTTAAACAGACATCAGCACAGCTACAGTGACAGTATAGACTAGTCTGCCTGCTGACACCACCATTGTTGCAGTGGTATGGTCGAACCGAACACAGTTTTACTGATACAGATGGTTGGATTGGTAATCGGCTCTTTGAAAGATGGAGGTATCCTATGTGTAACTAGGCAATCATTGTTTTATTCCCATTGAATCTAATGACTCCCTTGAATTTGGTAAGCAACTGAGTATCAACATTACAGTCTGCAGCTCTAAGCTGCGGTCAAGTCACATTATAAATGGGATAGAAAGTAAACACTGAAACCTCTAAAATTACCCAGAAATAGTGCTTACTTTAGGATGTTATACTGCAGTAAAAAGCCAGGGGCATTTTGAATATCATGCTCATAAATGAGGACAGTTTAATCAGGTAGAAATTCTTCAGTTCTCAAAGCTGTTCTGTCCTGTTGTCTTCCATTGCTCCACTGTAGCTAACTTGGAAAGCTGTATTTCATAGTAATTTCATAGTAAAACTATTAATTGACTGTCTAGCATGTTTTGAGTCCAAGCAAGTGATGCGTCGATCAACCAGTTACACACTTGCTTCCAAAAGTGAACTGTTTCACTGGTATAGATGAATCATCTGTCATTTATATCTTGTCTACCAATTGAATTACATTAAACAAATTAAAAACTGTATAACCATTTGTCACTTTGGATTGTTACTATGGTATACCCCTACAACATCTGCTACCTTTACAACATAATGTCTACAAAATAGACAGGTTGCCTATCTTTTAAGGAAAGTGACACTGACATCCTCTAATCATTTTATAGGTACAATAAATGTAAATTTGATCCATTACTAATAAACATACTGCTAAATAATCCTGCTGTTTCTCACCGTCCTCTTATGTGGAGCTTTAAATACATTTCAAGGCATCTTTTCCACTTTATATATATTTTTTTAATATAAGGTATAGTATTACCGTCCAAATGGTCTTCGATACCCAATCTGCCGTATCTTATATTACTCTTCACCCTTATTACTCAAAATAACATATCAGACGTTCCTCTTGTACTGCATAATGTATAATTTTGCACATGTGTTGACTTTAAACTGAGAGTTCCTGCCAATAAAAATATCTTTGATAAATTAAAAAAGAGTAGGTTTGCTCATCAGCACACCTTGGATATAGTTTGTTGTCTGAGAGGGAAATGTGTACAACTGGTGGGGTTTTTTCACAGAGCAGGGACCTGTATCAAAGCAAGATTTGTGTGTTAGCCAGCTATCTTTGGGTTTAACTTAAACCACAGGCTACCAGGGTAGATTACCATGGTAGCCTGTGCTGCATGGCTAACCTGCACTGGAGGAGGTTATGTTCAAAGGATCAGATCCAAATCCTTCAGCACTCCACTTAGACACCAGTCAGATCACTGGAAAAATATGAATTTTATCAGAGATATAAGAATGTTTTTTCTACAAAATGCAGAGTTAACCATGCTAACAGCCTAATGACTGGTGACTATAGCTGCACATTAACTTCTTTTTTCCTTTTCTAAACAGGGTTACTGACAGTGAAGATAACTTCTGTTATTATTCCATCAATACATCTCAACTTAACATCCGCTGACTTTGTGACTATTAATTTAAACTCAATGAGATAATTGTAAATAAAAAGTATACCCACTGTCATCTTTTATTATAAAAAAATGAATTACTTGAAATTATAATAACTATAATAAGGTTTCAGTGAGATTCATTTCTTTTCATCAAGCCTTTTTTGCACAGTTTGGAGTCTCCCTTCTCTGCTTTTGCAGCAGAAACAGCCTGATTTTACTTTGAACTCTGATAGTTTGTTCATCGTGAGACAAAGCGTCATTCATTCTAGATATGTTTAACATGCTAACTGTAATTTAAAATCCTCCAGTAATTCTTTCACTTATTTATAGCCTTATATTATTT
This sequence comes from Xiphias gladius, assembly GCF_016859285.1. Classification (NCBI taxonomy): domain Eukaryota; kingdom Metazoa; phylum Chordata; class Actinopteri; order Istiophoriformes; family Xiphiidae; genus Xiphias; species Xiphias gladius. Next base: position 25,083,991 of record NC_053416.1, on the reverse strand, counting down.
TCAGCTATATAACAGAGATTTTCCTTGAAGTCTCCCTTCAAGGAGTTCTTATTTCTATAATTGCCTTACGGTTAGTATTTGGATATTATTCCTACTGTCTCCACAGCATCTTATTAACAGTAAGATTAAACATTTAAGTGATCCAATCATGGTTTTGATGATGTTACTTATAATTAAGGACCCTGCCTCTTTCAAACAATCGTGCTCATAGCTGAATTGGAAACCAGTTGATAACATGTTTCATTATACTAGTATTCAAGAATCAAAAATGTTAGGGTCAGTGAAGCCACGTCACCCATGGAGAGCCAGACTAAGCTCAACTTGCTTCGTGATAAGGGCCCTTGAATTAGAAATTGGAAATTTTTCCGAAAACTGTGGTCAAACTGATTTGGGTATGTTAAAACAAAACCGAATCTTTTCTGACACTAGGCTGGTTGCTTTGTAAACCCTCTGTACCACTTAAAAGTGTTTATCGTTTTATCTTTGCTTATGGCAGTGGAAATGTTTCTAAAAAGCATGTCTTATCAAGCCTTTGTAGAGACAACTTTGCCCAGTGCTGTCTGCAATTTGGACATTTAATGCAGGCATGAAAGTCTGACAGTGACGCTTCTATTTTTAATTGCAAACTGAAAAACAAAAGGCTTTTCTCAGCTTCCCCAAGTACAAATTTGCATATTCTATATAAACCTTTTACAGGTAAAATAAAAGAAATTAATGTGAACCAGAGCGTTCTGAAAATGAACCATACTCCTTAGATTTCTTGCACATTATGTTCAAGAACTCTCCCTGGTGCTCTTAACTATTGTGTCAATGTCAGACAATGACAGACAAATCACCACATCAGAAAACACACTACAGCGGTAGATTCACAATAACTACAGTGGGAGCAGATGACTGTGCATTCTTGCATGCTTTTTAATGTATCTGTGCCATCACATAACTCTTAACTTAGCTAGAATGGATTTTACTTTGGGGGCCAGCTGATGTCTGTGCATTTTCAGTCAAAACCACTGGCTGTTCTTTCTGGCTGCTTCTGAAGATTACTTTAAGGCCTGATATAAGCTTTGATCAAAATCCTCCAGTAAACTGGTTGTAGATGTAGTTACAAATCAATGGTGCTCAGCTTGTGCAACACTTCAGTGTTAGTTCAGTGTATGTAAGCACTTTCTTTTTCATCATTAATATGCCTCATGTCCTCCCAAGATGATGCAAGTTTTCTAATGTAAGCAAATCACTTAGTGTTGGTCTACAGATTAAGGTCAGACCTGAGGCGGGCCTGACTGTCTTTGCTGCTTTGTTCTGATCCATAACCTCATTCTGAAGAAAAAATCATTAGAGTTATGTTTTCTGCAGCACCATAGGGCCATGCAACAACACACACACACACACACACACACAATTAACCTATATCTAATGTTGATGGGAGGTCAACAGTCAACTCTGCACCTATTAACAATGGTAGTTTATATCATATCAAAACAGGGACATAGCTCCTTGTGTAGCCTCATTCGAGACTGTCTCATCCACTGCATGGGAGACAGTAGTGGGAAGTTCAGTATAACACCTCAGGGGAGCGGCTGTGCGCTGCACCTTATCGGAGGTGGGGTGGTTAACCACACGTGCATTTGCTAAACCAACTGGTTAGTTCTTATCTTTGAAGTCTTTTCTCTTGTAAAATCGGAATACACTGATTAGCTGGTGAACAGTAACATACTTTTAAATGTTTAAGTTATAATCCCGAGACTTCTACACTGAGTCTACTGATATGGCTCAGATTTGCGAAAACAGGCCTATGGTTCTGAGCAAGTAATCACAGCTACATGTATATAAGGCTGAAATTATGTATTGAATGAGATCGAGTGATTCCTCCCAACTTCAGTCTGTGCCTGAGGCTTAATATTCCTATCCAATATGGTCCAAACAGTTACACTGACCCACAGGAACCCTGTGGGATCCTATTCCTGCTCAACAAGGTACAGTGGCCTACAAGCATATGCATATATGGTTTAATGATTTAAATGACAGCAGTCATTAGCAAGATGTTTTAAAAAAAACACCTCTCACATTATGTTCTCATACACATCAATGCCTGTGATACAAAACCTATTAATAGTTTTGTCAAAATATTGCTCAGAACAAATAAAAGATAGCTAATCTAAATAACCTGAAATATTGTAATTCTCTTAACAGGCACCCTTCATGTACAGCTGCTAAAATGCCAACATGTCTGCCCTTGAATCTACAATTTACCAGCAGTGGCCTTTAAAAAAGACATTTTGACAATCCAGGGCATTCAGCCTTTGCGTAGTGTAGTTGACATCTGGAAGAAAGCAGAGGGAACACTTGCTTTGAAATAAATCTATCTCTCTCTCTCTCTCTCTAGTTATATGAGCTATCACTCCGATTAGTCACCATCTGTCTCCTCAGACCTGACTTGTGTTTTCCAACCACAATCGATAAACAAATGTCAGATCGAGATTTGACAAAGGAAAAAGCTGAGGAGCCACCCACCATCTTCATGTCTCCGGCTGTTCATTAGTGTAATGAGGCTCACATGGTTACAGCTGGTTATTGGGTGATAATGTGTGGCTGTCATTGCTCAGACAAGGTCATGGCATCAGGTCACACCAGATGAGGGGACACCATGAAACTACAACAGGATGAACCTACAGTATATACTGAAATGGTCAAAAATGAAATAATGACTTAACTCCTCTAATGTATCTTTTTATCAATTCATGGTACAAAGTGAGTTTTTACTCTAATTATGCCTGGATGCCTTATTATTTAACGGAAGACGTCAAGAACAAAAGGAGGAAGTGAAAACATTACAACTGAATTCTTATACTGAATAGCATACTCTGGTGACTTTATAAAATAGGAATAATGGCAGATGCAGGACACAGATCCTGTATTGTTTGCTAAATGCTCTTGTCTATTCTTCACAGTGAGCAAATTTAACCTGGTGGTGGAGGATATACAATGGCAACTCCCCGAATATGTCTCTATTTAAACATGACAGCTATTCCCTGCTCACTTAATGTCCACAGTGCACTCTAGCTGCTCTGAACACAGGTAGTTTTCCTCTCCTTCTTGCCAAAAACTTACTGTTTGTCATTTCTCTCAACCTACTGTACATCTCTTATTAGATATAACACCAGACACTGTCCATTTACATACGGTCTCTCCAAGCTGCTATATGAAATTTACTATGTTTTAGGGAATTATCAGTGCTATTCCTTGATGCCTCATATGTCTGCAATGTTTCTTAGGGGGACAAAAGTGATCTGACTTTTTGATAGAAGGATTTAGAACAGTTCATGTCAGCAATATGGTCAGTAAGTTGTTACTTGACACCTTGAAACCAGCCATAGAGGCTAGCAGGCTGATCCATCAGCCTTACCCTTTAGGGGTGGGGAAGAGTCATCGATACTGCCGTGGGCACATGGGCTGAAACAGCTGCACATACAGCTGTATGATTGGGAGAATACGGCTACTTTAAAGACCCTGAAAACATATTTTCTCGATCAGCTTCTAACTACGAGTACAGAATCCTACATAAATACAGTACTTTTAGCATAAGATAGAACAGTTCTGGTTATTTAACATTAGGGATTTCTGTTTTTGTGTTTTTGTCTGTGTTCATGACAGTGGTTTGAGGTGGTTGGGACTAAGTCAGAAAAAGAAATGTCACATATTTCCATACACAAATCAGGGTTTAACAACATTTAAATAAGAACCTGATGACATTTGGTAGGTTGTTTGTTTATCAGTGAGTTTTGGAGCATTTCACCTATTGATAACTATTACCTAAAGATGTTTTAACTTTGATGGTTGCTTATAAGTATCATGAATATGTGAAGTTTTCAGGGGCTATAATAAAAATACGATGCCTTTTTTAATTACAAAAAGTAAAATCCCTCACTGCTTCACCCAGATACATATAGATGGCATAAAATTCAGAAAGTATTTTTAGGATTGAGTTGGCTGTCTGGTTCTATACTAGCATAGAAAGATACTGCTAGTTAGCTACCAACGAGTCTGCTATAGCAATGAACAAACCAACACAAAGTAGCTGATAATAAAAAGATGACCATAGCAATTATTTTCCACATACAGCATTATGGCTTGTGCCGGTGAACTACAAAATGATTTATTTTGCTTTGTTTTCCATTCAGTGCTATTTATTAGTACATTTGGTGTAAATGTGACATAAAAGGCGATGTCATGGTGGATTTAGTTGTTAGATTTGTTTTGATATGTTCTTTTACACCTCCTCTGCAAGTACAGATAAATGAAAAGGAAACATCCTGGTAATCATTTGCTGCTCTTTTTGGGCCTAATTACAGCTAACCACTACAGTCATTTATCTGTAGCATCCACTGCAAGTTTTATTAATCCATGTACTCCAGCACTGCTGCAATACAGGAGAGAGGGGATCGTGTGTCATACACTGTGGCAAATAAGCCAAACACCAACATAATCAATCAGTTTGTCTATTGCATGTATTTTCTACTGCTTCTCTTACATGCAGCCATGCCTATAGAATCTGTCTCTTGGTTTGCAGTTTCAGGGTTAGGATGTATAGCTAAGATCTTGGGCTGAATTTAGAGTAGCACAGCTGAGGCTATGGTAAAGTATCTTATAGCCCTATCCAATGAATGTTTAATGGGTCTGGAGAAGTCGGTGTGGAGGAAGCTGAATGTGCTGCATCAGTAGGCCAGGCTGTAAAATGAGACAGAGGAGGAAGCCAGCCAGCTCAGGATGGCTGGAGGAGAGGAGAGGCGAGGGGAGTGGAAGGAGGGTAATGGAGTACAGAATTCAGAGAAAGTATACAGAACAGGAGGGCGCAACAAAGATGTATGTTAGCAGGAAGCCATTACCAAAAACTGCACTGCTGCATTAAAACCCTCCAAATGAAAATGGTATGGGTATGAAGCCTATATTTCACAAACACTCTATTGAAAACTTGCCCTGAAATCAGGATTATTTTAGGAAAAACACACAACACACAGCATTAACTTCAACTTCTTTACTCTGCCAAGTGCAAGTGAGCTACACTGCTCTGTACAGCAAAATGAATATACTTTATCCACTCATCCATCTAACTGTTTCCTCTGCCTGACAGTGCAAGTGTATGTGTCCATGTCTGTAACACTGGCAGTGTATGAGCAGAGTAGTAAAGAAGCACTGTACTGTAGACAATGGGATCTCTAAGCATAGGATCAGAAATACAACGTCAACTCATGTGAAGGCTTTCCTTTGAGCACTTTGAATGAATTTGACTGCAGACACAAACTAGAAACAGAATGCATTACAACTGTCTATAAACAATGTCAGAATTACTTCAAAGGTTTATTGCAATGTCATAATTGTAAAGTTAAAAAGCTGAAGGATATGACAAGTCTCGTGAGAGACCCCAGACCCGCCATGCAATGGCTCTATGGCTACAGGATCTCAGGATTGTTGGAGGGTGAAAGGAGAGAACAGGAAAGTTGACAGTTACAGTAACATTGGAGCAGACTCAACTCTTCTCAACTCTACATCATCCAAAGCTATTTTTATGGAACACTAAGATGTGGCCACACCATTACCCCCCCCCCGGGTAATGCATGGAGTTAGGCCTTCAGCCAAGCAAAAAACTTTTTTTCATTAATATTTGTCATGCTTCTGAACTGTGTCCCTTACAGTCCCTCCCTAATCACTGATTAGAATAAAGCTTCCACTGCCCATCAGGGACTGCGTAACTGTGTACATCTGTCTATCCATATGCCGAAATGCAAGCCTCATGCAGCTGTGAAGTGTGCTAATGAGGCCTGTAATCTACAAGAGGGGGAAAATGTATTCCAGCTCATAAAAAAGAACTTCTTATCGCCCTTATCGTTAGCCATTCTGCATACAGCAAGCAAAAATACACAATTCAAAAGAGGAATATCAAGAAACACCACCAATCTAATTTGGACTGGTAGGCCAATTAATCTGGTTTCACACTATTTTGCATTCTGATTGGCTGTTGGAAAATTCAGTTTGACTGGTAGGTGCAAAGTAATATTTTTCACCACTTGCCAATAATAGTGCAAAAATATCTGTACATTTACCTCAGTCCTCACAGTAGGAAGATATCTGAAAAGGTTCAAATCAATCCACTGGAGTGGTTACTGAATGGCTGAGGGGATTTTGCCTTTCGTCTGATTTGCTTCATCATTTCTGCTGTCAGGTGTTGACACCCCAGCATAAACAATAATGATAATAATAATTATAATTATAAATAACTTTATTTATATATAACCAAAACAAGGTTTACAAGGTGCTTTACAGGGTAAAAGCAACAAACATGAACCAATAATGCATGTGTTAATCAGAAAAACAATAGGAACAATAGCACCATCAATAAAAGAAAACCTATACACAGTAATAAAACATAACAAATAAATAATTAAAGCAATGAAACAAATGGTGAGGGAAAAGTAAGATGGAGGATCAAAGGAAGACTAGACTATAAAATTGCGTTTTAGTGAAGAGATAGACTTAGCCATCCTAATCTCCTCTGGGAAATTGTTCCAAAGTCTGGGGGCCCTGATGGCAAATTCTCTGTCACCTTTGTTTTTTATTTTGGATTTAGGAACCACTCAGAGAGCAGCTTTTTAGGACCTCAGGGCCCTTGATGGCACATGGAGAGTTAAAAGGTACATACATACAGCAAATACAGCTTGGAGCCAAACCGTTCCGAGCTTTAAAAGTGATAAGTAAAATTTTAAAATCAACCCTAAAACTAACTGGAGGCCAGTGCAAAGATGAAAGGATAGGTGTAATGTGCTCGCTTTAACTGTAACTGATTAACTGTAGAGAGGAGAGAGAAACGGGAGTTGCAATAATTTAGCCGCAATGAAATACCGTAAAAGCACGAATGACTATTTCAAGGTTTTTGGTCAGTAGAAATGGCTTAGAAATATCGCTGAGATGAAAAAAGCATTACTGTTGCTGTCAATTAAAACACTGAAGTTTCTACACTGAGACGTAATAAAATGGGAGTATGAACCTAGTATGTTGGTGATTTGAGTGTTGGAGGAGTCAGTGCCAAATAAAAGTATCTCAGTCTTTTTTAAGTTGAGCTGAATGAATTTTGAGCCGTCTGTTTATAAGTCCTCTAGAAATTTTATAAGTGAAAAAATTTCAGCCATAACAGCTGAGATAAAAGCTGGGTATCGTCTGCATACAAATTTTAAACTGATGTTGTGCGATCTTAGGAGATGCCCCAATGGCAGCATGTAAATAGTGAACAGACAATCTAGTCTGGAACTCTGGTTAAATAAGGTAGTTTGGAGATAGGTCTATAATTGTTAGGATCATTTAGTTGATGAAGTTTCTTTAACAGGGGCTGAGCAGGAGCATTTTTGAACTGGCAAGGTACAGTACCAGAGGTAAGGGAGCTATATAAAATGTTTAGTATAAAAGGAAAAACAGTGTTAAAAATATTTTTTTTAAAAGGACAGGAGGAGAGGTTCATTTTGTTGATCATTTCTAGTAGTCAAGGCTGAGAGACAGCGTTGAAGAGAGCAAAGCATTAGGCCTATCAGGTACACAAACTGGGGGTATCTACGGCTGAGGTAATACTCTGACGAATGAGAAAGATCCTTTGAATAAAAATGTTTAAAAACTCATTGCAGTTTTCAGTAGTGGCATCTACAGATGGGACAGAGGGAGCATCAGTAGCTCGACTTACAATGTTAATAAGCATCTTGGGGTTTGAAAGATTAGATTCAATGAGATCAGAAAAGTGGTCGTGTCTAGAATTTTTAATCCTCAGCATTGAAGAGCTTCATCATAGTCTTCAGGTCCTCATGGTGGCCAGGGAGCTTCGAGGCCTTCCATCAGCTCTGCTTTGGAACATTTATGTTTTAGAGTGCAAATATTTTCATTTATCCAGGGCTGGGACATATGTTTAACTTTCCCGGTCTTAAATAGTGCAACTTCATCAAGGAATGAATTGTGAATAATGCTGAAATTTGTTAGATGCTCATCCACTGATAATAAGGGCTTTAACTCACAAGGGATAGTGTTAAAAGCTTTCCTAAAATTATTGGCAGAGGTAGAATCAAAAACTCTAGATCATAACGGTATATGAGAGCTGCTAAGAGAGGGAGATAAAACCAAATTATAACATATACAACAGTTGTCAGAAATACTTGTATCAGAACATGTTAAGTCAGATAATGTAAGACCATAAGAGAAAACAAGACCAAGAGTATGGCCCTGACAATAAGTGGGCCCAGGCGGTGAGAGAGATAAATTAAAAGAATCAATTAAGGATAAAAGCTCAGCACTTAGAATGTTGCAGCAGACATGAATATTTAAATCATTTAGAATTAAAAACCTGTCATAACTGTGTAGGATTATTGACATGAGCTCTGAGAATTCATTCATGAAGCCAAAATGAGATTTGGGGGTGTCTATAACCTAGAAGACAAAGAAACTTGGTATTCCATTTAAATACAAATGGATGTTCCTTGAAAGAGGAAAACGACCTTAATCAATACAAGAAAGACTGATATTATTTCTCAAAAAGGCAGCTACCCCTCCTCCCCTTTCCAAAAGTCTTGGTTGGTAAAGAAAAAAAAAATAGAGAAGCCAGGAGGAAAGGCTTTGCTTAGCAGAGTAAAAATCCTCAGGTTTTACCAACAATTCTGTTATCATAAAAATGACAAGGTTCTGAGATTTAAAAAAAAATCTAATACAGCAAAGACCTTATATTAGTGAGATCTTACATTGAATAGCCTTGCCTTGAATATATTCTGCACTTTGGTATGGGGCAGTGGAGGCCATCAGGGAATATGAATAAGATTATATGATATTACTCTACCAGTAGAGAGATGGCTTGCTTAACACCTGATCCTTCTGTCACTGGTCACAACAGGACTAGTATTTTTAAAATCCCAGAACAGGCCAGCCAGACCCTTGCTGTTATTAAACAGGCTTTTCTGAGGAGAAGTGTGGAAAGGATCATGCTGAGGTGTGTGTAAGGGAGAATTGCAAGCTATAAAATGGATAAAATTAGAAACTAGCTAACTGGGTACTTCTTATTTAGTTGGAGGCTGTCCAACTTGTAGAAGTCCTACCTAGTCCAGCTGAAAAGATGAGTAAAACGTTCAATGCTCTTTGAAAGAGGAGTGAGTTTTTTTCCTAGACTCCCAGACTCTCTGTCCTGGTACAGCTTGGCTGATTGTCCAGACATGACGTTATTAGTTCCAGCGTGTATTATTACACTGTGGACTGAGGGGTAAAGGTCGAAGAACGCTAGAGTAAGTTCAATAAAATCCTCCACTTTTCCACCACTGAGAAAGCCAAATCTTATGATGTAGTTGCCCAAGACAAAGAATTCAGGCAAAGAACTACCTCTGGTTGTGTAAACTACAAGGTTGGAAGGGAGTTTGCAGATGACATATGTAGCCGACCTCGGCGAGGCAGGAGGCGGTGGCACTTGATCGGGGCAGTGATTCTTGCAGCTTGAGGCAAAACTGAGAGCAGCTTAGGTGGTCAGCAACTTGGCTACACTGGGTGACAGGTGACGGCGCTTGCTCCAAGGACAAACGGCCTTGGGGGTTGACAACTGATGCCCTGGAGGTAGCTTTTCCAAGAGCATGGGAGGCTTCCGGAATCTGGAGCCCCATCGCCAGACAGATCCAAGGAGGCCAAGCGGTCTTGGAGGAGTCTCCTCAAGTGGCAGTCACTGCCACTGGAGGAGATCATTTATGAGATTTGTAATGGAAGAGAGATAAGACTTAAAACTGGAGATTTCTTCTACTACGGTCTTGTTGATGAGACCTGCAACAAGTCTAGTAGCAGTCTAGACTAAAAAAACACAACTGGATATAGTGAGTAAAGTCTATTTAAATTGCAGACACCTGTCTTATCGTCAATACTCAAGCCATGTCCTTTAAACCAGGGATAGAGGAGTAAAACCCAGAGGTAAAAGATTTGTTAAAATCCTCAGTAAAAGAGATCAGCTAGCTTACCCTCTAGGCCAAAAACATCCTAGTTATGCTAATAGCAGTCAAGGTAGTCCAGTTGAGGAATTAATAGTTAAACAGCATTTATGTATTGGCAGTTATCAACTGAAATACTCTAGAAAAAAATTAAATGTAACCAAAAATGAACGAATGAGGCATGGATCCTCGTTTTGAGAGGAAGCCCAAGCAGAAAGGAGGAAAGGAAGAAACCTAAGGAACCCTACCATAGAGGTGGTAACAGACTGATGGTGGTGGACTTAAATTTAATTTCGATTTTAATTAGACAAAAATGATTTCTGTGTTGAATTGGTGTCCATAAAGTGAGATGCACCACATTCACCAGATGTGTGCTTTACAATGATGATACAAACTGTGCAATGTCACTTATTTGAAAAAAAAAAAAAGGTTCGGTTTTTACACTTTACACATTTTTGCCCATTTTTGAAGCTAAGAACTATCACACATCAGACACAAGATGAAGGCATTAAAACACTTATCCTGAAGTTTAATTTCAAATTTTATGCATGTTATCATGTAACGTGTACCATGTTTGGGGACTCCTTTGGTCTTTGAAAACTGGCAATGGCCAGTCATGAGCCACCTGTCATTGTAATTATTGTGAGGCTATATACAGTACAATGTCATTAGACACCGACACTGCACATGAAAAAGGGCTTTAACAGACAGCTGAAAAATATTTCCCACAATCATATCTGTGATCATTGTGCTGGCATTGTGTGTTTTATTATTTAGTAGCCCAACTTCAACATACAAGCTGCTATTATATGCTTTGATATTTTGATTACAAAGTATTGTTTGAACTATGACGCTAATAAGACCAGTCACCAACACTGCATGCCAGCATTAACAAAACTCAACAAAGCGTCTAATTAGGAGGTTTCTTATTCCACATTAGCCTGTCCATAATATGGAGCAGACATGCAGAATAGTATGGATGGTGTGGTTTATACTGTATATCAAGCCATGCAATCAAGCCAAGGGCATATCAGTGGATAGAAAGAAGTAACTATTGCTTTAACCTTGTGTTTCTACCAATTCGAAGTCTGAGTTGCTATTTATTTTTATCTGTGTTAATTTAGCACAATTAATTTTCTCGTGAGCTACTTGATCCAAATACTGGAGGTCCTGATTCAAAACTATTAAGGATGTACCGGAAATCGTCATGTGCATGTGCAGGTCTTTGTGTCTCCCTACTAGAGGCTCTGTCATGATTTTACTTTTTATCCAGTTTTTATCCAGTTTTAGGCCATATCTTTTTGATTTACTTTTAGATCTTGGTCATTATAACCATATCTTTTAACTAGATGAAGGATTTTAGTCATCGGATGGAGATATTAAGTTGTTTTATGGACATAGGATTTATTCTTGAATTGAATTCCGCTATAATGGCTGTGTGTGTGGACTGCAAATTTCAATACTCACAGTTAAGGGAGGATTTCCACTTTTCCTTAAGTCAGAACTTCAAAAAAAGGAGCAGCTGATTGACAACTTTGTCTCCATAGCTGCTGCCTAGGCAACGTATATTACCTCCATGCAGTCCTCCAGCCTTGTTGCCCTGGTGGCCCAATTGCCCTCCAGCATGGATGTCCCAGCCGTCCTGGTCAGAGGTGATACATCGCAGCCGAAAGAGGGATCCAGTTGAGTGGAGAGCTTCTTCACCCCATCCTCTAACCCTCTCTAACTGCTTCATATCCCTGATGGATGAGGCTCCAATTCATCCTGCTGATGCCCCTGCAGTCCTGCTTTCATCAGAGCCGTCAGACTCCACTCCAGCTATGGCTCCTCCCATCACTGCTGCGTCTCCTCCACCTGTGGCCAGCGCAGATCGGGCAGCTTGTTACTCCACGACCGGGACGAAGCCCTGTAGGATTCTGCAGAAGGCCATCATCTGATGCTCAGGAGGTCTTCCTTGGGCTGAGCTTCCTTGCTCCTGTCCATCTACGCAGTCCCTCCAACCTGAACCACCATCCTCATCGCAGACAGAGCATTTGTTGTTCAGCGCAGGTAGCTCACACACATCTCCTCCTTGTCCTCTCATCTTCATTTGTGGCCTTAAACTGGTTCAGGTCCTACCTATCTAATAGATATTTTCTCTGTGTCAATGGCTGGCTCAGTTTCATCCCCTGCAAACCTTTTCTGTGGTGTCCCCCAGGGTACCATTCGGGTCCCGTTTTATTTTTCATTTATATGGTAGCTCTTAGTGACATCATCCGCAAAGATTATGTCTGGTTTCACTGTTATACCAATGAGACACAGCTCTATGTGCCAATCAGACCCGGTGACTAGTCTAACATAGCAACCTTCTACAAGTGTCTCACTGAAATAAAATACTGGATGTCAGAAAAATTCCTCCAACTAATTCATACAAAATCTGAGGTCATTGTACTTGGTCCCCCCTTAAAAAGAACTCAAATCATGGAAAACTTAGTTGAACTAGTAAATTATGTTAAGCCCTCAGCCAAAGAATTGGTGTAATTTTTGATCAGAACTTGTGTTTTGAACCCCAGGTAAAAAGCATTCTTCGGTATTGTTTTTAGCATTTGAGGTTTATAGCCAAGGTTAAGTATTTTATTTAAGCCACAGATCTGGAGAAACTCATCCATGCTTTTATTTCCTCCCACCTGGACTACTGCAACTCCCTATATACCGTTCTCATTTTAACCAATGAAAGTGACCATCAGGCCCGGCTAAGAATGAGAAACTGCTAGATGAATGGTTTGTAACTGATCTTTGCTAATGAGAGAGTCACAGTGTAGTAAATCCGTGTAAAGTTTTCTTGCCAATCCGGTTGTCTGAACTCAGTCACTTGCACAAGTGCACCCAAATATATTCACACACACTAATTTTTACTTGCATATTAGGTGAGATACCGCACTGTAGAGCCTGACTGTGATAGAGTAGAGCAGCACTACAACACTAGCAGGCTGAAAACACAGTAGAGTACAGTGAAAAAGGAACAGAATATTGTAAGCTTTATTTTAGCCAATCTGATCCATCAAAATATGCCCGATTCCGATTCTCAGGATCAGCCTGGGACATCTCTAGTAAACAGACAACACTACAGATATACAATCTGTAAAAATGACAATATCATCTTCTCTAGATTTAATAGTTAAATATACACTTAAACAGAAATATGTACACTCAAAATGACAGTCACTTTGCTTTGACTTGTGTTCTGGCGCTAATCAAGGAAATTCAAATAAAATAGAATCTTTAACACTACACGATGTATACAATGTACACAAACATCACAGTGGCACTAAAAGACGTCAATACAAATGGACAAAGTTTTGATGATGTGCCCGTTTTATGTACCCTGACTTCAGGACAAGGGTTCCAGCAATTACTAGCTTTAAAATTATTCAGCTACACTGGTACAGTATATTCAGAACAATTACCAGAGAGCAATGCCCTCCTGAAGTGCTGTGCTGCAAGGGCTGCTCCAAGTCAAATAATTCATCGTGATCAGTATACCGTTCACACACTTATCTCTAACTATCACAATCTATTTTAGTCCCTCAAATATCTGAAGAGTAGCTGTGAGGGAGTTAGAAGGTTGTAAGTTTTGGATTAAACAGAGAAGCTGTCTTTATGTGAGCAAAGAGACAACTCGAGAGTGTCTTAACCCTTGCTAAACTACACCAGTGGACCGAAACATTCTCTGCTGGCTCCCTGCGCCCTTCGAGATTGACATACAGTATAACTGAAGTTACACAGGAAGGCACTACTAGATAAGCGACCCCCTTCCTCCCCTGCAAAGAGTGACAAACCCAGGACACTAAGTAATCGTACAGACAAATCCAAATGCACAACACTTTCAGCTACTAACTGAAAGGCTGAGGCAAAATCAGCTATTGGGTTTACAGTTTCTGTTAAAAAAAAAGGCTTATTGCAAGCTTACTAAAGCTACTTAATAAGCTTCAAAGTCAACAGCAATAAATAAAATTACTGGGTTGTAGTATCTAATCTTATCTATCTCAACACTTCTAAAAGCATGTGAATTAGAAACATCTCTCTCAGAAAACCTGAAACTACTGGAAGACAGCAGTGACGGGTAACGCTACTAACAGTCTGTCTGCCTGAAACATAACAGTAATACTAATCATGTTGTAAATATGAAACAGGTGTGCTTCTGGGCTGACTGGACTGGAATAGAAATACACTGACCTTAGTTAAACACCAAACCTCTGTGGAGTGCTCATATATAATTGACAGGTATCTACAACCATTGAAAACTATACATGAAGCATCTCTCTCATCCAGCCAAGCCCCGCCAACAGACTGGTTCACTAAAAAATGGAGGCTGCTGGGAGCTTTGGGGTCTGGTGGCAGCTGCCAGTCACTGTTCCATGGCCCAGATACCAGGTTGATTGACATCTAGAGGTTGGTGACTTTTAATAAGTTTGCCATTTGCCCTGGGCAACAGGGGTGCTACTTTTCATTACGTACAGTGGGAGAGAAGGCTTCCCCTGTACATGGAGCACACAGCAGATTATACTGCAAAACATGAGCCATGGGTAAGGAAATTTGAAAGCCTGCTGTGACTTAATTTTAAATGATTCCACTTCCATTTTTCCATTTGCTTTTAAAAATCTGTTTAAAATGAATGATTTTAGGTGCAGCCCATACAAGGGGTTATATTTTTGCCTATGGTGATTCCTGCTCATATTCTAATCAAGCCTGGAGTTTACTTCCTTGATTCTTGATCAAGGCCAGCAACAAAGGAGGCAATATTAACAATATGTACACTGATCACAATAGAAAAGTTCCTTTATTAGAAAGTTAGAAAGTTTTAATTACTATCAGTGACTTACAGTGCTTGACAACATACTAATAACCCAGTCCCAAAACAAAAACAATGCTATTTTTATCGAATCATATGGTAGTCTTTTAGTATTGCCCATTTCTCAAAATAAGATCTGCACATTGGAGCTGCAATGACTTGTCAACTTAAAATTAATCTGCAATATTTTAATAATTAATTAATTGTTTAAGTCATTTTTTGATTAACCAACTATTTCCTGGTTCCAGATTCTTCAATGGGAGTATTTTCTCCTTTTCTCATTAAGATGTCACCTGAGATGGACATTTTTCACTATTTTCTGACATTTTATAGATCAGAGTATTATTAGAGAAAGTTATTGTCCGAATAATGGATAATGAAAATAATTTATCCCTACTGCCCAGTTGGCTAAGTAAGCTAAACACACCACATGTTATTGTTTCAGTATCAAACAGAGAGGAGAGATGAGTACTCCCTCTGAAGAAATATTTTAGTGTCAGCACAGAAAAGGGTAGCTCAACAGTAACAACAACCTTAACTCTGAAGAGGAGTTGTGGATAAATGATATCAAGAAGATATCAGCAGTGTGGCAATACCGCTTTTGGCCACAAAGTGGATGACACGGTCTCAAAGGCTAATTACAGTCCAACACAAAACAGATGGGAGATATACAGTATACTTTTAAGCCAGAAAGTTGGAGTTTTTCCTCACTAATGCTTATTACGGTTTACCTGCAAAATGGAGAGAAAATGGATGATTATTTTCAAAAAAGCCAAACATTTTAACTGGAGACCAAATAAATAAAAGACATAGGCCACTACTGGGTCTTCCATATACAAATATAAACTAGTTTGGAAATTATCCAACTTCAATGTGAACAATCAAATGCCGCAAATGCCAACAAAATAAAAATGTTGAGGGTCTTTTTTTGGGGCAGGATTGGTTCAGTGTGCTTTAAGATGAGATGCATCCTCTGATTTTCACAGGATAAGTGACCTCAATCCAGGAGGTTGAATGTTGGAATTAGGGAAACACTTTATCTGAAGCCACATGGCTTAGTGTATGCCATTTTACTCTGATTTAAGTTTAAACTCTGGTCTGCAATATGAAGCAATGCACACCTAAATTAGGGAAACACCCTCTCTGAAGCCACATGGCTTAGTGTATGCCATCTTACTCTGATTTAAGTTTAAACTCTCGTCTGCAATATGAAGCAATGCACACCTAAACCCACACACATATGTACACATTCACAGTGAACTTTAAAGAACATGTGCACTGCAGAAAGGAAATTAGCCTTTTGAAGTCCTGAGAGTATGAAAGTAGGCTGATGGAGGCAGTGGTGTAAAGGCACCTTGTTAGGTATACTATAGCTTCAATGGACCTAAGCCCCCTGCTCTCCCTGGTCACCCCTTAACTATATAAATTACATTACATTACCTTACTTTGAAGGTAATGTAATGCAATGTGGAATGTGATGTGGAATCTATGTGCATTTACTTAAGTACGTAAGTATGATTTAAGGGTACTTGTACTTTACTTGAGTGTTTCCGATTTGGCCAGCTTTATACCTCTGCTTCACAACAAGAGAAATATTGTACTTTTTACTTTAAAAATATTTATTTGATAACTTTAGTTACTATTTTATACACAGATTACCATTTTAAAAACAAATGGTGAACTAATAAAATATGATGCACTGCTATTGACTACACTGCCCAACAGTATATGGTGCTCCTCTCTTTTTTCATTTTCTTATGTTGCAGAGGCTCTAATCGCTGCCAAAGGTCCTTCGACTAAGTACTGAGGAAAGGGTCTGATTATTTATGTCAGTGTGATATTTCAGTTTTTCCTTTTTTAATAAATTTGCAAAAATTTCTAAAATTCAGTTTTCTCTTCGTCATTGTGGGGTATTGAGTGATGAGGGAAAAAATGAATCTAAACGAGTTTAGCACAAGGCTGCAACATAAAAAATGTGAAAAAAGGAAGGAGTCTGAATATTTTCTGAATGCACTGTATATGCAGTACTGCAACTTTCAGGATCTAAATACTTCCTCCAGGGCTGATCTACATACTCCTCCCGTGGTACCACGGTATAATGCTCATTGTAAAACAGTTTCCAGTTTTTTGCTCTATATCTGTAATTGTGTGAGCTGTTACAGAATGTCAGATTATGATGTTATTTAGCCATCAACTGCAGTGATCAGCATCAGATCAATAAAAGCCCAGACTGGTGCATTCCTAATGAAAACAGAACACTCAAGACACAGGTCCTTCAGTGAGAAAATGCTGCACACCCACAGGATTTGAATCCATGCTGTGAATGAGACATGAGTCCCCCTTTTCTTGGTCAGCAGCTTCGTTTTTGCCAGGCAGCCACCCACTTACAGAGAGAACACTCATTATGTGATCGTACTGTAGGGATCATCAAAAAACAGGGATACGAGGGAAGTTTCTCGGAATAAAGTTAATTAGCCACCAGCGCTCCTTGCCAGCTCCATTTACAAACACAATTTACCTAAATATACACATGTTCTGACTTGGGAGACAGCATCACTGAATCATAAACACAAGCTGAAAAGCTTTCTGGAGCTTCAGAGTTCCAGATGAATTTAATTTCTCTCTAACAAGCACAGAGCCTTAATGATATACACCCTGGAGGATCAGACTGTAATCAGTCAGATAAAAAACATATCCAGCTGTAAATACAGCCAAGAAACATTCAGGATTCAGTCATTCACCTGCACGGGTGGTCAGAAGTGCAAATGCAATACTTTTCCCATCAGTTCAGAGGATCACCACAAAAAAAAATAACCTTCATCCCATGGATAATACTGATCAGATGTCTGTAACATTCTCCTCAAGAACAGGTTGAAAGGGATTCTCATGTACAAGGAGCATTCTGAAGGAAATAATTACTGTGTTAGAAGAGGAATTACTGTGTGTGGGAAAGGTGAAATCTAAGTTTTAAGTGAAGAACAAAGATGTATTTCAGTGCCGGGCGTAACTACTTAGCAAAATCCTATTTTGCTAAGAAAATGCAGTTATAGCTGCTCTCAGTTAGTAAGAAGTTACCACCATAGCCTCCATTGTTTCCAATGTGAGCACAGTGGCAGCCAAGGCAGCGGCAAGGAGCAAGAGGACAGCTTGTTTACAGTGCATTCAGAAATTATTCAGATTTCTTCACTTTTTTTCACATTTCGTTATGTTGCAGCCTTATGCTGAAATAGCTTATATTCATTTTTTCTCTCATCAGTCTACACTCAATACCCCACAATGACGAAGACAAAACTGAATTTTAGAATTTTTTGTAAATTTATTAAAAAGGAAAAACTGAACTATCACATTGACAGAAGTATTCAAACCCTTTCCTCAGTACTTAGTTAAAGCACCTTTGGCAGCGATTACAGCCTCGAGTCTTCTTGGGTATGATGCAACAAGCTTTGTACACGTGGGTTTGGAGATTTTCTGCACTGCAGATCTTCTCAAGCTCTGTCAGATTGGATGGGGACCGTCAGTGGACAGCCATTTTCAGGTCTCTCCAGAGATGTTCGATTGGGTTCAAGTCGGGGCTCTGACTGAGCCACTCAAGGACATTCAGAGGCACTCCTGTGTTTCCCTCAACCCTGATAAGTCTCCCAGTCCCTGACATGGAGAAACACCCCCACAGCACGATGCTACTACCACCATGCTTCACCGTTGGGATGGTATTAGGCAGGTGATGAGCAGTGCCTGGTTTGCTCTAGACATGATGTTTAGAATTGAGGCCAAAAAGTTCAATCTTGGTTTCATCAAACCAGAGAATCTTGTTTCTGACAGTCTGAGAGTCATTCAGGTGCTTTTTTGCAAACACCAAAGTGGGCCTACATGTGTCTTTCACTGAGGAGAGGATTCCGTCTAGCCACTCTGCCATAAGATGAACAAAGACCAGATTATTGGAGTGCTGCAGTGATGGTTGTTCTTCTGGAAGTTTCTCCCATCTCCACACAGGATCTCTGGAGCTCGGCCAGAGTGACCATTGGGTTCTTGGTCACCTCTCTTACCAAAGCCCTTCTCCTGTGATTGCTGAGTTTGGCCGTGCAGCCAGCTCTAGGAAGAGTCCTGGTTGTTCCAAACCAGTTGTGAGGTAACTAAAAGAACAGTGCATTGAGTCAACTCACAAAATGCTGAGACTGAGTAGTCATACCCATGACTAGTAAACTGAGTTTGTGAGTGGAGTGCCCCTGAAACAGACATGTTCTTAGGGTGCTTTCACACCTTTACTTTGGTTAATTTGGTCCAGACAAAGGCTAAAAATTATCCAATGTTGCCTTTTAATTCTGGTCCGGTTCATGCTCATGCTTAAGCCTAAAAATCCCTGGGTTAAACATTGACCACGTGTGGGTCAATATAGCACTGACACAATAATGGGTTAACTACCTAGTACCAATGCGTACAAAACCACTCAAAACAAAGGGTTGTTTTGATCCAGTAACCCGATAGTAATATAAAATATAACACTACACTGGGTGAAAACAACTCATTGGTACCTTTGTAAAATTAACCCAGTATTGTGTCTGTCATATACTGACCCACACTAGGTCAATGTTTTTACCTCGTGATTTTTCATCAAAACTGCAACTTGACTTTGCATGTCATATATAGGTGGTGACAAATTAATAGAAATGGAACAAAAAAAGGGGGGAAAAGACACAAGAAGCTATTTATGTATCATATTACAGATATAGTTACTGTATGGTCTATTAAAATAATCAGAATAGGACACATACACAACACACTTCTGTTTAACTCCTTTTCACTGTGTTGTATATGGAAAATCCCTACGCACATACCGTATGTGTTACCATTGCTACCAAATAACCTTGCATAAATATGAATTATATACATTTCTTATAGTCTACAGATGAGGAGAACAATCACTTAACAATTGACAATCAGCAGATAGATTTAACAGTAGTTTATTTTATGATCTCATGCTAAAATCACATCTACTCTAATATAAGTTGGTGTGTTTGCTTTTGAATCACAAACAAACCCAGGGGACGGTTTTACAAAAATACTTTAGACTGGTCTGTAGTGTTAAGCCAGTCTTAATTTGCTCTGAGATTAGTCTAATGCACGTTTAACAGTTTAACAAAACCAAAGATGGACTTTTTTAGCCTAAAAATGTAGCCACCCAGCCCCCCAGGCTAACTCTGAACTAAGAGCCATGTTTCCATGGTAACAATCAGTGACACCTGCTGACAAGTTACACTGACAATGTTGTGGAGTGAGTAATGAAAAGGCAGAGATCTTAGAGAGCACAGTAACCTGTTGGAGATATACAGCAGCCATTTTCTTTTGTCTGACCTGACTGATGAGTTAGCAGAAGTACTGCCACAGAGTCCTGCCCCATTAAGAAGAGAGCTAAGGTGTTTGAAGTCGTGGGTGGTCAGACATGTTTTTTAGTTTGAAAAAAAGTCTTAATTTATGGCTACTGAGTCATACTTAAGATAGTCAAAAACTAGACAGGTTTCTGGAAAAAAATAAATCAGACATCTATCTGAATTCTGACTATTAGATATGAGCCATAGTCAAAAGTCTATCTTTGTGAAATCGACCAAAGAGTTTCCTTGAAAGCACACTTGGTCCCAAAATGCTATAAATGTGTAACAAAACAAGAGAAACTAATTTAATGCTAAACAGCTTAGAATAATGTGTAACAATCCCAATTCGGAATGTGACATCATGATGTGCTGCAAAAACACTTTTCTGACCATTATTTAACACCATAACTCAGGGAACAGAAGAGGAGATTGTGACTATATTTCCTGCAACTGGATTGGTTGGCGGAGGCATACAACTGTGAGACAGTCTTAGTTTTACATTGTTTCTATCCACTATATTCCGAACAACATCACAGTGGTATGAAAAGGTTTGGGCAAATTTTCTGTTACTGTAGTAAAAGATGAATTGATTGCCAAAGGCATTAGTTTAAGATGACACATTTCTTTAATATTTCAAGCCAGCGTACTTTATTTCCATCTTATACAGTTTCAAAGTAACAAAAATGAAAAAGGGCCTGAAACAAAAGTTTGGGTGCCCTGCATGGTCAGTACTTAGTAACACCCCTTTTTTTTAGCAGCTAAGAGTCTTTCGGTTCTTGTTTGAGGGTTTTTAGCCCATTCTTTCTTGCAAAAGGCTTCTATTTCTTTGAGAGTCTTGGGCCGTGGTGCATATACTGCCCTTTTGAGGTCTATCCACAGATTTTCAATGATGTTTGAAATCTTCTACTCACTGAACTATTCAATGTAACAGAAATTGTGACCAATGATGCCCAAACTTTTTCATTCCACTGTACACCCCCACCCACCCCCTGCTCCTCTATCCCCATCAGTCCCCAGCCCTCTTGGCATGCTGTGGCATATGTATTTATCAAGCAACCGAGTGGCATTTATCTCACAGCTTAGTCATAATTAGTCCAACTTAGTCTGGGGCTGGAAGCCTGTTAGTGGGCATATGTTCACATCCTGGTTAAAGACATACTGTTCCCTGAGGGGATGGCTGTGTGTTGACATGTGTGTATGTTGTGTGTGTGTGTGTGCGTGTGTACGTGTGTGTGTGTGTGTGTGTGCATGAGTAGGGTAGGGGTGTGTGTGTGTGTGTAAGTGTGGCAATGATGTGTTGCGGTGAGCGTGCCGCCCGCCTCCACAACACACCCACCATGTCCTTTCCTTCCCCCTACCCCCCCCATGCTGAGAGGCTACTTGAAACCTGGAGGGAGGCGAGTTCATCCGAGTGTGCGGAAGAGGAAGACGACAGGACGAAGCGGGAGAGGAGAGATGGGAAGGGGAGGGGAGGGCGACAAAGACCTGAGTCAGATGGGAAAAGAGAGGGAGGAGGGAAGGAGGGAGGGATGATACAAGGTAAGGAAGAGAGGAAACCAGAGAGGAGGGGAGAAGAGACAGAAAGAGAGGCAGTCTGGCTCTGGTCCAGGGTTATCACTGGCAAAAGTCAAGCCATTTGCCAGCTGCCAGCTTGAGACAGCAGCACTCAGCTAGAAGGATGCCGCCCTTTGCAGCCTCTGCTGGCTGATGTGTTCGGCTGCGTTTGTGTGCCTGTGTTCACACACATGAATGCTGCAGAGCACTGAGACTTCCATCGGTGTGTTAAAGCACAGCACAAGGACCATATGAATAACCAGTTAGACTGACTGAAGGTACAGTCTTTACAAAACATAGGCAAGTCCAGTCACAGTCGCTCCCCCTCTGCCTTCCAGAAGCTAGTGCTCATTTCTGCCAAGTTGCCTGCTGTCCCAGCCTTGGAGGAGATGAGAGAAGCTGCTTAGAAACATCTCCCTAAGTCTCCTTCTTTTGCCAGACAATATTTAAGTGTATCCTCTTTACGCTGGACATTACATAACTGTTTGACATGTAGCCTGCTGAGCCCAGTCACATCCCAGAGGGATGTCAACAAAAATAAGTACAAATAAACCTGTGAGATTCTGTGTCAAAACTCTAACACACAGTGACGGGAAACTTTTTTATATCATCAAGAGCTCCTTTCTCCAACATCTAATCGGTGATGCTGTAGTACAGACGCTGTCCCTATCGCCTCAATCGCACCTTTCGCTTGAAGATGAGTGGTAAGAAGGGGGGGGGGCAGGAATTCCGTTTTTTTTTAAGGGTACTCACCACGTCTCTTTGTCTTCATGTATGTGAGACATGCTCACGTGTACACAATACACACATACACACAGTCGGACCGCCAAATTGCATGTGCTGTCACTGTCTAGAGAATGATGTCATTTATAGTTAAAGCTGTAAAATTAGTCGACTCGTGGTCAGAGAAAAGGATGAGTATGACCTTGTCAACTTGGGCTTTGGAAAATTCACTATTTTCTGACATTTTAAAGACCAAATGAATAGTCAATTAATTGATTAATTATTTATGAAAGGTGAGAGGTGATTCTGCCGTATTATGGTGCATTCTGAATGACATCACAGATTTCATATCAGTGTGGCTTTTGATCGGACAGCCCTTAACCCTCGCAGGGAGAGCCTCCATTCGCCTTCACCCCGTCCATAGGGAGGTCAGAGTTTCAACTGCACCGCAAATCCACCCATGAAGCCATCACGTCGCACCGGACAGGCTACAAACCAACATGTTTGTCCAAACCGTTTTAATCTCATGAAGAAAGTTCCATCACATGTGGCTGACTGAAAAGCAGGCTCAGCGCGCCGGGAACCGTTGAAATGCACCTTAACGCAGCGCCGACTCAGGAGGCGCTCCCTCTAGCGGGGAGAGCTGGCAATGACTTGGCTTCAGCCGGAACGGCTCCCTGGGAAGAGGTTAATCCACTCATAGCATTTTAATGACATCTACACCAGCGCACCATACTAATCACATTTGCCCTCAAATTTCGCGAGGTGCTGGCCGACCGGCTGCTGCGGGCCGGCGGCTACCCGCAAAACGTCCTGGCGCTCCAGAACGGCAGACTCACACATCTCGGGAGGAATATGTCAGGCCAGATGGGCTGCAAAATCTATCACTCCGAAAGCCTAACGCGTCACAACTCCGACAGAGCCGTTTACCGCTGAGAACCCTGATGTGTTAGACTGGAATCGGCAGCTTGCCCTCCTCTAAGACCGCCTCAAGCGAACCACTGACTTATTTCCTCTGTGCTAAACCCTCTGTCATGACTGACCGACCGGTGGAGCCGGTCCGCGTCTCTCAGCATCTGCCGGCCCGGCTCCACTCAGGTGCGGTGGTGAGCACACGTATGAACTTCATGACGTAAAGTGGGGCATTTCTGACATACAAGGCGACACGTTCAAAGTTAGCTCACAGACAAGCGGGAAAACGGCTTTTCAAAGAAAAAAACAGTTCATTTGAAACTTGAGCAAAAGGCGCCGGAGGATACACATCCTGCACTTCGACTCACCTTGAGCGGCCGTTCCTCGGGTGCTGAATACACTTGCTATCAAAGTGGCCACATACCAAATCATAGTACTATTGCCGGCCAGAAATAAACCTCATCATATCTCAAAGTGCCCCTTTCGGTGAATCTCTCATCGCCGAGTGGCCCAGGACAAACTGAAGTGGGCCGGTATCCTGTTTTCTTGTTAACCGAACCCTGGACACTTTTCCATCGGTGCTTTCCCCTCTCTCTTCCCCTCTCCTCCGCTCTCCTCTCGCATCCTGAGACGGATCACCTGCGCCAATGGGACGAGAGCAGACGACGCCGTGAAACCAAGTGCAAGCCTTTAGATAACCGCGGTCCCGCCTCTGCACTCGTCTCATTGATGAGCGTGGGAGTCCCCCGGCCGCTGATTGGTTACCTGCACTGTCGATTTCCCATCTGGAGCGATGTGTTCATGACATGTAGTAATACTCGGAGTTTCCCCGCTTCAGTTCAAGGAAGGGATGTCAGTCTAGTTACTCACTGCGGATAGAACGACAGCCTGCTTGCTCATTATTAGTCTTTTTCGCCCTTAACGCACATACATTTACACTAATAGTAATAATGTCAAAGAAAATAATGTTGTCTGATAATGTTATCACTTTTTTGTAATGGAGTTAGACGTAGGGGCCTTTCTAGGACACAGCAAGCCGATGCAAGCTAGACGAAAATACGAATCATAAAACAAAGGGGCAAAAGATCCTCAGCCTACTACATGCATACAAAAAACCCGTTGTGGTGACTGGTAAAACTTTTAAAACTTAATATTGTAAGTTTAAGGATTGGGTAAGAGTTCAACTTCTTCTTATTATCACAATGAATTGAGCCCCCATCACGATTTTTAATCATTGTTCACAGTTGGCTATCGCAATGCCACAATCCCAGCCACAGATAGCAAAATCCAACAGGTGGTCACGCTGTATAATAAATGGGCTGGAGAATCACTCCTGCTTATTTAAAAGACAGTAATACTGCCGGTGCTTAACTACTAGTGTTTATGCGTGACACAAAATCTAGAGTGAATCAGGAGCGATCCACAAAACTGCAAGTTTCCAACTTCTGAGTCGTAAAAGGAATCTTGCATCTTCACGTTTTTCGCGGAGGGCCTGAACGCAGCACTGGGGGGGGTGGCTGGTTCAAGGTGGGTTGGAGTGTGAAACCGTAGCGGAGCTGCAGTATCATCCTGCGCAATAAGATGAGAGGAATCCTCCAACCTGTGCACCACCAGATCCTGCCATCCCCACATGCCATTCTCGTTTGAGATGTGAGGGACTGCGTTTCTGGAACTGCTCGCTGTGAAGAAAGGACGCGGCGGTGGGCATTGGCCATGAAGACGACTGTCATTGAGGAGCACTGACTCAAACAACTTGCACCGTCTGTGTTCAGCACGACTCAGCTTTGTTGATGCAGTGATTAAGTCGATGAGAGATGGAAACCCAACTAACTCACTCTGCCTTGCCAAATCTACACCACCTCCAGGTGTATGGACCTTCAGGAGGAGGGTCCAGTCATAGCCTCTCACAAGATGACAAAGACATCCATTTGACGTTATTTGGGGCCATTCTATTGAAGCCCAGCTTGTGTTCTCCTCATTTGCATTTAGTGCTTAAATCCAGTTTTTCTCAGCTTGTATAGTCTATGTTGCTGTTTCATTCACACAATACCCCTGAAGAAATCATTCAAATTTGGCCTCATGAAAGAGACGTTTATGATGCGACCAAATGATGTCTTCTTTAAATATGGACCCTTTAAGAAACATTGCCCTGCTTGTAAATCTTCTACAGATTCTACACATTATAGGGTATATAAATCATCCCAACTAGCCAAATGATGACAAATATGACAAATGCCATAACTTGTCTTTCAGCCTAAGTCATTTGTTTTCATCTTCCCAACAACTGATGATATATTGGGACTGCTTTTTGAAAACATTCTTCTCTACAGCCCCATCAACTAATTGCAGTTACCATTCATATCAAACCTGTGCTATTACACTAAAATATAAAGAGGCTTAATAGCTTTTACATTTCTCATATCACACTGAAGAATTTTATTTTGTCGGAAACCTCCTATGCCTTTATGCCCCCCAGTTCCTCTCAGTGGCTCGAAGATCTGATTATTTTTCATTAATTTGGAGAAAATCGAATTTTCTTTGTAGGGTAATTAGACACTTTGTTTACAAATGGCAAACTTTAACTTGTTTTATCAATTTACAAACCTTTTAGAGACAGCGCTTTGGCAGATGCGGTTATACCTAGGGCGGCATTTATGACTGTTCCTAGCGCTGATTTTCACATTTGCTCAAAAAACTGTATGGAAGTATTGTAAAGTGCTCTTTACAATTATGAGAGCTGTGCACATGTTTAAGTTGCTTGTTCTGTCCAATCTAAAGTCAAGGACCCAAAGTCATTCATATCATGATCATATGTGACAGCACGTCCTCACACTGAAACAAGGAGATTTTTGGCATTTTCTTCCTTTAGGAGTAGTAGCTTAAATGATTGATCAGTTGATTGGCAGAGTATTATCTGACTGGTTTTCTGTCAGATGGCTATCAATGAATCAACTAATCAACTTAGCTCTAACTATAAATTTTATCCTTGTAGTGTTACTTTGGATTATCACAGGGCAGGTGTTCTGGGATTTACAACAGAGTCCCTTTAAGAGGTCACTTGTGTTATTGATCCTTGTTTTATTTAATTTTTATTATTTTGTCCCTTTTTCTTTTTTTCTTTTACGTTTTTGTTAATTTATATTTGGAAACTTTTATGTTTAGATCAGGACAGGTATTATATATTGGATGGATTGCCATGAATTTTGCTACATACATTCACTCAGGATGAACCATAATAACCTCGGTAAGACTTACACTTTTTCCTCTCATAGCACCATCGGGACAAAATTGTAATGTGTCCGACACTTTGGTTTATGACCAAATACCTAGGCCTACAAACTAAACTAACAGAATTCCCATCAGTATCTGTAGGCTGCGTTGTGTTAACTAAAGTATTAACATTAACAAAACAGAACACAAGAAATTGGTTCTGAAACATCTAACTGGCCAGGGAATAGATTTTAATTGGATTTTGCTGCTCTAAACTTCAGTAATTTACATTACGTAGACGCATGTGAGAAACCTGAGAGGGATTCTTATTTATCCTCATTTCTATTTCATAGCAAGTAAGGGAGATGTTAATATAAAGTAGCATTTTGAGGCAAACATCCAGGTACAAAATATCTGCTCTCACTCTTTGTCATACTGTCTGCCTCTCTTTCCTGGGGCTACCTTGATCTCCATCACTCCTCTGTCTCACAAGGCCTGTGAGGCCTCAGTCACTTGTGTTTGCTCGTCTATAAGCAGCAGCCAGGAGAGTGCGGCATGTCAAGGCCCAGCATGTCAGCATCTCTGACAGAGACTGGCTGCAGATGCAGCTGAAGACCCTTTTCCTGATGCTCAACAGCCATTCCAGCCACTGCGGTGCAGCTGACCGTCACATGGAGCGCTGTACGCTAAAAGAGCTGTGTGAAGTGCAAATAGTCTTTTCAAGTTCAGCTTTTCATCGCGCTCTGTGCTCTACACCACACTCAGCTCCGATCAGGTTTTTCTTCCTCCCTGTTGTTAAATGTGCCAGTCTCAGTAGAAAATGTTTGTTTTATAATCAATTAAACTGCAAAGTTGCAGAAAATTCACTGGTTCCAGTTACTCAAATGTAGATTTTAGTTTTCAGAGAGAGTAAAGTGAATACTCATGGGTTTTGGACTGTTGGATGAACAAAACAAGATAAGTGAATATGTTAACTTAGACTCTGGAAACTTGTACTGTCAAGTATAACTTTTCACTATTTTCTGACATTTCTGACATATAAACAATATAATCAAAAATAATCAATAGTTGCAGTGGATTTATTTAGTGGTTTATGTAGGGACATCAAAATACTCGGTAATACTGTTGAGAGGGGATCACTAGAAAGCAGACTCGCATTTTGAAAAATACAAGAAAATGATTAATACGTGTTGAGTGAAAGGCAGCATTACCCATTCAAATTGCCTCAAGAAAGCCTTTTTAAAACACCTGCGAAATGACAGTGACCCATAACCCAATTTTAACACCACATATGCAGATCATGTCTTTGATAAAGGCTACCTCGCGTTTATTGACGATCCAACAACAGATCAAACAAGACTAATGTTCTACACCTACACTAGTGGTTCTATGAGGCTGTACCAAAGAGCAATTTCTAGCTCATTTTTGGACTATATCCACACCTTCATGTACAGCAGTGCATTGAGCTACATGCTAATATAAGCATGCTAACATGCTCACAAACACAATTCTAACATGCTAATGTTTAACAGGTAATGTTAAACATGTTAAACAGGTAATGTTACCACCTTGTGTTAGGGTATTAGCATGCTAACATTTGCATCGTCCCCGGGACCAAACAAAAGCTCCTACTGCTCTCCTTTTATATATCTTATCTAAGCTCTCTTGCAAATGAATCATTTCTATTTTGTCCTCTTCTATTCAAGTGTCTAGTGATATTCGAGAGAACAAAGAAATATTTGTTAACAGGTTTTGTTCCATTACTTTCCTAATTTTAGCTAGATTACTTCCAAACATCCTGAGGGACTTGTTGACTCAAATTCAAATAACTCCTAATTTAAACAGTTTAGATTTTCCACTTTGGCTTTACTAAAAAAGCTTGATATTAATCACGAGACTTTAGTTTTCACTTCTTCATATTTAAGGAGAAGTTGTTCAATTTCCAATAATTTGCTTTGTTACCACCATTAACTCAAAGGAATAAATTAAGAGAAATGTACACAGCTCTATGTCGCTTAAAGGACTGCAAAGCCTTGTTTTATCTTGGTCACTCCAAGTGAACATGACCACATTTGGTGACTTAACTCTCCATATGTCTATTAAATTAAATCTTTCCATAAAAAGCTTAATATATGCATTTCTGCCATTACTGCAATCAGGCGGTCATCTATCTGTCAGAAGATTTTTTTTAAAAATACGCTAAAATCCCAATTAATATATGGGAATTGGGAAAATGAAATGAATGCCCTTTTGGATCTGTGTCTATGTGTAAAAATATCACCATTAAACCTATGTTTCATGGTTAAAACACTTGCTGATCTTTCCGTGCAGTGAGAAAACCACAAGTAGACACCCCACTGGGTTCTCAAACCATTCATATCATTTGAAATCAAATGACATTCCTGACGAAAACAAAGATTAGTTTTTAGCTGTTTAGTTGCTTAGTAATATTTCTTATATCCCTGGCATTTAAAGAAAGTATCGACAATGAATTACTTTGAAATTTTTGAAATATTGAAAAATAAGTGTTGAAAAATGTCACACTGAGCGTTAACTGCACCTTCAAGGAACAAAAAGTCCTTGGTGGAAAACAGTATACAGGTAAATTACAAATTACTGTACAGTAGAAATCTAAAATACTCTCTAAGATGATACAGTCTTTTAGAATGTTTGTCATCAGACACAGTCTTTATAACACAAAAGACATATCGTCCAAATGGTTCTTAATGGAACAAACAAAATTAACAAATGTAAGATTAGAGGGCGAAAATTATATAATATCAGGCCTCTCAACGACGCAGTGTCGATCACGATAATGCAGATCAATACTAAGGCACCAGAAGACTAAAACTGTTTACCTGACATATGAGGCCTCCAACGTAATATGCAGACTTTCCCTCACCTTGTGCCTTCTTGACCATAGGTTACAGCTTCAGTCTGGCCTCCCTAACACACTGAGATACTGTAGATCTTCAGCAAAGGGGAGCCTTTTTTTGACAGGATGGTTTTTGGCAGACTTCCAAATGACATCTCTGTCAGATCTTAGAGAAAACTGAAGGATTTTAGCTCTGGAGTTAGTTTGTATCTGTTTCGTGAGGCGATGTGCAACATTGACAGCATCAGCAGGTTTGACTGTTGCCTCTGCTAGAATGTTAGAACACAACTCTTTAACTTTTTCATTTTCTGCAATACCATAAAGCTTCACATTCAGCCTTCATCAGTAAGACTTCAGCGATGAGTATCAAAATTCTGCATTTTCTTCTGTGTGTCCTTAATTTCGCGGCTTGCAAAATCCAGCTTTTTTTTTTCAAGAGTTTAGAGAGGGTAGAAATGTCAATTACATTTTGTAATGAGGACCCACTCTCTGTCTCACAGGGCCTTTTTTGCACATGGAGATTTGCACAGATTCACAGGTAGTGGAGGAAACTCTTCTTCTGACATGTACATGGTGCTAGCATAATCATGGCACAAGGGTATCATAGTATAACCCGGAGGAACTTCAGGCCTGTTTTTTTTACAGTTTTGCAGTCTTTTCCTAACTTGACATTAGTTTGTTTTAAGTTGCCACGAAGGCAAATTCCCTTGTTGCGTATGTTTGTCAAATGAGGACTTCTTGTTTCCTCCCGTTTTAAACCAGTTTTGTGCGGGAGCTCAGCAGAATCCACCTTACTCAGTAGGCACCTTAGAACATCAAGTCCCTGTTTGTTCAAGTGTCCCAGTAAGCCATGACAGTGTGACAGTGAGCCATCATGCACCCTGAAACTGGAGAAGTTAAATGGAATTCCACCATATTATTTGATTAGTTACACCTGTGCTTTTCATATTGCAACATGCCAAAATGTCAAAAGTACCTGTTTCTAACTTGGTTCAGTAAAGGGGTAGCATTCAAGACTTGTGCCATTAGCTTTCTGTCACTATACAATATACTGTATAATAAACAGAAAGAGTGCATTCCCTCTGGAGTCCCTTATGTGCAGTGTAACTGTCTGAGAAAAATGGGGAATTCTGACAGGAAAAGCACAGCCTTTATATTCTCACATAAAATATCAGGAGGCTGTGCTATTTTATAGTTTTCCATTAACGGGGAAGACATATACCATACCAGCATCCAAATATCATTATGAATTACTGTGTCGGACAAATATATGTGATTTTGTCAAAAATGTGACAATTTGTTATAGCAGAAATGAATCAGTCAGTGTGTCTGTAGAAACTCAGGAGTGTGTTGCTGTCTAAGACGCCACCCATTCTGTCCCATTCTAAATTAGTTGCTCAGAAACACTAGTACACCTACCAGTTGCCTGGTATGTTGTTTGCGAGCTTTCAACAAGTCTGTGTGTCCTGCTAAGGGAGCTGGCTAATGTGGAAACAGGCTTATCATGTGCCTGGAAGCACTCAGTCTGAAACAGGGAGGGGATCAATGCCCCCCCTTGTAGCAGTTTGTCAATATGGCTCCAAATGGTTACAACCCAGCACAGTGAGACTGCCATTTTTCGTGACCTAAATAGTGCCCCAGTAATAGCTCTGGTACAAGTTTTACTATGGTGGACAATGGTCAGATAGTTAAGCCTTAAAATGATGACTGTGTCTTTGTTGGATTTGCAATTAAGAAGTAATTTAACATTAAAATAACAACTAAACAACAAAAATGGCTTTTTAGCCATGCCAGTGGTATGGTCCTATGGATGGTAATGTCAGTTTGTTGGTCTGTTGGGCTATCTGCCAATCCACCATTTCAGTCCTGGAAGCAATATCTCCATAGATATTGATGGATGGATTGAGTGGATGAAATTTTTTTAAAGACATTCATAGTCCCCAGCGGATGAAGCCTACTGACTTTGGTGATCCCCTGACTTTTCAGCTGGTACCACCAGTAGGTAAAAGTTTCCACTTATCTTGTAAAATATCTATATCTCCAAGATGGTTTGGCATAAATTTTGGTAAAGACCTTCATGGTGAACCCCACTGACTTTGGTGATCCCCTGACTTTTTCTGTAGTGCCACCGTGAGGCTGATATTTCTGTTTTTCTGTGTGTTGAAAGGGCTATGTCTTCCACACAGTTCTTTCTATATTGATGTAAACCTACTAAAGTCAAAGCTGAAAATACTATCTAAAGCAGATTTTTACAATTTAAAGAATTAAGTAGTACAATTCTTCATAGAAAGCAACAGAAATATTGAAAAATATTTGAATGGCTATCTTGGAGAGTCTACAATGCGAGCTTGACAGCAGGTGGCAGGGTGCTGTGTAGAGCCTGATTCAGAGAATGGATGTGGGTCTGTTTACAGGCAGTGAAGATGAGACAGCTCTGGGAGGGGGGCTTGATTTTGCCCCAAACTGCCAGATGATGTGTTTCTACAAAAAAAACATCCTTTTTTGTTTCTGATACATGAGTTTAAAAACCAGCAAAGGGTGGTAAAAACTGAAATGGTCTCAAAGGATTCTATGTGTCACCTCAGAGGCACAGCAGTTTTATAAAAGCAGCAGCAGGTTTGTGTTAGACAGAATGTCAGCTCACCCCCATGATGGAGCTGAGGTGGTGGAGAGAGACAAAACTGGGTCCCGCTTTCTGATAAAGCAGCCGTTATAAAGGGTTTATAAGTTGTTACTAATGACTTCTTAGACAATACGTAAATCATCAGTTCTTTGTAATCAGCCGTTAGTAAGGGCAACTTACCCATTTTGATGGTGTATAACTTCCTTCAGCAGAACTGGCTTTGTCTTTTTAGCTAGCTCACTATTTTTTTAGGGAGACTCCTACAACAGATGACTGTTCAACCACAAACAGTACTTTCTGGAAAGAGCTGAAGACCACTGAGACACAAAATCCATTTATTAACAACTTATTAAGGAGACAACACTGAGTGATAGATCTTTCAAGCATGATCCTGCACCATCTAAGTGAAATGATGCTGTTTTAATCAATATTTTTACATTATTGTAACAATGGATCATATGATTGTGTGTATGTGAAATGTGACGCTTGTAGTGATGAAGGCACATATAATTATCACATTGATCTTTTGGATTATCACATAAAACAAAACCTGAACAGGGCCACAAAAAGTTTATGTACAAACACAATACAACATGTACATGTTCATACAATTGGAAACACCTAGTTTGAATGACAAGATAAAGCATTTAATATGAATAGAAAAGTTAGAAATTATAGTTCTTGTCAGAACAGTAGGAAAAGAATCCTTTTCTGCAATTATTTCTGGTTATGTTCTGCTCGCTAAAAACCACTAAAGAAACCCAATGGCTCAAGCATTGGATTGAAATAGTAGAGTATATGCATCAACCCACCGGGGGCATGACACCAATCAACCTATGGGGTTACCATAGAGGCAGGTCCACTCTGCTGAGACTGAGGAGTAGCAACAGAGAGTGGCTGGGTTTTGGGAAGCCTTGGTTGTGTTTTATGGTACTGGTGGATGTTTTTGGGGTTCCCCTGAGGCACCTGAGAGTATGGACCCATGAGAGCTGTGAGAGGGAAATTGTGGCGTGTGGCAGCTTCAGGAGCAAAACCAACACAGCAGGGTGAGGTTGTGAAAACTAGGAGATGGTACATTTATCTGACGCTTTTAAGCACTATCATCATGTACAGTGGACATTTTAGCATTTTCCTTTTATTATTCTTTTCTAGGAGCTTGTTTTTAACAATTTCATAATTTTGTTAACTAAGTTTAATCACTGTCTTTTCTTGTAATTCCACTATATGCTGCTATGCATGATCTAAAACCTGCTTACAAGAACATAGACAAACACAAAGCTTGGTGGTATGTTGTATTTAAAATTGGTCCTTCCTTAACAGAATAAGAGCACATGATGTGCTTTTATTCAATGGGATGACCATGTGACAAATAAAACCTTTGAATCTCATGGGGGTTGAGTCATACCATTGCTGATGAGCCTGCCTTCAGGAAGATATATTCATACATAGATTGCCTTGGCTATAATAATGACTTCATCATATAAAGCCATACCTTGCACCTGGGTGTGAAAACAAAAACATTAAGGTTGCCTTCAATTGGCAGGGGATTGAGCTTCCCACAATGACTTCAATTAATGTCTTACCATTTTATTACATTGCAGGAATGCTTTGTTAAACGCAGCACAGGTTCAGCTCCATCACCATCTTGGAGATTCATTAGATTTCAGTCATAACCCAGGCAACATTTGGTCACTTTGAATGAATGCGGACAACACATTCCTCAGTTTTTTGTCTTCTGGGGCTGCAGTGCACATGACTGGGACAGATTAGGAATTGTTGCAGAGGGGATCAATTAGGGTTGTCTGCTGGCCCCCAGGAGAGCTGAAGGTCCAGCTGGCATGCAGCCCAGGCCATGCCTCCTCCCCCTCAGACCACCATCAAGGGGAATGAACCAAAAACTACAAACACAATGATATCCAGGTCACCACACAACTGTGGCAAGACACGAAAGAAGCCCACTGATGCACATACTGAAATTGTAATTTTAATCACAAATTGGGACTGTATTTTGATTTATTGAGGGTCTGCTGATACTTGTCATTTAAAATTGTTACTGATTGGAAGCTATAAGGTGGCAAGGATAGTACTAAAATCATCTTTTGTTTAAGTGTGAGTTAAAAACCTGTCCGTAACACTCTGGTAAAGCCTTCAAATTCCAGCAATAATACAAATGTAAGAGTCAGTATTACACAATTCAAAGATGTGATTTATGGAAATACTAGACCAGTGACAGGAAATTTATCACATCCAATAACTCGAGGAGATGCATGTAGATCGAAAAGTGACAAGGACCCAGGATGGATCCTTGAAAAACCCCGTAAGTAAAGTTTGCATCAAAGGGTGCAAAATTACACACAGGCATGCAGAACTGCCAATCAGAGACAAATTAATGGAGTACCACTTTGTGAGTCCCTCTGTATACAGGGATATCTATTCAGGATTTTGTGATCAAAGATGTAAAATTAAAATCATACCAGGCTAAATTAAAAGCTGACATCATCTGTTGCTAAAACCTGCTCCTTTTTCTGACGTTGAGTAAGGTAGTCTATATGCTGCGCTTTGGATAGAAAGCAGACTGTTTTTGATTAGTATTATTGCTTGAATTATCAATCTATTTATATTTAATATCATCTTGAACATAAGCCAAAAAGTCTAAGCCAACTAAAGCATTACGGTGCCATGAACAGAGTAGTCAAAACCAGGCTTTTTCATGAGTGGTCAAGTGGACAAAACATGAGGAAACAGCCACAGATGAAAGAGCTGCTTTTGATGCCAAGAATAAATGGGCCAGTGGTTCTGACCTCTTTTAGTAGTGTGTTTAATTAAAATATATGAGAAAGAAATAAAATACAAGAGATATACAGAGTTTAATCCTGAGAGAGAGAAACAAATGACATAATGTCATCAGCTGCCCAAAAGTATTCATATCACTTCCGTGTAGTGTAATCTGATCTCTAATCCAATAATCTCTACGAACAAGAGCAAGAACTTTTCTTTCTCTGTCCAGGTCAGTCTTATGTTTCTAGACTCTCCACTGGATCAGTAGCCTTTACTGTAATGTTCAGTTTGGGGCCCAGAGAACATACAGTACATAACATTGTTTTATCAGCTTCATCAATTTTTTTCAGATTTTTATGAAAATCTCTTATAAACATGATTCTAAACTGATGACATTTTTCAGAAGTCCACCACAGACAGCTTTACATTACATCACTGTGGGATCTCAGAGATAACAAGAGGAAGTTAGGCCTCACATGCTATTCAACTTAAAGATAAGTAAAAGAACTATGTTAGTTGACATTCTGTTTTTGTTTTTTGTTTTTTTGTGTTCCTTTTGTTTTTGTTTGTTTTCTTTTATCTGCGAATGACTTCAGGCAAACCAAATGAATATATATTTGTTCATACATCGTTTATATAACATATACAACATGCAGTATTTTATCCTTGGCATAATAACAATGCCTTATGGGCAATTCTACATCTTGTGACCTTCATCAAATGTGCAAGCTCAATTTATGGCAAAAGGGAGAGTTAGCAGTTCAGTATTTTGCTAAATACTGACTTTCAATAAGGCCAGGAGAAAAGAACAATTCAAAAATGGCTGATTTGCCGTGAGGGATTAAAGCCAGTGTCAAGAAAACACATGGGTTAAATAAGTGTAAAGGATTAGCCTACTGCTGACCTCAACCAAAAAAATCAGAAAAAGATACATTTTTCCATAGCAGCTTAAAGTGCAATATTTTATGTTAAGTTGTTATTTCAACACCTCCTCAAGTGTGACTAAAAATATTATATTATTATATCATTATAATACAATTTTAAGACACTTGATCTGTCACCATTAAACCTACAGAATGCGAATATACACCTTGTTAATCATCTGTACTTTCTGACTTGCTTTGTGGAAATTTCAGACTCAGATAGAGCATGCTAGTTTTATGTCTACAGAGCAGTGCAGCAGACAAACAGGTAATCCTGTGGTGACAGAATTAGAATAACTTCAGTTGACAAGTTGAAAAAACTGCACATTATGTCTGTCTGACATTGGTGTAGCGACAGGAAGGTGAAAGAGCTCCTGATCGTGCGCTCCCCTGTTTTCTCTGAATCTCGTCACTGAATCTGTTCCATGGATGTTTTCATATCTTTGAAGGTTATCAAGGTTAGGTCAGGATATGCTAGGCTATTTCCTGTACCTGTGGGAATGTCATGAGACAGAGCACAACACCAAAATGGTTCTGAGCAGCTTGATGCAGAGGTAGAGATAAGTGTATGAGAATCTGTAAATTAATTTCCATCCATATCATACACATGTACTATACATTTTTCAAAATAAACACTTGACCTATTTTAATACATCAATAATTAATAACTGTCAAAAACAGACACATTATTATCTTTTTAGGGTGATATCTGTTTTTAAAAGTAACATACTGTGATGTATCAAGTGGAATTTGTTAAAATTAATGAAAGTTATTGTGACCGTGAAATATCAAACATTCTTGGAAAAATGTTTCCAATAACATTATCAATACAAAGTTGATTCAACACGCATTATGTCTCATATTATAAATTATTGAGAGTGGTTGCAGGGTGTCTAGTGGTCAATCCCTGCGTTTGTTTTGGTTCCACTGTTGCCACCATTCATGCAGGCCTCACTTAGCAGTAAATAGACATGTTCCTCATGTTCCCACTGCTAGTCAGTGGTTTTATGATTTTATAAAAAAAAAATGTAAAAATACTAAGGAAGACTCCCTCTTCAAAATAAGTGTTGCTGCAATCTAAACATTTTGCAAGAAGATGAAAAAGGATTTAGCCATTGGATCCTTAGGCAACTAACAGATAAATTCAAGGGTGAAATACATCCACTGAAGGCCAAAAGTGTGAGTGAAAGGTTTAACAATCCAAGGAAAATCCAATTTCCTTTCTCTTTCTAACTGAAAACACAGCTTTAGAAAGCTATTCAGAAAGGTAATAAAAAATACGTGGTTAAGTTAATGTTCTATTGTGTGTATAAACACATACACATTCAAAAAATATAGAAATGCACAACTCCTTCCCAAACTAACACTCGATTTGTATACATTTTGTATTAAAGAAAGCTATGGTGTCGGTGTCTTTAGTCATGTCACTGTGCTTTTCTGCTGCCGAGTAAAGTCCTTATTTTTGGTCCCTGCTGGTTTGGGTTAAATGGGAGGCTAATGTTCACCCCATTTATAGGAGGATTTTGGGAGAAGCAAATCCTTCAGAATGTCAATGCATAACTCAGCCTGGCGAAAATAGCTCAATTTAACTCCAGTTCTCAACTTAAAGAGGGCGTTCTGCTATCACACACTTCTGACTCAAGCTGCTCAGAATGGCATTTATACTTTTACAGTTTCATAACACCAGTTACAGCAGCTGTTAAAGTTCAGAGGGTGCAATGATGCCACATGGAACTTCACTTCAGGTACAAAGAGCTGCTAGGGCTCCTGTTTGAGGTGATAAATGTGGTCATAAAGTCTGGTGCA
Organism: Xiphias gladius; assembly: GCF_016859285.1. NCBI lineage: Eukaryota > Metazoa > Chordata > Actinopteri > Istiophoriformes > Xiphiidae > Xiphias > Xiphias gladius. The sequence goes on along the minus strand of NC_053416.1, from coordinate 25,046,407 downwards.
TGCTTGTTTTATGATTTTTATAATCAATAATTAGAAATGCTGTTTATTTGAACATCATTTCTTTCTCACGTGAGCCATCTTCTGTAGGACAGATCTATTTTGATTAGAGCATTGACCGGATCTGCGTGACTGACCTGACAGGTCATCAATGACGTGCTGTTGATCTATGATGTATTTCAGCCTGCTCTGTGTAGGAGATGTAAAATTCAAAATGCATATCTGCGTTTGAGTCCAACTCAAAAAAAATCAGAGGAGAAAAGATTCCATCCTTCAGCTAGCTTTCAAGCCTGTCATATTCCAGTAATATGAAGAATGGAGTTCTATATGTTCTTGTTTCTGCAAGGAGCCGTTCACAGTTTCGTGCCTTTATGAAAGTCTCTTTATTTTTTATAAAGCTCATGTATTTATTAGGAGGATAGCATTATACACTCAGACTCTTTAAAGTATTCCTTTGAAAGCTTAAGTACAGGAGAACAACCATCTTCCATATCCGTCAAACTACTCAGTATATCGTAAGAGTTGTATTTAACAGCTATATTATTTATTGGCTGCCAAAGTCCATTTCAATCTCTGTGAAAAACAAGGGTGGCCAGACCACTCCAGGAAACAACACTAAATGGAAAAAATAATGAATTTAGTCTTAAAGGGCAACTACAGTAAGTGTGGGCAGTGTCCTCCTCCTGTCATTATGTCCTCATGCCTCACCACTGTCCTTGACTACCAGTACTTTTTTTGTTTTACTCTCTATTCTATGCTGTGTTTCTTTTCTTTTTCGTTCTTTATTTTTTTTTTTTTGTGGAAAATTTCGTTGATGAAGTAGAAAGAGAAGGGAATTTCATTGAACTAAGTTCCTTAGGCAGAATTGAATCATGGATATCACACTTCCGTGGCAGTGTACGTATGTGCCATGGCCTGATGAGCCATGAGGACACCTTTGTGTCTGGTGTTCATGTCAATTTGACAGATAAATGTGACAAACAGGAGACTGCAGAGAAAGTCTCCGGGAGATATCGGAGGAGGAATAGTGGATGGGTGCAGAGCTCTGAGATAGCTACCATCTCATGAGTTGGAAACAACCTTTTTTCAACTTGGACTTTTCAGCATGGAATGTGCTGTTAAATGCGATTATGATGAAATCCAATAAAGTGTAATGATGACTCCATAAACTTTGGTTAAATGTATTCTATATATATATATAAAATATATTCTCCAAAACAAAAAACATGGAAATGATTTCTAGTGATTTTGAGTGAGTGGTTATAAATTCAGTAAAGTTAGTAACAATTCAGTTTAAAGATAATGCAGGAGAATAGCTTTCATAGCTCTGGGTCTGCATTGAAAAAACTTCCATGAATTACACTTACAATTTCTCTAACCAGCCAAGAAGCTCTCAGGTGATCACATGATTGATCTTGGGTCTGCATGGAGCAGAAATTGTGAATAGGAGACTAGGATTTAACCCACATCTGCCCCCTTGTTCATCTTTTTTTTTTTAAAATACTCCTTTTACTCAATGATATGTTTTTCTGCGAAAACATATGTCTCTTTTAAAAAGGCTTTAATCTTTAATATCTCCATTATCAATTAACAAAATGTACACAATTACACATAAATCATATTATGGGGCAGTTTTAGGTTTGATTTTTGTCTTTCTCCATACAAGTGTGCCAAACGGTCCAGCCAGTTTTCTGAAATACAATCACCTCTTAGAAAACTACAGATTAGTAATGAATGATGACTAATGTTGGCTGCGATACTTTTTTGTAACTGAAAGTCAGCTGTCAAGTGCAGAAAAACCGATGATTAGACAGAAACAGCGTGTTTTTGTTTTGTTTTTTTTCTTTCAAGTTAATCCTCACAGCCTCTTATGTACATACCAACAGAGCCTGGTGTTTTCCCACCAACGCCCACTTTTATCACAATGCAATGCTTATACAATGGAATACTACAGTGATAGCTGATGGCTTACTCATTTCAAATTAATGGACTGACACTGGAGAGCGATGCAATCAAGGCATGAAGTGTCATCCTGGTGTAAGAGCCACTCCAGTCCCCCAGAGGGACCACAGACTACCCATGCTGAACCTTATATCACTTAGAATAGAAACAGTGTAATGAACCTACAGCGACTATTAATTAGCTTGCATTCTCCAGCATGGCCTGACTTCAAAACTGCTTGTATCCCTATGATGGCTGTTTGAGATGTTTAATCTATAGCTTTTGAAAGACTGAAAGGCTCAGCTGAACCAGAAACATGGTCAACATTGTTAACGTCCAGCACCTCGATCAGAACAGAGGTAGAGAAAGTTAATGTCTCAATGAGGAATATGCAGTCCCACAAGCTCCAGATTTACACTACCTATCTATAAGTTTAGTCCAAAAACAGAAGCAGAAGAAGCACCTTCATAAGGGCTTCCAATCAGAACTCAGAACTCATATCCATGGTGGGGCACCTGACTCTGACTTAATCCACCCAAGCCTTCCTGTGTTTGTAAGACACAGGAAGGCTTGAAAGGAAAGGATGTTGTGTAGCAGGCCTTCCAGAGACGCTAAAAAGCCTCCACCTTTCTAGTTGTAGTTTTATCAATTTCCCTACCAATGTCAGACTGCAGCCCCTGTTCCCCTGAGTGTGGACACATCTGGACAGCCAGGTTGTCACACAATTTGTCTGTTCTGGCACATACCGCTCAGCTGCCCAATGCCCCTTAGTGGTTGTGTTACCATCAAAGATCAGGCAATTGAAACGATTAGCCTAGTAACTTTACACAGATGGACAGGGTCTGACTTTTTCAATCCCATCTTAATCTAATACTCACATGCTATGTGCATTGAGAGAGTTCATAATTTCACCTGTCCATGCTGGCTGCAAAGAGATCCCTTGTGCAGAGACTACACTGTCAGTCATGGGAGAGACAAACTCTACTGTCCTTGTTCTATGCAAAACTACATATCTGAGGCTGATAGGAAGCTTCTGCAGTCAATTTAAGTGTTTATGTTCACTAGCAAGGTTTTTCCAGTAAAGGAAATGCTTCCTTTTGCACTGCTTACTAATAGCAGGTAGGCAGGCAGAGTTGATAGTATTAAACACAAGTCTTTGACACTACAGACTAGGGTTAGAATCCAGAGTCTGTGTGTAGTTAGGTTTAGGCAATAAAACAAAATCATTTTGGTTGAGGTTAGGGAAAGATCCTGATTTTGTGGTAAATGTTAAAGCAGCTATAATCGATATCACAATGTATCAAATGATAATGTGTAATATGATAGATTTCTCTGGTAGTGATGAACCTACAGAGAATTATCACCTAATTATGCAGTAACTCTCGACTTTACAGAGCTTGATAGTGAGTTTCAGCTCATTGTTAAAGGGTCCTGCTGCACCGTTACTGTTGTGGTTCACTCTGGGTGCTCTAATAGTGTTGTTTTTGTCTACAGCAGGCAGCTGTTTTTAACAGAAAGACTATAAAAAGCATCTGCACACCACTCAGCACCAAACAACAGACAGACACAGTTAGAAACTACTGTAGCTGGTGAACTTAGTGGAGCATTTAGCACCTACAGAGTGAGGTATTTTCCTCAGGAGCTGGTAGAGACCAAAAACAGAGCTAAATGCCCGTGAATATTGGACTTATATTCAACAGGTGAGACACAAACACTACTCCAAATAAATGATAATGTGGCTCTGTAACTACTGGATGTTGAAATAAGCAGCTGTTCACCAACAAGTTACATATCAAATGAAAAGACAATGATCTGTCAAAGTTGTGATCACATGTTCTTGCTGCCCCCAGCTGGCCAAAAAAATCAGTGACTGCAGGTTTAATGAAGGATTCATGTTGTGTCGCATACCTCTACTCAGTGTTGACGTTTTCAATGTCATGAAAAAGACCACAATCTTTCCTCAGCCATAACCAAGCGCTATGAGTAGGTAAACATGACCAAAAAATCTCTCTGTAGTTGCTATAAGTGGATATTGTGGAAAACAAATGAAAATTGCTGTCAGTGAACATTTTTCCAATAGGTTGAGTATAACTTTTCTATAACTTGGCAGATATGTGCCCTAAAAACATTTCCTCATTATATTGAAAATAGACATAATTGCAAACATCAGTAAATGTATCTACCAGCACTTCATCTCATCTCAATTGTTTAATCCGTACAAAAACTGAAGTATAAAAACAGCACATTGCAGTTTGTGGTTTTACAGGGGCTTATGTGCCAGACTATTTCTTGATTTTATCCCACTAAACCTTCTCAGTGCCTTCTCAAATTCCACTCTCTTTCTCTTCTTCTTTCAGCAGCAAACCCATCTTGTGTGCTGTCTTCTTTACGGCCCTTGTCCTGCATGTTATAATGACCCCTCTGAGCAGTACTACTTCTTCGGGGCAGACTGGAAGAATCAGGGACAAGAAAAGTGATGAGACGGGCCAGGTGGGCCGGGGCTAGCTGGTTAGCATGCTAACTTCAATAGGAAAAAGGAGAAATAGAAGCAAAACATGAGTTAACATTGGCGTTGCTTTCCACTGCCGGAGACAGCTCTTGGTGTGTAAAGGAGTGAAGTTTGATGCTGAACTCACAACATTTCTTCTAGACGAGTAAGTAAACAGCTGTTTATGCTAATGTTGGCTATGTAGCCACAGCAAAACTTACAAATAGCTCCTTTAGGCTAAATATCTGGTCAGATGGTCAAATGAGAAAGACCTTAACTATAAATTAAACCCAGTAGAAATACTTATGTTAATGGGAATAGAACCTGGATGATCAAACATAAAGACAGGTGTATATGTCCATCTGTCAATCTGATCATAATACTCAATCTAGGTTTTATCTTATTTCTTCCTCCAAACCTGTACCTCGGTGGAATGGACAGATAACTTACTTTTTTATTTTTTTTTTTTTTTTAACACTACACTCATTTCAGGACATTTCAGGAGACAAGGCACAAATTTCCCCGGAGTGCCTTAACAATGACACATTCAATCATATCCTGATGAGCCTGGCTGACTAAGAAAAAAAAAAGGTGAAATGTATCTGACCCCACTTGGGGCCATCGAATGCCGATGAGATGCCCGTAAAATGTTTAAATCTCAAAAGCTGTTAAGCTGGTGCAGAGCAGAGATCCTTCGTTAATATCACCTTGGACAATGCCATAGGACTAGTGTTTTTTCTTGTGGAATGAGATAAACAGTAGTAGAAGTAATCATCCATCTTTGCAGAATAAGCTTTACAAAAAAGCCTCTATAATCCAAGGGCACTGGGGCAGCCCAGTTTCTTCTTCGAGTTGGCAGAAAGCACAGTCACCCGGATGCACGTCCAAAGGCCTGACTTCATGCTGAAGACATACGCCCACTGTGTTCAGCGGAAATTTGACTGTTTTGCTCATAATAAAGGACGCAGGAAAAGGATCCAACAAAAATTGTCAGAGTTATGAATCAGAGTCTGGCAACTTGAGGTCACTCGGTAAGCTTTAGTGTCTTATGCATAAATTTAAAAAAGCACACCATAACCATGGGTTATTTAGAGTCTCTTGTTAACCTGAGCTTTATGTAGTTAGACTGTAAAATTTACCAGAGCACTCAGAGGCTTTATGCACACGGACAGGAAGCAATGCTAGCCACTGGCCCTTAATGCGGAGCACCATCAATATGAAATATTGGGGAGGATAAATAGTGAAAAGGGATCCTTATAGTGTACAACATTTGCTCAATGGAAAATTAACATCCGATTACCTACAGCTCCCTATAACCTGAACCTTCAAGAAACTGTAAGGCTTTGATGCTAGGTTTTGTCTTGCGTTTTCACTGTTTTACAAACTGCAACTTTTTGGTTTTACATTACCCGAGGGAGCACTGGATTAATTTGACTCTCTGTTTGGTAGGCGAGTGTAGCTGTGGTGCAGACCACAATGGAGTATGCTTGACTGATATTGATTTTTTTTTTCAATACGACAGGTAATGGCTTCGAAACATCAGTTTCTTTCAAATATGGACATGAACCCACTTGTAGTAGGAGGTCAACAAAACTGAGCAGATATTGAACAAGGCCGGTTTCAGAGCAGCTCCCACCCCACTGACAAGCACTGAACTTTTTTTCTTCAACAATTATTAAAATACAGTGATGTAGCATTTGGTAATGCTCGACACAATCAGTGTTGAGGAGTAATTAATATGGACAAATAAATAACAAGGCAGCAAAAAACGTGTCAGATATTCTGAATCAGAAGACCTATATATTGAAGCACACTTTCCTTGTAGTGCTTAGCTAAACAGATGTCCTGTGTTATTAATTGTCTCTGCATTTTGTGCAAAATGGAACTACTCATTAGATTTTTGTGAATAATTATTTATTGATTTCCTCTTGGACAGAGAATTTACCGACGCGTGCAGAAAATTTATAATTACAAGAAAGGCAGAGCTGCATCAAAGGACAAAAACGAAACACTTATGTTAAAAAAATGCAGAACAGTAATATGGGGTGAAAATATTTCTGTATGATCTACTGTATATGAAACAGAAAAGAGACAATTTGAGATTCCAAATATCCAATACAGCCAATGAAAAGGGTGTCTCTGCTGTTAATAGTGAAGTAATCCTTCTTATTATTAAATTATTTTTACAACATCAATAAGTGATGGAGTAAGGCCATTTTTGCACCTCACAAAAGTGGCATCTCCATATATAATAAATCACTTTTATTTCTAATACAACTTTCCACAGAACCCATGTATAAACGTGGGATACTTCCTGGATTATCCATCCAGACCAGACTACTGAGCATAGACACATACTGGCTCATCATTGCTCTTAGTTAGTTAGTTAGTGATCATAGTCTAACATCATTAAAGGCAGAATTGCTTTTGTCCTGAACATTCAACATGGCAGGTGTGATGGATCTGGTGTAACTTTGAACGATTTGTTTTCTTTATCGACCTTATTCAAAGGCAACAACTTGAGCTCAGAAACTATTTCCAGAAATCTCTGTGCTTGAGAACATAAGTATCAATGGCTGTGGAGCCTTGACAGAGTCCTACACAGATTTCTCCTGTGTAATTGCTTTTGTGTGAAAGAGGCATGAAGAATATCAGCCTTCATACAGTATAGACTGTATTTGCCGCCTCTGCTGTCCAGATGCAGACCAGATTTCTCTAGTCCTTGGCGCATGCCTACTTAATGATCTTGGCATGACAGGTACTGCTCATTCCTATCTGCCAGTGCAATCCTAGAGCTGCTGCTTTCTGCTGTCGTGAGAATCGAGAGGCTCTCACATGTATGCTATATGTGTTTTATACTGTTAATGCTAACATGCAAACTTTGCCGTCCTTTACAGTTTGTTGCCCCTTTTTCTCACGGAAGCAGCAGCAACCCTCTAGCAGCACACCTCTGAAAGAGCAGATGGGGTGGAGAAAATGTTTTTCCACCAGAAAACTAGAACTTGATGGCATAAGGAAAACAGAGGCCCATAACACACGGCATAATCCAGAACACTTCTATGGAACAGAGTTAAAGTGATGCTTGCACATTGGCTGTGTCATTCACCCAGGTGGGATCGCATTAAGCAGATAACCAGTGTCAATATTGGACAATTCTGCAAAACCCTGGATTACACTGACGAACTCCATTTTTTTAAGGCCATCGCCAACATTTTTAAAAATGTCACTTTTTACATTGTCTGCACATGGTAGCTAATATATTGCTACGGTTAGAGAAAGATAATGGCCAGTCAACTATGGGTAAGGTATGGTTGGCATAGGCTACATTAAACTAGCTAAAAGCTCATGGTTATTAAATACATTATTGCAGCTTTGTGATGGAAGATGAAAACTCTCATCTCCTGCATAACAACCACAATATTAAGACCAGCTACCGGTTTATATATAAATATGTGTGTGTGTGTGTGTGTGTGTGTGTGTGTGTGTGTGTGTGTGTGTGTGTGTGTGTGTGTGTGTGTGTGTTGATTTGAGTTTAACAGCCTATCAAATTATATCGCTCCCTTCCGTGCTCCTGAGGCAGTATGTTTATAGTTTATGGTTCTGTCCAAACCACTTTCCCTTTGTTTCCCAATCCACAAAGTCAGCGTACAGCCCTTTCTGTGTTCGTAAACAGCAATGACGTGTTTTGTGGGTAGAGCTGAACTGGTGGGGTAAAGTGACAGTTAGCGGTGTCTTGTGTCAGTTTACAGTTTAGGAGAATGGATCAACCAAATGCCTTTTCCAGTTATTTTAATGGTTTGTCAGCAGAAGATAAATAAGTGTTAAATAAGTGAATAGGTGAACAATGAGGGAACAAAGTCTGATATTATGTGGTCCCTAGGCTTAGCTATGTTTGTGCTCAGTCATAGTGTAAATGTCATATCACAGATATAATATTACAGTATGCCCCATTCATTCACTAAATGCTTGCATAAATGCTGAGTGATGTTATAGCTAAATGTCTATGAGCAGTTGTTTACATGCTACTTCTTCTTACACGCTAATGTTGCTAACGTTGGTCAATGGTGTTTGCCATTATGAAATAGCCTACTGAGAATGCCAGCTTGCTTTTGTTACTAATTTATCGTTACTAATGACATCATTGATATTGCCTTTTTGAGTGAAAAACAGCAGAGATTTCATCAGTCCAGTCTGTCCATATAATGGCTTGCAATCATAAACATTTGCGTTTAGGTTCAAAGGGCGTCTTCGACGACAGTATTCTGTGAATCTGAGGGTTGTCTTCTTTTGTATTCCTATTCTCACATCGAAGAAGACATTTTTTTACCTTATTCTGGCAATCTCACCCGTTTCCCTCCGATGGTTTCTGCTGTTTTTTCTGCCACCACAATGCTCACGCAACTGAAGTGACGTAACAGTGACGTCCACTCCAAACTGGTCTATTAGATTAGAACAGCGGATTGCACCTTTAAATCAGTATGTTACATTAGTGCAGCTAGTACAAACATGGGTGTAAAAATACACAGGAAAGACAACCAGCTGATATTGATTTTAAAACAAAGGTTTTGAGCAGGTGTAGTCAGCCTCAGACTAGCGCTGTTTTTGCCACTGCTTTCTAATAAGTATTACTGACTTTATGTTTAAGGTTTAAATGTATCAGTAATGTTCATTTCTATGGTTAACTTATACAGGGAGAAAGATATAAAACACCAGCATGCCAAAACAAAAGGGGAAAACTGGAGGAGAGACACTTAGAGATACACACAAAGGTTTAAGGATGAACCAGTGAAGTACCAAGAATACTTAAAAAATACAATAAAACTGAGAAGGATTCTGAAACACTAATTGTGAGATGATTTTTTGGGTAGAAAAATCAATGTGTGTGCAAACCTCTTCTCACTTGCGATCTCCTCAAGACCCAAACTATCACGTAGCCCTCCAGTGAGGTGTAATCTAAAGTCCAAGTAGTGTTATGTGTTCTTTTCAGATATTTACTGTCGGATGTGTGTCTACTATATGTGCTGGCTGCATGTGTGCAACATTTATGATTTCTTTGCTTTTTTATCAACATAAAATGTTGACAGTCTGATTCAGCCGTGGCAAACAAAGCATTGTGGTCACTACAGAAACATTACTGAAAATGTGCAGTCAAGACCGAAACATGAGATGTTGTGTCAAAAATTAAGGATATTGAGTTATTAACTAAGATGTTATGATAGTATTTGGTTCAATGTATATTAAAACTATTGAATCCTTAACTTTGGAATCAGCATGATCAATTTTATGTCCTTTACAAAAAAAAGATTGGATTCAAAATACAATGAATCCCATATAATTACACTTAAAAATTGTTTAAAAAAATGCAAAATAATTGTTTGCATAAGTTTTCACATCCTCTAAGTCATTATTTAGTATGTGCAGACTGGGCAGCAATTCCAGCTTTCAGACTGTGTGGATAGGTCTCCATCAGCTTTTCACATCTGAACACTGCAACTGACAAAGCTCCGTCAGCTTTGTCAAATCCAGCTACAAAGTCTCAATTGGATTGAGATCTGGTCTTTGACTTGGCCACTCCAGGACATCAACAATTTTATTTTCATGCAACTCCTCTGTTGCTTTTGCCTTAAGCGTGGGTTCATTGTCTTGCTGGAAAACAACAGACTGCAACACGTTTCCCTCCAGGGTTCCCCTGTAATTTTCTGCATTCATTTTACCCTCTAGCCTCACAAGCCTTCCAGGGTCTGCTCCAGAGTAGCATCACCACAGCGTGATGCTGCCACCGCCATGCATCATGCTGGGGATGGTGTCTTTATGATGATGTACAGTGTAACATGTTTAGTTTGACGGCCAAAAAGCTCAATTTCTGGTTTCATTACACGAACGAGCCTTCTTGAAGATGAAATCTCCTACCTTTTCTGGCAAACTGTATTCATATGTCAATAACTGTTTTACTGAGTACTGTAGCGGAATTTACATGAACACCTCTCTCTGATTCAACTTTCTCACAGATTGTTTCTTTAAAATTCAGTTCTTCTTCATCTCAGTCTTCTCATTGCCTCATATCCAGATCCCTTCCCCCTTTGTTTGTCATCCTGTCTCCCTTGCTTCTGACTCACGCTCTCCGCTTTCAGCTCTCTCCATCTCTTCCTCCTGCCCAGTCTTCATCATTTTTTTACTCAAGCTTGAGATATAGGCTCTTTTCCCATTCCTTTGCATTTCCTATCAGAAGGCCAGTCCAACTGCGCTGACCTACAGTAGTCAAGATGTGAAGATGTATTTTGTTCTATCTTGTAGTCTATATAAAACTGTGCTGTATATTGTAGGAGTATGTGGTGTAATACACGAAGCTATGAGCAGACAATCAGTAAACAGTAAATGATATTTAGATGATGGTTAAATATTCTCAGTCCGACAGTCTGGATGCAGCCAGTCTGTGTGCAGAGTCATGTGCTCACATTAACAGATGGAAGTTAGAAGAAGGTCACTTCTAAATAATTTTATTTTATAATCAAATAAAGTAATCATTCCTCTGGTAGTGACACTGCAGGTTTAAGACTGCAATAGCAAACCTGAAGCTCTTGGATATTAATTAAGATCAGGACTCAGTATGCCCATAAGGCTTTTGCAATTCTCATTGTGTGATGAACTGTAACTACTTGAACAAATAAACTCACAAATTATCTTTTGGCCAATGTTATAATGTTGAATGTGATCTGATTACTGAATCTGGTTTGTCATATAGAAGTGGTATTGATTACTGAGTTGATTTGAGTAAAACTTTAAACGGAAAAGCTGTGACTTCACCTCCACATCCAGCATCAGCTCTCAGACACTCCTGTTCTGTTGTGTTCAGACCGACTCTCTGATTCGGCACCTAAAGCTTTTCTTTCATTATGTCAGTGCTGTGAACAGCTCAGTAACAAAGTGGTGACAAAAATTGTTTTAGTTAGGAAACTGGGAGGGAAGCTGGGCGGCAGACTCTACAGTTGGGGATGCCGATGCCCCCCCCCCCAATTTATCCGCCCATTATGTGTGAATAGTCTCTAAAGTTTGTCACAGGAGTTGTCACAGGGCTCCTGGTGTTCTCCCTCATTATTCTCCTTCTTGAATGCTCACTCAGTTTTTGAGGATGGTCTGGTTTAGGCAGGTTGAAAGCAGTGCCATTGTCTTTTCATTCCAAAATGATCGATTGAATTGGACTCCAAGGGAGGTTCAGTGACTTGGAAATGTGCTTGTATCCATCCACTGACTGGTACTTTTTAGTCATTGACTTTATAGCACTTAAATATATTACTTAGTTGTATTACTAAGCTATCTGTATGTTTTTCGAATTCCCCTCTCAGTTGCTTGAATTGACTTGGTTAAAATTTAGACATGAGAATTCAAGATATAAACTTTGGATCTGAGCAGGTCCTGTTCAAATCAGGTGTATCTATACTACAATCAATATAAACCCTTTGACCATACCATAGGTGAACTAATTATGTGATTTCTAAAACCAACTGGCTGCACCATTGAGGATATAGGTGAGTCCTGTTAGGGGGCTAATACTTACGCAAACAGTAATTTAGATCACTTTGTAGAGATCTGTTTTCACTTTGACATTAGGGAATCTGTTTCTGTTGATTAGTGTCAAAAAAAGCTATAATAAATCGCCTTTGGTTCATTGTTCAGGGGGGTAACACTTTTCTATAGACACTGTAATTACAGGGAAATTATTGGGATAAGTGCATTAGCCATTGACTCTGTCATGCACTATTGAACAAAATGATTCATTTCACAATAAAAACTAATTTGCTCATAGATGTATAAAAGGTGTACAAAACCTGTAAACATATCAGCTGAATATGCTCGTGGAACACAGCAATTTGAACATAGGGTGCAGCGTACACTGAAGTCAGAAGGCAACTGCTGGTTAATTGCTAAATAATCTTCCCAAACACTGGATTGTGTTTTTTTTTAGGTGTTAGCCAGCATCATCAGACTGCATGCTGGGAGATCAGAATTTAAGTCTCATCTGCAGGGGAAATTTCTCAGTAGGGCCTCCAGTCTTTTAAAGCAGATTATGGCTTTGAGACAGTGTCAGTCTGGTGCTGTTTGGGGCTGTCTTGTCACCCTTGTTTTTGCTATCATTTACAATAGAGAGATGTGTATTTAACAGTCATGAAGAGTAAGTAAGTACATTTACTCAAGTAATATACTTAAGTACAATTTTGCTATTAAAACTTATTTAATACATCTGAGAGGGAAATATTGTCCTGTTAATTGTGCTACATTCATTTACATACAAATATATGATCAATTTATAAAATATGATGCATTATTATAGATATATATACTCACACAGGTGTTTGCAGGGGTTTACATGACATTCAGTACATCCAAGTTTTCCTTCAACAAAAATAATTAGAGAGTGAGAGAGATGTTAAATAAACCCCAGTCTGTCCAATCCCACATAGTCCTCAGAACAGGTCAAACCATGCAATATAAGTGAAAATACCTGTAGGGGTTGACCGTGGCTGTGCAGAAGCTTTAAACTAATAACAGTTTATAAAGTAGTTCAAATTAGATCCCCCTCAACCAGCCAGATTAAATGCTGCTTACACTTAACACATTAATAATAACAATCCACTAATGTTGTAAATTTGATATAGAGCCTTAAGAAGTCCAGGAAAATCAAAAGTACAAAAGTTCACACAAACTAAGAGTCTACATCCATGCTAGCAGCTCCGTGAAGCTGTTCTGAGGCACAGCGGCGCTTTGAGCTAAATGATAATATCAGCATGCAAACATACTGATTTTAAGCAGTTATAATGTTTACCACGTTCCCCATCTTATTTTAGTGTGTTAGCATGCTAACAATTGTTATCTACTACTAAACACAAAGTGCAACTGAGATCCACTAGTTTTGCAGGTATTTGCAGGCATTAACTAAAGTACTGGACAAATTAAAATTTTGACTTGATGATGGAGGTAGCGGAAAAGTCAGATCATCACAAAAAGTTATTGCAGTTCCTCCAGATGGCAACAGTAACATCTGCAGTGAATTTCAAAGCAGTCCATCTAATAGTTGTTGAGACATTTCACTCAAAATCACAAATGTCAACCTCATGGTGGCGCTAGAGGAAAAGAACGAGGATCTCCAAGGTCAGACTCATACTCTGGGAATCATGAAAGTCCTTACAAAATTTTGTGGTAATCCATTCATTAGTCATTAAGATATTTCGGTCCGGATCAAAATGGTGGACAAACAGAATAAATTTTGCTGTTAATACTTCTGTACCTTTACTCAAGGAGAAGTTTCAATGTTTAATTATATTGTAGCAGTGTATTTCTAGTCTGTGGTACTGCTACTTTCACTTAACTAAAATAAAAATAACCAAACCTTTGCATATTTCTCTTCAGAGGACATGACTGGCTTTGATTCATTTTGTCTCAACTGTAAAAGGTCAAACAGTGCAAACTCTCACCTTTGTATCTTTACGATATACAGTACAGTATTGTACCTAACCATTTCAGTTTGTTTATCAGCCTTATGTGAAGGACAAGTACCTCTAGATTTGCAAAGCAGATGCTATTTGACACTGATTTCAGGTAAGGGTACCCCTCCACAATGGCATCTGGACTGTGTGCAGCCATGAGAAACATCTTAGGTAAGTAGCATTGATTTATCGAATACCTCGACTTCCCCTGCATACAAATGATCCCTGCTGGACAGGATCTTGAAGGGCACTGATGAATAGCGAGCTGAGTGTGAGAAATACGTCAACCTGACCCACTACCACCTAGCACAGTGACTCACTACTGTGACTGTAGTCCTTCCATCCATTCAGGCCTTCTCTTAGATCTTCAACCTCTGTCAGTTAGCTGCTCGTTCATTATTATCCATGACAAATGATGTGTGTGAATGGTGGATTATGATGCAGGTGTAAGAGTTTTCTTAACTCTTACTTTTTATTTTCCCCCATCGCTTATTTGTATCAACTCTGAGAACTGTCTGAGGTGTGATTTCTCTCTGACTTTCAACTTACAATGAATTTACATATTGTAGGTATGTTACATTATCATAGTACTGTATATATATTTTAAAGTGTATGCAGGAAGGTGGTGTGACTGAGTGACTTTACAACTGCAAACGCAAAGGCTTTGTCTTAAAGCAAGAGACAGATCATAGTGATATCATGTAAAATAACTGTTAACTAAAAACAGTATCTATGTTTGATCTCTGCTCTAATTGGCTCCCTTGACTGAGGGGACAAGACTGACAGAAACTTACTTTTACTTACTTCCCTGTAGAACATTCCCCAAAGTATTAAAATACACAGATCAGATCAGCCAGAACATTAAAATCTGTTACCGGTTTCAATGTTGTGGCCGAATGGTGTATTTATAGAATAAGCCTGGATTATTATCATAAATTATCAGAACTCAGCCATAGTCCCTTGCACCTGACTGAAATGTGGGCCTTTGCTTTTGGATAGAATCTATAATCTCCACACACTTCAGGGCCTGTCCAGATGTTGAGTCTTGATGATAAACATTTTTTATATGATTCAGGCAGTTCTGCAACTGTCATAAAGACATTAACCTGTAAAAGACATGCATCAGGAAGTCTGTCCCAATGGAGCATGGCATTAATCAGTACAATATCTCTGTGTCCTAGCCTTATTTATGAGCTTGTATATCAGCAAAAATATTGCTCACTTGGGGACCTGCAGATGTAGCAGTCCCCGGAAGCTAATACATTACTTAAATAATAAAGGTGTTTGCTACTTCAATCTGCTATCATTAATATTTTTAGTTTGATAATAGTTCAAATGATGGCATGTAATGAAAGATGTCACCTGTAATGATGGTTCCCCAGCATCCGTAACATCACCTGATGTTAAAGTTCCCCTCAGCTCTGCAGAGCATTTTAACCTCTTTAAGCCTAGTGTTTTGGTTTTTCTGGCCCACTGTCCACTACTTGCACAGCCCCAAACAGCAGGCCGACACAGTTAGAGACCAGCTGGTGAACATAATGGAGCTTTTTGAAGCTAGAAGCATTTAGAAGGAGTTGGAGGAGTTTCTCGTAAGCTGGTAGAGACCAAAAACAGAGCTAAAAGAGAGTGATTATTGGACTTGAATTCAGGTGGACACAAACACCATTCCAGATGAATGATGATGCTGCCTCATGTCTGCTGGATGTGTAAATAAGCATCTTGCTTGCAAACATGTTTGCTCATATGAACTAGAGGTGATAATATGTATGTTAGTGTTGTGTGTACAGCTTGTTGCACTGCACTGCCGCCAGGTGACAAAAGAAATAATTAATACACGTTTAAATGACCATACTGCTGTTGTTGCATTTACAATAAATCACTTACTACTGGGCATCTTTCAAAACATGCCAAAATCTACTTAAGAAGTTACTTACAACCTGCCTGGGAAAGGTCCATTCCATCAGAGTGAACATTTATTTGTTTGAAGACTTAATATTCTGACATTATTCATGAATGCAAATCAGAAACCAGGAACTGCCCCATGCACTTAGATGTGCCGTAAACAAGGAGTTTCTTTAAAAAAAAAAACCCTCTCATACCTGCAGTACCACATTTCATTTAGACATGCTGTTCACTAATGACAAGTTTAATCTCAAACTAGTTTAAAGCATCTGCAAGTTGATTATCTTACGCAGCTGAACTGAATAAAAGGCTGCTGGAAGGTAGAAAATCAAAAAACTGGTAGCTTGGCAATGGGCAGCAGTAAAACACATTAACGGTAAAAAAACCGACATGGTCCTTTAAGGACCAAGAAGAATATTCCAGTCTAATAAATCTGTTTTAATGCCACTTGATCAGCTCAAAGGTACAAGATTTCAACAGGAAAATGAAAATAATGCACCATGTATAATATGCCCAAATCAAGTTTTAATTGACATATAACAAATTCTAAAACCTTCTTATGCTTGCACCTTTAAGTATATAACTTAACAAAATCTCCAGGACACATGCATACATGCAGCCTGCATGCTAACTTGTAGCCAGTGTGAAACTTACCATGACTCAGCGGCTGATATTTCCGTGTGTGGGCTCTAACTATGAATAATCATGACTAACGTTAATGACCTTTCTGGTCCAGCCAACACCACGTACCGCACGGCATTATTCCCTCTGACAGCATCTTTTCAGCAGCCACCCACCAACACCTGATGCTCACGAACGGCCTGTCACTGTTGTCCTTCGAGCATTGTCATCAAGATATTGCCTCTCATCAGCCGCTCACATGCCACGTACAATGTGTCCGCTGTGTGTGGCGATCGGGGGGAGAACATGAATGAGTCACCCACCTTTCTGTCCCCCTCATCTGCTCCGAAGTGTTGTTTTTTTACGTTCTATTGGCAGTATGTATGAGTGAAGAGGAGCTGGGTTTCCTCAGGGTGACTCACTACTGAAACTCCAGGTCCAGATTCCTACTGGGTCTCCAAAGAGCAGGAACCCCAGTCAGTCAGCATTTGTGGCCATGAACCAAGGCTCATTTAAGTTCACTGAGGGTAGATTTCACACCAGAAAAAGCTACATTTTGATCAAATTCAAATGACAAAATCATGTATTGGCTGTATTATGCTATATTACAATTCTGTTTGCAAACATCAATAATCTATGGAAAACACATAAACAATCCTCTATAATATGCTTATTTTCCTTCATTTGGCCCTTTACCCCTAAAAAATGAATCCATCTATAAGCCCTTGCTTTCTTATTGCGCATAATAGTAGACTTTTGCTGCCAGGGTGGTAATGTACACTAAGAATAATGCCTTAAGGATAATGTCTTTGCTGTCCAGTATTGCTATAGTTTCCCGCCTTATTATATTGTGGTGATGTAAAGGACTCCCCAAATTCTGTTTGTCTGCCTTCGTGTTTTTTCAGTATATTATGCTTACGTGCAATGTTGATCCGGCTACAAGTACATCAGCTTACATCAACCTGCACTGTTGGCTTATGGTAAATTTGCATTGACAGCAAGCAGTGCTTAAGAGTGTAGGGCAAATCGCCACAAACTGGGGTAACTTTCTAAACTGGATACAGTTTGATGAGTTAAGAAGTGTACTGGAATTAAAAGGCTTGAATGTGTTCATATGCTACAAAAACAACTGTGTAGCACTGAAGTTAAGTGATGTGATATTGCATCAGCATGCTTCGTGGAGATATACTGTCAATGAAAATAAAGTTGCAGCATTTTTGCTGTATCCGTAGCCAAGTCACAACTCAGGGGAGGAGTGTCGCAATCAAGCCAGACCCAACACACACTAATGTGGGAGTGCAGATTAGTGAGTTCATCACCCTGGCTTTACTTCTTAAACTTAACCCCTATACATTATCAATTCTAAATGAATGAATCTACAATTCATTGTCTCAAACAATTTACTGCTTCATAACTGGGCAGTGGAGCATAATTTAGTGGTGTAATACTGTTTTGGACCAGGCCAGCTGAGCTAGGATTGACCCTCATGTTAATGCATTAGTTCTTGTTGGCAGCACTGCCTGCAGGCTCCTGTATGGCCAAAAGGCAAAGACGAGTAACAGTGGAAAGGCTGTAAAAGCACAGAGGATCATTTTCAAGCGTCACATTAGGAATCAAATTACATCTATTTGGGTTTAGTATCAGTTTAGTTGCCAGGTGGCCATGGTCAGTGTTTTGACACCAAGGTAAAGGTTGTACCAGTGCGAGCATGTGTTCACAGCATCAGTACCTACGCAGTTTGGATCCTGTCTGGTGAGAAATGAGGCTGAGAACACTCCCTCTGTCATGTAATCACAGTTTTCAGAGCTAATTGGTCTGACGTCCTTTCACTGTGTGAGCATTTACATTACTTGAGTCACTGTGAAGACAAATCGTTCTGCCGTCACCTGCAGTCGAGTGACAAAGGTTTGTGCGTGTGTGAAATAAAATCATCTAAAAGATGTATACGTAGTAATAGTGCTAGACCAATAAAACAATCAGCTGATACTGTGTATCGGCTGATATGCACATATACAGAGCACTGGTGTACACTGTATGTCAGCCAATAAGTAACACTTCAGTAAGTAAATAAGCACCTGCACTACAGAATGCCATACTAGGTTTGAGGTCATTTAGGAGCAGTGTCTCCATTACATAGATTGTCCACCAGAGATCACCGACAAGTACATATTTTACACCGAAAAATGTGCAGCTCACAACTAAAAAAAAATCTATGGGATTTGCATCAAGATTGTTATTTATGTTTTTTGTTCATGTTGAAAAAGATGTACTGATGTACTATCGGCCGATATAATGTATTGTTATCAAATACTTTAAACTTCCAAATATCAAAATCGCTCAGTAATGGCCTCAAAGCCCAGTATCGATCGGGCTACAGTAGGTATGCAGACCTAAAACCTGCAATGATTGTTTATTTCGGCCACATGGGGACAGCAGAAACAATCTGTAAAAACAACACTGACAAACTATCACCCAAAAAAGTTGATACGGAGAACTTACTACACTTCTTACACATCTGGTACAGGTCACGGAGCAACATTTTGGAGAACCATTCATTTGGAGTCTTGTTTCTGTTCACCTGATGAATGTAAGTTTACTCCTGAGGTCAATAACAGGCTCTTTTGCTGCTAGATGTTCACCAACTAGTTGCTAACTGTCTGTTTGCATTATTAAGGCCTTTTCGCTGAAAGCACCTGCCTTCTCAGGCCCGAAAACGATGTTGATGAGAGCACTGAGACGGAACTAAAATGGGGAAGTTGTGGGCCATAAAACCAGAACAATGAGCCGAAAGACACTAACATGCTCGGTAGAGCTGTGGGGAACTGCAGAGTCAGCTGATAATTCTCTGGGGGTTCATCACTACGAACAATTCACACTGAAGCATTAATTGTAAAAATAAAATACAATCAATCAAACCTGATTCATGTTTTACTGTACCCAGCTTTTTGAAGGAAACGTTAAAGTGATTTTAAATAAGAATACTGAAAATACTGAGAAAGGGCTTTTCAAAGTGGGACACAAGTGAACCTTCA
The DNA here is from genome assembly GCF_016859285.1 of Xiphias gladius. Lineage (NCBI taxonomy): Eukaryota > Metazoa > Chordata > Actinopteri > Istiophoriformes > Xiphiidae > Xiphias > Xiphias gladius. Next base: position 25,026,944 of record NC_053416.1, on the reverse strand, counting down.
GTCTTGTGATGATGACGATGATTAGCTAATGAGCCAAATCCTGGAGTCGCTGACTCCAGCATACAATAACATTATTAATGTCATGTTTACAATCCAGTGTGACAGTAATGGGAAGTGCATCAACAGGTTGGTCAGTGATGGGGAAATGTTTTTAATGTACCTCTAAAGGAACTAGTGTTTTGGTGAACTGTTCTCTGCTCACCACTCAGTCCATGCCGCCTACGGCAATCATTAAAACTGAGAGCAACATCAACAGCTTTCCATGTTCACGCTGGGCATAACGAGAGGGCTGCACCCACATCAGGTTTTATAAGATGACCTGACAAAAACTGATGTGGGTGCAGACGCTCAAACAATAATTCAAGCAGTGAGTCCATAAAGGCAGCCTCAAATTGGTTTCCAGTGGAGCAGAGATTAGTGTATAATTAGCTGTGGGAGAGTTGTTAATTAATGACTGGACTGTCTGAGGTTACAGGACGAGCAGGTAAATCTGTAGTAGGTTTTGCTGTTTTGATGTAAAATGTCTGCTTCTCAGAAAAGCAAATGACTGAAAGAGAAAAAATATTTCAACTCATATTACTCTAGTTTCATCACAGTTATTCATCTTTCTTGAGGTTTTTTTTTTTTTCTGGTGACTTACAGCATGAATAAACTAAAGTGTCTGGCTCATTCTGATTAATATTTCAAATAGCCTGCTTTGGAAATGCTTTTTTCATTACGCTTCTATTGGCAGGCTCATGATTAACACAGTGCTGCAGATAATTTATTTAAACAATCCATATTAGATAGGGAGTAAGTCAAAGAGGGATGCCTTTCATTTGTAGTGTTTAACAAATCTGTCCAAACTTATCAAGATATGGAATTGTGTGTGTGTGTGTGTGTGTGTGTGTGTGTGTGTGTGTGTGTGTGTGTGTGTGTGTGTGTGTGTGTGTGTGTGTGTGTGTGTGTGTGCGACTTTGTTTTTTTTCTAAGTTGATCAGACAAGACATGCAAATTTACTCTGGATTTAGAGTATTATGCCCAGGGCAAAAGGAATAAAAAGTAAATCAGCAGCAGAGCACAGCACAAAGCAGAAAACAGATAGCGTTATTAGACGATCAGCATTTCATTTTCGATCTCCAATACCTGCCACAGTAGATGCAGCAAAGGTTCGTCATGTGCTGATTTTATCAAGGCATGTCTGTTCTGTACGTCCCCCAAATGTCCCATCCATGCTGTTTAAGCTGCACACACAGACATGTGCCACAAATGATCAGTAGGGGTCAGGGAACAACTTATCAGTCGGAGATATGCCCACTTAAAAATACTGTGAGCCGCCTTCAAGTTTTAATGCTACTGAAATCTCTGTTAGGATTTTGTCTTGTTTTCACAGGGGGGTGCTGTTGCTTCCCTTTTGTTCTTTCAACTAATACCTTGATACTGTACAGGTAGCAATCTCAAGCCTGAACAACATACAAAGAAGCCATTGATTTCATTATTTTTCAGCAGAACAAAATCACTACTATTGATAGTTGTTTGTCAGGTATGGACTATTGGTGGTTTAGTCTGAGTTGAGTTGTTTAAAAAAGCTGAATTATTTTTCAGTGTTGTAATTAGGTTTAATTTGTATTGTTTAATACAGAAAAAGGCACAGGAATATGGGTCACGGTAGCAGACTGAATTATATATTGATTTGATAAAGATAACCCGCATCTTCAGTGAAACTCACAGTTATAATTTCATTTGGATAGCGGTGAATGCGTGATACTATGACATACTGTGATGCTTATGCTTGCAATGCTTTTTTTTTTTCATAAAGTATGAATTCATTTTATTATTGTTGTTAAGTATGAAGCTTTTACTTAAGAGAGAAGTTATTTATTTCATTTACTGCTTCTGGCAATTGTCGATGACTAATTAAGAAGAAAGGAAATTGCTTCATTAAAACCCTTTCTTAGAAGATGAGACCATCTAACGGCTGCTGTTAAACTGATGAGGAAGGCCGAGCAAGGTTCTGTAGATTCACATGATAGTGGACCGTGGTAATGAATTTTCACAGTTCCATCATGACATGTGACACATACACACTTTAGATATCTTGTAAGATATGGTGCAGTTTAATAGATTTTAAAATCTACGAGTAGTGGAAGAAGTATGCAGATCTTTTAATTAGGTGAAAGCAGCAATACACCAGTGTAAAAATGCTCCATCTGCTCCAAAAATGGTCCTCAAATGGTGACAGCTTCCTCTGTGTGGTAAGGCAGGACACTCCTCATCCTCTTGGATAGTGGCTGGAGAGAGTGGTGGGTTCTTCTTTCACTCACGGAGTCTTCAGATAGTCTTTGGGGTCTAGAGAGTCCACTGAGAGTGGTTCAGTGCACCGCTTTGGTACTGCAAGAAATATCATCAACAAATGTACTGTTAACTTTAGCTCATCAGCACTTTATGCGACGATTGCTACCTTTCTAGTCTTACTGAGGGGATTACTTACTGAGGCCGCTGAAAGACAGGCGACTACTCCTCAACAGCCGGTCCTGTCGTCATCCAACCTTCTGATTGGTCTGGGGTAAACATATCTCCGTAGCTTCTTGGATGTTGATGTAGTGTTTATACTGGAGCCCTTAAGGCTGGAAAAGGCCACTTGCCTCTACTGGCTGCAGTGAACCAGTGGAAGTGCTCCAGCCTCCGCAGCTCCACCTGTCACAACAAAAAGAAACTGAAGAAAGAGACTGATGGTCACTGCACTGCAATGATTCCAAATGATGGCTTTAAGAGTACAAAAAATAGACATCAATAATGCGACATATCATTCTTACTGCAGTTGATCGTGAAGCAGTGGTTCTTGGGTTCAGGGTTGTCCAGGGAGTGTCATCTTTTGCATCAAACTGGACTTGATCTGCTTCAACTCTATTCTCGAGTAAAAAATAAATTCAAAATACAACACAGTAAGAAAAATAAATAAAAAATCTAAGTGATACTAAGACTTACAGTACATTTTTGTTAATTTAGTCATTAGCTTACCTTTGTCTGGTATAGCCATCTACACATTAAAGAGAAAAATACATTAAATAGAACAGAGTCAGTTAAATAAATAATCTTTCATGTATTACTTACATGAAATTAGAATTTGCAGGGGACTTTTATTAATGTTTCTTAATTTCATTAATAAATAACTTACCTAGGGTACAGACATCTACAATTTACTTTTAAAAAAAACAGTTAGTAGGATGCATAATCTTTGAAATATTAAAAGAGCTTATGAGCTGATATTGTACATTAAATAATTAACTCTAACTATGTATATATGCCTGGCCTATAGGAGGCAACTTTCTTTGCAAGTCAAATACTCATACACATGCTCATTCCTCCATTAACTGCTTCTGGCTCCTCCTGTCCACATGAACCCTCGTGACCCCAGGCTAGGTGGGATAAGTAATCCCACCGGTGCATTCTCTGTCTGGGTAGAGGTGGGAAATATCCCAACTGGCTCTGGTCACATGTCAAATTTACAATTGTTAATGTCTTGTCCTTGGCAAAAGCTTTTTTGCAAAACAACAGAAATTTTGATTGGTTTGAGTTACAGATGAAAAATGGACTATTTTGTGTTTCAAAACTAAACATAATTGAAAGTATCAGCCTGTTTCACTTCTGTATTTGCACACATGTACACACTGATGTACACAAACCTTTTACCGCACCAAGAGCCCACATTATCAAGAGCCCATTTGTACCACTAATGTAATGGTCATGTTGTATTTATGTATACACATATATATTTATATATTTATATAAAAGATACATACTAATGACCAAATTGTTTTAAAACATTTAACTGCTAAGTACAAAAGCAAAGTTTTGCACATCCAGGGTTGTTCAAAAACAGCAAACATACAAATAATAATGATAATAATGTAAACAATAATAAAAAATAATAGACAAAAATGCAGGCAGCAGGAAAACTGGACGAGCATGACGCCACTGGAGAAAATGGCGAGGGTGTGAAGGAGCATGCAAGCACAGGTCACTGCTCCACAATAAAAAGGAATGATCTGTCTGTCAGAAGATCAAATAACCGACTCCTGTGCACACGCACTGACCAAAGTCCTTTCTATTGTACCAAAAGAGCAGGTTCAGAACATCAGTGGCTATTTTTTTTAAAAACTGACCATGGTTTTCAAATAAGATGCACAAGTGGACTTATGCAACTAAGTAATCTTCATGATGGTTCCTCATGTAGTTGGGATGCTGCACTGGTTCAGTGGCAGACTTTGACTGACCACAAGGGGGAAGCAATTCACCACAAACAAGACAAAAATGTCTGTATCCTGCTGACAGTTGTACACATGCTGTATGAGTGAGACATACATTTCTGAAAAGTAAACAGATGCTACTAGACGTTTGTATGAGATTATAGTGTATAATGGGAACAATCCGTTGAGATTCGAAATTGAGTAAATGTACTTAGCCATGTGTTGTCTTCATACAAGCATGTGTGTCCAGAGGTAAACGTGGGTTTTATTTATTTCTAGTGCCAAAGTCTTGTCCTTCTACACAGGGACACGTGGCCTCACAGGGTTGTGTGTGAGTGAGGAAAAAGAGCAATTCTAATGATACATATGGTTCACCTGCAGCCTTAAATTGAGACACTGCTTTATAGGACCAGGGGCAATAACACTAAAGAGGCAAAAAGGAGAGAGAGAGAGAGGCGGTAAATCTAGAGGGATATTACACAGTGTCAACTGCTGTCTGCCAGTAAACTGCAGCCTGACTCTTTTCTTCCAGGATTCTTTCTGCTGTCAGGGCCAATTTACACGGACCCCAGTGCCCCCCTTTCATTTCATCAAGGACAGGCTGCCAGTGATTTGGCTGTGGGCAGGTGTGTTCACTAACAGGTAGCCTGTGAGCTTCGACTGACCTGACAGAGCAATTAAATCACTTTCACAGGGTTTGCTGTGTGCACCCATGGGCTAAGACTGTCATTTGAGCATTTAGCAAAGGGAGACTGTGTATTGTGCTGAGAGGGGCGGGGAGGAAAGCGGAGGGGAGAGAAGCGGCATGGTTTGCTCTCTGGCATTCAGGCTGCGAGTGGCTGAAAACAGTGGATTAAGGGAAGGGTCATGGCCTTGCTGACGGGATTTTTCTGAAAATATAGCCATACCCCACAGCAGTGTTTTCCTTTGAAATATATAAATAATGTTTGACATCATGGCTGAATTATTAGTAGAGGAAGGCATTGTTTACAACCCACTTTAAAGGGATAGGGTTAGTAACAATATCTGGTAAACAATGAGTATCAGCGTGTCTGGAAAGATAACCAAAAAACCACCACTTGAAAACCCTCAAATCTCAAATTTCTAGTTTCCTACTACCATTTAGGCCAAAGAGCTTTACGTCAGCCTGGAAAAGGTGAGTAAACCTGACTCTGTAAATAAAAAGGAGGGTAAACTGGGCTTAAGGCTTCAGTCCTGTAGATCCAGTGGAGCTTTACCCTCCTTGCACGTCTTGATCTAGAATCTATATTTAATACCGTTATGAGATGTAAAGCTGGAGAATTGTACCTCGTGACGGCAGATAATCCATGGATACTATAGATATGTTGTGTTCACGTGGAAGCCGCCACAAAGCTGTCTGAATTTTCTTTGTGTCTTATCCCGTGTCATAGGTTGACTTGATGACTGACTCATACAGACATCAGGAAGCTGACTTAAATTGTGGAATGGAAAAGGAAAACCATAATGGACTGCAAATTAATGTTAAATTACAATATTAGGATGGAAACTGGAAGTGGTAGAAAGTGATCAAGTGCTTAAGTACCTGAGTACTGTACTAAAGTGAAATTTTTAGTTGGACGTTTGTGTCAACATGTTAATATCACAAGAACCGGTCAGGCCAAAAAAACTATCAGCGGCCAGCACCCCCCTTCCTTCTGCTCTGCAGCCACCCCCAGCCCTCAAATACCTCAAAACAGGACAAACTGTTAGTGCTCAGTCTCCTACATGGGCGATTTGGGTAGAAATTTCATGATAGGGGCACAAAATGAATATAGGCTCATAGGCTTGTTGTCAATAACAATAACTCTTTACTATTTTTTTAGGTATTGAGAATGTTTTTCTTCTTTTGCTCTCTTTTTAATTCCAAAACACTGTCTTTGTGTTCAAACCTGACTTGAGTATTATAATCATGTAAATATTAATGTTGGGTAATTGCAATTAGGCTGTAGTATTTCTGAAGAAAAAGATGAGCTGCTTTTACTCAAGATTTACTGAATTTGACCGTGTTGATAGCTCTCTGCTGTTTACTGGTTTCTGGGGCCTTGATTATATTTAAAGGTCAACATAAAACTCCTGTCCTGTGGTTAAAGAAAAATAAAATGCAGGCTTGCAAATAGTAAGTTACATCAGTTTTCAGTTTTTAGGACCATTCATTGTTCAGCTGTTGGAAAGGAGAGATGTACCAGTGGTGGAAGACAGATCCTTTACTTAAGCAGAAATACAGTGTAAAAAAAATACTCCACTACAAGGAAAAGTCCTGCAAGTGAAAGTTGAGAGAAAAGATTTTAGAATTTAATGTGATAATCTTCATGATGGTTCCTCATGTAGTTGGGATGCTGCACTGGTTCAGTGGCAGACTTTGACTGACCACAAGGGGGAAGCAATTCACCACAAACAGGACAAAAATGTCTGTATCCTGCTGACAGTTGTACACATGCTGTATGAGTGAGACATACATTTCTGAAAAGTAAACAGATGCTACTAGACGTTTGTATGAGATTATAGTGTATAATGGGAACAATCCGTTGAGATTCGAAATTGAGTAAATGTACTTAGCCATGTGTTGTCTTCATACAAGCATGTGTGTCCAGAGGTAAACGTGGGTTTTATTTATTTCTAGTGTCAAAGTCTTGTCCTTCTACACAGGGACACGTGGCCTCACAGGGTTGTGTGTGAGTGAGGAAAAAGAGCAATTCTAATGATACATATGGTTCACCTGCAGCCTTAAATTGAGACACTGCTTTATAGGACCAGGGGCAATAACACTAAAGAGGCAAAATGGAGAGAGAGAGAGATGCGGTAAATCTAGAGGGATATTACACAGTGTCAACTGCTGTCTGCCAGTAAACTGCAGCCTGACTCTTTTCTTCCAGGATTCTTTCTGCTGTCAGGGCCAATTTACACGGACCCCAGTGCCCCCCTTTCATTTCATCAAGGACAGGCTGCCAGTGATTTGGCTGTGGGCAGGTGTGTTCACTAACAGGTAGCCTGTGAGCTTCGACTGACCTGACAGAGCAATTAAATCACTTTCACAGGGTTTGCTGTGTGCACCCATGGGCTAAGACTGTCATTTGAGCATTTAGCAAAGGGAGACTGTGTATTGTGCTGAGAGGGGCGGGGAGGAAAGCGGAGGGGAGAGAAGCGGCATGGTTTGCTCTCTGGCATTCAGGCTGCGAGTGGCTGAAAACAGTGGATTAAGGGAAGGGTCATGGCCTTGCTGACGGGATTTTTCTGAAAATATAGCCATACCCCACAGCAGTGTTTTCCTTTGAAATATATAAATAATGTTTGACATCATGGCTGAATTATTAGTAGAGGAAGGCATTGTTTACAACCCACTTTAAAGGGATAGGGTTAGTAACAATATCCAAATGCCAACAGAAAAGTCAGGGAAGAAACTGTGACATGAGAAATAAACACAAAAATGCATTTCATAATCATTGGGAGAGGGGGAGCCAGTGATTTTTTTTCTGCCAATAACTGGTAAACAATGAGTATCAGCGTGTCTGGAAAGATAACCAAAAAACCACCACTTGAAAACCCTCAAATCTCAAATTTCTAGTTTCCTACTACCATTTAGGCCAAAGAGCTTTACGTCAGCCTGGAAAAGGTGAGTAAACCTGACTCTGTAAATAAAAAGGAGGGTAAACTGGGCTTAAGGCTTCAGTCCTGTAGATCCAGTGGAGCTTTACCCTCCTTGCACGTCTTGATCTAGAATCTATATTTAATACCGTTATGAGATGTAAAGCTGGAGAATTGTACCTCGTGACGGCAGATAATCCATGGATACTATAGATATGTTGTGTTCACGTGGAAGCCGCCACAAAGCTGTCTGAATTTTCTTTGTGTCTTATCCCGTGTCATAGGTTGACTTGATGACTGACTCATACAGACATCAGGAAGCTGACTTAAATTGTGGAATGGAAAAGGAAAACCATAATGGACTGCAAATTAATGTTAAATTACAATATTAGGATGGAAACTGGAAGTGGTAGAAAGTGATCAAGTGCTTAAGTACCTGAGTACTGTACTAAAGTGAAATTTTTAGTTACTTTATTTTATGCTAATTTATACTTTACTACATTTGAATGGGAAATATTTTTCCTTTAACTTCAATCCATTTAACAGCTGTAGTTACTAGTATATAAAATGGTTGAAATTAGCTCCACTCCATTAAAATGCTATTTGATATCCATCTACCAAGTATTGTAATATATAATGTCCTTACAATGAGATATGCCATTCTGCATAATGTGTACTTTTACATTTTGGTGGTTATACTTCTTGGTCAAAAAGTGAATCCCTAAGTAATATCTACAGTCTTCTTATTGGGGCTTATATGTCTCTGCTAATTCAAGACATTTTGCAGTAACCTCATCTGACATTGTAGTATAAATTTATTTACTTATACGATGTGAATATTGTATTATTACTGCATAACTCTCATTCTCTTTGGCCATATTTATTAGAAACTACGAAAAAAAATGCCAAACTCCATACACACTCTTTGTTATGAATATAAAATTAAATCTATTATTAGAGGTGATAGAAATTATTGACAGAAACAGTTCAATTCATTTCTAATCATTTCAAACACACACGGTCTATGGTACCTGTTGGACACTGCTTCAAAGAGAAGAAAATACAGGGAATGAGTAGTTGCATGTTGATCATGGAGCCTCTGTTCAAATTGTCAGGAGCTAAAAATTGTGCAGAAAATCCTTTCAAGAGCCACAATGGAGACTGGCCTGGACCGCCGGCATTCCTCCATAATCTCAACCCTGCACACACCCTCAACATTTGTTCACATTCCCTCTTCCTTTCTTATCCTATCACACATCTCTAATCTCACCATCCTTTCCCGTAGTATTGCGTCAAATAGAACGTAAGCTGGCCACTGTTTCTGCTTTAGGTTACTGCTCTTTCAAAGATGTTATATGGTGTAATAAATTTCCAAACTAAGCAAGAACAGTTGCATCGTGGAAAAGGCAGACATACAGTATGTGTAGACAGAAATAGAAAGGCATGGGGGAGGTGGGTGTTTAAAGGAAAAAGCCTTCAGGGATGTCTAAACTTTCACAATGAAAGCATCTGTAACAATTCAGATTATGGAAATAGTCTTTCAAAAAACACTTCATATCGTTGTTTTCATTTTGTAAAACCCAGTCTCATGGGATGTTCTGTGGAGCTGCTTAGCTGGAAATCAATGTTACACTCAGTTTGTGGATTAGTCTTTATCTACATGATCCTCGACACACAAGTAAGTGTCATTCTGTTTACTAATATTCAGTCTTCTGCACAATTTTTAATCTTGCTGACAGGGAAGGGACACGGAACTAAACTTTTTGTGAGAAGCTACTTCTACTTTAGCTAATTGGTACACAAACTCTGAGTAACTGAATGCAAAATCCAGCACACATGGACGCTCCTCTTTACATATATAAACGTTTTAGTGATATAATAATAAATCCTCTTTAAACAATAAATTGCCACCATACCGAACTAAAGAAACAAATTAAAACTAGCTCGGTAGAGTCTTAGCTACTCCTGGAGCTAATGTAAGTTCAGTGAAACAGGTGTGACACGGCTTACGGAATTTAAGCATCTCAAATAAAGTTATTTAAATCCATAACAACAAAAACGAATAGCAGAAAAACAACAACAGCACAACCACTTTTATTAAAGGTTTCAAAGAATTCTACAATTCTTAAAATTAACATTAAGAATTCTTAAAATGTGTGCCTAGGACCAAGACTGTTTAAACAAAAAAAAAAACTGTGTTAAAATCAGTTGGCGTACTTATAGGTAAAACCAAAGAACCCCTGTGTCTAACAGAGTGAGGGTCGCATGGAAGTTCGAAGTACTTGGTGATATTACATTCAACAAAACACACACAAAACTAAAGATAAAGGTGCATGGTACAAACACAGCCACCAACACTTAACCGTCCACAGAAAGGTCTAATCACCACACTCGGCCCTGCTGTGGCCAGGCACACAACCCTCCCTCTGGATTAATTTTAGAACAAAAAGGAAGACACACGTTAGTTTTGGCAGACTCCCAAGAGCCAACCTCAATGCATCCAATAGGAAGCCTCTTAAAACCCAACACTGACATAAAGTACATATAGATAAAATCGAGGTAAAACAGCAGACAGCACTGCCAGAAACAGTGGCGAGAGCAGTAACAGTAACCAAATGGTGCCCTTCGTTGCTCGTACTCGGGCCAGGAGCAGTCCTTCACCCCTGCATTAATGAACAGGCTGTCAGACATGTGACTGAAGCAGCTTTGTCATCAGTCACAAACAACGCAGCTGACAGTCAAGTATGACCTGACCTGCAACCTTAAGTCAATCAGTCTTCAAAGCCATTAAGAGATTTTAAGTGCGTTTAACAATAGCTCAAATGAACACATCAGGTTAACTCTCACCACAGACCCAAGGGACGAGGAGCAGCGTCTTTTACCTGAGGGACTGGTCTGAATACTGCTTCCATCACTGCTAAAAGGAGTGCAAGAATAAAACCTAATCAGCCTTTAAGGGGGACTGACCAGCTAACCCTACACAGTGTTCAAACTATTATCAAGGATTAGTTCTTTTAACTTAATGAGAATGCAGACAGGCTTTAGGTGACACCAACAGTGGCCCACGTTGTATGTCGTCTCCGAAGGCCACATTTGTTTGGACAGAGTAAACCCTCTCAGTGGAGATATTATTTCCAGGGCAGATTGAACATGCTTATATTTCCAATGAGTAATGAGCACCTGTAAGAATCAGGGGGCAGTAATAGTAAATTCAGTTTCTTTCTAAATGACTTGGATTTACATTGGCATCTATAGCAATCTAATACAAATTAAGGCCTGAGAACACAACTAGTTGTTCCGATTGTTCTGACCCATGTTATTCAGCACAGAAGATTAACATATAGAGTTGCTACTTTACGGTCAGAAGAATCCTTTGTTTAATGAAAGAAAACTTAATTTTACTTAGAATATAAAAAAAAAAACAATGCAATGCAAATGTGACATTTCCCACTCATTACATTTGCTCGCATGAAATTCACTCTCTGCAGAAGCCTTAGTGTAACAGAATATTAGCTTTTCATTGCTCTAAAATCACTTGTTAGTGACGGACAAGTAGCTTTCATATAAAAAGTTCGCTGCCACCATGTAAGAGCTATAGTTTCTATAATGGTTTGCTCTTTTGAGCAAGTAATATCATTCAATATCTACTTTCATGATGGTTCATCTCTATGAGAGACATACAGTCCACAGTCTGCCAGGCCTTATGAAATCTGTACAGGAAGAGAGAGAGTCTGTTTTGCACTTGAAGCAATTTAAATATGTCTGTGGCTTTTAATTAGTCTGGAGAGTACTTGTGCTGTTTGACTTTGTTTTATTCATTTCTTTTTACACAGGGGCATATATCATTTCCATCTTCAGCAAACACGCAACAAGTGACGATAGTTAGTAGAGCGCTTTAGAAAAATGATATCCCTTTCTCATTATGAAACATTCAAGTAAACATGAAAAAAAAAAATTCTGCCCTGCTCTCATCTAATGGAATGTTCGGATTCATCATACCGGCATTTGCAGTGAGATAGCTCGCCAAGAAACCAGCAGACAGAGGAAGAGAGAAGCAATGTCAAAATATCTGCTTTATTACTACTCCAAAATTGTTATTCCCTTGGTGGTAGACATACTGAGATCTTTTACTTGAGCAAAAGTAGCAACGCCACGACGTTGTTGTTCATTTTGGAGGCTACAGCTTGAGATGCTGTTGAATTGCATTGCATACTGTGCATAACAAGTACCTCAAAATTAAGTACAGTACTTGAGTACATGTACTTAGTTCTTATGCACCACTGGTTATGTCTTATCTATTTTTTTTAAACTAAAAGGATTGCTGTCTGAAGATACCATGCATATCAAACGACTCATAAATAAAATGAACTTTAATGCTGTTTAAATGTATTGTAACTTTTTACGCCGCAAAATCTTCCCTGCATCTTTGAATTACTGAGGATCACAACTTTCTATGATCGTAATGTCTAACACTCAGCATGTCTAACGCTGAGATCGAGCACATTGGCTACAGAGCCATTTTGCGGATCCACATATCAGAGCGCCGTGTCTGATTTATCACTAGAACACCATGATGAAATTGCTGGAGAAAATCAAGGAATACCTCAAAGCGTTATCTGTTTAAGTCACCTTGGAGAGGAAGGTGAGCTTGCTTGATGAAATCAAGGAGAGCAGCACGAGCCAGATGCAATCAAGTCCCAATCCATGTTAATTAGCATTAGCTAAGTGAGCGTCGCGCCTCATCAGGAGTAAACAGAGTGGGGCACAGCTGACGCAGTGGAGCACGCTGAGGTGATACTGAGCCTAGTACGCCTTGGCAAAGCATCTGGAAGGATGGCACAGGGCCAGTCCATCTTTCTCTTTTTCTGTTCATGTTTGAAGCTCACACATGTTTCTGTACAGATGTTGGCACTTTAGGGACACATTAGTGAGGTCAACAGGCAGAAGTAGGGGACCACAACAGTGCTGATTCTAGCATTGTGCCACGTTGGAGGTGCCGAGGGAGCGCTCCGTCACTGAGAGGTGCTCCAACCAACCGGGCAGTTTGCTGGCCTGAGCATCCTGTGTACCATGCATGCCAGGCAAGCAGAGATTTGTGACAGCTGTGAGCAGAGAGTAGAGACGGTCAGTCTTGGCAACTGGAAAGGAGGGACAGGTGGAGCAGAACTCATCCGATTGAGTCTTGCATGCGTGAGGGGGTTACGTGAGCCAAAGCCTCATATTATCATCATAATGCAGAAATCCAGTACATGAACCCTATCAGGGCTGCATGTTGATGCCTGAGAAGAGTAAACACGCTGGAAGAACACTGACCAATGAGAACACATGACATCACACAGTTCATTGTCAACCCCAGCCCCCGAATGGCTCGGTTGTTTCCTAATCGTTCACAACTGAATAATGGAGGGCTGCAAAATACAGGCTTAAAAGGTAACAGCTGCATGGACAAGCAAAAATAACTCCAAGGTGAAAAAAAGATCTGGTGATAAGTTTTGCCCAAGAACTTTATGAAGAGATACAATGACTTCCACTTTCATTAATTAAGAAAGAAAATAAAAGGTCTTTTCGGAAAAGACACATCATTATTACCGCCTGAGTATTAAAGTACGTGTGTGAAACCCAGGTCACAGAGTACATGGGAGACGTACAGTATTTGTATTCCGACATGCTGCACATTTGATTAATTCTGACCTTGGATGGTGCATCAAAAGTATTTGATTAATCCATTTCCATTCCACTCATCCCCAGAGGTGCCAGGTTTCATTATCAGAAAGACGAAGAAACATTAGTCTTTTAATGTCTTTCCTGCATCTCCTTTAACTAAGCACTTGACTTGAACTCAAGAAAAACCTGCTTTTATCTGTGTAGTTTTCAAAAAAAATAAAATGAAAATTTGTGTTTGTTAAGAATGACATACAAAAATTATATTTTATATACTATTTTAAAAGTAATGAATGAAAGACTTGCATGAAGACAAAATGAAATGTAAATATTATTTCTTGGCTGTTGCTGGATTGGAAGTGGATATGCCAGTGTTGTTCATATCCCATCAATGCTCGTTACTAACTTGACTTCTTCTCTCTCCTGTAGTTTTGTGCTTTCTCGTCTCTCTCCTCTCTCCTCCTGTCGCTTTCTGGTATTTTTCTCCCTATTTCTGCCTGGTGCTGATCTGTCTGCAAACCACCTACTGCCCCCATGATCAACACTCAACACCCACTGCTTCAGTTATTATTATTATCATCATTATTATTATTAATATCATCACATTTAGTTATATTAGTATTATTATTCACCCTATTATCATAATCATTAGTTTTATTATTAGTCTCATTATTGTTATAAATCTTTATGTTGTACCTGTACTGTGCTATGGTCTCTTTCCTCCACCCCCCCTTCTTTCTGCCTCTCTCTCCCTCTCTTTTTTCTCTCTCTCTCTCTCTCTCTCTCTTTCTCTCTTTCTCTCTCTCTCAACCCAGCCGTTAGGGGCAAACGGCCGCCCACCATGAGCCGGGTTCTGGTCAAGGTTTCTACCTGTTGAAAGGGAGTTTTTCCTTGCCGCTGTCGCCAAGTGCTTGCTCATGGAGGAATGTTGGGTCTCTTTAAATAATATTATAAAGAGTATGGTCTAGACCTGTTATATATAAAAGTACCCTGAGATAAGTTTTGTTATGGTTTGGCACTGTATAAATAAAATTTACTGGAAGTGAATTGAATTGTTGTTTGCTGATTATATGAATATACCTATCAAATAAATAGTACAACTTGCAAAGATTTTAAAGAGCAAGCTCAGTACCCTCACTATTCATCATGACCCTGAGGGTTAGACAACTATAGCATGAGCAAGATAAAACCGTGATTCATCATGTTTAATTTTTTTCCCCCTAAAATTCCCAAAAAGTGAGTATTTTTCAACTCTCTTTTTTTAACTGAATTGAGAACTGGGCCCTTGTTATTAAAGTTTGTAAAACTAGACCTAAGAAACTTGGTTGGCATTAGCTTTTTCAGTCATGTTTCACAATCATTGGCAGACTCGCCAGCTGTGTGGTTATCTGCCGACAACTGACTTCCAATCATAATTATACAGGTTTACAGAGTATCCTCTGGCACTATTTCTCTGCTAATAAGATAATGGTAACATAATTTGCTGCCTCAAAAATTAGAACCAAAAAACCAAAACCAAAAGCATTAATTGTATTACCATTTACCATTGTATCTGACTGCACTAAGGCTTTTTGCTTCCACACACAGGTATTTTTTGTCAACTGGAAAGAATATGATAAAGTGTCATGTTGTTTAGTCTTTTAGCCAGTGCATCTATATATTTTAAACCATTTCTCTGCGATAGATAACCAGCTTTCTCTCTATTTTGTTTTTAAAGCTAGATAAAAACAAAGTTTGGGCTCTATGAAATGCTTATCACAGTATATACAGTATTTATAGAGACTAGCTAGACTTCATTCAACATCTTCAGCTACCAGCAGTGGGTATTTTACAGTGGCTCTCACAGGCTACGCCCTTGGTAAGATGACATTGCTGACATTGACAAGATTGACACAATACTGTAGATGCAGGACAAACTATATTAGGACTTCACATGTTGGGCTGACAAAATGCATCATGAGAATAATAATTAAACTGTAACAGCATCACGCTAATAGACTGGACAAGATGCAGAGATGACAGATGTTCAAAATTCTGCCAGACTGAATGACTTAAATTATGAGCAGATTAGCAGGGTTCATTCAGTCTGTCAGTTCAGGGTTATGTGTGCTAGTGTGTGTGTGTCAGAGAGAGAGAGAGAGAGAGAGAGAGAGAGAGAGGGACAATGTGCTTCACGGGCTCGTTGTTCAGGATGACTGACATTTTATCTATGACACTACATTTTGAACATATAAAAGTGTGTGTTGTTTTGACACCTTTCTAAATTGAAACCAGTACACTGCAGCCACATTCCTCCTCAACTAGACCTGAAAGGAACTCTGCTGGCATGTGGCCTCCTCTGGTTAAACTTTGTTGAATAAAAATGGAATAAAAACAGCCCTCCCTGCCATGTCATCCTCGCTCTGACAATCATTTTCCTTTCACCTTCAGTGCAGCCTCTGCTCTGTTTGTTGCAAACTCTCATTCATACCTGCATCCTTTTTTTTTACATTCCTTTCTAGACGCTTCTCTCTTTTACATTTCTTCCCTCCTCAGCCGCTCAGATATTTCTCATTCCTCCTCACTCTCTTCACCGCTATTAATTTTTGATTGTAGGGTAACCACCTTCCTTCATCTTCCAGAGACCCTGGGTCAAGGAGCCCATGAAATGCAGCTTTTAAAGACCCATCCAGCCTTCCCCTCTGGCTCTGAGTCCACGTGTGGCTCGCTCATGCCTGCTGTCAGCTCCCATTACCTAATTGGAATTGAGATGCATCTGGCCTGCATTTTTGTCTGCACTGCACTCCTGGTGGAGATACCCTCCGAACCTCCCCCCAACAACTCACCCTCCTTTACTAGGACTCTTTTTCATGCTGTCCCACAGGGTGGACTCTTTCTTTCCTCTCACGTCTGGTCAGACAGTCATTTACATTGCTTAAAAAAAATGAGAGATGGCACCAAGCAGATCACAGCCGACTGCAGGAAGCCAACTCCTGTGGTTCACGACAGTTAATAAGAGCACTGTTTAATTCATGAGATCTGTCATGCTACAGTGGCTTCATCTTCACTTCCCTGTTGGTAAAAATTACAGCAGCTTCTGTGCTTCAAACTCTTCATCCGTGAGGATCAGTGACCTTCCATGTCCAGATCCATAACAACATTGCTGCAGCCCCACTTACATCCATGCAGCGTTGAGCATCACGAAGCTGGATGTGCTATAACACCAGGCATGAGAAAGCTGGAATCACATTATTGATAGTAATTTTCTCTTCTGGCCCAGGCAGAAGGATTCCTCTTTCCGCGGGGGGAAACAGAAGTAGCCTGTCACATCAAATGGATTATGGCTCCTTAATATCCAATAACAGAGAAACTACTAGCAAATGACCCAATTTGAAAGTGTCTGAGGACAGCTTTTGCAAGAAAATGAGAGCTCCAAAACAAGAGGAGTGTTAATTGCAAGAGATAACTTTGTTCCACTCTTCAGCTTGTCCCTCATATTCAGTATACTAATGCTTTTATTATTCTGCAAATGTTTTCACTAAAATGCAAACGATGGTAGATGTGAGAGAGATTCATTGATAGCTAGAAGGAAATAATCTATTGGTTTAAAGTCCTCATTATATTAAGGAATGCTGCAGCAGTTGTGATAGCAAGAGTTTTGATAAGAGGTGAGAGAGTTTGTCCTCTCCTGCTATTCCTCTTCATTACACTCATTTGCTTTCCTAAACAGGCAAATCTTTTCCGTCTGTCTGGTCTGATACAAGTAAAGGTCATGTAAAAGTGGGTAGTTAAATTCTTCCACTTCCCTGAGGTAGTGGTGTTAGCCATTTTGATTAACATAAAGGAGCCTAAAATACTTTCACAATTAACAAGCATAATACAGCCAGCTTTAGCGTGATTCACAGCCTTGCCTTGAATACTGAAGGGTCTTCAGTTCAGAGAGTGATATGCTGAATGAGCAGAGAGGGATAGCAGATATCTAACTTTCATTTTCCCTGAGAACAAATGTGTAGCCCTTCTGTGATGAGACCAAAAGACCAACATAATTTATCCGAGACAAAAGACTGAATGGCATTCAAATCTGGCCCTTAGAGAAGCTGAAAGTTTCTCAGTTCACAGCAGCAGTGGCATGATTTTTGGAATAATCTCAGATAATGCACATTAAAGCTAGACTAAGACACTGACATACATTACCAGTACCTCAGCAGGGCAAAAATGACAATTTTTAAAAGTTGGATTCAGTCTGTTGCACAAATGAAATGTTTAGTTTCTGTTGCTGTCCTTGCTTAATGATAGCGAAGGAGAATCACACCACTGATTTAGGAGCCATGTAAAGCAGATTTGCCTCCAATGATGTACAGAGGAAAAGAACTTTGGTGGAAAATGAATACATCTGGAAGCCCAGGCAGGTTATATACAGAGGCAACTGACAGCCTCAGCAGAAATAAATGAATGAGTTCCATATGCAAAAGAAATCTCCTATAAGCATTTTTCTTAATCAGTATCATAGCAGTATTTTTGTTGAATGCCACCTATCACTGACTGATAAAATGACCGAACTGCATACAAACAATGACTAAAAGAAAACTAAAGACAGATTTTCAAGGCTGTTTTAAAACAATATTCAAATGCCCATACTTACATTGAAGAAAGTTTCCTCATTATGTTGATATCAAACATAATTCAGGTGTCATCATATCTCCAAAGTTATTGGTATAGAAAAAAAAATTTCTAGAAGACAGCATTGAATGAAAAACAACACTTAGTTGTATTATTATCATTATTATTATTTCATCTTTTTCTCCCAAACTTTTATGGAAGTGCAAAAAAATGTTGTTTGAGTACCCTTTTATCCCTGCAAAACAACATTTTTTTGGCCACTTGGGGGTGGTGGAAACACGTTGCAAACACAACATTGACATATCATCACATTTTAAGTTGATATTTGTGAATTTGTTTGCAAATAGTTGCTTATTTACACAGTGGTGTCCACTCCAAATGAATTTGTCCACCTGATAAGTGTAAGTCCAATATTCACTATCCTTTTAGCTCTGTTTTTGGTCTTCACCAAACTATTGAGGGAAATACCTGACTCTTGTGCAGCTAAATGCTCCACTAGGTTCACCAGCTAGCCCTTGGGGTGTGTTCGTTTCTTGTTTCCAACTTTTGTGTTCTGGGTCAAAACTGACCAGCCCATAATAAAAATTAAAAAGTTTTGCACTTCTCTATGGAAATTGTAGTTTTTTTGCCCTCACCGAGTTGAATATATACAACTCCTTTAAGAGTAAATTAAATTATACTTGACTATAGTACATACCAGAGAAAACATATTGTGCTGTTTATCACAGACCACTTAGTGTCAAAGTGTAGTTAGGACATTTATTTTGAAAATATGGCTTTCCCCATCTCCTCCAGGAAAAGCCTCCTCTTGAATGTCTTCTTCTGATTCCAGCCTGGATTCACCTCCATACACACTACAAAACACTGTAGGTTGACACATCTATGATTTTGAAAAGCAACATGAAGTGCCATCATGCAGACATTCTTTTACATGAATATGCGCCAGTAACCTGCAACAATCAATCAATAAAATACTGAATACATACAAGTGATATTTCATTTCTTACCTAGTAACATGTGGAATATTATATTTTAGAATTTCTTTTCAGTTCATCACATCTAAAACCATATTTGCAAATTCAGATGAATAGAGTGAGCTACACATTGTTCCTAATTCAGTGTGAAAAAGCATTTCGACATCCATCATGCCTCAGTGTGCATAAAAACATCTGGTAATAGAAAAGAACATGAGAGTTGAGGGAAAAAAGTAGCACTCCTTATCAAGGTCTTGTCCCCCCTGGTGCTCACAAGCAAATCACAGATTTTCGTTTTTCTTCGGACGGCAAACTTAGAAAAACTAAAATAGAAAATTGAGCGCTGTCCTTTGTTGTCAGTAGAGCAGGAGGAAGTTTGTTCCGTCTGACTGTCCCACCATGGTCAGTTATTTCTGTAGCAGCTCTTGGCCAAGAGCTTACAAAGTAAAGTAATTATCACATGTGATGTTGTGCCCCTGCAGATCTATTGTCATGTCCAGGAACACTTGGCGTGGTTCTTCACTGGAGCTCCAACAGCAGGTTTGCCTGTGAACACCTGCAGGTTCCAGGCGTAGCTGGTCCTGGCATCACATGCTGCCCAGATCATGAGTAGTATAATAAAAAATAAAAATAAAAATAAAACTAAAACTAAAAAACTAAAAAAGCATAATATTTTGTCTGGAAGATGATGTTCCAACGGGGAGTTCCTGGGAAACTCAGGAAGGGGTTGTGGTGTGTGTGTGTGTGTGTGTGTGTGTGTGTGTGTGTGTGTGTGTGTGTGTGTGTGTGTGTGTGTGTGTGTGTGTGTGTGTGTGTGTGTGTGTGTGTGTGTGTGTGTGTCTGTGTCTGTGTGTGTGTCTGTGTCTGTGTGTGTGTCTGTGTGTGTGTTTCTCTGTCATAGGCTACTTTTGGGGACAAATTTCAGACTAAATTGGGGTTGGCTTGTCCAGAATTGGGAAAAATATTTTTGGGTCAGTGGTTAAGGTTACGTAAGGTTAAGGTTAGGCAAGTAGTGGTTATGGTTAGGGTTAGCGTAAGTCTCCGGAAAATGAATGCAAGTCTATGTAATGTACCCAAAAGTGACCTAGATCAACGTGTGTGTGTGTGTGTGTGTATGCGCACAATTGTATGTGGGTCTGTAAATGGAAGCTCGTCCATTTAATACAGTTGTCAAATTATACACTTTGCTCTTAATTGTAGTCTCTCCCATTTAGGATGTCCTTCCTACATAGGACATCCTAAAGCCCTATGCCAATCAGATGAAATAAACTACATTTTTCAGATGGAATATTTGTAAATTAGTCAAATTTGACCGGAACACAGCGAGCAACCCCCTTTAACATTGTTGCACTCTCATTTGATAAATTGTTATCATAAAAATATAAATTATAGCCACTTTAACACTTTAACTTTAGCTAAAACTCCATCCACGCTGGTTCGTGTTAATCTGGCTGTGGAAGCTTAAGCAAGTCCTTTGAGACGGGTCTTTGAGACAAGTCCAGCCCAGCGCCCCTGGGCAGTTATTGCAGGATTACAAGACCCGTCCCCTATCTAAATGAATGGAGAGAGAGCCATAACTGCACTTTCAATGGTCACTGGGAAAACTTTCCTGACACCAGGCTCTTTTACATTTCAACCCAGAGTGCTGTGACGTGACGCTGTCAGCTCATCCCATCAGAGCACTTGAACAAACATGCTAATTCACGTAATGAATTCGGTAACAAAAGCCCTCATATTTGCAGAATATCCTCCTGTTCCATGCTTATTCCAAGTCCATCTGTACCTGCTCTTTCCTACCACCATGTCAGTTGAAACTGCCGTGAACTTCAACTGTGCAACAACAGGATTGGCTTGATATGTTTCCCGGTTTGGCTGTTAGAAAGCAGACAATCGCATTTTTGGTGGGAGGGGGCAGGATATGTTTCATACACCCGCCATTTTTGACAGAACACACACACACACACACGCGCATATACATACATATATATATATATATTGAAATTATAATTTTAATTTTTATTTTATGTGGACAGTTTTATACCAAAAAAAAAAAAAACTGTCGAGGAAAGTGAAACTTCGGCAGAGTACTTCCACTTGTGCAGGTTATTTTGAGACTTTCCACCTCTGGTTTCTGTCAGAGAAATCCATTTGTCCAGAGGCCAGGCCTGAGTTTCCATTTTCTCACCGGTTATCACTGTAATGTGGACTGTTGGAGTCCGTGGAGAAGCAGCGGCAGCACATCATTACCTGGTGCCTTACTCAGTTACTGTGAGTACTGCATACGATTTGCGGAGCCTTGATTTTCCCATGGTGCAGTTAGCAGCGCTTTGTTTGAAACACACATCTGAACAGACAGTGTGTGAGTGTAGTTTACAATCACAGCTTGCTTGTGTAAAGTTGAAATTTGTCCATTCCCTCTTACATGTGTAACGTTCAATTTCCTGTACAGGTTAACATGGTAAGGGGTTCCTGTGGTGTGTTAAAAGTATGGTGAGTGGGGAAGGTACTGTTTATGCAGAGTGATAAGGAGTTTGAACTACATGATTGAGTGTTTTGGCAGTCAAAGCCAGTGTAATTTTAAGTTTTTTTACTTTGATATAATCTGTCCACCCTCGCTGATTTGCTGTTTCACATGAACATGGTGCAGTCTTGGATGAAGGTCTTAGAAAATTAAACTTGATTAGAGACTTAGATTTAAATACCCAGCATTTCCTGAAAAGGCAGCTGTGCCTCACTTTAACGCACTCCTTGTTCTTCCTCTCTGGTAATGACTTGTCTTGCGCGAGAGGCTAAATGTTTGTGCGCATGGATGATCTCACGTAAGCTCACCAAGGGGGCTTCACCCGCTTCATCCTCGCTGACCACCTCCCACAGTGCCATCTGGCACCCTTTTTCAGATGACGGAGTCCTGTTCTCTATCTGCTTGCTTGTTTATTTGAGTGAGTGTGTGTGAATGCGTGACTCTGCTTGTATGTGCACTGAACCAAGCAGCAGTTCTCCGGTATTATACATGTAAACACTGCTGCTCCGTGATTTATTGATCTCAACTTTTATCTCAGTGCAATCTGTATGTTCTGGCAATCCAGGTTTCACTCTTTTTCCCACCCTTTATTTATTCAGATGTTGATTTATTTTGACAGGTAAACAAATGTAGGAAAGCCTCTAGACCAATGGAAGAAGTGCTTCTATTTGTTTGCCATCTAAACAAATCATACATACACAGATGTGTGTTACTGAATCTTTCAAGGGCTATAAATATTCACTGATGATCATCGAGGATCACTTCTTGATGATAAATTGGAAAAATTCCCAACTACGTCTATGTTGCAATAAATATTTAAAGCACTAACAACTCCTGATGTGCCTTGGTTTGTGGGCGTAGTTTCAATCCAGCATGAAAATAACCTTTACACAATACAGGCATGGTTGTTGTCTTAAGGTCTACCACTTCACACTCAGTTTGCAGGTCTAATTTTAGCCCTGACTTGCTTTTTCCCCCTTGAGGATCAAGGTTTTGCCTTGGGGGTGATGGTAGTATAAATAGTGCTAAATACAGTAGTTAAGCTTCTCTATGATAACAGCATGGCAGCATCATTCTTGATGTTTCCGTGACAGATTTGCTAAGCATTAGAAATGATTACTTGAGACATATTGTGTCCCCCTGAGAAAATTCTGCCCCGTGTCTGTGATCTGAATTTATTCTATACTTTCTATTTGTTTTCTTGGCCCAAGCTTTTGATTCCCCCAAGCATGACATTATGGGAATGAGTGAGAAAGACTGGAGTAAAACTATTATTAACCAAAAGAAATACAAAAGTCCCCTCGTTGCCTCAGATTATTTTTCTGTTTTCTACTTTGGGGGAAGGGGGGCATGGGGCAAGATGCTGCCATGGAGAATTTTGTGTGACAGAAGCTTTCAGTTTGCCTGTCTATCACTTTGTAAGATGTGAGACATGAGGGATATAAATACACTGCCTAGATACCCTTGTCTCCATCCTTTGCCAATCCTCTCTCACGTGGTCCATCTGATTGCACACTGCTCGCCTCCCATGGCCCCTCATGGAGGCTGGAGGTCCATCTGAGTGCTGGGAGTGCTTCGCCGTCCGTGACTCTGATAACGGCCTCAAAATAGAAAAAAGCCTCCATCATTCTCAAATTGGCCGACCACTACAATGCAATGAGCAAAGCCACCAACAGGACAGATCCAGTGCTTTTATTGCATTTAGTCTTGTCTTTTTCTCTGTCTTCCTTTCTGTGTGGGGTCGTATGCCGAGGCAAAATGACCAATATGTAAAATGGCAGGCCGACTGGAGCGCGGGCAGATTTGTTTGATTGATTATAGGAATTATACCTTTCAGGAGAGATGTGACAGTGCATCACAGAGCTGTTCAGATCCGTCTCTGCATCTTTGTCTACTTTGCTGGTCAAACAAATCTCTTGGCTGTGTAGACAGACAAGCTGAGCTGCACATGTTGATGCAGTGACCCAGATCAAACACCTGGAGCCTGAAGAGAAAAAACTGCACATAAAAAATGTCTTTTTCATCTAAGTCAATCCAATGATTAAAAAGGACACTTGAAATTATTGTTGTATATTATCTATATTATCTCTATATTATCACCAACCACCTGTGTTGGGTAGTGCTCTCCAACACCATCATCAAAACACCAATTGAGGGAGGCGGTAGCTACTGGAAGAATTGTGTTCAAGACTGAAATGTCTCAACAACTACTGAGTGAGTTGTAATGAAATTTGGCCCAGATATCCATGATGCCTGGAGTACTAATCTCCTCTGGTGATCCCCGGACTTTTCCCCTACTTGTCCACAGCAGGTCAAAATTTTTAACCTATTAAGTGAAATATATCAATTTTGTTCTGGATGTACTGGCAAAATATCTTGTACATTCATGGTTCCTGGACAATGAATTCGAATGATCCTCTGACTTTTCCTCCAGCACCACCATGAGGTTGACATTTGTGGTTTTCAGTGACATTTTGTACACACATTCATTTTCCTTTGTTTGCCCTTTTTAACGTTTCTTCTAGCGCCATCATCAGGTCAAAATGGAATACCCTATTGGTGAACATGATAAACCTTATATCTGCTAAACATCAACATGTTAGTATTGTCATTGTGAGCATGCTTTGCAAAACAGAATCTGAACATGGCTCAAGTTTGGTGCAACATGACATCATCAAAGCGCTATGTTGGCCAGTCACCACGCCTGGCCATAAATTATTTTTTTAATGAATGAAGCACTGCATTTATTATTAACAGCAGTGGAGTCTCCAGGAAGTGTTTGGAGTGGATGGACGATGTACAAAGCACAAAACTGTGCTACCAGAGGCCGGGGTTCACATCCACAATCCCGTCTGCAGTTCAGGCAACAAAAGCCCTTTGGTTACAGTTAGAGGAAGATGGTGGTATTTGTTAAATGTGAAAAAACATGTTGTGTCTGAAGTCACTGTGAACTTTTCCTGTATTAAACCAGACCAGGATCTTTCCTGAACTTTAACCAGGTGCTCTGAGAGTCTAAACAGAACCATACAACACTTTAATAATGCTGGAGTCACTACAAGTGGATATTGTACTGGAAGATTGGATATTTTGATGGAAAACGAATGTGTTGAACATTTTACTAATCCATTGAGTATCAACATATTTGTGACTTGCCAAATATGTAAATCAAGATTTCCTCATTACATTAATTACATCGCAATTGTATTTCCCTTAAAACATAAAGGTAAACCTCATCTGTTACTCCAACTGGAATTAGACTAATAGTTAAGGAGGAAATGGATCACATTTCATTATCTCAACAGTGCATTAAAGAACAGGCCCCCCAATGCCCTGCACTGTTTTATCACAGGGCTGAATTTGGTCTGAATCCCTGTTTAGATTTAAAATGTCACCCAATGGGATATAAATTATCAGAGCCTGTGTTTGTCCTCATGTAATGTTTGGGGTATTAGCCCTTATACAATGTTTCATGCTTTTTGTTAGCATGTCACCCTGATCTACAGGGCAGGTTTAGTAAAACCAAACCTGGTCACTGAGAGCTTATTTCATCCATGAAGCCAAATGTTTTCACGAGCCATGGTTCCCCCGCTGCTCTCTTTTGAGCTAAAACCACTCAAGTGGCACCCTACGTTGCATTATGCGCCTATCTTTACACGCCCGTAGTCAAATTACTTCAAAACATCATGACACAATACAAGGGGGACAAAGAGTAAAACAATATGTAAAACAATCAATTTTTCAATACACCTTGAAAAAAAATCTCCTACAAACCTCAAGAGTAGCAATAAATTAAATGAAATTGAGATCCGGCAGACACACGCCTGGATAACTGACAACATCACTCCCTTAGGCATAAACCTAGGGGAAAGGTTTCACTTTTCACAAAAATATGCTTGCTGAGTGCAAAACATCCTGAAGTATTAATGTGTGGTGCAAAAATGAGAGAATGATTTCAGAGTCAGGGCAGTAAGCCAAACATTTAGAAAACGAATCAGGCCATCTCGTTGACTGACACATTTGGTGTAGAACTATGGAGTTCACACATCACACAGGGTACCTCTGAGGGTAGGAAACACAGACTGAGACTGCATAATGTGAAAAAGCATGTCAGCCTGAGTTAACATATGACTGAATCACTCAGCTGCTGAATCTTTATCAATCAGGGGGCTCTTTGGCTTTGTGAGGAGCTGGATCAGCAAAGTCCACAGGGCTTTGACGACCCGATGCTGCTGCCTGCTCCTTTCTTAGCTCTGCAGTGGCTTCAAAGAAGAACAGATCACTAATAGCTCAACTTTAGAGGCTTGTATTACTCTCTCAGCTTCCTCCTCAGCTTTGCCCATCTATGCAATGTGGTTTATATCAGTAGAAATAAATTTTTTACATTCATTTACTTTATATTGCTTCTAGAGAGACGCTGGAGCTTTAACCATACAGTCAGTTATTTTACAGCCAGTTCTTTTACATAGGTGGACAGTCCAGAGAAATGAGCAGCAATGGGGAAAAAAGTTAAAGATGACATATTCATATTAATTAACTTTATTTGCACCATGACAGAGGTCTAAAGCACGCAGATAGATAAATATTAATAGATAAATATCAGGTTCTTACCCTAAACCTTTCTGTGCCATTTACTTCTTTTAAGGATGGGTCACATTTTTCAACATGTAGCTGTTGTGTATGTAGATAGTGTCAAAGCTCAATGCAGTCTCAGGTGAGAACAATTACTTTTAGATACTCCTGCTGGATTTCTTTGAAATGAATGTGGGGGTACAGTAAGTTATGGAGAGTGTGTAAGAAAAATATGTATTTTGAGTGCCAGATGTGTTTTAGATGAAAGTGAGCTACGATTTACTGGCATGTACTGTACTGAACATCACCTTCTCTGCACATGTCTGACCAGATGCTTCATAACATTCCTGCCATAGATTGTTGGCATAAATAAATAAATAAACAGAAAAAAAACAAGATTCTAATTAGTTTATCTGAGTTTATCAGTGTCATAGTGAGGTGCAGAGGTGTCCACTGATTTTAATCATTCCACAGATTGAACTACCAACCCTGCAATAAGCATACAACCTGGTCCACCACCTGAGCCACAGCCACCCCGGATATTCTGGCAGCTTGGACAAGTCTGTATGTTGCTTGGAGGACCAATGGTGGTACTTCATGTCAAATAAATGTTTATCAAGCTGGCAAATAACATAACTCTACATCCATTTAATTGCTCCCATTGGAACTTCAGATGCATCAATGAGTCATTATCTGTGAGTTCTGTGAATTTCTCTTTAATTTTTTTCTCACAATGGCAATTGTGTCAGGCTGTCCACCACTTTGGTCCATTCAGAAATATTTTAACAACTACCAGTTGGATTAGCTCAAACTTTTATACAGATATGGTTTCCAGATGATACGTCCTTATGACTTTGGTGATTCCTTGACTTTACTCTATTGCGTCACCTTGACGTTGACTTTTGTGGTTTTGAGTGAAACGTCTCAACAGCTATTGAGAACTGTCATTTGGTTCAGACATTCATGTTCCCCCAGGATGAATTGTAATAACTGAATTAAACCCTTTGGTTTATGAACAAATACTTGCAAAACTAAAGACATTCCCATTAGCCTCAGTTGTGCTTTGCGTTTAGTGTCGATTGGCGAATGTTAGCAAGCTAACACACTAAGATGGAGAATATCGTGAACACCACCTGCTAAAGATCAGGATGTTAGCATTGTCATTGTGAGCATGTTAGCATGCTGACATTAGTGACAAGCTTAAAGCACCACTCTACCTAAGTACAGCCTCACATTGCTGCTAGCCTGGCTTTTTTTCTTGCTTTTCTGTCACTGCTTTATTTGCACTCTTACTATCAGTACTATTAGTTTGCCTGTTTGTTTCTGATACATAAATCTTTGTGGTAATAAACATTTTTCCATTTGAGAAAATTGTCTGTGTTGTGGAGATTCTTCTTTAAAACACAGAATGATAGGATAAAAATGCAGAATGCAACTTGAGCCAGATTTATGAATATAGATATGAATAAACATATTCATGTAAATGTTCGATTCCACGGTATACCTGAAGAAGATCTGATTGATCAAAATGTTGCAAAGCAACAGCAAATAAAAAAACCTTGTGTGAGCAGAAAACAGTGTGTGGATTCTACTTTTTGCCAGTATGTACTTTTTATACAGTATGTACTTTTTTTACTCTCTGATATTGATAAAACGACTAGCTCAATAAGTACTCATATCTAACTTGGCAGCAGCTACTTACTACTCCAATCTCGCACACTCCTAGTGTTGATCAGTGTCCCTCTTGGCCAGTGAATATTCATACTGGTTCAGTTCATAACCATAATTACATGTATTCATTTTTGTAATTTGTATTAAATTAATATTTATGCAAATTGATGTAAAGGCCACATTTTCACAGTTTCTGTCTGTAAATTGATGTTTCCCAATTTAAGGATACACAGTCTTTTTGAGTTACATAAAAGTTATGTATTTCAGCTTTGTATGGTAAGAACTAAATGAAATATGAGGGCATTCTCATTATGACCTAAGGATACATCTAAACTCCCCGACCTTGTGGAAATATACTCTAAATGTTTGCTGCAGATACTAACAGCGTTAGTGTTGTTGACTCTTATTCAGGCCAAGCAAGCTGAGGGGATTTCTCTTCTTCTCCTTGCAAAAAAGGACAGCTTGTCCATCTGGTATTTGAAAAGCTGCACAACCCAACTGCGGTTCCAATCACAATATTGCAATGTGTTTGATTACTGTGGGAACTTCCAAGTGGAGACGCGAGATGTAGGCTAATGTGAGAGGAGAAACAAATGGTTTGCCTGAGGTGAGAGAGTAGCAGAAGGCTTTGCTTGTGAGCAGTCTGGTGGTCCATGTGTCTGTGTTTGGCTGTAATGAGGACGCAGAGTAACAGTTTGAAGTGTTTACAGAGACTGGTGCACCTCAAGGTCACTAAGAGCTAAAGCAGACAACTGGAAGTTCCTCCAGAAGTAAATATTTGTCTTTATGTACTTATATTTACATCAGCAAAGACACCAGGGAAGTTTGAAATTCCACACACAGTATTATACACCAATTCATCAATTATATAAGCAGCCTGTGTAGCATAATCACATTTTCTGATGCCAAATAATTTGGCTACCTGATGTATGCACCCAATCAAACTCCCAATACTTTGTTTTCTCTCTTTCCCAGAGAAGGGGTTGTGTGTTGCTTTCAATTACAGGTAGACAAATGGGCTTGTAATTACAGATGACTGGCCAAACAGTCCGTAGAGTTGGTTGTTGATGTGACCATGGTCCATGCCCTTTAAGTACGACATGCTAGGAGTCTACAGCCATGCTCGCAGCTCTGTGAGATTTAACTTAGGCACACTGTTGCTTTAAGATACATTCTAATGTTAGCATACCAATCTGCTCACAAGGACTGCTGATATTAAACAACAAAAAAAGCTTGCATCAGTTCATTAGAACTAAACACAAAGAGCAGTCCAGGCTGATGGGAATGTCATTAGTTTTTCAGGTACCCAAACCAAAGTGTTGGACAAATTAGAGATAAATAAGATACGGGATCAGTTATCAGTTAAAGTAAGAACAATTGATCCTGAGGGAAACATGAATGTCTATAACAAATTTCATTGTATTCCACCCAGTAGTTGTTGAGACATGTCAATCAAAACTACAAATGTCAACCACATGGTTGTGCTAGAAGATACATCATCTGGGAACCATGAATATCTGTAAAAAATTTTGTACCGATTGTAGGTGTCGAGATATTTCAAAGTAAAATCACATTTTTGACCTGCTGGTGGTACTAGATGAAAAGTCAGGAAATTGCCAGCGTTATTAGGATTCAGTCTCATGGTTGCACTATAGAAAAAGGCAGATATCACCAAATTCAGTATGCTCCATCCTTTGGGGACAATTTCAGTTTGGCAAATCATGCAATAGTTTGTGGACTAAAGTGGTGGACTAAATAAACAGAACGTTTTGAAAGCATGCTTCCTATGGAGCAGGGAATTACTTTCTACATATGATGATCTGGATACAGATACAGATTTGTGAACATCATGTAAAGGTGCAACACACAAATGGTAGGACCTTGAGAAAATCCATTCTTGTAAGGGGAGATTTTAAATACTTTAAGCAAAATTTTAAAGTAGAATGAAATGAGTAAAATAGATATTATGCTTGACCTTGAATAACCTCATTTTAAAACTTGCTCACAGTGTGCATTAAGGGAATGTATGTGTGTATGTTTGTTGAAAAGATACAAGAGATGATCCTCAAATACCATCACTGTTGGGTTTTTTTTTAATTCCCAAGTTGATGCGTTGCTCAACATTTCTTACTCCCCCTGTTCATCTGATTCTCTGTGAGCGCGATAAAAGAGAAAGCTCAGATAAGTAAGAAGGAAAAAAAAGATTTGTGAATACTACATAGGCTTAGTGCCAGCAGCTTGAGTTTTGACTGAGTGGAGAAAGGGGGAGTGTTGTTCTAAGTGCTGGAAGTAAATCTGAGAATTCAATAAGTCTCTAGTCACTTCTATTATTCAAAAGACACCGAGAACACAATGAAAACAAAACAGGCATTGTAGTGTGTATGTGTGTGTGTTGCAGAGATCGACGTCCTTCCATCCACATCACACTGGAAAACTTGATGCATTTGGTGCATAATTTAGCTGTGTTGTAGCTGTCTACACTCTGTGGGACATAACATCATTGTTGTATGAAAATAATTGAACTGTAAGGAGGACATGTGCAGCTATGTTGCTTGATGGGTAGATGTCTCATGGTGCTCCTGTTCCAATGACCAGACTATTAAAGTATAGTCCTCCCTCAAGTTTTGGCATACTTTGTTTTTGCCTTAGAATTAGCTCAAAAGATCCTTGTTTAGAATTTACTTAGTAGATAGTAGTTATTTCATTTTTTATCAATGCAAAGAGATAAAGGTTGATCCAAAATTATTTGAATAATGACTTAGTTTAGTACTGTTTTGATCTATAGCAAGTTCATGAAAATTTTTTACTTTGAGTTGCTTGAATCCAAGAGACTCCTGCAGGTTTTCACAGTTTAAACTTGTGTCTTCAACACAAATGTCCATATACCTGTAAAAGCAAAATACCAACATAGACTGAGGACAAAACATGGGTGGAGTAAAGAAAGGACAAGGACATTTCAGCAGCTGGCACAAACTATGCTCTCCACAGCAGCTGGAGTTTGTTTGGAATGAACACCACTCGACAGTCAGCATCAGCAGTCTGGACAGACAAAGAAAAGAGCACCACCCATACTTCACCATTCATCAAATCAAATCAAATCCAAGAAGAAGACAGCACAGTAGCACCCACAAATTTACCTGAAACATAGGTCTTGCAGATTACAACATCAAAGAAATGTATAAATTGCTTTAATTTACTGAGATTTGATTTACTAATAAGTCACTGTTATTGTTAAGAAGATTTATTCCATATCATCCTAATTAGAATGTAAGATGTAAATATTCTCTCAGTTTCTTTTATTTGCTGAAGGCAGTGAAGGAAGCAGGCTAGAGAGTGTACTTCTGTTCTGTAACATATTCAGTTCCAGGTTGGATTGTAATGCAGGCACATGTGACATGAAATTTGCCACACTGCTGCAGGATGTAACATGCTACAATCCAAGTAGGATGTCCTGAAGACGGTGTGAGAAACAGATCAGTCTTAAAAAGACAACACATAAAAAAATAATGTATGATGGTGTGAAGAATTACTGTTTCATTTCAGAGGAATTTGAAAAATGTTGAGCATTGGATTGTGAGGCCCTTTTTTTATGTTTTGAATCTCTTAGCTGCACAAAGTCGTTTGACTGTTAGCCATATTTCATTTGCACAGCAATAACCTGGAGAAGTCTGTGCTTTGAGCTGTTAGGAAATAGATTTTGCGTTATATCCAGGGAAAAAATTACATTTACATCTGACTTACCTGCACAGTGCAACATGAATGTATTTTTCCAGCATGGCTTTAAAGACAAAACATGCATTTACTCCACACTGAATTATAATTTGGCCATACACAAGGTGCTGCCATGCCATGCTCATAGTACAGGATTAACTTGGCATGACAGCAATAAAAGACTAGGCCTGGAATTTCTGGACCTTTTGGGATGCCATCTGATATTACCATCTGGCTGGTTGATCCATGAATGACTGTCTGTGTAGAGAGATACACCCACCATGCAGGGGCTATTACCGCTTTATTACAACTGAATGGGAGAAATAAGAACCAAAAACTGCCATCCAAAAAGCACCCAAAGCAGGAAGTTTGATCGATGACGAATTTTCTATTTGGGTGTTTGTTTTTGTTTCAATGTGTCAATGGAATACAAATGTTCTCTTCTGTATTTTATTTAACCAACAAGTTTTATTTGGATTAAAACTCTCCTAAGCCTTTTTAACTGTTAGGAAAGACTTGGCCACAGCTGTGTGCACTTAGTATAAAGACATAAATATTAATGAGAAAAAACACAATTAAAGTCACGTACAGGTAAATGTTCAGTCAGAAGTCATAATGCGAGCAGTCGAAGGGCATTAGTTCGACAACACATCAGCAGGAACAGGAAACGAGCTGAAATAGATTTAAGCCAAACAAAGAATAATCCGTCTGTTAGTGAATCTGCCCTGACATCCTTCATAATCATTTTAAACTTGCTCAGAGAGACCAGCTCTTTCAGTTTTACATCATTTCCCCATGGGCTGTGGGAGCAGAGTACATGAAAGCCCTTTGGTCTAATTCTGTTTGCCTCAAGAAGATGAACAGAAAAAACATTTCCATGATCATACACAGTCATTTTCAACCAGGTTTTCCAGACACACATGTGCACTGAAAGTAGAGAGGCAGACCTAGCCTCACACAGAAGTCTTCCAGTGAACAACTATGCAAGTTTACAAGGAACAATGATGGTTGAGATGTTCAGTGCACAATGACACAGGGAGGAGGTATGTGTATATCCAAACAATGGTTCAATGAAGATGTCTCTCTTGAACACAAAACAAAAACACAAACATATGTTAATGAAGTAAAAATCTAAATTCATCGTCTGCATTTTTGTTTTTCGTATTTAACAGTAGAGTTTTTAACATGTATAGGAGCAAAAGCACATGCGTAGTTAAAAACATTTATCACCTAGTATTGTGCCTGATAGTTCCACAAGTCCAGTATCACTGGTTACACCTGTGCTTCTCCTGCCATGACAAATTAAAATGTGTGCTTTGATACAGGAAAGAATTATCATGCACTAAGGTCTTAATGACACCTCATAGAGGATGTGTTCATACTACTAAATTCATCATACTAGCCTAACCTAAAATTACATTTCCATACTGTAGGTTGATTTTAAATTTTCAACTGTTAAAATTGCAAATTAAAATTATTAAAAGCAATGATGTGCAGGACCATGCTGGTATATGCTGAGGGTTGTTAAAATATTGTATAACGACTCAAAAGTAATGTTGTAGTAACAACAGAAATCAAATATTTATTTTATTCATTTTAAATGCTGTTACAAGTGACAGGATTAAGCTTTCAAATAAATAAATAAATAATAACAAATAAAAATAAATTACACACTGTGGAACTGGAACAGCCAAGGCTCAACCCTGCTTTATCCTGCCAACTGCTAAAACGGCTAAATCATTTTAGATTGATAGTGTTGCTCTATGAGACAAACATCTTTTTCTTGAACATTGTTAAACCATTTTATAAGGGTATACTTTAAGAACTGTGTGATAATTCTTTACTTGCTTTGGTATTTTAGCTTAGGATTAATCAGGGTTTTTAGAAACACATGCAATATTTTCTTATACACAATGTGTTTCTGTTTCTAATTCATGAAGATAAAATTTTTTCTAGTTTTATGTAACTCTGCAATTGTGAGATGCTCGTAAGAAAAGTACACCTTGAAGAAAACAACCAGTCATTGGATTCATCATTTAATTATATATTCAGTTTAATTATAATTAATTATTTGTAATCTCGGTGTTGTAGGGATTTCGGAACATAGTATTTCAGGTTTCCCTTAGTAAATGCTCGTGGAAAATGGAAAAGGCCTGATTTCAGTTATTTTGAAAAACCTGGTTTTAGTTTTTTAATAAGTGTACCTAAAGTAATCTTTAAACTAACCCCTTTTTGAGGATCAAAGATACACTTTTAATATTTTAACAGACACTTTCTTACAATACATCTTGGAGAGCAGAGTCTCAAGGCAACAGTGTTTCAAAATCACTACACCTGATTCACATTAGAATCTCTTGAAATACAGATTTACATGTGTTATGTAACCCAATTATATGCATGCTAGCATAATTAGACATACTTCTATATTTAGACATAATTACTGTAGTAATGAAGTATTCAGTGAGTACTGCAATCATGTCAGATTAGACTTTCATAAATGCAGTTATAATGCAGTATTGATACACACTGTGTGATCATGTCAAACAATCATGGATATTAGGTATTTCTGCACTACACACATGCAGGTGTATAACCTTGTTTTGCCTGTTGTGAAATTGTTTGACTAGGATGTCACAGGCATGCTTTGAGTAGCATTCAAATTCCAGGCTGCATCAACAGCCATCACAGTTGTAACAGGGCTCAGAGCGAGAAAACTGCTTGATGTAAGCAAAGAATGTCACTGGAACTGGGGGCCGGCAGAGCAAACCATCTGCAATGACAAAGACAGGACTCTACAAGATCTACAATAAGGTAAGAGAGCTCTGGGCTGACGTGGCTGGAGTGCCTGTCACTGGGATCCGACATATGAGCGGGCCTACAGTCCTCCACAGGGCTATGATTTACAGCCAGTGAAAAATAGCGAGTGAATATTTCATTGCAACCCTGCCATTGGTTCTCAGAACTGACAGGGTGCCAAGCTCAGTTTGTGACATATTACACATTTCTATGGAAGTTCAGATGGCCTGATGTGCATGACAAGACTAATAATTACAGACTGGTCTTTTTATTTGCCGTGCAAGAAGCCCAAACATTCCCTGCAATTATTATTTAGGAGCTTACAATGCGTCACAGGTGGATTTATAGTGAAATTATTACCTAATAGCTTTTATCGCCTGTGGTTTTCACTACAGTTCAGCAGAAGAACTTTAATATTGCTTCTTGACAGTTTCCTTCCTATGATTTTAGTGATGGAGACTGCGAATGTGGTCTGTTAAATATACTTTGTTGTTGATCTCACTTCCATCCCACAGCACATACAAGACTGGGGGCTGGTGGTTTCCTATCTGAGTTTCCAGCTGCTGCCTACCTACAGTATAAAGCCACAGTAGTAAAAGCCTCCCACATCGTGTCAACTATAAATTGTCCGTGTGAGTGATGCTTACGGTAGCTATGGAAACCTAATATAATAGATACCCCCGCCCGTGCCCTCGCTCTCTCTCTCTCTCTGCCAGTCTCTGCCTATGTCTCTCTCCCTCTCTCCAGCGACACCAAAGCTCTTTAGGCTACTTTGCGCATGTACGACCAGTCAAACCGAGCATTGCATCGACTCCAAGATGGCGAAAGCACGTCTGGCTTGCCTCCTGACTCTCCTTTCAACTCACTGTAAGTACAAAAATGCTTCTAACTGGCTGCTGCTTTACCCTCTTCTCCTCGAAGAACGTGGTCGTCACGTACTTTACTTCTGCATCTGTTTGATAGAGATTTTACACCAGCGTTGGGCTAAAAAAATAGAGGTAACACTATCTGAACGCAACTAACGTTAAACTCAAGACAGACTGACAGCAAGCACGGTCTTCCAGACGTGAAGTAGATATAGTTAGTAATTCTCTTAACAAAATGATAAATATAGTCGCCATATTTAATACAACTTATTGTCAACATGACTGGCAAATGTACGGGTCAAGTGTTGTTTTTAAGCAGCTATTGTTTCTCAAATCCATCGCCTACTCTCCCTAACAGTTTTATGGGAGTAATGCCGCTGTATGTAAAATAAACTGTCTGTGTTAAGCTACATATTAGCGTAGCAAGACCAACAGCGTAATTTTTTTTCTCTAGTATCAGGTCAGCACATTTCAGAGTCTGGTTAAGCCACCACGTTTTTTGTCCTCACTTTGGAAAAAAGTTTCAGCCTCTCGCGTTTAGAGGGAGGCTTCGTGTCTGTGAATCAAATATGAATTAAGCCAGTTTCCTAACCCGTGCCGTTAACTATTTAACGTGCGTTTGGAGCTGTGGTGCTGGCGGAGATGTTGGAAGTAGTGATGCGAGATAACGGTTTTTTCTGCGGGCGGAAAAAAGCAGGCTGTCCGCGGGAGGAGCCAGCCAGGCCAGTGAGTGTCCTCTACCCCCTCCTCCTCCCGCTGCTGCTGGACCCTTTCAAATCGCTCCAGAGCTGAGCTGGTAAACAGAAACAGCCGTCGGAAAATCAATTCGTTTCACCCCGAAAGGCCCAGTATCCTCAGTTTATCAGTCCTACAGTTGGAAACGATAAACGCACACCTGTAAGAGCCGAGCAGTTCATTTAAATAGTTATTCTCGAGCCGAAAATCCCTCTGCGTGCTATTAAAGTCATTTTCATGTTTTGAATATACTTGGAGGAAGAGCAAAGTTAAATCATTACTGCTGTATGTGATTAAGAATTTAATATTTTCTCCAGTGGTTTTAATTGCATGGTTTTAATTATAAAACCATGCAAAAAGCCACTTGTTGCTGTGCGATGTAGTAATTTTTTGATAATTTAGTTTTACTCAACATTGCTTTTTTTCTTGGAGCCTCACAAAGGCACTCAACTGTTCCCAAACTTTTATCGTAGTTTATTTCAAAATTTAGTAAAGATTCAAAATCCTTGTAAAGCTTTAATATACATACTGAAATTTTTGGTAGATTTGCTTCAGGCCAAAAAGAAGGGGAGATAGTTCATAAATTGAAGCAGTGGGTGGTTAGCAGGGATTTACCCATGCATCCCTGATACAGACAATGTCTTGTCCCTGACCCTAGTGTAAGGTTCAATGGTCTGAAGTGCTGCTTCAATTCATGAAGTCATTTTTAGAATCTTGGTTTATAAATTCAAGAAATTTAGTTTTGTTTTAAGTGTAAAAATGTTTTTGAGAAACATATTACTGTACAAAAAATAGTACTTTTTTCTGTCTATGCATGAATAAATGTGCTTTGGTTGTAATGTCACCACAACAGCTTGGCATGAAATGTGGTGCTGGTTTTTCCCTGTTTCCCCTCGGACATAGATTAAACAAGGTGTGAGAGGATAGACATACAGATCAAAGGGAATTACAAACATAAGAACCTCCTGTGATCTCTCACCTGTGTGAATTGGCTTATTCTCTTAGCTTTAATTAGGAAAAGCAGTGGAGCTGGTTTGAAATCTGTTGCTGTACTGTCAACACTGTCTCTCTTGACATATCTCTAGGCTGTGTGCAGATTTTCTTTCCCAAGCTAAACATTTCAAAGTCAGTACTCTTAACGATGTTCCCCAGAGTAAATTTGTGACAGTGCATGATAGCAGCACAATTGACATTTTCAGGGGGGCAGTGAACTGGCGAAGATTTAAGAATTTCTTTTGTCTTGCCTGGACAGGGCTTAGCCATGTGGCCGACTGGCTCCCAGCCAACATCGCCGCTGTCTTTAGAAGCAGGACAAATCTGGCTAGACTGAAGCTGGACACAAGCCCTGTTATGAATTACGAAATGGTGGTGATAGGCACTGATTACTAATAGGTACTGACTGTAATTAGAATGTTTCTTGTATTTGGAATAGCTCTGCTCCAAATTCAGTTTTTTATGTTTCATAAAGTGAGTAAGAAATTAGGAGAGGAATGAGTGTTCTGTTAGGCTTCGCTTCATGTTTTGTAAGTCACACTCTGTGTTATTTCTGTGTCTGTGAGAGGTGCTTGTTATTTTCAATTCATGACATTCTTTGGGTAGCTATCGTCTTAATGACTATACAACTCTAGCCATTCCAAGTGAAGGCTAAACACAGCACGACTGAACATAGCTGCAAATATCAGCCCAGTCATCTGTCAGCACAGTGAAAGATGAGGGCCATTGTTATTTTAAGTACACATGCTTATAACAGACTTTCCAATCTGATCCAATGAAATGCAATGACATTTTCCATCGTAGGCTTTACCTGAGCCATTTCACTTAAAATATTCTAAAGAAATTGGTACAGACTTGAATACCACTTCTGCCCGAACCCTCCTGCCAAGATAATGGCCCAGATATGTGGGAGCTTGGAAGCTGCTCAAAGTGGATTAGTACTGAGCAAATATAAATTTTGAGATCACTCCTTTGACTCTTAAAAGAAACACCTACGGGCATCTGTACATTTCAGACCTTATGGCTGGTTTTTGAAATTGTGTGGATCAACAAGAGCAAATTTCATCATTTACAAAAAGTATAAGTGTAAGAACCTGATCACTCACAATCACTACCTGAAAAGGAGACTCATATCATGCAATTGTTGTCTTAGACTCGATCAGCTTTCCAACTTGATCCAGTGTTGAAACGGATTTCTCCTCCTATACAATTGACATTTTATGACTTGATATTATCTCTGTTTTCACCCATGGCTGTCAGCCTAACCCAACTGGACCCCTCACTTTATCTGAATTGATAAGATAAGGGAGAAATCTGTCCACTGGATTGTTGTTGACCCTCTCCTGTGTTCTCTGTTGATAAGTCACTGCATCACTCAGAGAACTTTGAACATCCGCTAACCCACACATAACTGGGGTGCTCAACGAATTATGTTGCTCAGCGCACTCTGAAACATTTGTCTAGATTCAAGCCTACTGTTGTCACTTTTTTCATTGTTTGGCCTGTGTAGCATAGCCGTTTGGAATGGCAGGAGTCGGTGTGCCCCTAGATAACTGCTGATAATGGCTCCCCTCGGAAGTGCATGTTGTCAGATGTTTCCCTACCCACCCAAAGCTTGTGAGCAAATGTTTGAAGCACTCTCTGAATGGCATGTACGGCCCCTGTGGGCAAGTCATATACAGTCTGACATTTTACTGTGGAGACAGTAAATGGCAGAGTAAAACAGGGACAGATAAACAAAAAGGATTCCCTTGCTGTTCAGCATTTGTTTTTTACAAGTCAGGAGTTCTTCTTTCCAGACACCTCTGACTGAGAGGTGTCAGTGGAATAACACATTTATCATAGCTGTCATTTTGGACTTAGCTCAGATGTAACAGCAGGAAGGAATTCTGTAGTTATTATGGGCTGGTTTGTGCTCAAAGCCTAACTGGGAGATATATAATTACTTTTGCATAATCACACAATTTTGTAATCATTTTTAAATCACTGCAGTCAGCCATGTAGATATCTGGGCAACAACCGTCCCTCCGTGGGATATAGTCAAAGTGGCACATGGCTCTTACTGTGGAATGACCCGAAACAGCTGAGCAGGAGTGGGTGGTGGTGTTTTGAGCAGCGTCGCAGGCGTAACCAGAAATATCTGCTGTGTCCCTCCCAAACCTGAGTGTGCAAATGCAGCATTCCAAATAGAAAACACATGGAGGGAGAATCCTTCTCATCATATGCGCACTGACTAACAATCATAACCACCTGTTTTCCTAACAGATAAAAGGGACCCCTGTTGATGAGTTGGCTAAGGTCAGAGCCGAAAGGGGGAGCTGTGAAGAAAGCTCAACAGTAGTGCTAGTCAAAGGCATTCAGAAATCAAGCTGGGTGTGACCATACATCTCCTGAGGCAGAAATCCATTTTAACTTGACACAGAGAAGGATTCAGCACCCTGCTTTTATCATTTTTTGCTTGCAGGAACCCACAGCAGATGCTCAGGTTGAAAGGCAAACACTAACATGCTCACGTTCCAGAAATGGCAATGGCATGTGCGTGCTTCAAATGTCAATAAGACTACCATGTGAAAGAACCATAAACTAGAACCAGCCTTCAGGCAGTACATACTGGCCAGAAACTCCATATGAAAATATTATAATTGTCTCAGTGTGGAAAAGGAATGTTTCTTGCAAGGTGTTGTCAATAAACTTGGTCAGATTTACAACCAGAGGCTCGGACAAGAGTTGGATTCATGAGAAATAGGAGTTAATTGTCATCCTGTTAAGAGTAATGAGCTTTTGGAAATTATGGCTCTTCACCATTATTAGGCTAAAGTGGTTGTTTTTTTGTCAAGACATTATTATTCAGTGTTTAAACTACTCTAGATCAACAGCATAATCTCCATGATACCTTGATACTGGCTGCCTGAGCTTAGAGTGGTTTCCTGTTTGATGGTGTTTAGCTGTTGTCACATGGTCCCTAAGGGGAGTAAAGCACCATAGTGGTTTTCTGCTCGTGTGTTCACTGGATACTGATGGAGTACATCAATAGGTCAAAAGAGACCGCCATCGATCAAACATTGGGAAGCTGTCAGCTTAGTGAAATAATTAAGGGTTTCGTTAATGATATGGCAGAGGCAATGAACTACATGTGGTTGAGCCGCTGTCGGTCAAAAAGCAAAAAGCTTTAGGCTGCGCTCTCACTGAGAGTAATAATCAGATAATTGCTCTGGATTCATCTTTTGTTTACCAGGCTGTAACAAAAGGGCAATTACCGTCTAAAAATAGCCACAAGGCAGAGTCATCTGACAACCTCAGGTGTTTGATCACAGTTCATTCCTAACCATCGGCCCCCTCATTAAGAACATCTAAGGTGATAATGATTGTGGACAAAACTTATATACAGTAGCTCAGCAGTATCTCAAGTTTTTCGTTTCGGTTCCAGGAAACTTTTTTATTAATGTGAATTATAATAAAAACAATGGAAATAAAATAACATTACAGCTCAGCCTGATGATGTCAGGTCACAAAGGGATTTCAACGACTAATAATGGCAGGAACCAGACCCGGGTAAGCCCTAATATCAAACTAAAATATTAAAATCAACTCTAAACGTAGGCACTGTCTGGCTAAAAGCTTTCCCTCCTCTCTTTGAATAGGATGGGGACAGCAGACAGGCTTTTCGGTTTTGAGCAAAGTTTTCAGTTTTCAGTAGAGTTTCAATAGTAAAAAGAAATAAAGCAGTGAAACAATCTTTATAACCTGTTCATGAAAAATGAGATGGGGTGTTTTTTGTTTTTTTAAAATCTCTGTCCTTGTAAATCTATGTAAATATTTTAGAACCAGTGAAATGGAATTCAACTCATCTGATGATACATAGCCATGATAATAAGAAGATATCAGGGGGAGCTCTGGGTTGATCATAACCACAACTGTGTATGTGTGTTACCTTGGAGACTGGACTGCAGGTCTTCACCACCCAAAGAAGTGGAGCAAAATGCCCTGCCTCTCAGAACAGGAAGCTGAAGAACATTTGGCTGTTGTGAGAAGAGATTTTTGTTTCTTGGTCTGCATCATCGTCTTGGAACACAGTGATATGGTTGAAAATAGTCATTTTCCCTTCATGGTTGTTTGGGAAGATAACAGACAA
Organism: Xiphias gladius; assembly: GCF_016859285.1. Lineage (NCBI taxonomy): Eukaryota > Metazoa > Chordata > Actinopteri > Istiophoriformes > Xiphiidae > Xiphias > Xiphias gladius. The sequence goes on along the minus strand of NC_053416.1, from coordinate 24,985,884 downwards.
GCTGCAGTGTATGGTGTATGAAGACCTCGTCTGAGCAGTATCGATAACAATACTGCAAATAAGCCTGATATACCAATAGTTGTTATTACCATGAGGACTCCCTCTGTTAATCAGGAGCAGTTGTGCTTGAAGCTCATTTCATTTTCTTACATCTGGTAGTGTGTAATTATGAGGGGGACATTCACCCCCCCCCAGGCTCATGCCAGGCCCTCATCATGCTACTGCGGAGGAAGTAGGGGTTGTGGATGCACCTGTCAGACAAAATAAAAAACATGTAATGTCTAGTTTGTTAAAAAAATTTCAGGAACATGCTGTGATGTCAATGACTGAATGAAGCTGTTTGACAGGACGTCATGCTAATAGTTTTGGGTAAATCCAGCCATTTCTGAGGATGAATGTCAGATGGAGGACTTCATGTGGCAACCTCTGGGATGCAGTGTAAAATGCGATCAAAAGAGCATAGCATAGAAATGGGGCCTGGTTAGTGAGCGAGACCTGGACCTTGATGTGCTCAACTTAAAAATGATAAAATGAGGAAATTATTTATTACATGCTGGCAAGACTGGCATTTATCCGACTCTGCAAACACTGATTGTGGCTTGGGAATGATAACCAAGTTCTAAAATATATCTATAAAACCCTTCTAATTGAAAAGAAAAACTAATTTTCTTAGAGGTTAGAAAACCATGTCAAAGCATGATCCTCATCTCTTAAAAGAGGGACTCAGTAGCTCCATACTTGACAGGACAGTCTGCAGAGAGGGGATTTCAGAATGCTTGGGGTAAGACATGACACAGAAATCTTGGTGCTCCTCCAAATGAGTTATCAGTGATGATTAACTTGTGTGTGTGTTTGTGTGTGCGTGTGTGTGTGTAACATTAACAGTGGTGATGCAGTGGATTTCTCTGTAAAATGTTTCTTGCTGGTCATGCTGGTCACATGTTGGCTTTGTTGCTTTATTAGTTCAGTGTCACATTTACTATTGAGAAAATTAGGGTGAAATTTATAATCGATAGATAATCAATTATATAACATGATAATAAAATTATAAATAAAATAAAATAAAAGACTTTATTGATACCATTGCCATTAGCGATTCTGCTTATTGGCCCGATTCTTTATTGATTCTCTTAATGATTCCTGATCAATTTTCTGCGTAGGAAAAAAATTAGGCCAACACAGGGTTTTCTTCAGCATCAACGCAACTGTTTTATTATCTATGAGTCTGTCATCATCTAAAATGGTTGAAATGAGAGAGTATTTGAAATGACCATTTTATAAACATTACAATGAGCACTGCCGTCATCTTTCTTCTAGAAATAAACACCCAGTTTTCCCACTACATTCCTCTCACCTTTAAAACAGTTTCCTCCATCTGTCAGTCTAACAATAAGTAGATCTATACAAAACAGAATGAGATATAAACAAACAATATTTATTGAATAGAATAGTTTTTATAGAATCTTAAGATAAGTGAATATTAACATTAACATAAATAAGAAATTGTAGAAAATATAAAATATAGAAATTAATAAAAATATAACACTGAGCTTTGGCTCTGCTGCCTGGTAATCAGCCCAGTTCTCATAATATTATACAATTAGCTTTGGCTATACAGTGTAACCTAAGCCTATAGACTATGGCTGCAGCTTTGTTATTCATTTTATCAGCTGCATCAGGCCCATTCAAACTGGCTCCCCCACATTTCCTTATATACATTTTCAAATATATTGTAAAATTCTATTTACCAAGAGATGGGTATCCATATTGCCCAGTACACCCAGCTAATCAACATTTCAAATTCTAAATTTTGATCAAGAGTCCATGTCAATCCGTTGCTTTCCATCAAGCAGTAGTCCAAAGTTGTGACTAAACCTTGACTGAGAGAAAGCTCGAGATTCATTTCATGTACGTGCAAATGAACGCATGTTTACACGTGATGTGATTTTGTTTTCATAGCTGCAGTTTATAAACATTGTTGCCTGTTGAACAAACATCTTAAATAGTTGTATGTCACTCTCCCTTTTGTCAGTCACAAATTCACAGAACAGAGCCCTGGAAGTGGCTGGTAAACAAGACACAGACAGACCAAGAGATGCAATGCCCAGCGAGGTTAACAAGATAGACAGACTAGAGAAAGATGCACTGTAAGCTAGAACATCATTGAAACGTTATTGTTATTTTCTGACATTGAACTTGGAGAGAACACAAGTTTACCTGATTGCTGTTCCTGCCATTTCATGGTAACAACAGTTTCATTGTGCTTCTTTTCCTTTTCATGACCAGAAGGAAAGTTCCGCTACATCCTCTCATCGAAGTTGTAAACATATACACCGGCTTTGACACAAGGGAGAGGTGGGCTCTGCTACTGTAGAAAGCCCACCAGTACCATCCGAAATACAGTGTGCATTCAGCTGCCTGAAAAGATAGAGTTGGCAGATTGTAACTGGAGTATCTGGCCATATGGTGTGAGAGCTGTTCCTTCTGGGCTACTTAGTGGTACATATGCTTTAGATTGAACTGGAATTGATAGCACTTTTGATAGAAAGTCATCCAAATGGCATTGATCTGAATGGTATTGATCTCTTACACCAGTGGCTTTGAGGCCAAATGAAAGGTAAAAGTCCAGATGCCAAGACAGTGATGAATACCTAAAGCTGAGTGCTCTGGCTCTGCATCTGCTAAAACTTGCTCATCAGTTGTGTGAGGGACTACCCTCATTCCAAGTGTTGTTGAATGGAACAGGAATAAATACTTAAAGAGAGTTGAAATGGTTGATATCTAGGAGCATTAATGGAATTTCCTGATTCTGTCAGAAAACATCACGACTACCAGGATTGTCATTGCTTTTTAGACTTTGCTGTGAATCAGGCTAGAGTAGAAGCTCAGCATACACAGCACTGTTGCCACATGTGTGAGGGCATACTTTAGGTAAGTGAGTGCCTCAAATATTTGACAGGATACCAGACATAGATGACGAGTTTGTAACATGGTGGCTGGCCCCTGTCTGAGCTCCAATAGAAGGGGCTTTAAATGTGGGTTTGCTTGGTTTCGGTGTCATACATAGCAACAGAGGGGAAAGAGGAGAAAGCAATTTGGGTGGATTTCACCGTGACTCAGTGGTTTGTCAGGCCATTGCCGTCATTGTAACAGGTTGCTCAAAATGGCCAGGCTGCAGTCTCAAAGCTGATCACTGACTTACAGTAAGTATTAAGTTGAGACCATCCTATAATTTTAGCTGTAGACCCTTAATGGAGACTTACGTTAACCGTTGTCATTAACAAGACTGTCTACCAAACAGCAGTGCTCAGAAAAGCATAGTATTTTAGATATACAGTACTTTCAACTACTGTCCTCTTTATTGCCCTGGGTTAAATGATGGAAAACAAGAAAAGGGAAGGAAATTAAGTCAGAACATTCTTAGCCAGTGAATATTCCACAGCCCATCTGTGTTTAGAGATTTCCTGAATTTTCGATGTTAAGATTGTAATTAAACTAAATTGTCAGTTTCTCAACATTAAACCTCGGATCCTCTGAGAGAGCAGAGAGTTATTCCCGAAATGACCATGTTATCTACTCTGCCATTTCCTTTCTCAAGACTGCTCTACTTCCAAAGTCAGATTAACATATTTATACAATGGTCATTATCAGAGCTTAAAAGGTAACCTTAAAAGAACCCATCTGGAATGTGAGGATTCCTCATAGGGCCAAAATAATATCATGGGATTATTATAAGAGATTTTTCAAGAAAAAAAACTACTATTGTTGTGTCGAAGGACAAAAAAAACTCAAGCCATAAATGTAGTTAGAGATACTTTAATGAATGGGGTTAACAACTATATTTTTTTTTACCTTGAAAAAGAGCAAACACATGCAGTTCAAACACACTGCATGGTCACATTCTTGCATTTTTGTCCTTTTTGAATTTTCATAGTGAAACATTATACAGAGAGAAAAAAATTAAAATCAAAAATCAAACCAGGAACACTTAAAGTCATTGTTGAACTTGCTCTCACGTGCCATAATAGGCAGTTTATCCCTGCTTTTTTTTTATTTTAAAAAAGTACTCCACCAATTTAGCATTACACTCCTGTAACACTATCAGACTCATGAGGGACAGTTTTAAAAAAAAGATCAAAATAGAGAAAACAGATATTTTTTATTCCATGCATTGTTCTTCATTTTCAAACCTGGTGCCTACATTACCCATAATATGCCTACATTACCCACGATGCAACTTGACCACCCAGTGACTTTGATCTGTAAAATCGGTTGAGTTCCACTTCAAGTGTAGTGACTTGAGATTTTAATAAGATATCAGCAGATAAGGTGGTTGCACCTGCTGCTGAACAGAAAATTGTAACTGTATGTAATCTTGGTTGAAACTTTTGTTTGAGTTTGGTAGAGATGTCTTGCCAGGGAGCACCAACATAGAGTTTTTAAACTTTGAAAATGGACATTGCTAGGACAAAATTGCACCTTGCTCTTCAGGTGTTGGACTAGTTTCTTGATTAGTTGCAGCCTCCTTCTCGTCTTGCTCAAATCTAAACGCAAAGTCATCTCAAAGATATTCTCTTGAACCCAAGAAAACAGAGAGCACAGATATGCAGTTCCTAAAATATTCAACATACAAAAGCAAAAGAGTCAACAAATAATTTATTGAGAAAATAAGAAACAACAGCAGAAAACACGAGAACAAAAGCCATTTAGTCGGCAGGGGTAAAGTTTACGGAGCACACACAAGGCCTTTTTGTGAGAGGTGAACAAGTGGAAAAACATACAACAGGCCACCAAACCCTACACCCACCACACCCCACCCCAAAGTTGAATCCGCAGCTCCCTCACAGCCATTCATTCTGGCCCAATCTGGTTTGAGCTAGAACAATGATCTTATGGCTTTATGAGCTTTCCACCACAGCCAGTGCTTGGTGTTATGAATTCCCCCATCGCTCCCCAAGGTCACCCACCACCCCCTACCCCACCCCACCCATCCGTCCTTCACTTCCTTTGCCGAGAATCACTGCAGAATTGAGCAACTGTACAGTTTTATCTCAGATCATCAACACTCAAGATCATCAGTGTACACATCTGTGCGTGGCTTCCTTTGGGGCAGTTGTTAGCATGGTAATGTTGCTCAGTGAGAAGCTCAGTCCTGTAGTCAGGGATGAACTCTGCAGGCCTGCTGTGATGTACTGGTATCCAATTTGAATGTCCCAGCCAGATTTGAGTGTAACAATCATTATGAATGGAAAATAACCACCTCTGCCTATTCTGTTATACTGTTTTCCTTTCAGTGTTGAGATTGATGTATTTAAGCAGACTGAGCCTAGCGTTTTGTCAGTCAGTGGTAGTCATGGCTTGTCAGGGCTGGGCCTGCTGAGAACACTTCAGTGCAGTGGAATAGCTCTGGATTGTAGTTCCACGCCACTGTTTAGTTTTTTTAGTTCTGGATATTCCTCACTGGTGGCAAAAAAGCTGACTAGAGATGCTTGTCTCTAATTGATTAAATATTCTGCTTACTGTGACTAATGTTTGCTTGTACTGAGTTAACGGGTTATTTTTTCCAACATGCAGCTGAATCATTTTACATTTATGTTGCATATTAATTAGCAATATCTTTATCATTTGGACAGTCAGAAGTACGACAGATAAACCTAATGGGGTTTGAATTTCTTTCTTGGATCAAGACCCAGATGTGTACAGGTTTTTGTTTTTCTATTTGCATGTAAACACCAGAAAGTGCATTATAATCTTCTCCAAAAAAAAATTGCTGGATTCATAGCTGTTGAGAAAAAAATTCTGTTGAAAATTATTTTTTTCTCATTATGTTGGTGTGTGGCATTCAGCTTTGTCTTGATTGTTATATAGAACCAAATTTTCTGTGTAATGAACATAATGAACAGGGGAGCATGTGTATGCCATAGCCCTCAGAACGCGACAGAGCAGTTATGTTTGACGCAAGCGGAGACAGCAGGTGACTGAGGTCGCCAGCTGTCCGCTATTCTTACCATGAAAGCGCTTTGGAACTTAGCCATTGTTTCCCGGACCAGTAGGTTGCACTGTAACTGTGCTCAGCACACCTTTCCTTCCTGTGTGACTGTACACACAGTGGCATAGGTCACGTAACAGCCTGGAAACAGAATGGGTGGCATGAAATGGTCGGCCGTTTGGCTGTCTGATGCCTTTGTCTGGTATTTCCCACGGAAACCCATCAAGGATTCCTCCCTTAGCAGGTGATTGAAGTGTGGCTTCAGCGGGAGGGTTACCAGCAGGAGCCTCACATGGTTTCCCTCCCCAGCTGTTGTTCAAGTAACATTCCCTGTCCCACAGCTCAGCCAGCCTGTGCAAACTATTTGAGTCTAGAGTATGCCTTTATTCACATTTGTTGTCTGAGGGGGCTGCTTGTTGGCAAATTCTTGTTTGGTAATTGCACACTTTGATGTCTCAATATATATTTTTGTTTTTTTGACATGGTAGGTTCATGATGTTCATAAACAACTATTTCTTGAAATGATAACAGTCATGATTAATTACCAGTTATGTCTCTGACAAAATGGAATTTGAAAGTCTGTTTTGAGTATATGGCTTATGAGAGCAGGCTTCTCCACCCTTTTAGTTAGGAGTTACTGTATATCAGAGATTGTAATAAACACATATCAAAACAAAAACTTTGATGATTTGTTGTTTGGATTCTGTGTGAAGTCATGTAGTTTTTTGTAAATATTTAATATTTAATTATAGCCCTCTCACATTCAAACTTCCTTGAGGTTTAAATACTCAAGACAATAAATGATTGCTTGTAGCCTATTTTACATATTCCAGCAAGTTTCTACATCAAAAACCAGAAAGAGCTTTCCAGATGGGTTCCTAAACAAACACAGAGGAGAGAGTGGTGTCTCTTTTTATAAATGATCATGCCCTTGTACAATTACTTTCTCCGTTTAAAGTCTTGTGTTAAAAACAGGGCATCAAGTGACCCCAGCCCCCTCAACCACGGCTGCCTGTCAAAGCTCATTTCACCTGTGAGCAGTCATCCCACACAGTCAAACCCTTTTTGCAACCTCACATTCTGCACTCCACTTCATGTACTTCACATTAGTGCTTACTAAGGAACAATGAAACAGTCAGAATTGCTTCCCACAGCATTATACAACAGGCAGGCCAGTTGCCATAGTTTGCGAGGGCTTGTTTAAAGGAAATCTTTGTCAAAGAGTGAATCTTTGCAGCGGTATCGTATTTGACCCTTAACTCTTTGCTTGACCATGCTGATTTACTTCTCTTTTTTTTCACAAAGTCAGCAGGCACGCCTTTCTGTCTGGTATTGAAGATATTTAGTGACAGCAAGAATCAGATACACTTCTCTAAAACTTCCTTATATTGTATTTCCATAAATAGTGCCTGGATTTTGTTAATTGGGATTGATAAACTGATTTAGAAGCCTCAGTGTATACTGTAATTATACAGTACATCAGCTTCTACTGCTGGAGACTGTTACTTATCTCAGCTTAATGGCATGTTGATGGCTCTTAAAACATAAACGAGTTAGTAATGAGTCATCTGTTGAAAAAAACAGAAAACATGTGCTGTTGTGAAATTTGGAGCCCCAGGAACATATTTCAATGCTAGTAAACTGTGAAAGAAAGGCTTTCTGAAATTATCGTCTCCATCAGTAATCAGACACACATCATGTCAATCTAACCACCATACTTTTCCAGTATTCAGGCCTCCCCAACACAAGATGCTTTTTACACCAGAATGAAAATGAAGGCCAATTAATAAGCTAGGCAGTGGGAACCCACTGTTATAAGAGTAGACTTTAGAGATACTGGGATTTGTCCTGGGCCTGCTGTTTGAGAGCTGATAGCATCTTGATGACTGTGCTGGACCCTCCTGGGAGGCCCTCTTATGAAGACTTAGTAAGCTTCCTGCTGCTCTCACACATTATGCTCCTGAGTGCCACAAATGTGCATCTACACAGTTCAAGACATGAGTGCATTTGGCTACACTCTTGTTGTGTGTATTTAATGCACTGTTACATTTGTCATTGGCATTCATGCTTAGTTGCTTAGTGTCATTTCATAACTATGAGCCTAGATGAGATGACTCCCAGTGCAGATGCATTACAGAAACACTGAACTCCTGTCCATGCTGTAGATATGTGCAGGTTGGGGAGGTACACAACGCATGAAGGCAGTAAAAAATAAAAGTCAGCAGAGTTGTATATAAAGATGTTGTGCCCCTAAAGGCTGCATTGCAAAAAAACACCCTTTCAGTTCAGCTCTTTTCAGCCCACAGCGGGCATCCTTGGAGCACGCAGGAAGTGAGGCAGATTAAACCTTTTGGACCTGCTAAGTCAACATGTCTCTGCTGTGTGGTGTTGTGTTATTGTTCAGTTGTCAGTTGAGCCTTAGCTCATCGTGGTCAGCTACGCTCACTGTCCACGCACTCAACAATGAATGCTTATCTCTGCAGGCTGTGGCAGAGTGGCTCAGCTAGCCCTATATCTCTCTGTCAGAATGCTGGCCAAATAGGGCATTATTGGGTAAAGGAACTGCTGGCTGGTCAAAGCTGCCAGATTAGCCTGATATCTGCAGATATAAGTATTTCCATATCTTTATATGTTGTAGAGGATTTATTGGTTAATCCTTTGTGGCATGCTAATGGAAAGCTGTAAAAAAAAGGATGAATATTTCTATTCAGGATCAAATGTGTGTGTTTGTGGGTGTAAGTACATCAGGTGGGGGAGGTTTTGGTGTCTGTGGTAGAAGGGAAATGCAGCAGAATGTTATCCAGGGATTTACCACCATGCATTATTATCTGACCAGTCCATTGTTGACTCGCAGGGAGGATATAGGTTAGTGCACAGTAGCAATAGTGCTTTATAAAACCCTGCTCTAGCGATCGGTTTAAAATGGCGTCACAATCACTGGACTCTTAGAATCATGAAATAATTCTGCCCATAAGCCAGTGCTGTAGCCATACAAATGTTTATTTTCATCATGTTTCAAAAAGGCCTGCGTGGAAATTGCATTCCTAATTAGGATTAAGGAAGGGGTCAGGCAGCCTGGACTAGAATGTGAAGCATTTGCAATGAGTGCTGCTGATGCCATCTGTGCAGAGTGTGGTGAGGAGCTAATTCTGGCGCTGAGTGTGGTGCGATTTAACACAGATTTTTGTGGTAGCAGCTCCAATTCAAGCATCGGATTTGACTCTCACTATAGCCCAAAAAACTGTTGCAGTGAGTTGAATTAGCCCCCATCCCTTCCTGTTAGATCTCCTTTAAGCTGACACCATGGCGCTTCTCAATTCATTTGGACATCCAACATGTGTGGCATGTCAGAGTGTTCGCATAACAGAGATGCTGCGCCAGGGGAGGCCCGCTCACCCTCTTGGCCTTATGCTTCGATCTGTTTTGACAAGGCGTTCTCACTGCCTCCCTCAAGAGGCTGACCTGGGCTAGAAAAATGAGCAGCCAATTATTTCATCATGAAGTATGGTCAAGGTTTCCCTGGGTGCCTGTGAAAGGCAGGAAGAGCTACCGCTGCTTACACTTCTTACCTGTTAGGGATCCCAATTAGCAGACTGCGGGGGCTCTGGCTGGTGCTGACAGCCACTATAAATAGTGCCTGGACATATGATGTTAACCTGTTCTCGCTCTATTGAGGAACAGGTCATTATTGCAAGATACTGCCAGTGATTGTCCACATCATCGCTGAATTGCACTGACATCAGTTGAAGTTTTAAGACTGAAACATAAATGTGTCTTGTATCAACACTTGTAAGTTTATTATCCCAATTCCAGTGCTTGTTTTAGATTTAGTATTTATGTTGCCACTGACACAGTGAACACAGTTTGTATTATTTTATTAGTTAATATGTAAAACATGATAAAATTATGCAGTAAGTGTGTCTACAAAAGAGTTGTGAAGGCACCAGTAGACATTTCCTAGTGATGTTTAATTTCTTATATTTTTACAACAAAATGAATACTTTTCACAGTTGACAGATGTAGTCATGTTGCTAATAATTCATGTTCGGACAGCAAGAGGAGGGGGCACAGTGTTTCAGCAGAGAGTGCAATACTGGAATTGCACTGCATCTCAAATATAACTCTTGGGTGTATCATGTTTTCCATGAGGATCTCATGACTAGATTTTTGGCCAGTAGATTTAAGTCTACATTTCCACATTGTATATGTTTGATGGTTATTGTATTCTCAGTCACAATACCCATGGACTATTGTTCTGTTTAATTAAGCATTCATTCAGTCCTACAGACTGAAACTGTGTCACAAAACAAAGGTCTCCTTTGGCATGCATGGCTGCTGGGACCATGTGAAGAGGCAGTGTGATACCAAACAACAGCACTATTTTTATACAGCAACCAGGATCTGATTATCTGAGGGCCAAGATGCTTCACATGACTTAATGAATGACTAATATTATCATTGAAGATCATTCAGTGGATATCAGTTCGTTTCAAATGCCTTATTGTTGAGAGCAACCTTGACAGCATGAGAGGAAGAACAAGAGCCTTGTGTTTAGAAGGTGTTTGTACACCAATTATCCATTGACACTTTTGTTAAAGTAAAAAACGTAATTATAATGTGCATCAGCAGTCAGACTGTGTGCTTATTTTGTCAGTTATGGTGCAGCATGGGATATGATAATAAATGGATTAAAAGAATTATGAATATATAACAACATATAATATAAAAAAAAGGTAATTTAATGCACTGTTGTCCATCATGGTGAGGAAAATACCACAATTATTTTGTGTCTATTTTACAGCTTGACACCTATGATCCGTCTGTTTCATGACTGATATAAATGAACATGCTTGTGGTTTGTATAGAAAGTAAACACAATGCACATTAATGCTGTCAGCACATGCATTTTTTGTTATATTTGCTGGGAACAAATATGGCAAATTAAATGAAAAGGAATTAATTGTGAAATGATTTATGATGATGTTCAAGGTATTTGTCAGGCTCTTGGGAGATGTCAGGAAAATAATATCAGACATGTTTGATGTCTACCTTCCTGTACTGCACAACAAGTCTTAAAGATGTTGTTTGTACAAACTGCAGTTTCCTGTTGTAGTTGAATTAGGAATAAAAGGTCTAAATGAGAAATAGATCATCTTAAGTTACTTATTTAGGAAATAAAGAAAAGAGAGCTGAGTCTTGTGAGAATATCTTAAAGTTAAGTGAGACTCCTGAAGGGTTATATATGAGTATTGCAAGATGTGCATATTTTCTAAAAAGCCATTTAGTGGGTGTGGAGTCCCCTAATGTGAAGTGATGGCTCAATGCAGTGACTGGTATCGTTGCAAGTGGCACTGCGTGTAAGGTGAAAAAGTAAAAGTTGCTTTTCCTACTCTGTGGTCCAGTCCTGTGAGCTAGTTGTACTTAGCTCGAGGTCAGCGTGAGAGCAGGCCAGATGTAGACGCTAACACTGACAAAAAGTGACAGGTTCCCAGGCATTCAGTGACACCATCGGCTCCTCCGCTACCTTCCATCCTCTCATTGGCTCAGATCGAGTCTTTGACCCTGCATAGATCAGAGGGCTCACCAGCAGTAAGGCACATGGGTTACCCCAGCCTTACCAAGCTCACAGATCAGGGCCTGTAGCAGCCTCATATGTAAATGCAGAATAAATGAATACACAAGGAGCCCTTCTGGGGAAAGTTGAACCTTTTTTGAGTACACCTGGAAAAGATGTGATGCATTTGAATTAACTCCTGATACCAGGATACAACTTTTAGTCAGACAGAATGAGTTTATCCACCAGCGGAAAAATGGTTGGTCGGTAATAAAAACCAACTCACCTGAGTTCAGGATAAATATGTGAAATAGTTCAACATTTTTGGAAATAGGCTTGTTCACTTCCTTGTTGAGAGATAGGTGAATAGATCGATACCACTCTAATGTCTGTACAATAATTATGAAGCTGCCGTGAGTAACGAGATATCTCAGCTTAACACACAGACCAGAAACAGGGAAACAGAATAAACGAGCAGGATGTAACTTGTTAATTAGTGAGCTTTAAAGCTACTGGATGGCAGATTGTGTTACCGCTGGACAGAGCCAGGCTAGCTGTTTTCCTCTATTTCAAGTCTTAAGTCTCAAGTCTAAGCTATGTTAACCAGCTGCTGTCTGTAGCCTTATTTTTGCATAAAGATATGAGAGTGGTATCAGTCTTTTCATCTAAGAATCCATCAGAAAGTGAAAAGGCATATTTCCCCAAATGTTGAACTCTTACTTTAAGATTATTATTTAATAATTCTGTTAATTGACCAGTAGTTATTAAAGTGATTTATATTTATCAATCACATCCAAGACAGAAATAGGAAGGCTGGGAAGCTGTTAGCTCTCTTACAGGAAACAGATCAAACTATGACCCAAATACCGATGTACTGTATGTAGCAAACCATGAATTTAGTGGACCACTCCAGGCCTGATCAGCATGTGATGCATTTATATGTAGGTTTAATATAGCAGCATATTTTACATACACTCGTAGTTTGCTGCTCCTTCAGTGACATGGTGCTCTGGGTCAAGCCATTTATGAGCTCAAACGTGGTGACATTTGCTTAGCAGCTGAAGAGCACCTGATGCAGTTTGCCTTATCTTTGTTTTATCCTCTTTATATGTGCATTTTCCTAAACTTTATCCTTTTGCCACAGACACAGATTCTTTTAGTCATGTAACAGATAAAGTGAATGTAGACTACTAACATAACAACAGCAGAAGAAGGGAAAAAATGCCATTTGCTGGTCTCTTAGATAATTTTGTAGTTCAGCTCAAGCTCAGAGCAACAGAAGTCTGTTGAAAGCTTCAGTGTGTAATGAAAAAAACAAAATTGTTTTTCTCCAGCCAGTAGAAGGTGATTTCCCCAGTCGATCAAACAAAGAGATTACTCATCCACAAATCTAAATGTGTTTTATGTTATCTCATGTATAGTTCCTGTGTGGTCATTTGAAATATCCATGAGTTTCTACAGAGGTATCATGATATACCAACACCAGAGAGGTAAATGTAGGAGTCGGGAAAAGAAAGTTGAACATACACGTGAGGTTGAGGAGAGTCCAACACTATTGGATGACCACAGCTGTGACAATACAACCTGGGGTCACTCTCCCTGCCCGCTCAGCCCTAAAACCTCTCCCTCATTGTCATCATGTCAAGAGGTTACTATTTTCATGGAAGAAGACTTCTGAGGTCTGTTGAGTCACTTTCTTCCACAGCTACCAAAACAGGTGTGATCCCGTCTTGCTCTGGTCACCAGTGGGGGGAAGGGAAACAGCAAATAAGACAGAAAGAGAATCCAGTTACTATGGAAATATCACCAGTATTGCTATGGGAACTGGAGCACCAGAGCATGCTTTGTCTAGGATCTAGCTGTAATCGTCTCTCAGAAAGAAGCTTATGGTAATATGTTATGCTCTTATGAATTAATTTGTCAGGCTTTGTGTCCCAGCTGACATCATAGACTTTTATCAAATGGAAATTAGTATCTCCTCAGGGTAAAGCATGCAAGACATGAGAGTGCTTCAGCAATAGGCTGTTCAACTTTTTACTTGCCTCCAGTCAGCGCCCAAGTGTTACAGTACATGGTTTAAAGATCTATAATTAAAGGGCCATTTCATTAGTGGATTCACAATTATATCATTTTGTTTATAACATGGCATGACAGGATATTTCCCTTAAATTTTTAGATAGGGACCACAAGACATATGATTAAAATCCATTTGTTTTACACTGAATAACCTTTTTAATGTCTCTATGTGTAGAGCAGAATTACCAGTGATTATAGGCTGTAGTTATTTAATTTTTTTTTTTTCTTACTGTTAATTCAGTTGTGGTCATGATGACATCACTGTGTCACAATCTAAATCTGGCGACTTTTTGTTCCTTTCAACACTTCTCCCTTAAAACACTTTGGAAATCACCCTCTCTCCTGGCTTGACCATTTTCTGCTCAGGGCTCAAATTGAACTTTTGTGCGCTGTGACCAGAAACTTAGCAGTCGTGTGTACTGCCAAAAACAGTAACCTATTTTTTATGAAAGCATAAACATTTACACCCCTTAAAAGCGGTTCTGTTTGCTTTCATTAGAAAATTTTCACAAGTGAAACTCCGCAGGACAGCTAGGAGCCTCTTAACATAGCATGGATTGTGAATGGCAGGTCTTCATCTAGCTGGGGTTCCTGAAGGACCAAGTCATATAGACATTATTAGGGCTTTAAGTGCAGGAGTGATAATCTAATTAACTCATTAAATAAGTGTGTCAGTACCAGCCTCGTGTCAAACTCTCTGAGTTTTAGAACTGATAAATTTTGTATCCAATTATTTCCTAATTATTTTTTTCTCCTGTTAATGTATTTGAAAACATATCACAGAAGAGCTGACATCATTAGTGGGAGGGGACACACATTACAACTGTTGAGCTGATTATGAAGACGATTTGGGTGTGATGACTGATGAGACCGAGTTGGACTGGGTCTGTACAATTGTGGGTCAGTTGGTGTTGGTGGTTTGCAGATAAAATCATACAGTGTGTGATATGTAAAGATCCTAATCTTAAATCTTCAGATCCAGTCACTGCCAGATTTTTTTAAACGTGTTTGATATTTGCGACTGACATTTGTGACCAACGATGTCACGTGTGTGTCACCCAACAGTTTTACCTAATCTGAAGTCAGTTTACAAGTTCACTCAGCTCCAGGTCCCTCGGTAGGCTATAGAGTCCTACATGCCTCTCCATCCATCAGGGGCGGTTGTGGCTCAGGAGATAGAGTGGGTCGTCCACTAACTGGGAGGTCGGTGGATCCCCAGCTCCCCCAGTCCACATGTTGAAGTGTCCTTGAGCAACCCTGAAATTGCCCCCCATCATCTGTTTGTGAATGTGCGTGTCTAGTGCAGTATGTATAGAAAGGAGTGGTGTGTGAATGTGGCAGTAGTGTAAAACGCTTTGAGTGGTCTTAAAGACTAAAAAAGCGCTGTGTAAGTGCAGACCATTTACTATTACCATCCAGGACCTCACCAAAACTCTGAACTTTATTCCTCCTTTTTTGGCCTTTTCAGCACAAATGTCACTGCATATAAACAGTACAAGCTGCTGGCTGCTGTCCATGTTTGTTTTGGTGCAAGAACGTGAAAATTGGTGTTCTCACAGGATTTGCACGGACATCTACCTGCAGAACTGCAGTGGTTACAAAACAATATTTCAGTGTGTTGTCTAGTGTCAGTCACAAGGTTTATGCTCTTTACTTACTTTCAGAAGACTAAAAAAACTGTGCAAGTTGGTGGAAACAGTCTTTGTGCATGATTTTCCAGGTTTGTCCCAAGTTTAAGCAATCAGTCCATCAGCAAACAAAAAACTGAAACTTTATTTCTAAGGCAAAAATTCCAAAAATTCTTCGATTTCAGTTTATCAGATGTGAAGAATTACTGATTTTCTTTGTTTATATCATTGTAAGTCCTCGGGAATTGGAGTTTGGTCAGACAAAAGAAGTAACTTGTGGATGTAACAATTTTCCCCGTATACAGACACTTTTTTGGACATAAGTCATAGATTGATTAATTGATATAACAATCAGATTGGGTCTGATATAATAAAAAATAATTGTTAGTTGCAGCCCTATATTAAACTGAAGATCATGCACTTTAGAATATTAAGAACGTGCTTGTAAAGAAGTAATGCAGTAGGTCCTGTTGTAGCCCAGCAGGTTTTGGAAAATGTCCAAAATGCTTTTTTTAGTTGTATGTCTTGCCTAATGAAGTTAAACTGTGTTTAGAATAACAATGGTAATCAATGTTCTGTCTTGTGTTGTGTACACATACCAGTGAAAATTGGCTGTTTAGCTAACCATAGCACATGTGTTAAATGTCTGTAAATAAAAACAAAACAGATTATGTTAGAAAAAAATAAAAAGTAATAACCTGTATTTGTAGCCACCTGATCTGGTCCATGTTATGGATTTTTGTGAGTACTCTTCATTATAATTCATCTTCATCATAATTTACTAGAACACACAGATTTACTTTGCTAATTACCAGTTTGTTTGCTTGCTTGGTGTTTGGTGTTTTGGTGCTTGTTGACTTTGGTTAGTTTTTGATGTGATGATGAACATTCATTCTCATTTTAAGTTTTTTTTTGTTTGTTTGTTTGTTTTTTTTAAATAGTGCAAACAAGTTCCTTTATTCAGAGGTGGTGGAGAGAACAAGGGGCACATGGTGATGTGTTTATATTCTTGTTGGATAATTGGAGAATGATGAACCAGTGTGCCCAGTTGAGTCTCCCTCAGCATTTACCTTACCTTCTTCATTTCTCCACCACAGCGATAGAACGTGCTTTCATTCCTCACCAGCCTTATCATGCTCTGTTTCCTTGGTTTGCCTGTTTGCCTATGTTTAAATTGGAAACATGGTACTGAATATGTAACAGGGGGTAACTGGGCCATATTATTCATGTAACATTAGTTGCATGCAGTGAATATGTAGCATTCACTGTATGTTCTCATATTCATGTGCCTGGCTCTGCACGTGTGTTTGGATGCACATGCACATTCTACTTTGCCTGTGGAAAGGTGTTAAAGCTGCTGCTTCTTTTTGATGTCCTTAACGTAGCACAGAAAATGTGTGACACATGCAGTATATTCTTGTCATTTTTATAGACTGTTAAAAAAATGTATCATTTGGAAGACACGGCCTTGGAGATGTCAGTTTTGATATTACATTCTGGTCAGGGAACAGTTGAGTGTTTTATTGAGATGACCAGTCTTTTCTGTTGGACCGGGGAAGAAAATTGCCTACTCTGCAATTAATGAATCCAGCAATTCAGAATGAATAGAATAATAAATTAAAAAATAATAAACAATAGACCATCTTGCAATGGGATCCCACCACTCAGCATGTTGACGACCACGCCCATCTTCAAACATGGCCTTCATTGATCTCAACTACACATCTGTAAAGTTTTGTGACTGCATCTTGCCCAGTTGTGATGCTATTGTGGTGACAAAATCTGACCACAGACGGACAGACAGAAACCTGCCAAAGTACTCAAAACCACTACATTAGGTTTCTCCAGGACCACATTCCGCCATGATGACACACACACACACACACACACACACACACACACACACACACACACACACACACACACACACACACACACACACACAGACTCACAAGCTGAAAACAATACCAGCCATGCTGTTGCAGCTGAGAAAGAATATTAACAGCCTCGTGGTAGTCCATATCCGCAGCTTGTTTACCCACAGAAACCCAGACTTGGCTTAGAGGCTCCGTGCAACTTAAGTAGCACTCAGATACGTGAAGAGTTTCCAAACAGCAACTGGTTGATAGAAAGTGAAACTGGGTGTGTGTACTTTGATGTCTGAGCTTCCAAAGGGATGTGGGAATATTCTCCACAGGCACAGGGCAATGTTCCACAGGGAATATCACTGGTTGCCTAATTGAACCTTTCTATTTATGATACCAGCCTCACCTCTCTGGATTCACCGAGCAGCAGTACAGGAAACAAGTGCAGTCTCCCAGTGGGAACAACAGAATAAAAGAAGGGGTTCATTACATAGTGTAGGCATCAAGAAATACACAGCTCCTCTGTGCCTTTTGTATTATTCAGTCATGTAAAACCTGGGGGGTTTATGAGGGCATTACACTAAGATTACAGAGAAAACCCTCCGCCCATCATGGGGGCAGAAAGGAAGATTAAAAAAAAAAACTTTGATACAGATTTGCAGATTGCCAGATCTCACACAGCTGTGTTCAACCAAGAAAGAAAAAAGAGAAGGGAAACAGAGAAAAGAAAATCATGGCATATGTAGGTCACTGAACACCTGCATGGTTTCAAAGCAAATAATCTACATCACACACATCTTAAGCACAGACCTGATCATGCACTGTTAGCTCTAGTGTGTGATACGTTTCCACAATAGCCACACACTAATAAAAGAAATAACATGTAGTTATGGTTGGCTCCATTGGTACAGGAGAAGGGAGCAAGACCTTAGAGGCTATTCAAGGAGACAAGAACACAGACAGGGTGAGTAGGAAATGATCAGGGAAGTATGTGTCAGACAGACTGGAGGAGAGATGGGGAACTCTGCTCTCATAACACACAGTCAGCACTTCCTGAGCTTTTATCAAGCTCAGATACTTTACTGGACAGTCCAGCTGTTTCTTGTTATTTCACAGTTGGAAAAAGATGCAACCTTTGCTGAAAGGAGAAAGTAGTTGTTAAATGGGTTGGTTAAATATTTAGGAACCCATTGGTTTTTATCATAACACCCAAAGTTGTACCTTTTGTGTTTGTTTGTGGCTATGTATATTGCAAGTTCACACTCTGTAAAGAAGTGAGTTGAGTGAAACCCATAATAATAGGAAAATTGTCATTAGATTAGCTGTAAGCATAATTAAAAATCACCTGGTTTAGAGTTCTTTGGAGGCAAGATTTCTTCCAGTACACTATCACTTCATTTGTTCATCCACACTGTATTTTCTGCCATTAGTGATTCAGAATTCAGCACTCCTGCTTGAAAGACTTTTCAAATTAGTTGGTCTGCAACTAACAGCTATTATCGTACTTTGATTAATCTGCCCATTCTCTTCTTAGTTAATTAGTTGATTGTTTTGTTTTCATGTCAGAAAATGATGAAAAGTGCCTATCATAAGTTCACAAAGCCCAAGGGGACATCTTCAAATGTCATGTTATGTCCAAACAACAGCCCCAAGATAAACATAGAATATCGTAAGAAATAGCAAAAATGTAAGAATCTAGAACAAGCACATGTTGGCATGTATGCTTGAAAGTTTACTCACACAATTAATTGATTATAAATTACTATTAAATTATTATTACAAATTACTTAAGGCTGCATGTTAGTTATAAACTGTATGGTTTCTGCTGTAATATTCAGTTTAATTTAAAATGCTGCTTTTTCACTCCTCCCTCCTTTAAATCAGAGAGAAGTCAAAACAGTTCAAATTTTAATCAGTTTAAAAGTTCTTGAAAATTGACCTTTTCAAAATATTCAGTTCATATATGAGACAATGAAACTTAAACCCTAAACAGGTGTCTCCTTGTGTAATAATGTGCAGGTTAGTGCAGGATTAGTGATCATTGTAACATTGTGCAGCATCATATAAATGCAAATATTTGATGAATGCTTTCAGTGCTTCTTTCCAAACTAAATGGTCCCTGTGTTTTCACTGTAATATACAACAAGAATGAACATGATTTTTTTTATTTCAGCCGGAAGTCATTACTGGTCTGTTGTTCCTGTTGACTAGCTTGAGGAAAAATATACACTATACACTAGATGAACCTGACTGGCCACTCTTTTTGAGTGGGGGTTTCATGTCTTTCCTAGACAGCTGTTTTCATGGCAGACCTCTCAAGCTTTTTATCTCTCCGTCAAGCTCACTTAGGCACCTAATCTGCACTAATACTCTCTGAATTAAGGAGGAGCACAGGGACAGGGGGTAAACTCCATTAGCTCTGTCAGACCAAAGATGAAACTGAGTGCTGCATGAAATGGAAAGTCATAGTACTGAATTAATCACCTGGAATAATTTTTTGTCAACTTTGGATTCTATTTCAACACAAAATATTCTGATACTTTGGACCTTTGGCATGCATGGCCTAGTTAGATTTGGTATTAAATTAGACAGTAAATGCAGTGCATTTAAAACTTAAACCTAGAAGTAAGCACTGGAATGCTTCACATACACAAGCTTTTGTCAGAAACAGTAGCATATATATATATATATATATATATATATATAATAGCATATTTGTACATGTGAATGAATTAAGTTAACCAAGTTGATTTTCATTGAAGAGCAGGTATCTGCACCATTGTGTAAACATGGATTCAGTCATATTCCGACCTTTCAGTGTAAAGATAAGATAACCATTCAGTCACTTTTCATCAGAAGACAGCTTAAATTTGTACAAAAGTGTAGCTGCAGTACAAGAAGCACTCAGTGGAAGTTGAAAAGCATTTCTTTTCTGTACACAGCTTCTAATTCTGCCAGAACTTCGTGTGCCTTTCTGCATGTAGCACTGTGGACAGGAAGCTAAATAGGTGACAAGCTTTGACTGAATTGGTGGTGTTTTGACTGTCATATTCCTCAGAAGTGCAGATTCTCCTCCTCACTCCTTTGAAATACTTAAAGGGTTTCATGTAGAACTTTTTCATTTAGTGCTGTAAAACTAAACTTTATTTGCTTGGGACCAAACTTTGTTGTCTTTGCTGCTGTGGCACAGTACAGAATAAATTACATCTGGAGATGCAAAGCTAAATGAAATATTTATTGAAATTAACGTTTCATTATTATCCTCAGCTTTATCGTCACCTTTGTACTGCTGAGCTGCAAGTAGTTTCAAATGTGACACTACAGTACTCTTGATCCCTGTAGGGGCAAGGTCTTTGAATTTATTTATTTATTTATTTCCCCCCCCTTGGGATGTCAGAGTCAGCTAGAGAGGAGCCCCCTGGAGCTGGTCTGGATCCAGAGTCTTGATCCCAGACCTCTCGGCAGGGAAGATGTTTGCATAGAAGGCTGCTTGAAACAATGTTTTCTAATTGAAGGGCTGTTTTCATCCCTACTATTTGTCACCAACAATGCGCGTGTCATCTGAAAAAATTGCATGTCTGCTTTCGTGTTAAAATTGAACATGAGGAGTATATGATTAAGACCTGGCTCTGCAAATTTATTTACTCTTTCCATACCTCTACCAGAATGGCCACATACAGTCCAAACATGAGCTTCAAGCACACAAAGTCACAGTAGACACTAAACTTTCAAAGGAGCTTCTTGAGGGTAGATGTCTTATTATCAGATGTAATTTTGACCTACTTTTGACCTCCATGCAGTGTTATTACTGTCAGCAGCAGCTAAAAACAAGCTGTCGTCTTGTCATGATCTCCAGAAAGACTGTGGGCTAATCAGCTTACCCTGTCTGCTTTAGCAGGTGACGCTAGGCACTGCTGTGGATCCAGATGACAGTTGGTGGAGGTCAAGTTATCCTTGTTTCTTTGAATGAGAGGCCCAACACCACTTCCACCACTAATTAGTAGCAGACCACACCTACACACTGTATGCACCATTCAGGGGCAGCTTTAGAAAGTTTTGAATGAGGGACCAGACTGGGACACATTTTTAAAGAAGGGGGGGCACATCTATAAAATGAGCAAAAAATGGGTTTAGCATCTCTTTATAGTTTTTTGTATCTCTTTGTATTCATTTAACATTTCTTTTTGGTAATATTTTGTCTTTTTGTGGCCGTTTTGCATCTCTTTTCTGTTGTTTCTTGTTGTCGTTTGATTGACTTTCCAACAAGAAATGTTAGCAGTCTCTTCGTACAGAAGCTCTGGTCCAGGGGCCCTGGGCTTGTACCCACTAGGCCCATTCAGTAATCCATTCATTATGCTTATAAGCCAACTACCTATCACGTACTGATTGTGGTGAAGAGGCACTGGGGGTGACCAATTAGATTCCAGGTGAGGCCCGTGCCACCCCTGACACCATTTAACTGCTTGATGCTTAGTCCACAAGAATGGATAACTACTGCAAATATGCGTTACACTTTAACATCATCCAGGTCTCCTTGATGTTACAATCCATTTGTATACAATGGACCATTGAGATGTATTATGACTTGAGTGGACTTGAGTGGCCTGTATGCTGCAAACTAAATGTAATAAATTTGAAAATAAATGTGTGTATGTTCAGTTAAAACAAATCCAGGACAATAGTTATAGATCATATTATAATTACCCGTTACTCTTTTTATTTTTGCGACTGCGTTAGGAGTTGGGAGCAGAGGTTGCAGAAAAGGCTGATTAAGCATTCCCTAGATTTTCAATAAGAAAGTGAAGTGACCCTGAAACTGACCATCATTGTATGTCTCTGGAAGTGTTCATGAGTGTGTTCCTTAGTTAACATTCATGTGGAAGTGACTTTGTGTGGATTTGTTTGTGGACCATAGGCTGTCAGTATGATTCAGCAGTGCCCCCTCCCAAGGCCCTATCCCTCCACCACATACCAACACAGATCTTTCGAGGGTGCTTTTGCACCATTAGTCCCACATAGGCAACAGCATCAGACCCAGAGAAAGAGAGGGAGAGGGAGCAAGAGAGAGAGAAAGGGCTCGGCAGGCGGTTGAACTACTGGCATGGTTAGCTTGCCCTGAAAAGGGCACATGCCTCCCTGCGCAATTATCCACTGTGCATAGACACAGCACCCCCACCCTCATCACATACACACATACGCACACAATGGTTTGACCAACACAACTAAAAATGGACACTAAAAGAACAAGGCTAAGGTGTTAAGATCATCACACTGATGTGGGACTGACATTTATGTTCACTTAAATTGTGTTTGTGAAATTAAAGGTGAGTGAACGGGGTGAAAACATCCCCAAGGAGGGTATTAAAACAAGCACAGCACATCAGAGGATGTCAGTTGGTGTTGTGCATATAGCATGAGATCATCACTGTATCATGAAAATTCATGCTCTGGAGAGTCTCATGTTGTATCACCTCTTCTCTCTTGTTTTGCAGGCTACTTAAGTGTGTTAGCGGTGGTGCTGAGAACAAATAACAACTCACCATGGACCGATGAGTTTGACAGTAAGAGCTAATGAAGAAATACCCCCACAAAAACTGCAAAAACAGTTCGTCTTTTTCATACCAGGCTTGAATGAATTTCTTGTCACAGCACTCCCCTTTTCTCTAACCTGCAGAAATTGAGTTATCATGTTTGATTGAGTCCATTTCTACAATCAACCCCAGAATTGAATGGAAGAAGATAACAAATGACGGACCAAGTTACGTGTACTTTGACAAGAAGATCTCAGGTAACGTATAAGATGCACATACAAATCAAGTGACACTCTCATTTATTTTCTACAGCTTCTACATTTATTACTGACATTTATCACTGACACACGTTTTTCTTCGGACAGGTGACCTGGAAAACAGAGCGGTAATCAGAGAACCTGCCACTTTACTGATAACCAACGCCACAAGATCGGACACAGCAAAATATCGTTGTGAGGTCACTGCCGCTGATGACCAGAAGTCGTTTGATGAGATTGTGATTGACCTTGTTGTAAGAGGTACTCTGACATTCCTGCATCATCAATTAATCTGTTTGTGTGTTTGAGGCCTATGTTGCATGTAGAGTCAAAAATATGAGACATATTAAAGTATGATAAAGGTTCTTCTAAATGCAGAAAACCAGCTATTATTGTGCCCTTAAAAGAGAGACCTTGCTGAGTGATTCACACTTTAGATGATGTAAGATGAAACCTTGCTGTAGGTCGCACCAACCCTTTGGCATACATACGAGGATGCGTTATGACCAGACCTGCCCAGCTGCAAAGGCGTGTTCTGGGCTATAAGAGGAAACCTCTGAAACTGCATCTGCTCTGAATTGCAGGTCTAAAGAAAGCAAGCGCGTGTTTTGGTGGCGTTTTTTGGCACAGGGCAAAAATCATGTACCCGTCCAGTCCTGTCAATGCAGTCAGTCCAGTGAACCATAAGGGGTCAGGGTGACATTGTTTTTTTAAGCATCAAAGTCAATCATAGGCCTAGCAGCATCATGAAAGAATGGTGTCAGTTTTTTATCGCCATGATCCTCACCAAATATAAAAGCTCATCTCAACTGTAAAGCTCCCCATGAAGACTCAGTATAGTGACTATGATCATATGTTTTGTGTCACCGCAGTAAAACCGGTGGTGCCAAAATGCAGTGTCCCGAAATCGGTGCCTTTTGGGAAGTCAGCTGAGCTGAGCTGTGTGGAGGAGGAGGGTTTCCCCAAGTCTCAGTACCAGTGGTTCAAGAACAGGGAGGAGATTCCCGACGACCCAAAGACCAGCCTCAAGTTCTTCAACTCCTCATACATGCTCAACACAGAAACAGGAACACTGGTTAGTATGTGCGCGCATGTCTTTGGACAAGGACACGCATGAGCGGCAAGGGCGGGGCAGCAGGGAGGGTGGCCTGACGCCCAGGGGTGGGGGCAGATATTTTGGGGAGACAGTTGATGGTGCGAGAGGGCTTGAGCCACGAGGGGAATCTGCTGTCCTCGTTTGCACATTCCTCAATTCTCGCTTGCTTTCCAGCACAGCTCGATGTGCTCAGTAGCTCGCCTGGAACACTCTCCTGTCAACCTTCATGCTGGCCTCTAAGATGTGACTCGTTACAGCAAACTACGGTGTTGGTCTTTATGTGAAACTCTAGCGCAAGTCATAGCTGTAAACTGATGAGGTTTGGAGAATGTTTTTTTCGACTGTACTTATCTTGTTTTGGCTGTTATTTTTAGACTGATCACAGATAACTCAGTTATCACTCTCCTCTGCTCCTCCCATGTGAAGAAATAATTCCCACCACCTGGTGTAGAGAGGGGAATTTGTGAAATTTATTATTATTTTGTATTAGATTAGATTGCATTATTTAGCCAGTAGAACGTTTTGGCTTCATCATTTTGGAAATTTGAAATTTGTTTATTAAGTTTTTTCCATAATCAGTATTTCTTGTTAGTATTTTAAGAACATTTCTTTATTGCAAAAGACCAAAATATCTGATTTGCATTACTTTACATTGCATTATTTCTGCAGTTTAAAGATAATTACGTATGTTTTTGCTCAAACATAAAACATTGAAAAATCTACACTTTCTTATACATTATTGTATATACGCATTAAAAAGAGGGGGGAAGAAAAAAGAAAAGAGGTTTTACCAAATGAAAATAACAACAACAGTAATAAATTCATTCATTTAAATATTTTAGAAATCTTGTTTTAAATCTTGAGTTAGACTTCATGTTTTCAATTCACCTATCAATCCTATTACTATTATTATGAGCATCTCTGATAGCACGTAATATTGAGTGCAGGGAGTTTGAACGTCATTGCACAAAGTAACAGATGAGCCACTGTTTATGTAGTTTTTAAAAGGCTAATGTAATATAGCACCATAGGCTTCTCTGGTATGTTGCCTTAAAGACAGACAGCACTGCAGCAGGGTTAATGTTTATGTGCAGTGTAACGTTAAGCTATTATGTACTTCCCTTTCTGTGCTGAGTACCAGAGGATGACCACCGCATTAGCTCATTTGTTCACTATTTTATCAGAAACAGACAGCAGTCAGTCCAATTCTGCTCAATTTTCATATTTAAAGTCCACTAACATGGTAATGACATTTTGTCCCTTATGGAAATTAATGTAAATGTGGTGTGAATGTCACTCCTTCTCCTCTCACAGTAACTCTCTGTACTTTGTTTCCCTCCATGCTTACTGCACCGATAGTTAGCCTCTCCGACTTTGCACTGATTTTATTCATTATAAAAGGCAGTTCATACAAATTGTAATAGATCTTGCCATAATCCAATATTTTCAAAAATTTCTATGAACAAATGTAGATTAAACAAACACGGACAGTATCAGTTTCATATTAGGGGTTTGTATTAATCAGATCAGATTAATCAGTTGTGTAACTAATCGGTCTGTGGTTCTTCCCATGCAGAAGTTCATTGCAGTCAGAAAAGAAGATGCAGGGGAATATTTTTGCCGAGCGAAGAACGATGCAGGATACTCTGAGTGTCCACCCCAGAAGATGGAAGTCTGTAAGTGTGTCACAGTGTTACAGTGTTAAAATGAACATCCTATGTGATGAGGAGCCAGATAATCAGGACTGATTCGACGTTGTGTCACCAAAAAAATATTGAAGACTACACTCCACTACGTATTTCAGCATCAGGTTCACCAGCTGTCAGTATTTAATTTCTACATTCTTACTTGATTTCCACAGATAATATTGATGTTGTGGGGATCATACTGGGAGTACTGGTGGTAGTCGTAGTGCTCCTATGTATAACAGTGGGGATATGCTGTGCATACAAGCGAGGCTACTTCTCCAGCCAAAAACAGACAGGGAACAAGTAAGACATCAAGACATTCTCCCATTCAAATGATCAACAAAGATAACCTAACCTAGATAATCTAACCTATCATCCATAAAACCATAATGTGCTTTGTGTCCTTTAGTTACAAAGTTCCAGCTAAAGGAGACGGAGTGGACTACGTCAGGACGGAAGATGAGGTTTGTAGATAGCAGTTAGAACTGGATACCTGTAGAATTTGTAAATGATACTGTTGAAAGGTATTGAAGCTTATTTTGTGAATGAAGTTTCAAAACAGTGTTTCAAGTCTGTCTGCTGGGAAGCTGGAAAGTCAAAACAGTTGAATATATGTTCAGCAGTTACACAAACTATATAAATTATATGTTGTTTATGACAAAATCTAATCAGTCCTAGCCCCTAGACTTACAATGACACTAAGACTGTCTTTACCTTGAGATGCTTTGGGAAAACAGGGCTGTAGTTGAATAGTGAGAGAATAAAATCTCTGCCAAAATACAAAGTGAACATGTATTTTCTTTAGTTTAGGAGCAAGATGGAGTAAAAATACTGTTTCTGTATTAATGTTGAACCACCTCTGTAATATGATGAATTCTTACATTTTGCTCCTGTTTGGCTACGTGTTTTCTGCAGGGGGATTTCCGACACAAGTCCTCATTTGTGATCTGAGAAGGGAGAAGATGATGAGGGGCACTGTGCTGAGTGAAAGACATGACACGTGGGACTGCACTCTGACCACGGAGTCTGACCACGGAGCCGCCACAGTTCATGCTCTTAGCTCTCAGCATGACTGAAATCCAACTACTCAAGTTTGCCAAAGGTGACAAGATTTCAAAGGACAACGATATGTTAAACCATTACACACATGGAGACTGAGGTGAATTTTACAACTTTTATCACCACCAGCTGAATTCTTTTGCTAAATTATGGAGTTCTTACTTTCCAGTTATTGCATGGTTTTAAACACTAATCAAGGTGGAGTAAAGGAAACATTTCTTTGTTCTGCCAGGTGGAAAAAGAGGAGTCTCCCTCCTCTTAAGTCAATCTATCATGACACATTTCAACTGTCAACTTCTAGCTTCAAACCTTTTGTCATTTGTATAACATTTCTTTTCTACTGTTGAAATTTGTCAGACTATTTTTGATGGAATATATTTTAAAATGCCAATAGATAAAGGTTTACTTTTTTAAATATTTGTAAAATACTAACGTGTTTTTTTTTTAATTATTATTATTATTATTTGGTTGTGGATAAAAATATGTAACACTTTAACCACTTTGCATCAAGTTGTAAGCATTTACACCGTTGCAATCAGAAAAAAGAAAGACAAATGAAAGATGACTTGTATTAGCATATCAAGGTGTGGTTCTTGATCGGCGGTCTTACATATTTAATTTCTCCACTGGGATTGCCCAGTTTCTGTTGCGAGAGACTTCCATGTTAATGTTTGTAGATAGTCTTAGTAAGAGGCTTTGAAGAGTGCCAGTCAAATGCTGTGAAACACTGTCCACAATCAGTGCTGCATCTTCTTGATTTTAAGTGTCCTTCTATGCTTGCTGTTAATCTTGTATATAGTGAACCTACTGTCCATGATAGAGTTTAGCTGTCATACATATGTTCAATATTACACTATAATAATAATAATAATAATAATAATAATAATATTGATAATAATAATAACAAAAACAGGGTTTGTAAGTTAACCTTCCAGACCCAAACAAAACTAGAGGAAATATGTGACAAATTATACTTTGAAAACTACACATGGCACTACCAGATTCCACAGTGTAAGAGCCTGTATTTGAATTCTAAATAGAAACAAATTGGACGATCTGACACACACAACACGGACTTTTCTGTTACTGTGAGAGGCAGTTAAAGCCTGTTAACAGGACCAGGACCAGGTTTTTTTAACTACTGAGTCACCTATTTTTAAGCTCTAATTACTGAAGGTGCCACCGAGATCAGTGAAAGTGCTCCAGCTCTACAGTAGATACACAGTCAGGTAAACATCTTTGACGGGAATCCCGGTTGATATTTGCCGATGTCCAATTTGTTTACAAACCGTTATTGCTAATAGTTCATTAGAGTAGACCTTGTCCAACATTTCTAACCTTTGGTTGTGACTAAGTGTTTTAGTCTGAAAGAAAAATGATTTTAGGTTTGACTGAAGCTCATATTGTACTCGTTTCTCTCAGTGAAGCTGAAGGCAAACTGAACTGATCCCACACTTCAGTGTTAGAGTAATATACAGCTGGGGTCTGGAGGGTTAACAGTTGTACTGATTGTATATAGATTTTTTTCTCTCTCTCTCAAGATTATGTAAAGTGGTGAAAAATGTAAAAAAAAAAAAAAAAGTCCTATTTGAGGCAATATGAAACTCTTCCAATTGTAAGGCTGAGAAAAGTTAACATTTTATCATATCATTCATAACATATGAAGCTGAGCTTCTTAACAGCAGCATGGCAAATTGAGTCACGACTCTACGCCTTTGTCAGTTTTTAAAAGGTACACAGAATAAACTGCTCACTCCTTCAGGTTATTTCTGTTACTTTTGGCTTCTTCTCCTCATCTTTTTGAGCTCCGACCGGATAAAAAGATCACAAACGCCTGATATGCAACAGTATTCATGTAAGTTCCATGCCGCTCATATGAATCTCTCGTTCCGCCGTTATGAATGTTTTCAAATCAAGCGTGGTAAAATATTAACTGAATATCAGTCATGGTAGAGACGATCTGCCCCACATTTGCACATAGGAAGTTGTCAACACTGCTCAGTGTTTTTTCCAAGTTAACATGTTGCATTAAGGAACCAAGAGAAAAAATGTACTCTTGTACTAATAAACCTGGTAAGTTCAAGAAAAGAATCCTGTTACAAGGACATTACAGTATATGGTGAGATACAAGTCAGCACACAGGTGCATAAACTCCTCCTGCTCATTTCTACAAAGTTCGTTCCTCTTAAGTGCCTTCTGCCCTTAAAGTAGTCCAGTTCCTCCATGCTCTCTCCTCATGGACATGTCTAGAATACTGCTAGGCTTTGTGCGTTGCTTTCATTTAATCACAAGCATGGCGTTTGAGAGGAATGATGTCACTGCAAATTTCCACCTCCCTTCTTCACATATCTGCAAATTTGTAAATAGCTTTTTTCATAGATTTGAAGGTGTAGACATGTTGAAGTAAACCTAGAAATATATTAGTGCCTAAATGTAGTGGGAATTATTTTTGGTAAAGGCTCATGGCACTATTAGGCAAAAGAAAAAGACAGACACCCAAAGCGGGGACATTTATATGGGCTCTGGTTTATAACAGGTTTAAAAGACAAACTGGGGTATGTTTTTCATTTATAACACCGGTAGCATGGGGAATTTCATTTTGAAACCCAACACTGCACCACTGCTTTTCAGAAATAAACACAGTGTTCAAACTTAATTCATAGAAGTGTCATGCAGCCGCAATGGAGCTGTAATCATTCCGGCATTATGAACATGTTATAAACCAGAGTTCATACAGAGTGTCAACCTAAATCATCAAACAGGAACTCACGTACAGCAGCTACATGTAGGCCTACATTGACTCCGCAGACAGTCCTCAACAAGTCTGTCTGTGATCTGGTTGGATGTGGTCAGGCAGCAGTGATAGAGATTATATTTGCGACACACTGAGAGATGGTTTCCAAAGTGTTCTGTGTTAGGGGGCAAGTTAAGCCAAGCTAACCCACCATTGTCTTTCAGCTCAAGGATGGCAGCGCTCCACTGATCCAGCACTGTTAAACTGTTATTGACTGAAGACTGGTACATGTAAGAAAACCTGATTTTCTGAACCAAACTCACACAGTAGAATGTCCATGTAGGGCCTGCTGGGGTGTTTTTGTTTGTTTGTTTGTTTGTTTTGTTTTTTAATTATTATTATTTTTTTGTTAATTTTAGAACCACTCAATTTGTGATTAATAAACTCACTTCTAATATTACTGGAGACATTTTTGTTTGTTTTCTCTCTGCTGGTGTTTCTGTTTGAAGTGAGGGTTCTGCATCCTGTCTTTCCATAATTTCTCGGCTTCTTCCAATCCTCCTCAACCACTCCACAGTCTCCCACTTTTCCCAGAAATCCTTTTCAGTTTGAAATATCCCACTGACAGCATCTTTGTTGATCTAAAGCTGTAATCTATTAGTGGGAGTTAAGCCATTTCCATCTCCTACACTGAAAACAGCTTTTTTGTTCCTTTCTGGTAACTGTGCCAACTGGCAGCAAGTTGCTGGATAAAGAGCATTATAAGCAGCGAGCTCAGCAGGGATAATATATTGTATTTTGCAACAGAGCCAAAGGACACTTTTATTTAAATCAAAGAAGAATCAATTAAAGCTTGTGTCACCTACTTGGCTCAACATGGGATGAAAAACATGTTGTTTTTTTTTAAGGATTTTAGGACCTGATGAATCACCTGAGATTATCATCAAATAAAGGACATTTTTAAACATTTAGTCAGTTTTTTAATGGCTACGCAGATAAGATCTTGGAGGCTGACTCGTCATTTCCTCTGGAAGTTATGCAATATACCGTATCTGTTCTAGGTTACAAGGGCATGTGGGTTACTGATACAGTAAAACATGCAGCTCTGTGGTTAGTTGTGTTGGTTTATACTGCCAGTGATCTCTCTCCTCTACATCATCTTACCTCCATACAATAGATTTAATATGTTCAGTACTTTTCAGAAATCTTTCTGTGATGATGAATTCTACTACTATTCTGCTGGTCACGTGTTCTGTATCCTCAGCATTTAAGTGTTTTAGGCAGTTCTCCACAAAAGCAAAACACGTCAGAATGTTTGTCTCAGCAACAGCTACAATAACATAACGGCAGACGAAGGAATATATTTCACTGAGGTAGAATGAGCCTAATGCCAGGGATGCGTGATCCACACCGCACGTGTATAAAGCATATGGAGGCAAATAAGAGCCTTAATAATGAGACTCTTATTGGCACCACTGAATTTATAGAAGTGAAACTGTCTGTCTGAATTTATGTAAACTGATTTCTTCCTCTTGTAAAGTTCCAGGTTATTTCACGTGGTACAGTTTCAAAATCTTGGTTTTAGGTATGTTTTCCAGGTTCATACATTTAGAAAATCCAAGTGTCCAGTATGAAAAAAAAAAAACTATATTCAAGCTATATAAATTCAGTGGGTCCTGTATTTTAGTCAGTTCACAGGTTAAGAGCATGAGACTGACAGACAGGACAGAAGCCCGGTCAATACCATTCAGGCTCGACTGATTATCCATGGTAGATCAAGTCTGAGTTTTCATCTTGAATTTTAGTAAATTTGATCAATCTAGTTTGGGCAACTAGATTTTTTTTTTTGCAAAGTCAGTTCAGAGCTATTCATTCAGTGTTATTTAAATTTTAACCTTAGTATTCAGTGGGAGTTAAATTTCACAATTAGGTGACAGCTACAATAACTCTTAAGGTTTAAATTCCATAAAAGGAACCTGCAGCTATTGCACAATCTGACAACACATTGGTCTTTTCCTCATCACACTCGTATTAATCTAATCACTGGACCAGGACTGGTTTTCGGACTAGTTGTGATGTCATAAATCCTGCTTGGACATGAGATTTAAGGTGATAACAGAGAAAGTTTTCCCTCCTCAGCGGAAGAATGTGAAAACATCTTCCAGTGCCAGACTCCGAACACACATCATTCTGCACTGTGAAGCTCAAACATCACAGTGAAGGAGCAAAAAGCAAAAGGCATTTTTTGGGTGGCAGACTTTAATATCTAAGGTCTGGTCGACACTTCGATGTTACCTATCACACCGTCACTGCGTATATAAAACTGAGTGATAAGGTTTGATCAGTTTTGACACTTTGACCCCAAAATTACCTCAGGGTTTTTTACCCTGAAGGCACTGATTTTTCATATTTGCTGCCAATCTGCAGGACTCACTGGAGTGTTTTGTACTCAAGATTTTCATGATGGATACAGCGAAGCTTCAATTTTCTTGCTGCCTTGTTTGAAGAGCAAAACACCAGTCTGATTACATCTTGAGTAAAACTGTTCATTCTCACACACCTCTTGAGCGGTAGCAAACCTAGAGGTGTGTGGAGAAACGTTATAGATGCATTCCAGTGTTTTGTCGGTTTCCGACTGCAATGAACAAATACAGACCGAGCAGAGAGTTACAAACAGAAGTGTGGGCAGAGCACAGTGAGGAGAAAAACAGATGGGAGGAAATCATACTTGACAGAAGGATGTAGCCTATTTAGAAAATATCACAGTATGATGTGATGAACTGACGCGTTGACAAGATGTTTATCTGTTTCGGAGCAGGGCTACAGCTGCACCTACTGCTCCCAACCCTACATAAGTAATTGGCTTCAGACAGCTAGAAGGGCTCTGCTTGTTAAATGTGTAAGAGTTGTCTGTCCAAATACGAGAAGGAGTTGTCGAACTTCCCCACAAGACACTCTCAGACGTCCCAGCAGGCTGTTGTGGAACAATTTTTTCCATCTCAAAAGTGAGTCAGTGTTATGAAGGAACACTCTTATATTTTGGTTCATGCAAAATAAAAGCCTGAGGGGAATCATTTAACTGTTGTCAAGTTTGATCATAAAAATACTCACAAAAAGAGCGTCATTATAATTGTTTTTCACAAGTTACAAGAACTAATTACATAGTTAAAAGAATCTGTTCCCAGAGAACCCTCCTAATGAGGTAAACACACACACACACACACACACACACACACACACACACACACACACACACACACACACACACCATTTGTAGCAACTGTTTCTTCCTCTATACACATAATATTTAACATACTATTGTAGATGTGTGTGAGCATATGTGTGAAACACCTGGCTGAATGGTGGTGACTTCAACGGACATACCAGCTTACTGTCATATTTGGCTGTTACCTGTTTTTTTTTTTTTTTTCTTTAAATATAATATTAACCCGTCAGTTGTGGATAAGTTACCAACACTGCACTGGTTGTAAGTGGAAACCTTTCCAAAGTTTCAGAAGCTTTCCATCCTATCAAGAATTAAAATCTGGGGTAAAAAGAAAAAAAACATGCAGTACTTATAATATGGATGAGGATTTATTTTGATATTGAAATTTAAAATACGGAATAATGGCATAAGACATCAGCAGCTTAAATGCGAAAGCCTTCTGAGCAGATGGGCTGATCCATCTCCTGTTGTGATTCAACTCTTCCCTCTAGTGGGGCAGCACTGCCATCACAGAACTGTCTCCCAAATGTCTCTTTTTCCATTCACTGGAAAGGCAAAATTAATAAACACATGAACTGACTTGAAATCTTAATACTGACACACAGAGGCGTTTACTGTTTCGGTGACAATCCCAGACACCAGGACGAGTTTGACTGAGCTTGTATAGCGCGTTCAAATCGTGCACACCTGACCTCTTCAGCTTAAAACTGGTACAACATGCTGTGAGTGAGGGCTAAAGTTACACTCCTACACCACTGGTCAGCTGCATGCCATATGACTAAGTAAGGAATCTACACCATTGGCTGTTGCTCTTTCAAAATGAATTGGTGAACTGTCTATTGCGTCTTCAGGGGGGTGTTTACAGGAAGTGTTGCCAACTTAGCTCCTTTGTCTCTAGATTTACCGATTTTTCAAAAACCTTCAGTGACTTTTCTTCACACAAGCACCTAGCGACAAATCTTTTCGGACAAACCTTAGCTACTCTCCGTAGAAGAGAGTTGCCAGTATTGTCCCGTGGATGCGAGGTTGAGCTTTCTCTAATGCAGGCACACCTCCACCTGGATTTGTTAAAGATGAAGATAACAAGTTAGGGTCAAAAGCTATTACGTCAGTGGACCACCCTTTATCTGTTTGCTTCGCTCCTACTCTCTGTGCTCACATATACAGGAATTTAATAAAGCTGAATTCCGCCAGTGGCACCCCAGGCCAGTAGATCAGAGTTTTATTGGCCCCTTGTATATTTTTACTGGCTCCGGGAAGAAAAGAGAGAAAAAAAAGTTTTTTCCATAAAACTTAATTTATTATCATATACACATTGTAATGATCCATCCAAACATTAAATAACTGATTCAATTTCTTAGAACATTTTAAAGATTTTCATATTCATTTTTGATTTCATACACATTAATACATTCACTGTGGATTTTTCACTGCAAGCTCCTGTCTGCGCGCTTGAGCCACCTCGTCAGCGTGTGAACACTCAGGTTGCTCCTCCAGTCAGTCTCGATGCGCTTCATGGCACGGACACCCCTCTTTACTGATGCTGTAGTCAGAGGCAGGACCAAGATGAGAAGGAGGTTGGGGAAGCTGTGGCATGCTGGAGCTCCTCTACACCAATAAACATGTTCTGAGGCTCAAGATCCTGACAAAGACCCCTTCTAATTCTCTGCTGCTAACGTCAGCTCAAGAGTCTGACAGAGCACTTTTGATTTCTGCTGCACAGCCCTCCCACAGCTCATTAAGTATAACATCCATCAACCTGAAAACAAACAAGGACAAGTTAGGAGAACTATAATACTGGGTGTATTTAATGTGTTTAACATGTTCACTCATCCTCAAAGCACCAATAGATATGGGGATTATGGTCTTGTAAGTATTTTCATATTTTTATATTTGCAACGCAATGGACACTAAACTTTGAACAGTCTTGTAAATTAGCTAGCCAGCTATTGTACCTGCGCCCACGGAGGATGGGTACATGTAGCATAGCT
This sequence comes from Xiphias gladius, assembly GCF_016859285.1. Lineage (NCBI taxonomy): Eukaryota > Metazoa > Chordata > Actinopteri > Istiophoriformes > Xiphiidae > Xiphias > Xiphias gladius. The sequence goes on along the minus strand of NC_053416.1, from coordinate 24,951,190 downwards.
TGGCTACATTATGTGGCTTAGAAAGCGCCCGCACCTGTAGCTAGCTACCCAACATCTCCTGTCAGACTTTGGCTACTTGTGACAGCGGGCTCGGTGTGAAACGCAGGCCCGCCAGTCGCTCACCTATCTGGCCAATAAACTCAATCTTGATGCCGCTGTGCTCCAGCCTCTTTCCAGGGTATATGAGCATAACGTTGACTTTCCCTAACACTGTTTCCCCGTCGTAGAAGGGGCCATCGGGCCCTTGCTTATGTCAAACCCTGGTTGAAGACAACAGCTGTGCTTTGATTTCAGCTATTTTTACTTGTAAAATGATCCCTCAGAGAGAAAAATCAGAAGCTCATTTACTTCTGTGTCAGCTGCTGTGCAGTCAATTGAATAAGAGGCATAGAGGGATGTGCCTGTGGAGGGAAAACCCAACCTTGTACTCGAGGGGCAATAATGGCGACTCTCTTCTATGGAGAGTAGCTAAGGTTTGTCCAAAAGTCTCTAGATTTGTCCCGAGGTGCTTTTGTGAAGAAAGTCGTTAAAGGGCGTGGAAAGTCGGTAAACCTAGTGACAAAGGCACCCCCCTGATGACCTAATAGAAATTGTTTGCGTATTCATTTTGAAAGAGCAGCAGCCAGTGAGGGAACCCCAAGACTCACCCGGCTGACCGATAGTGTAACATCAACACTCAGTCAGTCAGTCAGTCATGGAAATTCACATTTTGGGTCCATCCAAAAAATAAATTGTTAATGCAAAGATTATTATTCATTATTAAAGTACAGTGTATGATGTGCAGATATGTTTGACTATATTTGTCTTCCTTTGGACAAAGGGACTTCTTTACTTGGAAACACTTGTGTTACAGCTAAAACCAAGCCCACAGGGAAAGGACCCAAATGCAGACTCGCAGTCAGATTCAGTGAAGCTATTGGTAACCAGAACACAAGGAAACATGAGCAGGAACAAGAGCAGGAACGTGAGCAGGAAGATGAACAGATGAACCGACTAGGGGCTGGTGGCAAAGGCTAGCAAATATATCGGGTAGGGTGATGAGGGAACTGGGTTCAGGTGAGAGTGAGGAGGGAAGCTCAGGTGTTTAAAGATGTGGAAGAGGTGATTAGATGGGCAGGGCAGACAGGTAAATGGGAACCAGGAAGAAAAACTGAGGAAGTCAGGTGGGTTGATGAAGAGTGGCAGGTCTGGGGAGATGAGGGGAGGAACATGTCCTTGGAACAGTGAGCTTTGGCTAGAGACAGGAGACAAGGGGAAGAGAGGGACAGATTGTGGCACACTTGTGTCCCAAATTTCACAAACAAACTCAGAAACAGTGGACCTCTATTCACCAGTTCACTTTAACAATGATAAAGTTGAGAAAACTCTGAATTTCAAGGAAACAAACTTCCATAATATTATACGTTTTTAGACTTATTCATCTTCATTTCTTAAGTGCTCCCTTAAAGTTTGTCCAACTTTAAATATTCACTTTTGTTATATGTCTCAAGTAAAAAAAAACTAAGTTTTGTGTTTCAGATTTATTCTAAACAACTGAATTTGTTCAGTTCATTGAAGAATCAGTTGGACATCTAGTCACCTCATCATACAAGATAGAAACCATGATTATAAATTCAGAATGTGAGAACTAAATGACAAACTGAGCTACTTACACTGAGTTAAGGATAAAAGACATGTTGATTTGATATGATTGATCATGAGATTTTGCACTGTAGAGCAGTCTGATATAAAGTAAACATGTAGTAAAAGTTGGATTTCCATTCCACAAAGAGCAAACAACAATGGAGAAAAATTTTCTAACTTTGAAATGAATTGCAGCTAAAGATTCTGGCTTGTCAGGACTTACTTTTGCTTAACTGGTGCAAATAAAATGTGTTTTTAATGCTGGTGATTTATATTTCTAAGTCCCGACAACATGTAATTCCTATTTATGTGAAATAATGTAAGTAATAAACATGTTACACGTTACATTCTGTCTGGCCCATTGTGTCAGCACATAAATTCCGTTTACTGCAAATCACCTCTGTTTACTTAATGAGCTTGTCATGTAAGCAGTTTTGGATGATATTGTTAGATATGAGAATCATTCATACGTGCCTATGCTTTTACTGACATTTATTATAATTTATTATAAAGCTCTTCAGAAACATGTCTTAAAAGACCTACAGAGATCAACAATTATGCATTTGACCACACAAATTGTATTGTGTGCAACAGAATGAAACACGGAGGAGCAAAATAAATCCCAAAACACACAATGTCACAAAGCAGCAGCTGGTTGTAGTCTTGTCTTTGTTGGTATACATGCACTGAAATATTCTTTTGTTTTTCACATTTCCATGTCTGGTGTCTGGTATACTGATTCACTATTTTGTGAAGTTACTTTTTGGAAATTTTATAAATCAAGCAGTAAAGACTGTCATGTATTAGTAAAAGCAGAGAGATCATAGACTGCAGTACAGTGGTTCCCAGCATGGGGGTTAGACAGTGACTACATTGCTTCATTTTTAAGGGGACGTGAATTAAAAATGTGTACATGACCACATAGTGAAAAGTACCTGAAAGCCTGCACTCCGGGCAGCAAAGGTTCGTGGTTTCTTCTGCCTGTTGATACTGCGCCATAAAAGTGCAGACCTATCGTGACGGGTAAAGATACCAGTATTCCAAATAGTCACATTCAACCACATGTTGTTATCTTAGTTTAGTAAGTAGACACATTTTTATCAAAAGTTTAAAAAGAAAAAAAAAAGAAACAAAAACTCGTCTGATAAATATTGCGTCACATGACTGTCTACGCATGCGCAGTCAACCGGTTGTAGCTCGAACTCCTGAATAATCGGGGAAGCTGTTCGCACTGCACAGCTCTCAGCAAAACGACAAGAAGCTACAGAGTGCTGTTCTTCACAACAGGAGGCGTCTTTCTTAGCAGCATCCAGTGACGGAGCTTTACTGACGAGCAGCCATGAGCTTCTTTGGTTTCGGTCAAAGTGCGGACATCGACATAGTTCTGAATGACGCCGAAACGAGAAAGAAAGCTGAGCATAAAAGCGAAGACGGCAGGAAGGACAAATATTTTCTCTTCTACGACGGGGAAACGGTGTCGGGGAAAGTCAACGTTACGCTCAAATACCCTGGAAAGAGGCTGGAGCACAACGGCATCAAGATTGAGTTTATCGGCCAGATAGGTGAGCGACTGGCGGGCCTGCGTTTCACACCGAGCCCGCTGTCACAAGTAGCCAAAGTCTGACAGGAGATGTTGGGTAGCTAGCTACAGGCGCTGACCACACCACGAAACACTTACACTGTGTACTTTATTAAATTAGTCTTAATAAGTGATGTGTGAGCACTTCAACTTCACAACAGCCAACAACAGAGTGCTGCACTGTCATAACAAGTGTCAGGTTGGAGTGTCGGATCTCGTGACAGACGTGAAGTGCAAGCTAACGTCAGCTGACACAACAGCCATTGGCTAGCTGTCTCATTGACCTTTGACCCCTGTTTTTTAAAACGTGATCTGTCACTTTAGAGCTGTGACTTTATTACGAAGACGCAGTTTACAAATTAAAGTCCAGGACTGACGTTACACATAATGCAATTAGTTACAGGTTAAAATTGAAAGTTGCTGTTGTGCTGTTAGCAAACTGAATCTGAACTCAAGTTGACGTCTGCAGTGGGGGAATGTAACTACAACTACTTACAATAATTAAATACTCACTGCATTTATCTAACAGCTATAGTTACTACTTACTTTGTAAATTTAGATTTTCCATGCAAAGCATATAATGAGCTCGTATTGTATATCCAACGTTCTCAAAACCGTAGGGGGCTTGTGCTCATCTTCACAAGATGTCAAAATAATCGCGTCCAGCAAACAAGCAAAAAATCGACGGTTATGCAGCGTTTATTCCATATTAATCTATTTGTAACCTCCTGATAATATATAAAAATGTAACATTGTTCTTTGATATTATAGAAACTAACAACTGAAGAACTAGAAAACTTAATTATATGAAAAAACAATTGATGAAAACCTTTCAGAAAGCAGACAAGATTAAAAAACAAAAGCACCAAAGACAAAAAGGTAACCGCATCATAGAAGACACACATCATCATCGTTATAACATCAGGACTTCAGCAGAGCAGAGCAGCAGCTTGGAATTGGCTTGGAAGTGACTGGCGGTTAACATGGAGTCTCAAAGGGCCGTGTTTCAGTCACTATTTCATACTTGTTCCGTTGTCAACAGAAAGAGAAAAACATGTAAGTGAGAACAGCTTTATTGGGGATTCAGCTGTAATAAAATGGTGTATATGTGAGCACAAAGAGAAGGAGAGAAGCAAACGGATAGAGTCCAGCTACATACTAGCTTTTGACCCACATTGAGATGACAAAAAGGTAAAGAGAATAAAAATCTTGGAAATTGGATCATGTTGGAAGATGTTTTGAAACTCACGTGAGTCATAAACACGAACAATAGTTTTACTTGAATATAACTAAAAGGCCATCCTGACCGATTACCACTGTAATAATTTCATTATGATGACTTTGGTTTTGGTTTATTGAAAACATTCTGATACATTTAAAAAATACAGAATGTATCAAATAACTTATTTTTCCATGCTTGCCCTTGGTGTTTCCAAAGTCTGCCAACCTTTGTCAAGATAGAAGCAGGCATAATTGTCTGACATTATAGAAAATAACAACTAAAGAACTAGAAAACTTGATCATATGAGCAAATAACTGATAAAACTTTTCGGAAAGCAGACGATATAAAAAGTATCAAGGAAACCCAAAAAGGTAATCACATCATACAGCTGTTGTTTAGCCATTGCTTTCAAGACAGAAGGATTTGAGTTCTCCTCAATTGAAGGAGGTAGTTTATTTTTTTTCCCTATTTAAAATTTGTGAAAGTAGCTGGCAGCACTTCCATGTAAAATTCTGTGAACAATATTTAGGTGAATACATCATGCTTGATCCTCCACTAGAAGCCAGTGAAGCTTTAAAAACTGACACGTGCCAACATGACTCCTAGCTCAAGCCTGAGGATGACTCTCACCAGTTTATTCTGTGCAACTCGAAATATCTGTTTCAAAGCTTTTTTAAGGGTCCAGTAACATCAACTAGCAGCATAGTCAAAATAACATTGAGGCTAATAGTTTCAGACTGTCTGTTTCAAAAACTAATGAGAAGAACTATTTAAATGGACCTTAGAGATTGATGTTTTCAGCTATTGAAGTAAAGTATATGACATGTCATGGATCTGAACACTTCTTCCACCCCTAGAATTCAGGTTGCGCCACGTAAAATTAGTCAGCTAATCATTTAGTCAAGATAGGATAAATTTTATAATACTTACAAGGGCTAGGCAGTATATTGAATTTTTAAGGTATATCGATATATTTTCAAACAAGATATAGGATGAGACTTAGTTTGATGTTGCATTACATACCCTGATTCTTCTATAAAGCCGTACCAATGCTTGCATCTCTCCTTTCTCACACTCTCCGCGCAACCCTGCCCCCACTCTACCTCTGGGTCTGTGCACAATCTGGTCCCACTCGCTCAGAAGACACAGCGCCGGTCCACACTGCCAAAGATAATTGTAATTGTACTGTATTTGAATCAGTCTGTTATCGTTGATGGAAACAACTGAAAGAGCATTGTCAGCGATAGGTATATTTTTATTTAATGTAGGCTATTTTTTTTAATATAATTTTTCATTTACATGTTTTGAAGCTGTATATTTTCAAACAGGGAAGGAAACCCCGTCTTTGCATTTTATTTTGATCACAGTCTTTTTTAATAAAAGTTCTGGTGACATCTGACATGTGGCTTTGACTTACAACTGAACATTAAGCCAACTTCATAGAAAATACTGAGATATATATCATGTATCACCTTTCAGCCTAAAAATACTGAGAGATGATTCTTGGTCTAGATCATCCCAGATTTTTCAAATGTAGGGACTCTAACAAAATCAGGGAGTATGTACTCAAAGAATGAGTAAGCTGTACATCCTGAGCTTTTAGTTGTGTTGGAGCTTTGTAAAAAACTGTAAACATTTCATCTGAAATCTGCAACTAATTGCACAAAGGTTGCACTGTGTAAATCCAGCCGTAGGGGAATGCCTGATAAAGAAAAGATAACTCCTCATTCAGTCTATATGCAGTTCTTTTGCGTTGTTTTAAGGGTACCTACTTTTCTAGTTCAAATTGTTTCATAATTTATTGAAATGCAATCTTTATAGTTGAGCTTAGTCTGGGATAAAGACACATTTTGCAACAGTGGTAAGAATTTGCTCTTACTTGATCCTTGCCAGACACTTTTACCATGAATGCATCTTGAAGGTTTTCCTCACTGCTGCACACCTCCTGTGCCTTATTTTCTTTTCACCACCATTTGTCTGCAAATGAGAAGAAGTACTTTGGATGGGACAATTTCTTACAGCATTGCAGTAGTATGAGGGCCCAGTCACTAAATGACAGATCTAAAAAAGCTGAAAGACACTGGATATCAACAAGACAAAGCAATAACGGTCACTACATCAGATCTCCTTTAAAGCTGTCAGCTGTAAAGGACAAGCCTGCACACAGCCTTTTCTAGATTATGTAAAATTGCTCCGCTGTCTGACGCTATTAATGTGTCTTTTCCAGAGCTGTACTATGACAGAGGAAACCACCATGAGTTTGTGTCTCTTGTGAAAGACTTGGCTCGGCCAGGGGAGCTCACACAGTCACAGACATTTGACTTCGAGTTCACACATGTGGAGAAACCGTACGAGTCTTACACTGGTCAAAACGTCAAATTACGGTGAGCTCTGCTGTTTACTCTGTGCGTGGTGTACCTCATTACTTGTTTCTGCATTTGAATAAAACCAGTCTGACTTCATTAGAAGTCATTTCTTTGTTTTCTACTTGGCCAACATTTCAGATCATGACAGCATACATCAAACAGCAATGACTGAATACTTGTCATCATTGCATCTCTACGTGCCTTAACATTCTTATGTTATTGTTATCATGTTAACATACCAGTGGTAAAGTTAGCATTCGACATTTTGGGAAATACACCTATTTGCTCTCTTGCTGAGAGTTTGATGACCAATATCACTCTCATATTTGTGTGTTATGTGGGCTTATGTGGGGGTCTATTTCTTGGCCACCATCCATAAAACCACAACGTCTTGTTTTTACATCTTGTTTTTTGTAATGATTTAACAAATGAGATATCACATGTTAATTAGTGAGCTTTAGAGGTGCTGATTGATGGAGTTTCTAACCATTGGACAGAGCAAGTGAGAGTGGACAGACATGAGAGTGGTATCAATTTTCTCTTCTAACTCTCAGCAAGAAAGCAAATAAGTGCATGACTCAAAATGTTAGAGTATCTCTAATGTACTATGGAACTGCCAGCCAGTCTGACAATGTAGAATGGAGCCAGACAAGCTCTATTCTGCATTGTCCTAAAGATGACACGTACAGTGGATAAACCAGCATGGCCTTTCCTCTGGCAGAACTTGTTGCTAATTTTTGCATTTGCTTCCAGCTATTTTCTGAGGGCAACAGTAAGCCGGAGACTGAATGACATTAGCAAAGAGCTGGACATTGTGGTTCACACACTCAGCACTTACCCCGAGCTCAACTCCTCCATCAAGATGGAAGTGGGAATCGAGGACTGTCTACACATAGAGTTTGAGTACAATAAATCAAAGTATGATTTGTTTATGCAGTAATCCATTAAAATAACTCTGGATTTATATGTTAATCCTTTTAGATCAAAATTGTACCCGTTTCCTTCCTAAAAGCAAGAGAGAGTGAGAAAAGGAGTGTCTGCTTTTGACAGATCATGCCATTTGCTTGCAGGTATCACCTAAAAGATGTGATTGTAGGGAAGATTTACTTTCTGCTGGTGAGGATTAAGATCAGACATATGGAGATTGATATCATCAAGCGGGAGACAACTGGCACAGGACCCAACGTCTACCATGAGAACGACACTATAGCGAAGTACGAAATCATGGATGGTGCCCCAGTCAGAGGTAATGATAAGGGTTTTCACTGTCTGTAGTGGGTAATGAGCTGCGTTTCTATTGTGAGGTTCTTTCCTGTTGTGGCTGAGTTCATTTGTTGCACGCTAATTCTGCTTTTAACTTCCTGTGCTGCAGGAGAGTCCATCCCAATCAGGCTGTTTCTGGCAGGCTATGAGATGACACCTACCATGAGGGACATTAACAAGAAGTTCTCTGTGCGGTACTACCTCAACCTGGTCCTCATTGATGAGGAGGAAAGACGCTATTTCAAACAGCAGGTATGCACATCGCACTGTAGCCTCATTTTGGCTCAGAAGTTGTCTGTAGGTGATCTGCGCCTTTACACCCGTACTTTAACTGTTCCAGCAATTTTTGGTTCATTTAACTTTCTGGATGCTCAGATATGTGGAATTTTATTCTGTGTTCAGTCAGAGTGACTATAAATGCCTTGTCACTCTGTTCTTGCTCATCTGAAATCTTGAAAGATGTAATATTAGAATATTAATAGGACATTCCCTCAATTTTACTGAAGAAATCTGGTTTACTCATGGAGGAGAGGAAAGTCGTTGTATAATGTCCTTTGTGTCTCTGGAGGGAGCTTTCTGGCCTCTGATGCTTCAGCTTTGACCTTTCTGTTTTTAAATCCCCCAACTTTATTGAAGTACAATAATGAATTGCTGGAGTAACCCTTTGATCGGTTGAATATACTGTTATCAATTAAAACTATTTTGAAACAATATTTTTCATCAGTTATGTTGTACTTTATGGAGTCCTTAAAATTATGTGTATTCCTAGCTCTCTGTTCACTTTACACTGTCACAACTAGAGCTGCAACAATCAATTAAATTAATTTTTTTAATTTAATTAATCGATCACCAGAAGATAAATTGGCAACTATTAAAAACCAATGAATCATCAGTGCCAAATATTCACTCGTTCCAGCTTCTCTCTTAGATGAGACGATCAATACCACTCTTGTTTCTGTCAATTAAATATGACGCTACTGCCAGCATTATGTTAGCTTTGCTTTGCACAAAGACTGTAAACAGGCGGAAACAGCTAGCCTGGCTCCATCAAAAGGTAACAAAATCTTCCCACCATCACTTCTAAAGCTCATTAATTAACACATTATAGCATGTTTATTTAATCGGTACAAAATCAAAGTGTAAAATCGACACATCACCATTTTATGGGGGAGTATGTGCTGGGCTATTTCTTGGTCATGACCAATTGCCCTGCAACCAGTTGAGACTCCAGGAAGTTACTGGTCCCAAGCTAGCTAATTCCCTCTGTTTCTCATCCCTGTGTACTGCTAAGTTGGCCAGCTGCTGGCTATAGCTTCATATTAGGTGTACAGACAACAGGGTGGTATTGATCTCCTCATTTAACTCTTGGCAAGAAAACAAAGAAATGTGTTCCCCAATATATTGAATTTCTAATTTAAACACCCTTGGGTTTTGGACTGTTTGTTGACCAAAACAAAACATTTGAAGACATCACCTTGGGCTCTGAGATTTTTCAAGTTTTCATTACATTTTGTAGACTAAACAATCTAATATAATCAGCAGAATATTAGGTCATGAAAATAATTGTTATAATCTAGGTGAGCAAGCAGAGGACTGACAGCTTTCTGACAGGATGTAGAGTACCACATTAACCATGCATACTGTTGACCAGTAAAGTCAAACATGCATCTAATTAGAGGTGAACATGATTAGAACAGAAATAGTCTCAATATTTAAGACAATGTAATTATATTGACAGTCAAAGGATTTTCTATAGTTAAATTCTAAGCAGACATGCCTTTACTGAAAACAAATCACAAAACTAGGAGTTGTTTTAACTTGGTAGCTCTCATGGGTTTAATTATGTTGAAGAATTTCTATTCAGGCATCAGAAATTTGATATTTGTTCATTTATAAATCCACATTTCAACCTTAACCAACCATTCCTGGCAGGGTAGATGTGAGACACAGCCACTGGCACATTCCTTTGTACCAGCTTGTATATCCTTAGTGTTGTATTGTAATGTTGCAGGAGATCACTCTGTGGAGGAAAGGCGACATAGTGAGGAAGAGTATGTCACACCAAGCAGTCATTGCCTCCCAGCGCTTCGAAGGCTCCTCCAATCCAGAGAAGTCCCAGTCCAAGAGCAACGAAGAGGATGACAGCTAAAGCCCAGCGTGCACTTCACCCTCGTGTAGTGAGTGCCTGAGCGAATACAGTGCAGAAATTGTCAGCAAAGTCTGAATGTGAATATCAGTTGTTTGCATTGAGATAGAATGCACTGCAGTGTTTTTCCAAATGTGTGTGTGAGTGTGTATGAGTGAGTGAGAGGCTGTAAAATGTGACAGTGTGTTTGTCAAGGGAACAAACAATCAGACCAGGCTAAGACTGTAGATGCAAGTAATTCTAAGTGTTTGTTTTAACTACCTTGAAGTACCAGCTCGGTGGAGTTCACTTTGAGACTGATTAGACAGTGTCAGCTAATCTCTCTGTCATTAAATACTGGACAAATTAAATTGACTTTTAAGTGCTTAACTTAATTCTTTTGGCATTTATTATACAGATATAGAGTGGGGCAAACTTAACCTATTAGGTGCACTTAAAGATCCTTTGCAAATACTGTTTAGCCTATACTTTTGAATTCACATTTGTCTGAATGTACAGTATGTTCCAGAGAGCCACTTCGGGTGTTTTTCTAACATGACCTTTCTTCAAACTGCTTACTTGGCTGGACTGTTGCGCTGTGCAGAAACTGTAGTCCTACAGTAGATTTATAACAAGTTGGTAAAAATAGATCTTACAGTACATTCTATATGTCTCCTCACAAGAATGTGACATTAATTCATTTAAGATTATTTTCCTGCCATGCTCTATGCTTAAAAACAACAACTCTCATTGATTTCAATTTAAGATTTTCTTTAAATTTTTTGACTCCTTATTGTAAAAAACAAACAATGGCTCATAGATAATGAACAGAGGTTGAAGACCTAAAATGCTCTAAATGAAATACATTTACACATTTGTATAGGACAATGCTTCAAATATTTTCATACATTCCAAGGCTCTCATCAGAAATAGGCATGACTATAGAGTATTTATTTTTGAACAAAATTCAATTTTTAACCAGCATTTAATATGTTTGATGCATCATGTCAGGTGCTGCCACTTGTGACTGGTGTGGGATTTTTCTTCCGACATTGTTACAGTCTCCGATCATTTGAGGCCCTGCTTTCTTATTTGCACTATAATCTCATTATGTATTTCTGCTCTCAGTGCTGTTTTATGAACTCACTGAACTCATGACAGGGTCCAGAAGTAGAGTCAAACTCCACTCCACTATCCCTTGGCATCACTTTAAATCTAAATTAGACAGTATTACACCTGTGTTTAATGACAAAGCTGACGTAGATGCTCGTGAGTCCTGCCTGTCAGTAGTCTCTAGGCTGTTGAGACTGACTACCTGTTGGTTAGTTAGCTTTGTGCCTAATGGTTAATTGCCAAAACATTTCAGTGCAATACTAGAGAACAATTGTCACAGTGCACTGCCACGCCCTTTCTTCCCATTAAGACCGTGCTCTTCAGTTTATCCACTACAGTCACTTCTCATGTTAAAATGAGCTTAGTGTAAAAGTGGTTTCAAATAATCTTAATGTGGAAAAAGTGAATGTATGAGTAAAGCTACTCAGTCATATTGAGCATTTAATTGAAATTCAGAAACTGAAGAATCCCAAACTTGGTATATTCTTTAAACAAGCATAATCAGATTTGTTCTTGTTTCTGGTCAGGCGGAGTAGATAATCGAGTTCCTGTGCCATTACTTCTTCTTACTTTGTTTCCTTTTAAAAAACAGCACAACAGTGAGTACAGAGTGTGAAGCACTGAAACTGAACCCCAGCACTCAGCTTGTTGTCCTTACATTGCCCTAGTCTGCAGCCTTTCTTTCGCCTGACAAGCTTACGCCGTGCAACTTTGCAAAATCTATCACTGTGTTTCATTAAAGATTTACACATTTTTATATTTCATACCTTTCTTGGCAGTTAAGTCACATTTTTAGTATGCTGATTTTGTGCTAAAGCAACATTTTCACTGTCACCAGACTGCTGTTCAGGTAACTGCTAAAATAAGGGGAACACCAGCCTAAGATGTGTTGATCTGAGCCAGCAGGACATTTAGATTCATGAAGCTTGACTGAAGAGGTGACAGATGGTTCCTTCTTCTGAGATTTTTCTTTGACTAATTGTTGATGGTGGTAGAATTCACTGCCTTGTATGCCACTCTACATTCTATAGTTAAACTTTATTGCATTAAGGGACTGTTTGAAAATTATTGGGGTGGGGAGGGGGGCTGACCCCCTTGGTTTGACTTTTGTGTCCCTGCCCAGGGTTATTAAAATTTTTACTTTAAAATTTTAATAACCCCTTTCAATTGCAACACCCTCCCCCCTAATTTTTCAAATCAACCAGATTTCTATCTTAACATGATAATGGTACAATTATTTTTAAATAACACAAATTTTTTTGCTCATATCCTGGTGCATCGTGAATCTTCTTCATAAATGTTCAGAGACCAGAGGAAAAAGGAGCGAGACTGGAGGGAAGTAGCAGAAAAGAACTGGAGTTACTGCTGAGTTGCGAGTTCAGTCAGAGGCTGAGCTGAGCACAGAAAGGCATGACATGGACCCGAAATTTGACCCGAACATTGGCTGTTCGGGTCAAATTTGCACGAATGAAGCACGGCGAAATTTCCCTTTACTTTTTGTCTGAACACACCTTTGGAGAGATAAGGTCCAATGCCTGCGAACTATAAAGTTCCACAGCTACTGTTTCTCAAGACTAACATATTGGTCCTACTGAATTCTAGGTTCATGGTAGAACATCCCAACACGTAATCAGGTGTGTAGGCTAAAAGGCAAAAACGCTCTCTAGAACAGAGTAGTTACTGAACTACATACTCAATAATAGGAAATAAGGCCCCGATAGAGAGACATGATTGATGTCCCACATATGGCAAAATGCACCTTATGTTACGTGGTGAACACAAACTACTATCGAAAATAAAAAATCTATAAATCTGGGGCCTGTAAATAGTAAAGAACCTTCTCTGCTCTCCCAAAGATTTCAGACCACGCTTCCTCCCTCTTCTCTGACCCCACCTCCCAGCCTAACAATTTTCATATAGTCTGTTGATTGTATAGAACGTATTCTCCATTATTTCCCTGCATAACTCAGTGTACTTTATTATGGCGGTTACCTCCACTGATATCACTACACTGAACTCTGTTTAAGAAAAACAAGTATCATTCAAGAAACCCAAAGCAACTTTGGGATCATACACAGTACTTTTTGGTGTGGCTGTTATTTTTCTTTTTGCCAGCACTGGTACAGACATGCAGTAGCTAAACTAAACCAGTTTGTGATAGAGAGTAAACTGAGATTAAAATAGAAAAGACTGATGAAATGTACAGTATACTATAAATGCACAATGTAAATGCAACCTCCTTCTTTTTTGTTTGTTCTTGTCATATTTTATCTTCCTGTCTATAAATGTTGATTTTAATCATTTTATATTCCTGTTTTACTTTGCATTAAAAGGGAGTAACTGAAGAACATATTTTCTCTGTGTTAATTGCATGACATTTATTTGTACAAAGTGAAATTCCAGCATTTGTGTGCTCTTCCCAGGTCTGCTGCTGTTGAGACTTCTCTTCTTGATCAACACATCAATTGTTTCAGTTTAAGAAATTCACACCTACTGTAACTGAAAGACACAAGTTTATAGTCTGTATCCCAAGCTCATTTCTCTCTCACTAACATGGATTTGTCTTACTATAAATCATAAAATGATGAACATTACTCAGTCATATGTTTTTACTAGAATGGAGCAGGCTTCTACTGTATGAGAGCTTTGGGTTCATGAGGAGCTAATGTATTTGATCGCTGCATGTTTAGTCCCTCTGGCAGCTGTGGGGATGATCTCAAATCCTGCCTCTCACTTTTGTTGAAATTATTGTTTCGGAGGTGGAATAGGAAATTTGAATGCATCATGACTGTCTTAGGTAAATGTCACATTGATGACCAGAGTAAATCTCCAGTATAATACTGCATTTTGTCACTAGAGGGCAGGTTTGGATCAAATTTCTTTATGAACCAGATTTTATGGGCAAATCACAAACTAATTTGTGTAAATTGAGGCCATTGTGAAATTGCATTACTTAAAGGGTAACAGATTATGGGTCAAGAGGGGTTGTCTGGACATCTTGTACTGATAACCTGCAATCATTACATCTGTAATTTAGGTCTTAAAGAAAATCTGAGAGTAGAGCAGCCATACAAAGACTGCAAGCAAAGCTTTCTTGCCTCAGACATAATAAGAGCCTTGTCACTCCCGCGGCAAATCTTTTGCTTTATGCGGAGTGCAGACAGCTAAAACTGTCCCTGTACATCATGTTAAACTAAGAGAGAAGCTCTAGCAGTTGAATAGATTCAGTAGGAATGATATTGTGGCATTGTATTATGTGATGAATTTGCTTTCTTGATATCCACGAAGAATGTCTGATATGTAAAAGAAAACCTTGGTTTTTAAAAAAAAAAAAAAAAAGAAGAAGTTTCTGAATGAATACAGAGAAAAGGTCCTATCATGCGGTGGCACATCTGTCACAGTAGGGTTAATCTGAAATTCCTCGTGTCTGACAGACAGTAGTATTGCATATTGGTAATAGAAAAGATGGACATCAAAAAAGGTGTCCAACCTTGTCCACGAGACAGACGCTCCAACTGGGAATTCTGAATCTAAGACGAAACCGATTTAGTTCAGCTGTATGGAAAGCAGCTGAAGAAGAATCTTTCCCCAGCACAAAACTACTTTTAGCTTTTCAGTCTCGCATGGCTCATTGCAATAATTACACACACCTGTCCAAATTTGCTCCCACAGCCTGAGGACAGCAGCTGTGGCATCTATGCTTGTCTGTTCTCAAATGTCATCTTTGCCATGAAAATGAACAAATTTAATGAGAGCATGCCTTTGTGTTGCCAGAAGAGCCATTAACATTAAAGGATAGGTTTCTCAAGCCTGTCTTAAAACAATAGTCGGGTGCCCATATGAAAGAGGAAACAGGTTTAACTTGCTGTAATCATTACTCCTTTTCGCACTGGCTACGTCTTTAGTTAATGTCCTTCCACTGCAGCTCAACAGGGAAAGCCTGTCTGCAAAAGAAGACTGAAACTTTAGAAGAGATCCATTTGATTCGATTAACACAGTATCATCTTAACTATTAGCACAACATGCAGCTTATTGAAATGAAAAGCATGACTCATGCAATCATGACATGTGACTGACTGAACCTATATTTGTGTATAAAGGTGCATATTGTATGTGCGATACCCTGCTGTGTTGTCTTTTATGAGAATAGATGTCTGTGGTGCAGCTGATGACTGTGTGACTGAGTAAAAGCTGTAGATGTATGTAATGGAAAGGTAACTTGAAAAGAGCGCACCATGTGCAAATACAAAATGTATGAATCATACATGCAAAGTTTCCTAGTAAGTCAAGGTGTTCTGTTGATTGTGGATCATGTGCTAGAGACTGAAGGGACACAGGTGCAGAAAACCTTTGCTGGCCAGTTTCTGACTGCTGGCCTCATAACATTAAGGTTCTTGACTTATATCCGCAGACTTAGGCAGTCTGTCCCTGAAGCCCGCAACGTGGAGAATGAACTAAAACCGGCCTGGGATCATCTGTCTGAGAAGAGTATCAGGAGGAGCAAGGAGATGAGATTGGGTGACCAGGTTTACATATCCTCCTCAGTTCCTTATATTCTCCTTTAACCTCCATGGTAGACCTAGGAGGGATTTTCATGACCAAGCCAGCTACCTGAACTATGTTACCCACCAACCACACTGGAGATTCACTTGACTAGCTGCCTCCTGCATTTCACATGTAAAACACTGCCATTAATTTGTCCAAAGAAGTAGGTTGTAATGACGAAACATTAAAAATAGCGTGCATGTAACTGATGAGCAGACCTGCACGAAAGTGAAAATGTGTTTTGGACCATTCCTGTAAACATCAGTGTTTCAGATCCTTGATAATTGGGAACATCTTGCATGAATGGCTTGCTTTGGGTCATTGGACATTCCATAATATGAAAATTGATCATGTGAAGGCTCTCTGCTTTAGATTTACTTGTATGTCTGACATCATTTTCTGTGTATGGTAAAGCCTATGTTCAGTTTCAGATGCCAGATTATTCTAGAGAAAGGCACCTTGTTCCCAGGTAGACACAAGGGGGTCCGTGTGCTGGGCTTCGAATCCTGCTCTGCAAAGCAAAGCCCATTGCTGTCAGAGATCACACTGGCTTTGTGCAGCATCTCTGTGTGTAGGTGACTGAAACAGCTCAAATCCCCTCACTTGTCTCACAGCATTTCATAACACGCTAACGCACATGTCTGTTCTGTACCTGGCTGGTTATTGACCATCCCAACACAAAGAAGAGCTTCATCGCATCTTTTTATTCAACCAAACACAAAAAACATCAAAATTTGCTCCTCTTTAATTTACAATAAAGCTCATTTTAAAGGTACGTGTACTGGCTACACCTAAATCAGTGGCTGGCCATGGCATATTAGCTTGGGTTAGACTGGTAAGGTGGAACCAGCCAAAGCTGCTTGGATATTTCAAAGTACAAAGGCATTAGTTTATCTGGGCTTTAGTTAGCAACATCAAAACCGACCCTAACTCACAAACCTTATAATGTGACTTGGTTTGTTTTACAAATGTAATTATTGTAAGATCTTGAATGTTGCAGAAGCATGAACGGGAGAAAAATGCTCCTCAGCTGTGCTATATAAGAAATGTCAAACTAAGTCCTTATGCGACGTTAAAAGTCTCAAATTTTCTAATTCACAGCCAGACAGGCACCTCCACGTAGTGGCAACTCCAATATGATCGCAAATGGCATTTCCCCCTATTTTCTAAGTCGTTGACTCGGCCGTTTCCAGCATTTCCGACAGCACGTGAAGGCGGCACAGAGATAGCGCTGCTCCTCTGCTCCAGTCAGTATCCAGTCCGAGGTGTGCTCTCCATTGAGTAACACACAGAGGATCCTCTTTACAAGTTTTAACCTGGAAATAGCGTCTTGTGACTCCAGCGAAAGACGGATTTAGTCCGACTCCTGTTTCGAAAGAGAGAGAATCTCGTGAGAAGATGGTAGTCTTTATTTTTCCTTAGAACGGCAACAGCAACTGACTGAACGCTGCCCGTGAGCATTGTTGTCCCAGGGGAGCCTTTTTTGTTTAGGGTTAACCTAACTGTGAACTCAACCACTAGCGCGTTTTCCTTCGGTTTGGAGAGAAATTGAAAAATATTCTCAAATACTTCCTGCCTGACGTGTTGGAGTCCGCTGGGTTAAGCTGTGATGAGGAGAGAATTTAACAGCGGTGAAGCGCCAGACGGAGACAGCGAAAGCTAAGCTCATCTCAGCAACCAACGGTGGTCAACGACCACAGCCTCGACCACAAAAATACAGGTACTTTTACTTTAACTTGACACATTCATGTTTCGTGCTCGTGATGTGTCCTTTGCTTCCTTTCCATGACTTTGCTAGATAACATTATGTAAAGCTGTAGTTGGTGTTTATTGGCCAGACAGTGTTAATTGTCTGATGTTAGACGGCGCGCGCGCGCGCGCTTGTGTGTGTCAGAGAGAAGCCTGGTGGTGGTGGTGGTGGTGTGTGAACGGGGTATTGGGTAAAGTGAGACTACGTCTCCCCAGCTAGTCATGTCTTGCATGGAGTTGGCTAATCCTCCCATAGTGAGGGAGTTCTATGCAGAATCCCATTTAAAAATTGGGCAATATAACCCTGCTTTGAGTCCAGCGCTCCTCTTACAATATATATAAACCGATCAGGCACAACCATTCAGCCACAACATTATGTATGAATATGTAATGTGTATATATTTAGTGTGTGTGTGTGTGTGTGTGTGTGTGTGTGTGTGTGTGTGTGTGTGTACGTACGTACGTGTATATGTATGTATGTGTGTGTGTGTGTGTGTGTGTGTGTGTGTGTGTGTGTATGCATATATATAATTATTCAGCCACAACATTAAAGTTGCCAGTTACCAGTTTTAATGTTATGGCTTATCAGTTTATAACAACAGTCTGTCAATAATATTGAATATTTTTTCTTGTTTGGGTTTACAACCAACTATTACCAAACATGATAACGGCCCTAGTGAACTATTCTGACTAGTATTGGAAGTTTAATAAAAATATTCAATTAATATGCTCCGTGGTGAATCAAATGATGCCGCATTCACTTGAAAACTGTATTGAGCTGTGAAAGGTTATTATTGATGTCTTTCTAGCTATTTACGTAAGCCATCAAATGAAGAAAACATGAAACTGCTATATTTTTAATGGAGTCGGGTTTATGGTATTCTCCACACATGAAAAGTGCATATGTGAGCGTCTAAAAGCTGTTATGACGAAGACTACCTAGGTCTGTTTCAATCTAGCTGCAAACAATTCTTTTACTGAATGTGGTATTACCTTTTTCAAAGGTCTCCTAACATTAGCAACTTCACTGAAACGTGTGCAACTGTTTCAGTGGAGAGACTGGGCTCCACTGCTTCTATGACATTCTCTTTTTAAAATGATTTTATTTGAAATGTTGAATCCTAAACTAGGTGTGATCCACGACAAACTGTCTAAAATCTACCCACTCCCTTACATTTATTTGATCCACAGTTCCAGTGGTCGTCTGATTCTTCATTCTCTGTATTAGATTATGATTTATTCAGATATGCATGGAAGCCTTTAATCCTTTTTAACTAGGCAAAAAAGCTACAAATCGGGAGGAATATGCATATGCACATCATTCATATCCAAGTTGCTCACCACAGCTACAAAACTGCTACTCTGTTGAGCATCTCCAGTGAAACATTTGGGTAGTTAATGCCCTGCTCAAGGGCACTCTGAAAATGGTTTTCCCTGGAGGACTAAGTGTGTTCCGGTTATCTCCTTTGTACAACCATCATCCCTCTTCCTGGTCAGCATGTCTTAATTGTTCAGCAACATGCCTCTGAAGCCTATTACAGTTAACAACAGTTAACAAGTCATGGTTCGTTTTGTATTTTGCTGACAGGGTCAAGGTTCTGGTTTTCAGTGCAGAAGGAGGAAACATACCTGTGCCAGTTGGCTTTTTTTTGTTGTTGTTGTTGTGTGTATTTGAAAAAACAAATGCTAACATCTTATCTGCATTTGTACAACTATGCTAGCATTCCTAGCATTTCGATGCTTGATGTTACTTTGAGCCAACCCTCCTCTCTAGTTTGTTATATCTAGTTTGTTTCTTATACAAGGAAATAACCCTGTACCCACTTTCATTTTAACAACAAATATTTTTGATGATAACCGTTTTAGAAAAAAGGCTTCATCACTATACACTCGTTTACAAGATCTGTCATTTTGTCGAAAATATACAGTCACAGTGCAAAATACTGCTGTGAATTTCTTTTTTTCTGAAGGAGTAATTTACATATTGAGTGGTCAGATAGAGCAGTGTACAGTGGACTAACCTGTTCTTTAGCAGGGGGAACGGTAGGTGCAACGTTTTTCATGATCTGATATTACAGTGTGGAGACCTTTGACCAAATGGGACATCGATCATTCTGAATATTACACCACACTGTGTTGACCAAATAAAGTTCAGGCTATGTGTCATTGGGTTGGTCATATAGCTAGACTAGACATTTCAATCAGTTTACATGCCAGAGATACGTCATTCCTTTTGCATTGAGTTTTGTAGACATCAGCAATAGAGGTAATTTGGGGTCAGAGACTTCAATGAGTACTTCTTTTGTTGCAGTTTCAGAATAATGGCTTTTACTTGGCGATTTAGACCATGATTCCTGTACAATGATGCTGTAAGAGAAATTGTGATAAGTGTTGCGTTCTTGGCTGACAGGGCATTAAAGCCAGATGATTAATTTTCACTGTTCTTCTAGCTGAAGAGAAATTGTACAGCTCAGTGGATAAAATGCTATTATGCATAACTCATCAAATGACACAGTGGATTATTTTGTCTGAATAAACTGCCTTTTTTAACCTGATGTATACCACAGTAGCATTTATATTTAACCTGCTTTTAAAAATATGACTCAACTTTCAAGCTGCCATGTCCTCCAACTCATAGAGGACAGTGTGTACCAAATGATTAGTGCCGACAAACGAGCTCCTTTACTTTCTGTGTATTTAACATTTATCATATTAAATGACTGCAACCCGTTTTATGGGATAGTTTGTATTTGAACATAGAAGCAATGAGAAGGAGCTGTTTGGCTTCATCTCAACACTTGATTTAATGATAATCTCTTAATGTGACAGCCTTCTTAGTGAACACAGGCGTGAGTATAAATGCAGGTTTATCTGGCATTAAAATACTCTTCACCTTGCTATCTAATTTCATAATAAATACGACAGTTTGTTGTTTTCTGATCAGTTTTTGTTGTTGAGTTCCATTTTCCTTTGCTCTTAACCAGGTCTTTATAAGATGAGGAGGGGGCACATTAGTCCTTTGTAAAATATTGAAATTTCAGAATATATAAAAAGTAGTTTTATTTGTCGCCACTGTGGCCAACATGTGAGATTAAAATAATTTCCCAAACAAAACTGTAAACATTACCAAGGTAAGGTGCTAGATGGAAGCAAATGAGCAAAACTGATGCTGCTGTTAAAAGTTTGGACAGCCAGCTGAAAAACAACACACTCTGTGGTAACTTCAGTATTAGCCATGTCTTAACAGACAGAGGGTACAAGTATTTGTAGTTGCTCATGACTGATATAAATCTTGGAGACTGCAGCATATTTGTCAAGTTAAACTGTTGCACTAGAGTTTGCGCTAAGGTTCTGTACTAGTGGACAAGTAAAGTTAATACATGATAAAGGAAGAGGCAGAGAAAGTACAATTCGGGTTCCAGTGAAAAAGACACAGAGCAGAAGAGAAGCAGCCTGCATAAGTAGGTGCATAAGTGACTGCATAAAGTGGTCTGAACTTGCCTAAGGTCACTTCGTATTACCTTGGTAGGATAGTAATAACAACTGTGTATAACACATTCAAATTGTCCTACAGTAGTTTTGTAGCCATGCTATTGACCCTAGGGAAGGCTAAGCCACCACTTTGGTGCAGAGTGAAATATCTCAACAAATGCCTTTAAATTTTGCACAGACAGTCATGATATCCAGAGAATGAATATTTCTGACTTTGGGGATCCTCTGATTTTTCATCTAGTGCCATCACCAGGTTGACGTTTATGGTTTTTAGTGATATTTCTTGACATTGGATGGATTACAGTGAAAGTTGGTACAGGCATTCCCGTTCACCTGGGGATGAAATGTAATAACAAGTCTTTACATTATCTATTAATCGGATTTCCTTGAACATAACATAATATATTTTCTATTAACATGCAGTCACAATACTTATGAATGGCCTCAAAACACCTTTTTAAATAAATAATGTTAAATCTTTGGTTTGGTATTTTTTCAGATCTTGCCACATCAAAAGCTTTGTGTAATAATAATAATAATAATAATATAGTAATTTACGTTAGAAAGGCAATGATAAAGGCGTATTAGGTTCACCCTAATAAATATTAAACCATATACTAAAAGAATCACAAGTCTATGAAAACACCTCTTATAAACAGGACTATCTAGTTTGAGATACAATAATTAATTCAGAAGTGTGCATTTAAATCAAATAAAATTCCAAACGGTGTGCACACTGACTGACCTCTTTCACTTGTTATGCAACCAACTGCTTTCTTTTGTTGTCTTGTTATGTACATGAAACCTCCTGCACTCTCAAAGGTCTCCTTGTTTGTCTCCGTCCTCAGCGGCCACGCACAAAGCCAGACATGACCTCTGACCCCAGACTTAGATACTGACGCATTGTGCAGGGCTGAGCATCTATTGTGATTCCTTTCTGCATGATCATTAATTATGCATAATGCATACGCTGCTATCCTCAGGCCTTGTACCACACATTCACAGAGCCGCACACTCCCCATTCTTAATGTGAAAAAGCATCTTGCTGCAAGCTCGGTGCATAGTCGCAGGCCTCTGAGGATGTCGTGACATTCCCAAAGGAGATTCCATTCCCCCATAAACAATTCTGGCATTGACATAGCCGCTGATTAGTAAGTTGCTGGGGTATTCCCATAATGGCCCAGCGGAGGATAATGAGATCACATTGACAAAATGGAGTTCTCATTCAGGACTTTTTTGGCAGCAAGTTGTTTGAAACTACTTGGAAGGATTTAGAGAGGCCATGTAGCTGAGAGTTTAGCTTGCTGTCTTACCAAAAGTGTGGAAATTCAACAGATTGTTGTGACAAGGTGCTGAAAGCATCCAGTAAGCATTAGCAGCTCCCAGACCTACGGGTACCTTAGCTCAGAGATTTGTCTTCTGTGTTTCTGTCAAGATTTTTACAGCCTTTTCCTGAAGTTGTCAGGAGTATGGTGATGATGAAACTGTGGTGCCGCAGATGTGTTTTGCCTCAGTTTCCAGTTTTGGTCTGTATTCACACAGACATTTGCCCTCCGTTAAAACAAGGCGAGGGGGATGCGTTGGTGGGGGCATGTTGTTTCATGTACTGTTGAGACAATAAAATATGATCCAGGAAGTCCAATTGCAGGAACAGGTTTATGTGTTTAAAAGCTTATCAGGCAACTCTGGAAAATCGTCATAGCGGCAACAGTTTTGTCTTTCATCATGACAATCTCAAAGTAAACAGCAGAAATACAGTGTTCACGTTACAGAGTAATCCACCAAGAATGTGGGCTTGTATTTATGTTACTGGCCAAAGCAGTGCATTGCTGGATGATGTCATGTTGCATTGCAGAAAAAGTTGAACAAGTCAACTTTTTTGCCGCATGACGATGCATCGTTTTGGACGACCCCCACTTGATGCCGCCACTGCTGCGTCAGCGCACTTTCCCCATTCTGTCTGTCTGTGAAGGACTGTGTTATTTCACGCAGAGGGAAAGTCTGTCTAAACACGGCCTTACCCCCATTTTTTTTGGTGAGCAGGATACATAAACAGAAATTGGATTGATCCTCAGGGGGAAATTGGGTCATCGCAGCACAGAACGGAGCCAAAGGAAAAGAACTTCTCAAATATGTGAATAAAAAGTAAAAGGCAGTAAAAGGACATAAAAAAATATGATGAAGTGAAATACTTAAGATATAGCACATTCATTATGTAATGAGTTTTGTCTGAGTCGAAAGAAAATGTATTTGGCAGTGATTCTTAAGAGGAAGCAGCTGAGTTGATAAAAGCCTGTTTGACACTTTTTTTCACTTTTAACACTAAAAAGCACACCCAGCAAAAACAGTTCCTGTAACAGATGATGATTTCAAGCAAATATTCAAGGGACACAACAGCAAGAATAATAAGGAAGCACACTTGTTAAAAGCACTCCCTTTAAAAAAAAAAAAAAAAAAAAAAAAAGTGTGTACAATAATTTCAGGTAATTTTTATCAACATCAAAATGTGTCATGACCCCTAATTTCGCATACTGACAAATCAAAACGTGACTCTTCTTTGTGGTCAAACTTATTATGAAGAATTACTCTATTACCTTTTAAGTGCACATTCAGAAATGTTTCTAATTGACTGTCTAAACCCTCACCCCAAAACAGCTTAGCAGCTGTAACCAGACACAGCAGACGTGCCAAGCTTTGGTTTTCCCTACAGGTTGAAGCACTGTACATGGGGCTGTAGTAAGAGAAACCCTCTCTTTATGAAGAATTTACAGCATCTTTCCTTTTCGAATTTCATTTAATTTCAAAACCAAAAAAATGCTAAAGCAAGTTGACAAATGCTCTACATTAATTAACACTTAAAATGCCCTTTATATCTGCCTCCAAAAAGATTACAGTGTGTTTAAAAAAAAAACATTAATTAAATTTTTATAAAGTTGTTATATATGATAAATAGGGGGAATTAAAGTAAAGTGGTACTGGGTTACAGGTTACATTACAAAAAGCCCCGTTCAGGACTGGAATATCCATTGTGGATGATTCCATATCAGAGTTTGGACAGTGAAAAAATAAACAGTTACAAAAAAATGTATCCTTTCTTGTTGCTTCTTTGTGTATATTTTTCTTTAGTAAGCATTCAAACATGGTTATGTTAGAACAAAGAATATTTGAATTTAATTTTTATTTCATGAACTATAACATAGGCCTCACTAGCTCCATCCTGCAAATCAAAACCAGTGCTTCTTCACACCTTCTGTAATAAGCTGGAGAAGATGTTAACTTGTTAACATGCATTGGACATTTAGATTTCACCTCAGTCTCTTGGCATAATATCATGTATGAAACAATTATGTGCATATTTAAGGGATGTTGTTTTAAAATTAGTCAGATTAAAACAGCTATTTTTAACCACCTAAGGGAGTTAGGGTTTCATAAGACAAAACAAATGATACACTAGAAATGACATGACTGGTTTTGTTTACTTCTATATAAAATCAAGAACCTGTTTTTTCCAAAAATTACTGAGAACTTTGAAGGTAAATCTGCCATAATTATCATTGTATTGTATTTGGCGAAGTGTTTTTGTCTCTTCAGCATCTTTTAGAGTTTCTGCTTATGAGTTCATGTGGTGATACCACAACTGTCAGTTATTATTACACTTGTTAAAATGTGTCTTAGCTGCTGTGATTTCCTGGGTTCAGGGCCAGCCAGTGATCTTTGTCACATGTCAACCCTCCCTTCTCTGTCCAGTGTCTTTCTCTACCTAGAGCTATCTGATTAAGGCAGGAAGGCTAGAAATATAATACAGATGTGGTCAAAAATGCATTTTTAAAGTCATGCCAGTATTTCAATCATGACATGACATATTCCTCATATGTTTGTAGGTAGCTCCATTGTTTATAATACTTAAGGTATTAGCTATGCCTGTCGTGTAATCCAGAAATCTTTGCCAAGCTACTAGAAGCTGTACACAGTGAAAAACTGACATTTCCCTGCTGCAAATATATTCTATACAGTGGTCGTTTCCAGCATCAGTCAGTGTGAAAAGTGACTTACTAATGTGATTTGAAGACCTAAAAGCTGTCTATTAACCTACTCTGCCCCATTGTTCAATAAATGCTCCCATTTAGTTGTCTATGTTGTGTTCTCCTGGATAAACCTTACACAAGCAAATAACTTTTTTATTTTTTATACATAGCCATCACAGTGGGTTAAAGCATATTTTCTTTCCTTCTCAAACAAAATATGTAATGTGAGAGCATGACTCAACGACTTAAATGAGCACACCTATTCTGGAGATTTTCAGAGTGACTAAGAAATCGGTAAGCAAAATAGCCTCTGAGTTAAACTTCAAGCCCTGTGTGTTTGGTATATACTTTTACAAGGTAGCATGGTCAGTTGTTAAGACTGAGAGAGACTTGTCCTGAATTTGAGTTGACAAGCTCTTTTTTTGAAATTATTTTTATTTTTATTCATTTTTTAACTATTTTTCTTTTATATTACGGGCTTTTACCATTAAACTTAAAGGGGATTCATTTATTATTTTGGAAGAATGAGATGTAGACCAAGTCCATTATGGCAATTTAGTAGACAGTTTTCAATCTCATTACCTTTTTCACCGTGTCCTTGTCATGTCATCTATCCGTGTGTCTGTATTGAGCTCTTCTTGTGTTGTTCATGCTGTAGCGGATTTATTTATTTTTTTCGGGACAAGCTCCTGAGCTCCACGATGCTCTAAAGGCCGGGGGCGTCAGACACCAAAGGCCCAGTGAGGCAAAACCTCCCCCAAAGCAAAGTTGTCTTGTGGGTCACAATTGTGTGTTCCTCGAGAGCATTAGTTGGACACCCACTTTTAACACCTCCCGACTCCCCCTTCTTCCTTCCTCATTCCACTAATTAGGTTGATGGGTGTCATGTTGTCTGGGTCCATTAAGGTCAAATTCACCTATCGTGTTGTAACAAGACGCCTGTCAATATCTTATTTTTAGAAGCTGAAGCTCTCCACTTATTCCTACTCAGTGTACTATAGTGAAACATCTAGTGTTCGTATATGAAACAGTGTTTTTTATCCTCTGCTCCCTCTTTGTTTTGAATAATTATTCTTAGATCTGATGACACGCCCCTCCCCCCCAGCCCAACACACCCAATTCCACACAACATATAAAGACCAAAATCAACTGTCAGCAGTGTGGAAAGCTAGGAGTTATCATTTGACATGGAGGGCTTGAAAGTCGGGGGCAGAGAGTACTACCAATACTAAGTAGTATGCTTGTAGTTTACAGTCTTGAACAGTGTGCTTACAGTAGGCATAAGATACAGGGGAACACAGACTTAACTAGTAGATTACTAAGGAATTTTGAAACATCAGATGTACTAGGGACCGGGATGCATTGTGCTTCACAAATGCATCCCTTTTGAAACAGCACCGAGTCTACTGATTCATTTTAGGATTCTGAAAAAAGGTTTGGGATGTGATAGCATTTTATCCAATCTGAATCCACTATGAACGGAATTAGCATTTGTTAGCAACAACTGATAAGACCTGCCATTTTATTTTAACAATCAGCACCGGCTAATAATGAGAAGCAGCTACCTGAATGTCGTGTACACTGAGTTTTGCTAATAAGAGTGTCAGGGACAGGTGTGGTTAGGATTTTATCAGTTCCACTACTCTTATTGATAGTCTTTAACTATCTGGTACTTTATCAATAACTTTATTGTTTTTTTTTCATTATTAACAATGATTATTTTTTCAAATAAAATAATATTTAAAAAAAGAATAATGTCTGAACAGGATTAAAATTAGTGAAGATAAATTTAAGATGTCTGAATAGATATTTCCTTATGCTTGATTTTCTGATAAGTTGTTGTGCTCTACTAAAAACGATTGAAAAATCTTGACAGAAAAAAAGTCTGTAACTATACTGTTTTTTTTTTTTTTCAAAAAAAAATGTTTTTTATTTTTTAGTTTGGAGATTGCAATAGTGCAACAGTCCACAGTTCAGTCAGGGTTCCTTTTTTTTTCATCCCAAAGACTTAGCCAGCACAGCAACCTAGCTGAAAATGATGGAAAAACTATGCTGAGAGTTCTCTACCACCAAAAAAAAAAAAAATACATTGGCGGCAATAATATAAGATGATTTCTTTTTTTTCTGGAAATTATGTTCAAAAAAGTAAGTAGGTATCAACTTATATTTCAGGACTAGACAATGATATGTTCATAACAACAGATATTCTTTTTTTAATAGAGATTACAATTGTAACTATGGTATTTTACAGAGTGTTGCATTATGTTTTGTTTGAAGCCTTAATGTTGCTAATTTAGTGATTGTTTTCAGTCCGTTTATAGTCAGTCTTCCAGAGTTAGTCAACTCTGAAAGTGTTTTGTTGGCCCAGTTTAACCTGCAGGACTTTCTGAAGACTGTTGTAACATGTTCTGCTGCCACAGAAGAAATAAATTCATGATGAGTGAAAACGAGTTCTTAGTGTCTCCCACGGTGTTTACAGAAATGAACCACGGAGAAAATCTTTCAAAAAGGTTTAGATTTCAGATGTCAAAGATGATGAGCTCACACACTGAAAAATGCGAATTGTCAAAGAAAATGATTCAGAGAGAGGAACTAGAGTGAGAGAGGAAATCGACTCACTACAGTAACTAAGTCATCTGACTAGTGGCTACAGAAAGTGACCTGCCTACAGACATTGGACTGAACAGAAATTTTTGGTAAGAAGCCAAACGCTTTCACATTGCGGAATGGCTATGGGGGGATAAGAAGATCACAGTTCAAATCCATTCCCTATAAGCCTTGTTTTACCAGTGTTATTTTGTATGCCACACTGCGATCAGTCATGAAAATATATAGGATTCAGGGGTGCAAATTTGTCACCTTTTGGCGAAAATCGCTGTTTTGAATCCAAAATAGGTCATTTGTGTTATTTGTGTAGGAGCCGATGAGTTCCGGGTCTGCAAGCACACAATCACGAGGAATGAAATGAAAACCATGGTTTGTGAGTTGTTGTTAACAACGCCAATGCGATGTAGTTAAATGGAGAGCTTGTTACAGTAGCCCAAATATGTCGCTTGAGAAGGGAAAATGTCAAGCTCAATGAAAACAACAGAAGCTTCATAGAAATCACCTTGAGACAGTTTTTCTTTTAGTTGTAGTGGTTGTGAAATAGGGATGTGTGTAATTAGTCGACTAAACAATTAAACGTTGCTACCCTCCCTATTCGGTACCAGAGATACTAGTCGGTTAAACGAATTATTAATATTTTATTAGTGTACAATGCCGGTTAACTGTTGCATCTAAGCTGTAACCCAGCCGTCCACCACTAGCAGCCCACCTCTCCCCATGCTAATGCCCGGATGTTGTAAACGAGCAAGACGGAAAGTGGGACAGATGACATCTCGTAAAACCACCCCGTTTTAGCAGTATTTTGATCTAGAAAATGAAAAATAAGGTGGTATGTGGGCTGTGGCAGAATAAACTGGCATATAACCACTTGACCGGAGCAATGCGTAACCACATTCAGCACAGGCATGTGGACTTAACCTGCAAGGAACAAAGGCCGCTGGCACTAGCACTGCTAATTGTTAGCCACAGTCGGCAAATCAATTTAACATGCAGTGTTTCCCATTAACTACCTAGACCATGGCAGCCTGCCAGTCTAATTTGTCCCACCACAGTTTCATAATACACTGAAAATATTTCTACACTTCTCTTAACAACATAAAAGATCTGTAACATAGTGTTTTGCACTGTTGCTTTATTGTAGAGCTGCACGCATCGCATAGATCTGCTCAGCCCCTCATGGCCCTGCACACTCTCTCTCTCTCGATCTCTCTTTCTCTTTCACACACTGGTCTACATTTAAATTTCCGTTTAATCAGCACGAAATCTAGTCCATCGGAACATCCCTATTGTGAAATCAGTTAATAAATGTCATATCTAAGCCCTGTCTTTTAATTGACCAAACAGCAATTGCAATAGCTGTACCTGTACCTACCTCTTACATCTTTGTCACCTTTTTCACCACTGATGACTTTGCACCCCTGAGGATTATTTCATCAGTGACCGTATTTTTTTCACTCTTCTTCTTGCTAATGTCTGAGTGTACTGCAAAAAACAAGCTGTGTGTTTTTTTTGTAAATAGTGAAATAATAATGGCCCAAAATCTTTTGGAGCATTATCATTCATTAAAAAACTAGAGAAAACCCTAACATCTGTGAATGAGAATAGGAGAATTTGTGTTCACCATGATTGAGAGACATGCCAGTCAGTCAATGACATAGAAACGACTGGATGATCCAAAGGTATTGTGTTGTTGGCGGTTACTGTGTACTATTTTCTAATATCCCAGTTTGTCAAAGATTTTAGTGCATGACACTGACAAATGCTTCAGCATGGCAGCATTAGTAAGCAGTGCCTTTTTGTTGTGAAATGCACCTTTGTCCAGTCAACTTAAGCGAGATGGTAACCCTAGAATCTTTAAAAAAAAAAAAAAAAAAAAGAGATTAACTCTCACCTAATATGACTAACTTCACCAGAACCATAACAGATGATCTGTTTTGTGAATAAAAATACAACAATACAGCTGGACTAAGCTAAAGGCCTTGTTATTGGCCTTAAGGAAATTTCTGGACAACCACAGGGAATGTTTTTGGTCCCCCCCCACAATTTTACAAAACAAAACCAAAAGGATTAAATGAAACTGGCTGAAAGCCTCATAGAGCTGCAGACTAAGGTGTTGATTCTTGGGATCAGCTGTACTACCAAACCTTTCACAATGCATAGGGTGATTTCAAAAATGACATCATAGTTTCAGTGTTAAGAAAAGATTTGCTTTAGGGCATTTTAATGACTGAATGACACACAAAAAAACCCAGCTGATGCTTCACACTCCAACCCAGAAGTATAGAGCTGTTAAGGTGTCTATAAATCGCCTGGCTCTGATACCCAACACTGTCTCTTGGCAGACAGACTTTTTATTCATCTTACGAAGGTGAATTGAATTAACAAGGTCGTTCTTCTGACAACCAGTCTCCAGAGGCTGAAGACAGGAGACTTTAGAGAAGGCATCAGATGACAAGCATAAGAAGGCAGATAAAAACACAGTGTTGAAGAAGAATTGTAAAAGCTCTGTCACACATCGATTTTTATTTTTTATTTTTTATTTATTTATTTATTTATTTATTTGGTCTTGAGTTGGTCCTTGGACAGCTACCTGCCGCCTGGCTGACTACAGTGTGCTGGGATGGGGTGGACATGTGGACATCAATATGGGATCCTGGCCTAATGACAAATCCCGGATTGCCTTTTTACAATTATTTGGGACTATGTTTCACTTACCAGATGAATTAACAGCTGAGAAATAATTTGTGTAAACCATGAGATTACAAGCAGGCATTCCAGTTACTGTCTAACGTTATCTACATTAACGTTTCCTTTGCATTTGGAAGCATTTTTTACACCATAATGCAGGATGTGGTGCTTGTCTTCAGCTGCACTGATAAGGGAACAACAAAAGGTGCTAATGTCACTCAGAGATGCTGAGCAGACGGCCTGGTCATGGCCTAATTCCTCTAAAGCTCCAAATTACTTCATGAATATGCACTACTGAAGGAATTAGGGTCATTGCCTGTCAGTATGGTCAATATCATGCTGGTTTGGTTAGGATATGAGCAAAGCAGCAGCAAGAAACTTTCGGAACAACACTACTGGGTTCCTCTGTATTTTTGGCGGCTGGCTTATATTCTTATCCAGTGTGTATTACCATGTGTACATTGATTAAGTAGACTAATCACCAGTTCTTACATCACCATAAGCACCAGTAATAAGATGTGTCAGTAGGTAATACTCATAAATATTAAATGTGGAAAGGTAATTTAAATGGACACTCCACTGATCTGACACATGAAGTTCAGCTTTACTTGTCACAAGAAGGTACTACTCAACCTGGAATATAGATGTATAATGCCTCTGTGACTTTATTTATCTAAATTTAGAAAAAATAACCTTGATGATGTCATTAGGGTTATCTCAACTTGGGAGGGAGAGTTGTTTTTTTTAAAAAGATGCGTGAATTAAAAATCTTAAGGTGAGGGGTTTGGCTACATCCAGATGTCCAACTTCTGGACGTGCATACTGAGCCGGCTTGGACTTTTGTTGTATGTACAGTGACGTCTTCACCATTATCACGTCAAGTCTGTGAGGCTGCTGGATCGTGAGGACCTCATGTGTTTCCGTGGAGATGAACTGAAATTGTGACCCTGTGACTCATTTCAAAATGTTTTTCTTAACGGTATTGATATTGGCAACTTATTTATGATATGTGCGAGTCTATAACATAGTAGCTGAAATAGATTTTGTCAGAATTAGGAGTAAAATGTTCCCTTTCCATTAGCTGGCAACCCCAATATTATATCAACATTAAACCTTCAGCTGAGGCTCCTCACAACATAGATAGACAAAAACTAACCCGCAGATTATGACAAATCCAAATTATTCAGCCTGTTCATATTTTGTAGGTACAATATGAGACCTTACTACAATAAACTTAATAAATTTATACAACAAAAATGTAAAACGTTCTTCTACAGAGCTTCTTGGCTTTGTTTTTGTTATTTTGTTTTTACAGCAACAACTATTCTGTTGTGGTTCATTCTCCCATCAGCATTATTTTTGGATGCCTTAAGCATCCAAAGCGAAAAAGCTCTAAAACCCCACTGTACAGTACCCTCCCTGCACCAAACTGCAGACAGACACAGTTAGAGATTAGCTGGCGGGCAGTACGAAGCATATAGCAGCTAAAGAGCCATAAATTTCTCACAGGAGTTTAGGGAGACCAAAGGTGGACACAGACATGGACACAAACATGACCACGCATGATTGATAATGTTGCTCCATAACTGCTGGGTGTTTAAATAGGCAATTGTTTGCTAACATACCTGCCATATTAACTTAAAAGATAACAATGTCAGTTTGTGTTTACAGTTTGTTTTTCTGTTTTTCCCCCAAGCAGCCAAAAAGTCTGTTACTGCAGTTTTAAGTTTCCCAAGACATCGCAAACAGATGAAAAGACTACACAGGTATTTGCGCTGTAACTTTAGTAGGGCACTGTAATGCCTGTTTTTACACATTAGGTTCTACCTTTCTTTGATTGAAGAAGGCTAGTTTTATAGTCTGTCTTTCTGCCAGCATATTTCACACTGGTCTTTAATTTGAAATTGCTGCTTGCCTAAAATGGGAAGTCATAACTCCTGTAGTCTCACACTTTAGTGTGTTGGTCTTTTGAATAAGAGGAGGCCTTTATTTTATTATTTAAACTCTTTTTCGAGTGGCAGGGCTCAGGGAGGTGGAGCTAATTCAATCTCCAGCTCCTCCAGTTCGCAGGTCCAGGTGTCCTTGGGCAAGATACTGAACCCCAAATTGCCCCAGATGGCTGTGCTGTCAGTGTGTGTGTGTGTGTGTGTGTGTGTGTGTGTGTGTGTGTGTTTGTGTGTTTGTGTTTGTGTTTGTGTGTGTGTGTGTGTGTGTGTGTGTGTGTGTGTGTGTGTGTGTGTGTGAATGGATGAATGTGGTATGTAGTGTAAAGCGCTTAGAGTGGTCGCTAAGACTAGAAAAGCGCCATGTAAGTGCAGTCCATTTACCATTTTTAGCTTCTCACATGTATCCGTGTGTTTGCAAAGTAAGGTTTCTATATCTTTTTTTTTCTTTCGGAGCTTTGGGTGGCCATGCACAACACTTGGATAAATTATTCATCTAGCAAAAACGTAGAAAGACCTTTTAATGGAGCTCGTCCTTCATGCCTCAAAGAGGGCATTTATTAAAAATAGGTTTTACTTATGCACAGAATTTGAAAGATGACCTCACACAGTAATTATTTTGGAAAAAAACAGCACTAAATTAGTTATTAACAGTCATTGTGTTCATCAAGTTTTCCATTTGACATATTCCATCTGAAAAAAAATTACTTTCCAAAATATTGTAGGTTTAAAAAACAGTAAACTCACAAGATTTGGAAATGGCTTGGCCTATTGCCTAATGAAGGAATACTGTAAAAGGGATCAAGTTTTCAACTTGGGTAGTTTCCAAGTAGAAAATAAAAACAAGGTTTCATTTATTTCTTTTATCCTTAGCATACATCCACTGTATTGTTTAATTCCCTCAACCAGATATTACAAATGAGATTAAAAACTCTTGCCTGCCATTGTTGATTAGAAACATCTTTTCAGCTCTTTCTCCTCTTGTAAGCCTGAAGCTTTTAAGATCAGCTGGTTTGACTTAAAATTATTCTTTTATCTACTGCTTAGGAAACTATGTTCTTAACAGGCTAGTCATTCAAATGCCACTATTGTCCTAATCTATGTCAAAAACACAAGTTGTTGTAATTAAATTGATGGATATACTTTGCTTAAAAAACCCTCTCATAGCCCTGTTTCCGAGAAACTGTCATGTCTGACTTGTTACAGACAATAGCAATACAATATCTTGCATGTGTCTCACACAATAAACACACCCAGTACTCTGAAAATGAATATTTATAATATCCTTTTAACTCATAGTTTAATGGGAGCAAATGACATTCCTTTTTTTAATTTCACTTACATTTTAACTTCCTAAGTGTTGTGGAGAATGACATTTTTAGAATCTCAAAGCAGATGTATGACTGAAAAGATGTATTGCATATGCTGTGGAGAAAAAGTTTGATTAATCGTGGAACTGTTTACAAGTAGGATGTAGCATCATTGGGATTTGGCAAGCAAGGCATTATGTGGAGGAAGACGTTGCTTTCACTGCACTCTCCTAAACTGTTATACCCACAGTTCAATTTTGACCTCAAAGAAGGCTGACCTCTATGGGGCTTGTCTAATGTCTGGGATGACATGAGGTCGCTATCAAAAAAGCCAAGTGAAGAAGCTTTTGAGATGAATTGAAATCACTTGATGTTAAGAAATGATGTGATGCATCCAAGGTCAATTTGTAATCTCTGCATCTGCGTGGCTGTGAGGGTCCTCAAGGTTCTGCCTGACATAAATTTATCACCTGCCTAGTCTGCGTGGTTTAATACGGCTTTATTGATAAAAATAGTACTGTTTCTGTTCCATTGACTGAAGCACGTGTACAGACAAACCTTTAATTGCTCTGTGTTCATCCACTAAAGTCATCTATCTGTTTAAGTTAGTTTATGGATAGTTGGTAGCTAATACTTGCTAAACTGTTATCGTTGTAACTGAACTAACAAAGTGCGCAAGGAAACAGCTTCAGGTTCACTACCATCACCCTCTGGACTGGAGTGATCCGCACACATAAACGCATATGCTGCACAATTTGAGATTAAGATGTCTTTAATCTCATCTGAATTTTATCTGGATACGAGTCATTTGAAAATGACAAGTGTGAATAACATCATAGATGGTAGC
The DNA here is from genome assembly GCF_016859285.1 of Xiphias gladius. NCBI lineage: Eukaryota > Metazoa > Chordata > Actinopteri > Istiophoriformes > Xiphiidae > Xiphias > Xiphias gladius. The sequence continues at coordinate 24,916,693 of NC_053416.1, read as the reverse complement.
CTGTATTTGATTGACTGAGCTACTTTGTATGATGTTTACTGTTCATTTCATTAGTAAATCTATACAAATGAACTGTCTGTGATTAATGGACTAAAAAATGAACCTGGCACACTCTGGATTTTATCGTGTCCGGTGTGCAGCCTGGTCAGTGATTCACTTTTGCTGATAGAGAACAGCATTGGCAAGCCACCCTAGCCTCATTAATCAGAGCAGGAGGGAAGGTAATGAAGACAAGACATACAGGGAAGCGTTCAGTCAGTGAGCCATGGGTTTATGCTAGCATGTCTTTCTGTTGTTGCCAACGCCATCAAAGATAATTGACAGGAAAGATGCCACACTTGGTCAGAGGATTAGTTTCAGCTGAACCCACCAGCATTTTCACTGCACTTTTCAAAGAGATTTAGGTCAAAGGATCCCTGATAAATCACATATTTATTAGTGTTTGTCACAGTGAGTCAGCATGCTGTGCTGGGGGCTTGGTAAAAGCCCGCCTTCTCATCCTCTCCTCTCTACACAGTGATGGTTACATACCTCGGCAAAACACTTCTCACTCAGCCAGAATTATTCCATGGTAGGCCGTTGCACAGATGCACTGCAGAGGCCATTAAAAAAAAAAAAGCAAATATGAAGCCCTTGCCACAGTGAAGTTAGCACTCTTCTCTCACTGTCTTATCTGTTTTGTTTTTGAGTTCTAAGTGATTAGAAAGTACAGCTTCTGCCAAGTCAACATTGCAATTAAAATAATAGTTTCCAGTGAAGCCATGGAGTGGATGTAGGATGATAAGTCTGCCTGAATAATTAAAACTGCAGATACAAAAACAGCTCTGGTATTTTTACTATTCCACTTGATTAGGCTTATAACCATTGAGTGGCGTTCTAAAGAACTGAATGATTTGTTAACATGGAGTTATAATATGGAGACTTTGCTTTGTGGGTGCTGATATCCGTGAAGCTTTCCATTTCCACTTTGCTATGCAAGATTCATAGAGCTGCTTTTGATAAAACTTTGACCATCCTTACACCATTTTTACAGTTTTCATAGATGTTTTACATTGTTATGACTATGAGTTATGCTATTGGCTCTTTGGTGTATGCTCTGTGTCCCTTTCTAGACCCCAGTAAAGGCTCACTTGTTTTCACATGTATCGCTCCCCATTAGACTCGTTTGACTGGACACCTGATGGTCAGGCAAAGGTTTAGGGCCACAAATTGGCTCAGGGATCAAATGTTGGATGTATTTACTATCTACAGTATGTATTTGTGTGAAAAATGAATTTACATTTTAAAAAATATCTCAAGAGGATTGGCAGGATGGCCCAAAAGTGGAACAGCACTGAGGAAATCCTCTTAGCTCTGCTGATGGACAGTGTGCCTGTTTCAGTGACATTCACCATGTGGTGGTATCACAAGTACTACAACAGTGTAGATTAACATATTAGTGCAGCACTATAACAATAAAAAACTCAAGTTACATGAGGAAATGATCCATTTTATTTGAGGAGCATTCTGTTCAAGCCTAAACCCTTTAGAACTTATTTCCACCTTGATTTTATATTCCCATGTATAAAGAAGTTGTGTTTTCTGCTGCAAGATGACGCTGCTCGCAGGAGTTTACAGTAAACAGGATCCTCTGCTGGTTATTGCACTTATGTCAGCTGATAAACACAGACCATCAGCATATTTTGCATTGAATGTTGCCTTTTGGTTTGTTACACCTGAGGCAGCCAATAATTTTTCATATGAAAGAGGTGGTGTGACATGGGGATGGGAATAGAGAACCTGTGAACCATTGGAATTATATGCCTCCACACTTATCAATTCCTTTTATCGGTGCTGGCATGTTTTTCTGACAGGCAAAGCAGGGCTGCCCTATATCCTCACTACGCAACTTGCGCACCGCAAATTACGCAAGGGCCACACCTCTCACTTGTGTTAAAAGCGGGTGTCAATGTTTACAGCTTCGATGAGAGGATGAAGTGGAACTAACTGTCTAACTAGAAAATAACAATAACGTTTCATTGATGTGCTAGCTTACAGTGCATCTCTCTCTAGTCTGTCTATCTTGTTAACCTCGCTGGGCATTGCATCTCTTGGTCTGTCTGTGTCTTGTTTACCAGCCACTTCCAGGGCTCTGTTCTGTGAATTTGTGACTGACAAAAGGGAGAGTGACATACAACTATTTAAGATGTTTGTTCAACAGGCAACAATGTTTATAAACTGCAGCTATGAAAACAAAATCACATCACGTGTAAACATGCGTTCGTTCAGCAACGGATTGACATGCACTCTTGATCAAAATTTAGAATTTGAAATGTTGATTAGCTGGGCGTACTGGGCAATATGGATGCCCATCTCTTGGTAAATAGAATTTTACAGTATATTTGAAAATGTATATAAGGAAATGTGGGGGAGCCAGTTTGAATGGGCCTGATGATTGTTTGTTTATACCTCCTTCTGTTTTGTATAGATCTACTTATTCTTAGACTGACAGATGGAGGAGACTGTTTTAAAGGTGGGAGGAATGTAGTGGGAACACTGGGTGTTTATTTCTAGAAGAAAGATGACGGCAGTGCTCATTGTAATGTCTATAAAATGTTCATTTCAAGTAAGGGTGGGAACACTAGCAATGTGGCGAAACATTTTTCTATGCAACATGGGCTTAAATTCCAGGAATGCCATATATTTGACCATCTACACATGAGTGCCACTGCTTCCCAAACAAACAGCAAGTCTGTTATCCAGGGCAAATATTCTATGCTATAATAACATCAGCGCCATGCAGGCAGGTTTGGCAGAGTTTTTCTTTGACCAAGAAAACCTAAATGAAAACCAGTGATGTACAAGTATTCTCTCACTTCATCCATTTTAGATGATGACAGACTCAGAGATAATAAAACGGTTGCTTTGATGCTGAAGAAAACCCTGTGTTGGCCTAATTTTTTTCCACACAGAAAATTGATCAGGAATCATTAAGAGAATCGATAAAGACTCGGACTGATAAGCAGAATCGATAATGGCACAGGTATCAATAAAATCTTATCAGTTCCCATCCAAATTGTGACATTAGTCAGGCTTCTTCATGGACACCGTCACATATCGTTTAGTCATCTTGCACACACACAAAAAACTGTGAATACCCAGGTCAAGGTATTGGCTCAGTTAATGCATTTCCATAGTTTGCAGTAACCTTACATCCCCAGTAACCACAGTTGACTATAGTTGTTTGATAACTGCCCAAGTTACTGTGTGGAATACTGTGTGATTAGTCTACAGGATAACATGTTTGTTGACCTTGTTTTTTTGTATAGATTGTTTCACCGACCACTCTAAATCGCGTCCTGATAATTGTGGTATTTGTTTTAGTATGACGGAGGTTTTGCCGTTGCCTCAAAAACTTGTTTCATTTTTCCACTGCCACTTGCCAAGCTGCTCCTTTTTTTCGAGCACACCACTTTGTATCTGCTTCATTGTGTGACTGTGTGCATGAGAAGTACTGAAAGAGTGGAAGCAACCAGAGAAAGCAGTGTACGTGGCAAGAGGAATTTAAAAGACTGACAAGTAACCCAGCTCTGGTAATTGAGTTGTGCATATTCTGATTAGATTATGTTTATATTACAATTAAAATAACCAAACTATTACCTTAATATGGTTATATTTGCATCACTAGAGTGCATGTAAATGTACTGTCATTTCTGCCTCTCCACCCAACCCATTTTTCAACTTGGTAATTTTGATCCACATTTCACCTTCAATAGTGTTATCTTCTTTACTAATATACTAAGTGTGTTTGCCCCGCGGGATGCTGTTGTGAATGAATACCTTATCAGATTTTTGCCTGCTAATTATCAAGACAAGTTTTAGTACACAGCTCTACTCTAAGAGCTTCTAAATCAGCTCCAAGGTCATTCATCTCTTGTGTTTAATGCCTTAGATTCTGTTCACTTGGATACATTTTCTAAAAGGCCAAGTAACTGACATCTTAATTTTCTTTGGGTTATCTCTCCTGCCAGGCCAAGATAAGCAATTAAAACTTGAAAAATAGATAGGGTCTGTTTTCAGTCTCCCATGCATACTTTTTTGGTGGTATCGAGAGAGAGGTTCTGCTGCACATAAAATTATATTTTAATGAACTCATCCCCAGCCATTAGGTCACTAAGGTCTAAGTGTATGTCTCAGAGTAATCTAACTATCTTTCAAATGAAGTCAGCCTCATTGGAGACAAATTTAGTTTTAATGATGTCATTTGATATCACTAAAGGTCTCTAGTTAGGTAGCAAAAATAGATTTTGACTTATTTTTGACAATCAAGCAAATAATTGTTTACAGATGGATTATATAGCACCAGTGTGAGCTTTTTGTATTTTGATCATCCATTTTATGCTTCACAGTGGATGATGTACAGTGATATATTGCACTTTTAGAGTGTGAATAATAGCCCCAGTTTGGATCAATACAGTATATTCCACACCTTTTTCTGCATAACTGCATCTCTTTCCCGCTCAGTAATGCAATTCCATCTTGATCCTATATACCAGTACTGACGTAGAATGGTTGTACTCCGTTTTATGTTGGCAGCCTCACGTGCTCTGCTGGTTGTGAGATTAGCTTTCCTGATGCTAACCCAAATGCAGTCTAGTTCATCAAATCCTCTGCTTCGTTTTCTGAGACCCAACCACATGCCAGTGTATTAAACAAGCTTCTATGACTTACAGGGCTTTCTAACCAAACACACAAAGCTGCCTATGAACGTTGAAAGATAATTGTCTCAAAATGACCTAACTACAAAGCTGTAGCTGAAATGGAGACGCGTAATGGAGATGGAAGGCAAAACAATGCAGGGCAGCACAAAACATTTCTGTTTGCTGCATAGACAGTCTTGCTTAGGTGCTGAATAATAATGAAGTTGGCTAAACAATTTGTGAACGAAATGCTGGAACAACCTCCCCTAGTGCCATCCAGTGTGACTGATTCTTCAGCTGACAGCAGTGTCAGCAACCAATCAGGAGAGATGCTGGGACTGTGTGGAAATATGTTTTTACATCACAGATGGTGAACAGAATTATTTATAAAAGTGAGTCTTCACAGGTAAAACATGAGACAGGTCAGAGTCGATTTGGACAAGCCTGATTCAGGTACAGCCCTCATATTTTGTGTAGACTTTAAAGCGTTTAAGAGAGTAAGTCATGGGTTAACTATTTGTACTTTTGTTGCAACTAATGATTATTTTGATTATCAAAAATTTGTTGATAATTTTTTTTTATTTATATTGATTTTGATTTATTATTAAACATTTCTGGAATTGCTTGCTTGGTCCCAACCACCATGAATATTCAGTGTAAAATGAGGATCCGACAAAACCAGCAAATCCTCACTTTTTGGCTGCTGGACCTGGACAGTGTTCGACATTTTTTGTTTAATAAGAGTAAATAACAGTCAATAACAAAATTGTTGCGGACAGGGCTGTGTGGCATTCAAAATCTCATATCCCAATATAGGTTATTTAATATCCAGATAATGATATATATCATGATATAGCACATTCTCTGTAAATTCAATTAATAAACAAATGGGGATTTCCTCCTCAACTTTGGCCCGACACTCTTGATATAAATGAGGTAACTTGACTTGAGTGAAATACTTTCGGCTTGTCATTGTGTACATTGGGTTGAGTGTTAGCACCAACTCCCGAAACCCCCATTTCTTGACTTTGTAAAATGGTGCCACCTCTTGCACAGTTGCAACTTACAGTGGGGTCGAAAGGTCTGAGTGGTCGCAGATCTTTGGACCCCGCTGTAAGTTGCAACGGCAGCCATTATCTCCTTCCATCTTTGTGATTCTTTACCATATAGTGTTCAGCGGTCAAAAGCCTTTTGCAACATCTCAGTCTGGGGTTGTTTTAAGCATGTGACTGTACTTTCCCTACTCTTTGACATGATTCTTACATAGGTGGTTAAAGAGGTTAATGGTGTTTGAGTGTATTGTGGGGACTGGTCTGCGGCCTAATTTGCAAAGTATGGTTTTCTGGTGCGTGCCAGACTTTTCACAACCAAACCATATCCATGTGACAGAACTAGCCCCTCTTTAATGGACGAGCTCCTCGTTTTCTCCTGGCTGGTTGTGGTCCTTCTCCTGTTTGGAATTGCCCTGTTCTGTGTGACATTCACTCTCCTTCATATTTTAGTTGCCTTCATGCAAATTTCCTGCCTGCATCCATGCCATTTGGAAGAATGCAAAGCGTCGTCCAAATGACGAAAACTATTTCCGTAAATAGTGTGATTTGCAGCACAACGAAATAAATGATGTAACATAATATGAACGAAATACATTTCTCTATCACACTCATCATATTGCATAGCCTTAGTTGCTGAATAATTTTGTGTCAATTGATTAATTGTTTATAACAGCGAAAATAAGCTAAAAAAAACCTTTACCATGCCTAAGCTTTATGTTATACTGTAACTATATAGATATTAGGTTCAATTTTAAGTTTCAAGTTTAAGATAGTTCAAGGTCAGAAGCTGTGGCAAATCAAATGTAAATGGTTTGAGTGTAATTCTTTATTTTGCATTCGATGGTAAAACCTTTCTGACGGTACTTGTTCATTTGGTGCACCACTTCTAATACTATACTTACATTATGTCTGTATTCTATATGCATATATCAGTGTAGAAAGAGTAATGGAATGACATTTTGTGATATGTTACCCGTTTTGTGGTTTAGGACTATCAGCCAAACTTCAGCTTTGGTGGATATGTAGCTGAGCTGACTTCTTGTGTAGAATATAAGCCTCTGAGCGGCTGCTTTCTCTATGGATGGGCATTACAGAAAATGCCATATACAGTATCTCCACATTTTAATAGCGTCTTGCTCATATTTTCATCATCATCAGTAAACTGTATTTCCTGAAAAATCACACCAATGACATGCCGCCATTAAAAGTTTTGAGGACATCAGTTAGCTGATCAGTCGGGATGAGGATCTAACATTTTTGTTTCTCCTCTGAAAACTTGGTTTTGCAAAGACCTGCTCAAAAAGATTGCTGATTTATTTAATTTTATCTCAGATTGTGTCTGCTGCAGGTTACGCTCCCTTCCTCCTGATGTGTGTTATGAAAAATTAACAAAAAAGCTGTGAATGGAACTGCTATCACACCATTTTATGCAAGATGGTGTTCTTATGTTTAGTAGTGTTTTTGCTTGCTGGAATACATTTTTTTTGTTTCTTGGGATGTTGCTGTTACAGTCACTATATAACTGAAGCTTTAGTTTCTTGCTCAAGGACACTTTGAGTGGTGTTGAGTGACCTTTCAAAACAGTCTTTCTCCAATCAGCAGGCAACCCTGCTACCTGTTGTACTGCTGCACATAGATGGCTGCTTGAATAGAGAATGAAGACTACATGCAGAATGGACAAGATTTTAAGTATCCTACCAACCGTAGCGAACACAGACATTTCTTCACATACTGTAGCCTGTAGATTGTAGGTGGTAGTAGAAGATAGTAGAAGAAGGGTTCCAGTTGACTACAAATGTTGAAGAGGCTTCACAGAATGGGGTTTGACATAATTAGAGGAACAAAAAGACTGGGTCTCAGTGTAAATTTCAGGGCCTGACAGAGGCAGACATTTAAGAGTTAGAGTAAAGGGGATCTCAAAATAGGCACCAAGAATGATTCCATGCATGCTTAAAAAGATAATTCAATCCAAAAATGTGTTTATTTAAAATGATTTATAAAACAAAATGTGGAGGAAGGAGATTTACATGACTCACAGAGTATTTGGCTTATGGGAGGTGTTGTTTCCTGGTTACTCCAATGTAACCTGGAAACAACAGGTTTCCAGGTTACACCCTAATACAGGAAGGATTTTCTCATTTTATTACAATAAATCATTATTGTCAGTTAAGCTAACTGGTCTGTCTGACTGAATCATTGGTAAAGAGAAAAGTTTGTGGGAGAATACATTTTTATTTGAAAAATAACAGCAGATATTCAAAACATTTTACTGACATTCTTCTGTGATATGAACAATGCAGCCTTGAGATGAATGGCAACATATCTGATTAAAAATTTGTTAAAAATTATAACTACTAACTAAAACATACATGTCTAATTAGTAGAATAACTCAGTTTTAGTTGAACTTAACTTAATTTTTCTTATTTTATTCCATGTAATAAGCTATAAAAACAAGTTCTTTGTTTCTGCCCTTCACAGAGTTGTGAAGTGTGAGGAGCTGCTGGTGTTTTTTCCTGTTATTCCCATTTCAAATTTTTATTTCAACTTCATTTCTTCATGGCGGGCTGTTCTAAATACTAATTACCCTTGAGCCTCTTCCTCCTTTGCTGTGGAGAAAAAGCAAGTATGAGGGCAAATCAGATCAGCAGCAAATTCAAAAAGCTTTGTTGTTGAATTTGCCGTACTTGTAGAATTCATCCCAAATTTTCCCAGGATCCGAAAGTAATTTAATTTAAGCCGCAGATTGCATTATCAGTTTTATCTCAGCGTAATCTTGAGCCTCTACCTGCTTTTAACACAGTGACTGGATGTTTCTTGCGGAAATACACATTGGGAGTTGTAGTTAACTTCTCCCCAAAAGTTTTTAAGTCCTAAATAACCAGATATTTTCTAACACAGTTATTCTTCATTTGCACTGATGATTCAACCAGCAGAGTTTCCTTCTGATTAAAAGCATTAGAAGAGCTCCAGCTGTGAGTCACCAACTGTGTATGTGGGGAAAATTAACGGGACTATTACTTCTGGAACCACAAGCACCAGAAATATCTCCTTCCATTTTGCAACTTTATTATGAATACTCAGGGAAGATATTGTCAAGGATTAAATGCTGAATGTGTCTCAGTCTACTTACGATAATAATTCCAGTTATTTTAATCCTATTTTATCCATAATCATTCTCTGATGGAGTCTTTCTTCACCTTTCCCCACGATAACACTCTCACAGCAGTTGGACTAACCTACACTCAGTTTCTGCTTATCTGCATTAAACTTTGATCTATAATGTTGTAAAATGTTTCTTTAAGTAGTGTTATGTGTGTTGACCTGGAGAAAAGTTTATATAGTAAAATATATTTCTTGAACCAATAAATATATTGGTTCAATATGAAATATTGCATGAGGGAATGATGTGTGGGCGCTGATGCTTGTCACATGACATCACAAATTTGTCATGGAATCAGCAAATGATAGCATTTCAAAGTATTACATGTAAGAATAATCACTAATACAGTCAAGCGTTCTTAAGAAAAGCAGGAAATACAGTTTGTTCAGTGATGATTAGACATTTTTAGATACAAGAAGTTGCAGACGTGCCAGCTAACACATTAAAAATTGTTTTTAGCTGAGGCAAAGAAAGCACATTTTTTCACTCTGTCAGATGTGATTATAAAGAAACACAAGTTAAATAAGGAAGTGTTAGCTTTTTTTGCATTACACTGTTATTTTAAGATATGTGCTGTTCATGATGTTTAATCAGGTGACGATTTGAATGTGATGGAGAGAGAAGGGCCCATGAAGAAGAAAACCTCAGATACTGTTTTGAAACTGTCACAGCTACATGTCAGTGCTTTCTCAGAGGACTTTCACTGATGGGGTCTGCAAGCTCCTCAGGCAGACATCCTCTCAGGTGGTAAATTAAGTTTGTATTGGAGAGGCTCCGTGGTGATTTAATGCCCTCATGGTATTTCAGCAGAACAAGCTTTACAAACTGCCAGTCTGCTGTCCATATCAGACAGCATGAAATGGCCACATGCTGCTAACATTCAGCTAGCCTATCATAGGCAATGGAGAACCTTTCCTTACAAACACCAAGGAGAGGTGAATGCTGTTGCTGGGTGCTCTTAAAACTGTTCCAAAAGTGTCTAGGTGACGCCATTAGCTGATTTGCATATCAATATGTTTTAATGGTCAGTGCTTTCAGATAAGTGAGAGGGGCTAAACTAGATAGGCTATGGTCAACAGATATTCTTTGCACGTTTGAGGTGGAGGGGGTCAATGGTGTTACAAAAGGAGACTGAGTTAAGAAAAAAAATTGAGCATTTATTGTGGGGCAGCACAAAGCAAACCTGCTGTCCTACATGCTGTAGCGAAGCTGCTCTGTGGATGGTAGTGTTGTCTGTTGTTGGGTCCACAACTGTGGTCTAGACAGAAATACCTCAGCAACAACTGGATGGATTGCCATGAAGTTTGGCACAGACACTCATTTTCTTTTCAGGATACATTGTGATAACTTTGATGATTCTCTAACTGATCTATCTCCATCATTATGTCAAAAACATTTACATCTCCAGTACTTTGGTTTATGGTCAAATACCTGCAAAACTAATGACATTCCCATCAGCCTCAGCTGTACTTTTTGTTTAGTGCTAATTAGCTAATGTTATTGTTCACTCATGTAATTGTTCACTCATTGTATGCATACAGATACAAAGTAGTTGGCAGTACCTGGCCTATCATGAATCTGTGGTTCTGTGTTGGATGTGTTGTGTTCTGTTGAGCACATAATTTGCATATTCTGTACTGACAGTACAACTGTTTTTTTTTATGTATCCGTCACTGCCACACAAACCAACAATGTCTGTGGATATTTGCATAAAGTTTGGTGTTTCTCAACTTTCCCTTTTGGTGGAGCTGCGTGCTCTTTTTTCAGCAGCAGGAGCAGGGCTACAAACATAGGCCTTATTCATACCGAATAGCAGCTGTCGCTGTCCCTGTTTTTTCAATTGTACCATAACGTTGCGGTCACACATACAGACGGATATGGATTAAAAAAACTGGGGAAGCTTGGTGTCTGTGGAGATACACCCCCAGAACTACAGATTCATGAGAGTCCAGATACTGCCAACTAATTTGTATCTGTATGTGTGAATGCACCGTTCTTGAGGGAAGGGGAGATAAGTATGACAGTAAACAAATTAGAGCTGTGATGTCTCTTTGATTGATCAATTAATCAATTGACAGAAAACAATTAGCAACTATTTTGTTAAGCAAATAATCATTTGAGGCCTTTTTCAAGCAAAAATTCCAAATATTCACTGGTTAAAGCTTCTCAAATGCAATGATTTGTTGGTTTTCTTTGTCATATCTGATTGTAAACTGAATTTTTTTGGATTTTGGACTGTTGGTGGAATAGATAGCAATCTGAATACATCACCTTGGGCTATGGGAAATTATATCGGCCATGTTTCCCATTTGCTGACAATTGATAGACAAAACGACGAATTGATGAGTGGAGAAAATAACTGGCAAATTAATCAGTAATAAAAATAATTGTTAGTTGCAGCCCTATAACACTTCGCTTTACATTATTTCTGTGGGACTGTGCACTGTCACAGTGCATTCAATGAGTAAATGAATAACCGATGAATTATTAAATTGTAACTATGAACCTTTTTGTGCTACTGGCTGATCACTAATTGTGATAATTTGGCCAGTACAAGTAGAAGGTCAAATGCTCAGTGTATGCCTACATTCAGACTGATGGTAATGATAGCAGGACCTAAGAAAGGTACTAAGCATTATCACACACCATCTGTTGTTTTGGTCTAGTGACATGTCCCAATCTCAAAATTATTTTCCTTCAGTCATCAGGGAATTAAACCAAAGATACAGGAGTAACTTTTCATCTCTAAGACTGAAAAAAGTAGTCATAGCTGCAGTGTCTTAAACTGGAAGTGGTCTTGTCAGTGAACTTTGCCTTCCTAATATAGATTTCATGTAGAGGAACCTGTGTGCATTTACATGGCTTGCTGCAGTACTTCAGAGCTGCTCTGTTACTGAGGGAGTTGAGCATGAGATTGAATCTGCTGGGAGATAAAATGTGGTAATAGCAACAAGAGATGATACAAAAACTTGAAGATGTATCACACTAATCTTTTATGTTGGTAGTCTTATATGCAGCATTCATTTTGGCATTTGATTTAGTTTTAGTCTTTTGGCAAAAATGTAAATAAAATGATTGGTTTTTATAACCTACTTTTAGTTAAAAAAAAAACACAAGATATTTTAGTTGAAATTTTACTCAAATTTTCATCATGTATTTTTAATTTTTGTGACCGCTGAGCATTTGGGGAGGCACAACTGTCACCATCTTTGATGTGTACAGTTACCATGGTGACACGTGCCGTTCTTGTCTATTGTGAGATTATTAGAAAAGGGACTGTTGACTTGTTGATACCAGTCTGTAAAGTTCCATACACAAAGTTACCATGTCACTCTGCTATGCCATAATACAACAGACTGACTCTCCTCAGTAAATCCAGTTTTTATTCCCAAATTCTGAGTGCTTGGACAGAGCTGCTCTCTTACTGTCATTTGTACTCATTTGGCATCTGTAAGTAACTTTAAAGTTACACCCACACACTGTATCCCTCTTGATAAAGTTATATTAACATAGGTTACCCTTTTGTAAATGTCAGTGTGCTTCCTGCATGTTTTTGTAGTTTATCCCAGCTGTTTTACAGCCACTTTTTGTTGAATTTTTTTGGTGCCATTGTAGATGAATTTAGTCCACATCTATTACTTTTTTCCCAACAGCCAATTACATTAGCTAACATTTCTGACTGAGAAATACCGTTAATGAAATACAGATGCTGCTTATTAGTGCAGTGAGTCAAGCAGCTAAGTCAACTTCTAGGCAAAAGATGCTTTTGGGCGGCAGAGGAAGCTGTTTTACTGAAAAGGAGCTATTGGCTACAGTATGTGATTCCACAGATGCATGCAGGTCTTTAAATAAAACTTAGCATTAAGCAAATTATTAGTTAATTTGTCCATTCATCTGTCTTTTACTTGATCATTTAGTTTTTAATCGTTGCCAAACAATGTACACCATAGTTTTTGTTTTGAAAAGGCAACATTTTTAAAGTTGTAGTCTCCACCAAGAAAGTTATGTCTTCATCTGTGTCTGTTTATTGGTTTGTTTTTTTTTATTGGTCAGCAGGATTATGCAAAAAGTACAGAGCTGATTTGACCAAACTTGCTAGAGGGATGGGGCATGGGCCAGTGAAGAACTAGTGCAATTTTTTCGGCCTATCCGGATCATTTACAATGAATTTGAATTTTTTTCTCTAAATTCTGGTGTATGTTGTTTGATATTGGCCTTGGCGAAGGTATGCGTTCCAATGATGCCATTCTAGTTTTCAGTGTGTCAATTAATATTTTTCGTCATCGTTGACAAAATCATCACTTCTTTATATGATAAAAGAACAAGTAACTGTTTGATCTGTGTGTGTCCACTCTTTAGTTTTGCTGACTGGCAGTGTTGACATTTTATCTGGATGGCTATCTGTTACTGATAGTAAACACAGGCATCTAAAAATTGCATGTTTTCCACTGAAGCACACTGACATAAATATTACAGGACAGAGGGGAAACAGACATGTCATCATATAAAATTAAGTTAGAATAAGTTTTGATTTTTTTTTTTTTTTTTTAAGTGTTTGGCCTTAACAAACTTTATACTGGTTGTGTCACATGCTGTGAAGCTGAAGAAGTTGACTGCTCCCTAACTCAAGGCTGTGGTAAGCCACAATTTTGGTTGTTTGGTTATGTTTGTTTTCAGTTATGCAGCAACCCTGATGAGAATGAAGGATGTTTACTGTGTAGAGACTATTAACTCTTGATTTTTAATCTCTGAGCTGAAGCTTTGTCTTCTCTCAAGGTCGGCCATTTCATGGGTTTTCTGCTGCATCAGGTATTTGTGGGAAGCTCAGCCTGTTTTGCCCTGCCTGCCTGCCTGGCATTCACAAACTCAGTTCCTCCTCTAACGAATGCACACACTTCATTCCCTCTACACACAATAAGGAAAGAGATGTATATTTTCACGACCGCAGCATATGCATGCAGGCGTTGATACACAAAAACACACACTCAATATCAAATGGTTTGAGCTCATGTCCTTCCTGTGTGTGTGTGCGTGCGTGCATGTGTGTTTGTGGATGATTGAAGAGCAGGAGTTTACAGTAGTCCAGGACATGAGATGAATTTCAACATGTAGCCTGTGCCTGTGTCCACCACTCTTCATGCTCATGTCACACCACTCACTTGTTTATAGCAGTCGATATCACCACATGCTGTCGTTGTCTGCTGTTGTGTTGGTTTAAATCGATGAACTCTTGTATTGCACTCATATAGAACCACAGAAGTTGATAATCTTTCCATCCAGACTCACAGAGAGCCAGGACGTCTGGATGTTCTTATACCACGGAAATTCTCAGGTCAAAAGAAGGTGACGCATTAGTTTCTGATTGGTCCAGAGCGAGGCTTTATCACTCATGATTCATACTGTTGCCTTGTTATTTTTGGAACGAAGATCCCTGAATCACTTTGAATTAATTTTTTTTTTCTAAGATGTAGCATTACTTTAGCATTTCAGAGGAATTTCTGTTACATTAAAATATCTGAATTTCAGGATAGGTCAGTTGTATTTACTGTACCTCTTATTAAACCTTATCTTGCATGTATGTTGCGTATGATGCTTTCATGACTAAATTGCAGACCACAGAGAGCCCTGGGGATTACGTATGCCCAATAAGCTTGCCTCAGAGTTAGAACTAGCTGCTTTTGTGTGGCCTTTGAGGATCCTCTCCTCCCACGCTTTCTCCTCCTGCATCCCCCTCCCATCTTCCCTCCTCTCTCTCCTCTTGGCTTCATCCTTCTGACATTACAGCACATAGCCATTGACTACCACAGAAAATGGGCTATATGGACTTTTCTCCCTTCCCCTGTTTTATTGGGTCATTCCTGCTGCGTTGCTGTCATCAATTTTCATCTGCTCACAACATGACATTTGGATTTCATTGGGAGGTTGTCATGTGGTGGGTCGTATTATAGCAGTAATACCAAGGAGGGTGTTCTCTGCTGTGATTATGGGTACAGTGATGATTCAGTGGGTAGGACATAAGCACTGTGGATAGTCCCAAAGTAACCTTAATCACAGTAAATCGGAGTTTTGAACAACAGATGCCAATGTATGTACTGTGTGGTAAGTAGTATGCATACAGAAATGATGACAAATGAGAACTTGAGAAGACATGCTAACTGGTTGCCTAGTTATCAGAAACCTCTCCATGTATTAACAGATTTATACCACAGTCTGGGAGAACTGCCCATTAAAGTAGTTAAACATGCACCTTAGAACTGAGATGATTAGTTGATTAATCAAATAGTTGATCGACACAAAAATGACTGATAGCAATTTTGATATTCGATTAACTGTTAAAGTCATTTTTCAAGCATAAAGTGCTAAACATTCCCTCTTTTCTGCTTCTCAATTGTGAGTGTTGGTAGACTGAATATCTTTAGGTTTTGGACTGTAGGTTAGACGAAACAACCAAATTGAAAATGTAACTTTGGGCTTCAGGAAAATTGTTAGTGGGCATTTTTCACTATTTTCTGAC
The DNA here is from genome assembly GCF_016859285.1 of Xiphias gladius. NCBI lineage: Eukaryota > Metazoa > Chordata > Actinopteri > Istiophoriformes > Xiphiidae > Xiphias > Xiphias gladius. Next base: position 24,901,287 of record NC_053416.1, on the reverse strand, counting down.
ATTTTACAGACAAATCAATCAAATAATCAAGAAAATAATCAGCAGATTAATCGACAACGAAAATATCCTGACTTCAGCAGTACATGCTGATGCAAATGCAGAGCAATCATGAGAAAAATCAACATTGTTTTACTCTACTGCTTGAGATTTTTCCATGATCATCTAGATTCCTGGGAATAATACTGTAAAAGAGAAGACAAAAATCGAATGAATATTTAGTATTGTCAGTAAGTGCTGGTGTACTGTTGTGTGAGATAATGGTGTAAAGTGAGTATATTTTCTACGCGTTTACAGCAAATAAGGTTGTCTTAGCAGGCATTGAGACTGAAAATAGCCCTGTGTTAAAACAATGCTAGGAGCTGGTTTGGTGAGAGTGTGTTGCTGCAGGTGCCAGCAAGACAATGTTACACGATACAGGAAGTCCAGAGTGTCGGGTGCCAAACAACGCTTCCAAGTAATCTACCAGGAATGGGAACTTGTATGTATTTAATTGGCCAGCACAGTGTTTTGCTAGATGACGTCACGTTGTATTGCGGCAAAAGTTAAACCAGGTTCAACTTTTTTTTTTTTTTTTTTTTTACTGGATGACTTAGTTTTTTTGCAAGAGCTCTCCGTGTTGGAACCCACACTAGGTCAATGGACTAGTACCATTCAAATGAGTGAGAGGGCTGCGTGTTTTTTCTCACGCTGTCAGTTTAAACGCAGCTTCACAGACCTCAAACAAGGTTTACTTCTCCACCTTGAATGTTCAGGTTATGTTTTGATCTTTTGGCTGAGGGAGTTTTGCTCTTTATAGGGCAAGGAATGAGTAAGTAATGGAAAAGTTATGGTTGAGCACAGAGATTATAAATTATAATCTTGCAAGGTAAAAATAATTAAGACATCTGGTTGTCTGAGATAGCAAAACCACTTCTCGTGCTGTGTTGTCTTTTGCTTGTATTAAAGCATGTAACAACACAGCACTGTAATATTAAAAGCACAATCTTCTCAATACAGTCCTTCCAGAAGGTGATGTGGTGATTTCATGGGTGTTTGTCAAATCTTACTGAGGTTTGCTTTGTAGACGAAGAAAAAAATATTAAATTGCTATACAAGCATTGCTAAGCATTACTAATGGGACAAAGTTCACAGGCTTACTGCTAGAATAGCTTAAATGGGTGTGGAATTGCTAGAAATTTTGATTTAGACAGTTGATATACTTGAAACAATCCTTGAGCTTTTGTTTTTGGAAATGAAAGCTGTCGGTAAGTCAGTGAATGTCTGGACATAGTACTGGTGTGGATGAGATAGAAGAAAAAATGGCATTTTAAATAAAAAGCAGATCGCCTGGAAAAATTGATTTGACCATTGAATTTCTGGGCTGAGGATAGAGACCTCAGAGAGCCACCACAGGATAGCAAGGCAGCCAATGTTGGTGTTTGACTGTTGATTCACACTGGAATGTGTGTGCCAGAATCTCCATGTGTTAACACCAAAGTGAAATCCTGCTTTGCAAAGCTGCATCAGCATGACTTACTTGATCTACAGACTATACACACAATTAATGATTTTTCTCCCTCTCTCCCCCTCCCTGTTCTCTCACCCTGGTCCCATGCCAATCTTCCCGCTCATTTTCCTTTTTTCCATTTTCACCACACATCTTTTTCACAGTCTTGTCTATTCTGTCATTCTTCCCCACATTCCTTTCCCTCTGCTTTTTTCCCTCGTCATCCTCCCTTCTCCCTCTACATGTGATTTCTTTTATCTCATACGTCTTTCTCCCTCCTGATCTACCTCTTCACATCCTCCCCCTCCCGTCACTCCCTCTCCCTCCCCCTCTCCCTCCCCTCCCTCTCCGTTTCTCTGGCAGGCTGCTCATTGCAGTGAGTCAGTATCATGGAGGCAGGCAGCGGGGCTGCCGCAGCGGTGGGGAGTGCAGCACTAGGACTGCTGGGAGCCACAACCACGTCCAACCATGACATCTTGGACAGGTAAGCCTGGTGCCCAACCTCAGGATTGGACTGCCCCAAACACTTTCCATCAGAGTGAAGAGGGGAGGAAGAGTGTTTGTGTGTTTGGAAAGAAGAACCACACCTTAGGTTGTGGTGGTAGGCATGCTAGTTTGTTTATAGTTAGAGTAGGGGGCATGGAGAGAGAGAGAGAGAGTGTGTGTGTGTGTGAGTGTGTGTGTGTGTGTGTGTGTGTGTGTGTGTGTGCGTGTGTGTGAGTGTGCGTGAGTGTGAGTGTGAGAGTGAATGTTTGTGTGTGAATGTGCGATACCGCACAGAAAGCTTTTCTTCTTATGCTCTCTTTGCATGTATGTGTCTTCTTCTGTTTCATTACACTCACTGTATGTGAAGCCAATGCTCAGGTCTTGACAGTTGGAGAATCTGGTTTGTGCTCGTAGTGGTGCCAGTGTAGAGTGTCTGTGTGTGCATGTGTTGGAGTGTGTGTTGATGATAGAAGAGGGGTGTTACTTGGCTTCCTCTATGCCTCAAGTAGAAATGACACTAGGGTATGCGCATGCAGAGGAAGAGGGGGAGGCATTGGTAGACATGCCTGAGCTATAGCTGAGCTGATAGGGTGAGTTTGCACAGTCACCACCCCACCCCCTATTCAACCCCAACCCACACCCCATCAACCCATAGCAACTCGGTGATTGCCATCACTAACTGTCACTGCTGGAAACCCCTCATTAGGATTTCCTTGACTGATGGAGCCAGTCAACTCCCAGCTTCAACAACCAATACCTTCACAGTGGGGCCGAGTGTATAAGCTTTCAGCTAGTTACGTCATCGCTACAGCTGTACACCCACAGCCACATGCCCGTGCACTGTTATCACTCTCACACAAACAAACACACACATACACACACCCTTAAGCATGTGCATTCACAAAAAACGCATATGGACTTCTGTGTATCCAGCACACATGCTTCACAAGGATGTTTTAGGGCAAACATCACTGCCACACATGCAGAGGATAAACGCACACACAACAAACACTCATTAATCTTTGTTGTTAGGGGATCCACGGCATGTTTCTCTGTGCACGGCAAGCTCTCTCATCGGCTAGTAGGTGCTGTTGGGATATCACTTATCTCTTATACCTTACAGTTGTTACACTCTCTGCCAATGAGGTATAACTAATCTCCAACACGTCTGGGGAATCTCCTTCGACTCACTGTACAGAGATGGAAGTTAAGGCTATGACTCATTTAGTTGTCATTTCCTTACTATTTCTGTTAGTCGCCACTCACATTCTGATTTGTGGGGATACATTTTCACCAGCCTTCTCAGAGAGATACAGCTGCACGTATAACTGTTCCCATGCCATCCAACCAGGTAGCCACTGGCTTTTCTCCCCTACATTACTGCTATGGCAGCATGATGTGGGGTTATTCCTACTGTTGGATTAGTGGTGTCTGTGTCTGGGGCTGTGCACTTGTGTACATCTGTCTGTGTTTTTGCAAATGTGTCCTGCTGTATATTATCTTTTTTGGAAGGTGGGGGGATTACAGTTAAGGCTGCTCAGCCCCTCCACCTGACTCACACACTGCCCCTCCAGTCCTGAACTGGGTATAAATCCTGCACCGGGGTTACCATGGCAGCAGCAGCTTAGCATACATTAGACAGCGTTCCAACATAACTACTGTGAATGAGTGAATGAAAAGAAGAGAAAGGATAGAAAAAAGACAGGGTGAAGAGGAAGATAAAGAAAAGAGAAGGGGAAAATGGAAAAAGGGAAAGAGATGTTTCTATTGGGCTAAATTGCTTCTAGATGATGTCATGTACAGTATATTCACAAGGGTGTGTGTGGTCAGTCTATTGCCCATTGCAGCAGATTATTTCTTTTATCAGAGAGCACATGGAGGGCATTTCGCCAGCGCTAGTGCTTTATAAAAGTTGTCCGGTGAATCCTGGTGGATCAGGGGATCAGCAGCCAGGACTGAGGAGGGCGGAGTGGGGACATGAGGCCCCCAGAAGGTGACATAGAAAGAGAACGAAAACGCTGTAAAACTGTATACTGTTCGTGATTCCCTAATCCAGTAAAACAGATTAGTGGACAACAGAACAGTTTACTCTGCAGGAGGACACCTACACCAGCAGACAAGCTCCCATGAATCTGTAACTAAATAGATCACGTAGCTGCTCATTTAAGGTATGCACAGGCCTTGCGGATGTAGCATTCCATTTATTTATACAGGCAGTTGAATTACTGTTGGAAATTTGTTGTTTTAGTATCTAAATTGGCACTACGCCAAGCAAGTTGTGATTTTTTTAAATTTTTTAATTTATTTATTTATTTATTTTTAATTCTTTAGGTTAGTGTGTTAGGACTACGAGTTGAATTATGTTAATATTTTTTAATATTGAACTGCTTTATGGGAAACATAGGGTCCTTTAGAGCTTGACTCATACTAGGGACAGGATATCTCAGCCTGTGCTGCTTTGATTTTGACCATTCTATCTCTTGCAAGTCCCCCAACTTTATGGAGGTGCAGTACCAAATCACTAAAGTAGTGCTTTACGCAGAATCTCTTGGTTGATAAAATAAAAGTCGATGCCAAGGTCTACACGGAGAAAAATGTAATTTAATTCAGGATAATGACAAGTGCTGGTGTCTCATTTGGCTGTGGAGGTGTAAAAATCCTCTCTGTAGAACTCCATGGATATCTATTTGTCACTCTAAGCTCTAAAGCTATTGCTAACACATAATGGATAAATTAAAGGTTTTAAATCGACGTCTTCAAATTTCAAAGATTTTAAGATGTTAAATATGAATAGTTTTTATAGCATCAGAGGTAGGTAATTTTTGTTTCATTTTGTCTTTATTACAGAGAAAACAAAGATTTATACAGTATTTTCCCCTTTTTCATGCCACAGAGTGAAGTGCCACACACTGTATTCTCAAGCTCCTCTACTGAATTGATGATTTAAATGTGGGACTGGCCTTATCGAAATGAATGTTTCTTCAGACATGTAACATTAACACTGCAGCCTTGATCTGTAGTTTATGAAATTGAAATTTTTGAATGAATATTTGTATACAGTATATCAGTGGAGCTGGTCAATTATGCCCAAAAATATATTAACTATAATTTAATATATAACATTTTTTTTCATATTAATTGATATCTACAGTTATTGACACACACATTTAATACCATTAATGAGAAAGGAAGCACATTCAATATGTTTGTTAAACCTCAAGGATATACACAATGTGTCACACTGAATTGTAAACAGAACTTGTTTATTTTAAAGGAAAACTCCACAGGGCACTGTATAATTTGAATTTCAAGGGGTATATTTAGTTTCGGATTGAATCTTATCACAAGGCTTGTTATGGTTCTCAAGTATCATTTATTTTTGAATCAATAATTTGATACTCTCCAAATGGTGTAACATTTATGTTTAGTAACTTCACATAAGGCTCTGCCGTGTGGAAAGACTACATGTCAGTAGTGGTGTCAAAGTGTGTAAAGCTGCTCTCCCACTTTTCCCCTGGATTCTGCATTAAGCTGAGGCAGTGCTGTTTTTATGCCTCTGTGCCAGCGACAGCTGTATCCGGAGGCCTTATGTTTTCAGGTTGTCCATCTGTCCATCCCATTCTCGCGAATGCAATATGTCAGGAACGCCTTGAGGGAATTTCTTCAAATTTAGCACAAACATTCACTTGGAATCTAGGATGAACTGATTACATTTTGGCCTTCAAAGGTCAAAGGTCAAGGTCACTGTGACCTCACTTCCGTCCCATTCTTGTGAATGCCATATATCAGGAACGCCTGGATGGGAATTCGTTACATCTGGCACAAACATTCACTTGGGCTCAAGGATCAACTGATTAGAATTTAGTTGTCAAAGTTCAAAGGTTGCAGAGTCACTTTAACCTCACAAAACATGTTTTCGGCCATAACTCAAGAATTCATGAGCTAATTATCATAAAATACATTAATACCTTTCATTAAATTCCTTCAGAGTCTTCACTACATATATCATATGAGTCTGGACAGGCCTGGATGTAAACTGCAACTTGACTGGTTGGCGGCGGCATACAACCACGAGGCCGAAATTGTAGTCGAGAAATGTTTCCATCCTGGGACCTCATACCCAGAGTCAACCACTTTCTGCAGCTTTTGAAACCATTACTTTTTTCATAATTATCGTTTTATCCCCCAGCCCAAATATACTGTCCATCTGCACTTGTGCCACTTGTGTCACTTGTTGCTTGCATTAAGCTCTTCCAAGTTTTGGTTTTCTAGTAATCGATGCTATACAACAGCCATGCTGCTATTCAACAAATGGTTATTAATACAGCTATCCATCAGATCTATGCCTAAGGTTTGCTGAGGGAAAATATCCATTGTACTCAGTGACCAGTTTCCCCTTGTAGGATGACAACAGGTCATTAATTTACTAGTGTAAATATCTGAATGGCAGAACTAAATGGAAAAACTAGATAGCCTAGACAATGGGCTCCTTGTCTTGTCTGCTGTGCCATATTTAGGACAGAAAAACTGCCTTGGTGGGATAGGAGCTAAACCGCTGGTCGACTGGAAAGACTTATAGCCAGTGGATGAGATCCAGAACATGCATAAGGTTGAAATCCTTTGCATTGCCGGCTAAGCTATTAGCCATGTTTTTTCTGCTCTATATATATATTGCCGCTTGAAAACTAACTAACACCATTTCAAAGAAGTCGTGGCCTAAAGTGTGGCCTTTATTTTGTTAAAACAGGTGACCAAGTAGTCGAATATAAACTTTGCCAACAGCAGTCTGCATATCACAGCTCAACAACCAACATGACAGATCATCTAAAAATGGTGGGCTAACTTCTCTGCGTTAGGATGCTCCTTCAACTTTTGTGTTTAACACTTGAGGCTTTGAGTTCATATTCCTCAGTAGTTCTTGTGCTGGGATCACCAGTTGATATAGTTCTAGTTTCAGAAATCATATGAATATGGGCAGGTGCACACTGGTTGGCTCTGGGTCTGATTTTATCATTCAGTATAAAACTACAAAATGAGGTTAAAATGATTTAAAATCATGCAAATACTAGTAGCTTTTCATGTTTATTTATAATTGATTTATGCTAATAAGGCTACTAGATAAAGTGCACTCAATGTACTGTGGCCGATTTAGTTATTCTACAGATAATAAGTCGATTGGTTGAAGTAATGTGAAAATATTTTTGTGTCCAATTGAAGGCTGTCAGGAGACATTATACACCTATAAACTACAAGCGGGGTTTTTGTGAAAATGGACTGTGCTGCCGGAGACTGTTGAATCTTTTTTTTCCCCAGCATTTCAGTAAGCACCATCAGATCTGTAGCAAACATTGTCACTACTGCTAGCTGCAGTGGCTAGTAGCTAGCTACTGCTAGCTGCTGCTCAGAATGGGCAAGTATGAGCAAGTGTCAATTTTAGCAAAAACCTATCTAAACTTAAATGAATGAATCAGTCAGAGGCCGCTAGTAGAAACTCAGTCACATTACAGTAACATCCACTGACCAGTTTTACTGGTCATTCTTGTGATATTGGATAGCTTGGCCTAGATTTGCTATTAGTCATGTACAAGTGTATGTCTTAGAGCAAGAAAAAAATGACTGATACTGTTAAGTACTTCTTTTTGGATCTGCTTCATTAAAATTGAAAAGGAGATTGTTATTGGTTATTATTGGTTGATATTGGTTGCTGAATACTTTTTGCTGGCTTAGAAATGTTGTAACTCTTTTAAAGTATTAACAATAGTGTGATAGTTGTGTGAAAAAAGATAGAAATGAAACAAAATATCTTACACCACTGCTTCACTTGTCAAGTACTCAAAGATCACTGATATCAAAGCAAGTCAAACTGTCAAAACTAACGATTTAACATGTCTTACATAATTTTGCTCCTCATAGTTCCAAATCACAAAAAGAAAAAGGGTAAACTCTTCTGTAACGTGCATGTGAGGCAGTTATTCATTCATTACAGATATTTTATTTTAGCAGAATTTTACTTGAAAATGTCAATAGTTTGATTCTTCAGACAGCCAATTCAAAGAGAGAGAGTCATTGTTGACTATGAAAAAAACAATTTAAACCAGACCAAAACACTATTTAATTCACTTCCTCAGCCTTCAGTCACCACTCACTGGACATCTCTTTCATCAGACCAGTGCCATAATATTCTCTGATGGGTATTATTGGCAGTTCTAAAAGAGGCATGTTTCCATGTGTGCTCAGTCCAGTACAGAAAACATGCTATTCTCTTAAGAGTTGCTCTTATAAACATTGATCACAGCCACCCAAACTGGCAGCACTTGTTGACTTAATTTGGCTGGCTTTATTCATGACTTGTCTCCTAAATGGATATATGCTGTATTGGGTTTAAACTGACTAATTGTGAGTTGAAGATTAAAGCTTGTAACATGAGATATATCTGTCTTTCAAAGATGATCATTTAAAGAGAAAAAAAAATAACATTTTAATTTTCGCTTTCAGCCACCATTCTGGGCTCATTATTTGTCTGTGGTTCTCAGATCAATGATCTGTCATAAGAAACACAAACACACATAAATACAAGTTATGAATGCATTATCAACCTGCCTAGTGCTAGAAAGGACTAAGGACGCCCAGTCACCAACCAGCTAAAACTAATGCAATCTAATACAACAATCCTGCAATAAATCCTCCTTCATGAAGGCCATAATGTTCAGTTTGTGTTAAAACTGTTTTAGAGAGGTGTTAATCCAACTATATTGTCATTTTAGAGGCTACAGTTTGTGGTGCAGAAAATTGATTGTTTAAATCACCTTAAATGCTAAACATTACCGAGGTCCAGCTTCGGTTGTGAGCATTTGCTGTTTTTCTTTGTCTCATGTGACACTAAAGTGAAGATCTTTGGGTTTTGGATTTGGTTGGACAAAGCAAGGAACTTGAAGACATCAACTGAGAAGCCATGATACTGTGGTGAGCAATTTCAACAAATGTATGGCTTTTTTTTGGACTAACATTCAATCAGTTAAGTTAATTAGTTAGAGAAAATAATCAGCAGAATAATTGATTATGAAAATAATTGTTTCCAGTCCTATACTGTACATAAGACTGTATCTGTACAACCTGGCTGTTACATGATTGGTCTGAAAAATTGTCAAAATCTTAAACTACTTCAACTATAGCTAACTATGTTAATGTAAAAGACGTGTTGGACTGTTATTAAGTGTACTGCAAGTGACATTTTCACTAGGTAGAAATAGTTCTACTTCATTTGATCTTTAGGCTGCTCTGTGATAAACCCAATCCACAGGCTTGCACAAACTGAAGTGACTTCTTGAAAGTAAGAATCTGAAATAATTTCTGCACAGTGCTCGTGCTTAAATCTAAAGTAAACGCTGTGGTGTAGCTTTTCCTTTGAGAATGTGTGAGTTGCTACTGGTGACTCTTCACAGTGGTGTGTCTCATCCACCCTCAAACCTGTTGGTCCATGTGAGGGGAAAGACCTGTACTAAGCTGGCTGTGACAACTGTGTTGAATTATTACAGGATTACTGTTCGGGGTTGAGCATATGTTGAGTCAGACATTCAGTGGCAAGGAAACCTAATAGCAGAGACAAGAGAAAGTGGTGGCTGAGGATAAGTGCAGTGAGACATTAGCTTTCATTTTCAGAGCAAAATTGAGCTGTTTATGCACTACAACTGAGAGGGTGTTGGAAATGTTTGGAAAATAGTCAAGACTGAAACATTGACACCCTTTTAAATGGAAGGTTCTCTCTCTTGTTTCTTACAGAGCTGGAGAGAGAAACTTTCAACTTCTCTCTCAGTTTCTCCTCTTATCTGGTTTTAATAGAAGGGGAGAGAGTGGCCGGGAAGCAGGTGAGAGTGCATCTTAACACCAGGTTAAAGCACAGTTTTCTTGCTGCGGTGAGTTTGGAGCAGGTGTTGGAAGGAGCATTTCCTTTCTCCTTACATGTCTCCTCACCAAGGAATGCCGAGAATGCCGGAGTACACTACACTTCTGAACAGAGAGGGTGATACTTGGCAAGTGAAATGCACTGTTGAAGCTTGGCTTTTATGCCCAGTGTCTGAAAGTGCTCCACACTGACAGTAGGTCTCAAGCTTTCCCTGGTAAGTGGTGCTTAAAGTATGTAATTAGGGTGATTGTGGCTAAGGAATGTCATTCAGTGGCCTAAACATTCTTATAGAAATGATTTGTCATCACTTACCACATGAAAGAGAATCTACATTTTTGAAGATGACTGCTTTCTTACATTATGGGATAAACAGCTGACAGCTATGGAATTAAAATTGTGCCCTGCATTTTTTGCAAGCACCTAAATTATATTTAGTAAAGAAACTATCATAAAGAAGGTTTAATTTGAACAAATAAAAATCTATTTTTAATTTTGCTCACTGTGTATCTCAATCTTTCAACATCTCTGCTCTGTCCACTTACAAGTTTTTTCACACACTCACTCATCCAAATATAGAGCAAATTTGAACAAAATTTGCAAAAAATTTGCAAAAGAAAATGCAAATTAATTGCTGTTTTCATCCCCTACTGTTATGCAAATATTAGCAATAACTAAGTTTGGTGGATAACTTAATAAGTGCCAGTTTCACAGCCAAGGCACAGTAATCATTAATGTATCCTTTAAAAAAAACTAAACTCATCAAGTTAGTAAACCATTACCATTCTCTTAGCACTTCCTTGCTTCCCTAGCAACATATGATCCTACTAGCAATCAGATTGGAGACAAAACAGCCACTCAGAAATTGCCCATCTTAATTCCCCAAGCAAACAGATGGGATTTTTGTTTGCTCAAATTAAAAAAAAATTTTCGTGATGATAATTTGTATACAAATTAAAACTAATGTTTTCTGGTCTCAAAAACATTGTCGGCTCAGAATTGACGCTCAAATATAATTCCATAAACATCATCTGCTATAGTGAATCCTTTGTGATTAAATATAACTAAGAAACCAGATATGGATGCTTAAATACACTCTGTATCTGTTGTCCTTTGGTTATGGAAAATGGAAGGATTGTCCCTACAGATAATGGTCCATTGAGTAACAAGGAAACACTTAAAGAAGCTATAATATATCAACATCATGTTGATTCTAACTGCTTAGTATTAATATGCACCATGTATACAATACATGGTGAATGAACATGATAGATGCAACACCTTTAAGTAATAAAATGCTTTAGTCTAGCAATAACTATTACCATCTTTTGATGCTGCTGCAGAGATTTCTATTTACATCTTTGGATGTGTGATCTTGAACACTAACTGTAAATGCTCACTCTTTAAGTCCGTATCCATCTCAAGCACCTGGAGTCCAAGCTGACTGCATTCAGTGCCCTCCACACTTGACCAACCTGCATCTTTCAATATTTTGAATATTAATGGCTATTAATATCTCCCCACCATTTCTTTGACCTCACTTATTTTCTCTAGAGTCCAACTGATTTATCATTCGATTTTATTGGCCAATATTTGCCTATCACAGATATAATGGTATTGGTCTATATGTCTGATATGTTCCATTATGAAAACTTTTTTTTTTTTTTTTTAAAGAACCTAATGCAGAAAAAGATGCTCTGGGTAAATTAGAAGTGTTGTTATCACATTGTTTGTCCAGCAGAGCACGCACCGACTCTATTGTTTACAATACTCTAAGCACCGTTTGAAGCACATGCAGACAGTGCTTAGACAGTGCAGAATACGCATTACAGTAGAGCAGACAGTGATGCGTGGTCAAGCGCTGTCGTTATGGTAAGTTGTTCGCTAGTTTGTGAAATACATAACTGGAAATTTAATAAACAACGACCCCATCGTTTTCCCTTTTCCAACTCTAACATAACCCTGTGCCTGACAACCGTCATGTTACTCATGCTTATCATATCTGTTTGCTATGTTAGCGAGGTAGCTAGCCAGCTAAAGTTTGTCAGTACATTCAGTAAAGTAGAAGATTGAAAAGTAAGCATCTGGTCATCTCTTCCCATTCATTCTGTAGCTCAGCAGATGACAGTGTGGTGGTGGATTGAATCTGCTGAGTATTGACTTCGTGCTAAATTGTTACTTAGTTGCAATGCAGATGCAGTGCTGGAAAGTAAATAAACAACATTCCCATCTTTTACTCTCCTATATCTATATCTATATCTATATATATATATATATAAAGAATATTGGCCGATATATCGATATCGGAATTTTTTACTCCCTAAAATCGGCATCGGCCCCAAAAATACAGTATAGGTCAGGCTCTAATTTTCTCCCTGGCCTCTTGTTGCATAATTTCTAAATGACGCAACAAAAATCAAAGTTCTGTTAATGACTTTAGTGAGCTGTGAAGTGTCTGCACAATTTCTAAACCACTTCAGTGACCTTTTTCAGCCACAATGCCTTTAACACGTCCATTGGGAGGCAGTATGTATATATACAGTGAATATATGTAGGTTGAGTACCTTGTTCAGGAATAGGGATGTTCATAATTGACCATTAACTGACTAAGAATTTTGACAGATTAGTACTATAGGTTAAAAAAAAAAAACTTTGCTCTCCATTTTTAGCAGGGACAAAATGTGATGTATTGCGGTCTGAGGAGATAACTCGGAGAATCTGTTCAATGGTGGAGAAAGACATTTTGCCCATCGGCACGGTCTGTGGCAAGGGTTTTCAGGAGCTCCTGGAGACTTCAAAATGTGCAACCAACGTCATGTCCGAACAAAAGGACATGACGTCCAACATTTACCCCATCACCGTCAGCCTCCTAAACACACACGACGGCCTAACAGTGACAGGGTTCAAGGTGAAGGTTCGGCAGTCCTTGAGTGACTGCGTGGGGGTAGGCTATTTCATAATAGGGTTATTGTTACCGTATTTTTTGTTTATGTTTTTGTTCATTAGAAAGTCTGTTAGTTTGCTATTAATTTAAACATTTATTTGTTCAATATTTTTTGTGTAGGCTAATTGGTCTATTTTATTCTGTTTTACTCCGTTCACAGCAGTGCTGCAGGTGTTTGATAATGTGACAATCTATGAATCCTCATGCCCTGTTGTAGTTTATGTTGCTATTTGCATGTGTAAAAATAAACTCCTTTTTATGAAAAAATATGTGTTTTATTATTTTTTTAGTGGGAAAAGTGTAGGTGACAGTTCTAAACATGATATGGTTAAGAGATCATTTGCTTAGTATCTGGCATCATTTGACTGAATGATGAAGTAGGTTCAGTGAGAAGTTGTGTAAGAGGGTTTGAGAGAGCAGGGAGTATAGAGAATTACTTATTACTAAACTTTACTTCCCTGCATCTTGACTCAGAGCCACCGACCCTTAAGTCAGATTATCTCAAAGTTGAGGCGTTGTTTCAGCATTTGTTGGACACGGTCATCATGCGGCTGCTACAGACGGTTCCGTCTTTGCGTTAACAGAACTCTTTTCCTCTTTCCATTTCCTCTGGTATCTACCGTTTTTTGTTAGACTCATTTAGATGTAGCATTGCTGCTGCATTCAGGATGATGGTTACGTGTGCGCGCGTGTGATGTTTGTGGCTGGATGTACAGTGTATGTGCACTATTTGTATGTCACTAATCACTCTGTGAAATGCCGCTGTACAAATCTGTTCCATTTCCATCCCTGTTCTATTCTTCTCTCAGCCTCTCTGGAAGCAAGAGCAGTCTTTGAAGTAGATGAAACGTATGTGTAGACAGACGTCTCATCAACTTTAAGTTTTTCTGTGAAGGCAATGCTAACACAAATTTACCTTCATCACATTATCCAATGTCCGTGCCCTGGTTCATTTCCTTTGTTGTTCTCTGGATGCTGAAAACATCCTGAACTGCACCCTGCAGCTTCTGGACAAATTCAGCTTTTTCCTACTTACTGCAGCTTTAATGTTGAAGTCCAAAAAAGATTATTGTCATTATCAATTAATCTTATTATTACAATTATTTTCTTGATCAATCTATTAAGTCTGGTGAATAAAATGTCAAAAAATAGTGAAAAACACCCATTGCATTTTCCTGTGGCCCTAGGAGAAGTCACCAAATTGTTCGTTTTGTCTGACCAAAACTCCAAAAACCAAAGATATTCAATTTACAATGATGATTGTAACTTTAAAATAGCTGAAAATAAGGGAAAAAATGACTTAAACAGTGGATTGATTCCGAAAAAATTCTGAAAATTAATTGTCTGTTGATCGACTTATTATTGCAGCTAGATTTAACAGGCTAAAGTAGCATATCCATTCATGATTTGTAGAAAAATACAGAGTGCTCCTCATCCTCTTGCACTTGGTTTTCTCTTCTTACATGTGAATATATAGATCAATAAAATCAGAAATATGGCTCATGTTATTTTAATTTCCAAATACTCAGTGCTTATTAACATTGCTGTTAATTGGAGATATGTTTGCTTTGTGTATTACAAATATTTTGTTTCCCCTTATGTTTTTCTTTTCTACTTTAGGTTCATCACCATGGTATTTGCAACTTTGAGTTTCAAGCGCTGACTTTAATCTGACACACGAATTTTTAATTATCTTTGACATGAGGCTAAGTAAAGCTGAACCAAGGATGAAGTTAATAAACTATGTATAAATCTTTGGGTTTTGGACTGTTGGTTAGACAAAACAATTTCAAGATGTCTCTCTCGGCTTTTTGGAAATCTCACACTTATATCTTTTTTTTTCAGTAATTAGTAATGAAAATAATTGTTAGTTCCAGCCCTAAAGTTAAATATCACCCAAGTGCAAATGTAATAAGTTTAGTTCTAAGTCTTTGTATTTGTGTCTGTGTCTGTGTCTGTGTTGTAGGGGTCTGAGGCCTGGACTTCACTTGGAGGAGGACGATATTGTGCCTGAACTGGCTCACATCCATCCCAGAGAGAGACCTGACTGGGAGGAGACCATCAGTGCCATGGTGAGACACACACAGTCGCTGTAGTGATTTCTTTTTTTGCATAGACACACGAAAATCAATGTCCTGCTCTCATCGCGGGTCAACTGAAGCTCATACTGAGTGTCATTCATGACATGTCATATCCACTGATAACACCACACTGATCAACTTGTTTGCTGCCTGTCACATTCTTCTCTGTGTGTTTCTAACCTAGTGGATTGGTTAGTTGTGTCTTTCTCTCCTATTGAAACCGTGTCTCCTCTGCTCCTGAAACACTATCACACATTCATGATTAATGCAGGCTGTTGGCATCCTGAAGCTACTCTACTCCAAACTCTTTGCATAGATAGTCATCTACCTGCCATCTGTGTACTCCTGTCTCATCTACTTATTTCAGCCCACCTCTCCATGCTGGATTCCATTCACCAGACAGCATCATTCATTATTTCCTTTGCTGCCATCTTTAGTTCGGGTCTTGCTTATTGCATCAACAGCGCGCTAAAAATGAGGCCGTCTCCATGGTAACATGCTGAGCCACCCATGGTCGGCGCGTGGTTGGAGCCCTATTGCAAGTGCTTACTTCGATCAGGCAAGAGAGAGAAAGTAAAAACCACAATCTCACCAGGCTAATGAATATTGATAACAGAGGCGGGGCTTTTATTACTGCATGTCTGCTATTCTTTGTTCAATATTTGATATGAGAGGGACTCTATACTGGAGTAGCATGCATTATGCATGTTTTCGTTGGTTTGAAGAGGTGATGAGAAGCGCTAAGCAACTTTTTGTAAGCTGTCACACCAATGCCCTGTTGCACTGTGTAGGATATATTATATTCTGTGTCAACTGCAGAGAAAATGACCCACAACATTCCCAAATCCCTGCAATGTAATGATAAAATCAGCAGAAAATCTTTTTCAATAATTATTGGAGTCACACTGACATTGGTTTGTGCAATTGGAATGTTCCTGTAATTATACACACACATTTGTCTTTCTGGACCTGTGAGGACCGTGTTTGACAAATGAATTCCCTAGCACCTAACCATAATCTTAAACATCACAACTAAATACCCGCCTTCCAACCCTTATCCTAACCCTAACGTAAATGTAATCCTAACCTGAATCTTAAAACTCTGTTTTAACCTTCAAACAGTCCTTTGAAGTAGTGAGGACTGGCCAAAATGTCCTCACAATGCAGAAATGTCCTGACTATGATGGTTTAAAGCAGATATTGGTCCTCACAGTGATACACACACACACACAACTCACACTCACACTCATCAATTAATTTGCTGATTTTCTTTTTGATTTATCAGTTAATCGTTTGGTCTATAAAATGTCAGAAATATGAATAATGAGTCCAAGGTCTGATCTTCAACAGACCAAAACTGAAAGATCACCAAAAGATTTTCTTTTATTATCATTTAAAACAGAATAAGGCAGCATATCCTCACAAATGAGAAGCTAAAACCAGAGAACGTTTGGCATTTTTGCCTGAAATATGTGTCAAACATTTTTTCTGTCTAATTGCTGCAGCTCTACTACTGTATTTATGAAAAATTAAAATGACTGCGGTGTCTTAAGAACTGCTGTCCCATGTCAACCTTTGTCAACCTTGTGCAGTTAACACCCTGGATAGAGGTGGTGTAGCCTGTCTCAGCTGTCTTAAAAACCCCTACCTCATCTGCATACCACCTCTACTGTCACTGACGGTTTGGCTGTGGGGTCACAAGCTTGAATGCATGGATCATTCACAGATCTAGTTCGACATTGTCTTATTCACACCACAGGGGCAGCAGCTCTTTGGTGCAGTTTTCTTGCAGATCCTTTTTCAGTCATAGAATTTTTCAATTACCTTCCCTTGAATGTGTTTTGTATCTCTTAATCTTTTTTTTCCTTGCCTTCATTTTAAAGTTATTTTGTTTCCCATGTGGCTTCCAACAACCTGCTGTCAGATTGCTGAAATGAAAATTCCACAATGAATACATCCACTGATAAAATCTGCTTGCACCAAAATAGATTCCCCGGGCTCTGTTAATGTTTTGTTGACCACAGCTGCACTTGATTTTCAGTCTAATTTAAGCCAAAGGAAGCAAGTGAGTGGGTTTGTTAAGGAACACTCTAACAACCAGAGAGAGGAGCTGATTATTCATGAACCCGTGTGTGTGGTGGATGTCTTGACCAAACACTGTAGTGAACTGAAATATTGGTTTCATGATATGATACTTCAGCATAAAAGGTTATTTGAGCCAGTGATAACTTCAAGCAAGTTTGTCCATATTAAGAAGTTGCTAGTGTTTAAAGTTGAAAACTGTCAAGTGTAGCCCATTCACATCTACTGATCCAATCTACATTACAGCATCAACCTTATTATTATAAAATCCAGGGTTTCTGCCATCTGTTAGAAATACTAGGCAGGCTGCCAACTTTTTCACACCATCACAGTCCCTGGCCTTATGTTAAATTACATAATTTATTCCAATGAGTTCCACACAGTGAGGTATATAGATTTGAAATTTGGGTAAAAGAGAGAACTGGTATCGGAACGGGAATCAGCAGATACCCCGAGATGAGGTACTGTAATCGCTATCGGGAGAGAAAAAGTTGAATCATTGCATCCATAGCTAGCAAATTTAGTGGTCAAACAGTAGACAGTATAGCTTCATATATACTTGTACGCTTTGCTGTAGGCAACTCCGTAGCTAATGTGCACCCCCTCAAAAATGTAACTATAGGTCATGGCTATGATGGCCACTAAATTATTATATGAGAACTGCAAAAACTGTGATTGGTCAACTTGGACAGCTTGTATTTGCTCCTACAAGTCTCTGATAGTGGTAGAGATTGTTAAGAATAAAGACAACATGAAGGAGGTTGAAAAAAGCCACTGTTATCTTCCCATTTTCAGTAACACAGATCTAGCAATGCTGTCACATGGAAAACCTGCTATTCACCTCAATCTCCACTCATATCACAGTCAATGAAACAACATAACTACAGCGATTGCACGGAAAGGTTTCATACTCAGTGTTGAAACAAGGCGGATCTTGAATTACAAAGTGAACAAAACAATGTAAACACAGTTACTGCGAGGAATTTAAGTAAAGCATGATCCTGTACGATACATCCAGCTAGTGTTACAGTGGGGATATCAAAGGGAGAAATCTTATGCTGAACTGTAAATCCAAACCTATCTTATAGGTGTCTATGGTGGTTATAGTCTCTGCTTGTGTGGTCACAAGTGCACCACAACTTCAGCAAGGCAGACCTTTAACTGATTAGTCTAAGAAATGAAAATTAAGAAGAGCAATGCAGATGTAATGTGATGTAAAGAAAAGGAGAAACTGGAAGAAAAAAACATGGAAACAGGTATTCATTATGGCATACTGTTGTCCAGTGAACAAAACTGATATATATTGACTAGTTCATGGAAAATTAATGTGGCTATCAGTGTGTTACGTCCACCAGCAGGTGCTGGGTCAGCTCATTAAAACATCTTTAATTTGATTAAACAATGGGGTGTACTGTAGCTTTGATTACACAAGTCATTCATGATCAATTAAAAGTCAAATAGCTTCAGCAAACACCACTTGACATAAGCAACCTGATACTTCACTCAGTTCAGATGTGTAAACAGACTATCGGTGCTTTGTCATTAATTAAATGGCACACATGTTGGTAAGGAAATTCACTTATTCTCTTGCTTGCCCGCTTGATTCAATCATTGTTCTGGATAAGGTTGGTTTACCACGACCATCTCATGTGCTCAAGTTCCTAGGTCCTTTCACTAAACACCACAAAGACCAAGACAGAGGATTTTACATGGAACAATTAGTGATACTCAACCAATGCACTTGAATTGATTAAAGTTCAAAGCCGTTTAGTTATTTGAATGGTGTTGCGTAGCAAAACCTAAATGGAAAATTGTCAAGCAGTATAACAATGGAACAGTGGCAGATGTATTTGTATTCACCAGTTGCGTTGCTGATGTTTGTGTGTTTTAGGCAAGGAGTGCGGAGATCCCTGAGTTGCGGACAGAGCCCCTCATGCGCTCATGCAGCAGCAGCACGGCAAGCATGAAGGTCAAGAATGTCAAGAAGTGAGTAGACACGTGCACACTGTCACACACACACACACACACACACACACACACACACACACACACACACACACACACACACACACACATGTGCCTCTGCCTGTCTGCGCCATCTCTCTCATATCTCTCCTTTCCTCTGTTGATCTCTATTTATTCCTCTTAAGTGGGTGTTTATTCCCTTTGTTTCCTGCTTAAGTTCATTCCATTCCCTGAGTCTTTTTTGTGTGTGTTCCTCCTCCTTTCACTCACTCTGTTTGCACTGTACTCTCCTTCTCATACTAGTCATACACACTCCAAGGTCCTGTCATGAGCAGAGGATAGAATGCTAACTAAACTGAATATCTATGTGTTATGTTTTCAGGCTTTGCTTCACCAAGGGCCACTTCCCGAAACTGGCAGAGTGCGCTCACTTCCACTATGAAAACGTGGACTTTGGCACAATTCAGGTAAAGACATTAAAGCTTTTCTCCCCAATTCCTTTACCACATTAATGTCAAGTCTAATCACATATATCCCAAATGATGACGAATTCAAACTGGGGCTGCTCTGTTGGCTCTTAGAGCAGTGAATGTGTCACCAGTGAGGTTTTAAAATTTTGGTGAAAGTGGCTGTTAAAAATAGCAGCACTCCATATGTCAATCATGGTGTAGACATGACTTTGTTCTCTGTAGTGTTTCCCCTGCAGTGTTGGGTAAGAAATTGAAAGGTGATTGTCATATAGACTGAAGTATGTCTCACATGTTTCTTCCAGTTGACGTCAGATATCTTTTTATTGTTATCATGGAGATAGTTGACGATTTGCATTTGTTTGATATCCTAATGAAATGCCTCCATCTGCTACAGCACAACCTCATTCATTCCAGCTTCATACACCTCAGAATTCATCAAAGTTACTCATAGGTCTAGCTACTACTGGCCTGAGTAGCTGCTGTAGCCTGGCAGTTACAGTCAGAGACTGTCAGGCTGTGGAGTCACTAGGTGAATACAGGGAACGTTCATAGTTTTTCCTGCACTTTAGCTTATTCACACCTCAATTCACCCAACAGGTCTGCTGGTGCAATTTTGTAGGGATCCTTTTTGCATTATAAAGTTTTTCAGTTCCCTTTAAAGGTGTTGTGTATCTCTTGATCTTTTTTCCTTACCATCAAAATACCTCTATCTTCCGCTAGGAACGAGGATATAACTTGGAACTGAATGACATTGAAATGAAATGAAATATGAAATTCATATTTAATGCCTCAGTAATTGTGAAGAAAAAAAGCAAGCCTCCACCAAAGGACATTCAAGTATGTCCAGTATTCCACTTGATTCAGTCACTTTATCATCACCCCTCTGCCAGTCTAGGTTTTTCCCATCTATCAGCATACATCTTGTTCTTGACATCGGTTTGTGCGATTAATATTTCCACTTTGTCCATTAATGTTTTGAGACAATTTACAAAGTTATTCTCCAGGTTTGTGTTTAAAATAAAGATTTTTCCAAGGAGGATGATTATGCCACTGGGTTTATACATTTTAAATCACTCTTAAGTACAGTCTGGGACTGAGTGTCCTATTAATTCCAATCTTGGTGTTTTCATAGCTAAAATGTGTGTCTAGCTTATAAATGCGTTGAAACACCCTGTCAGGGGTATTGTATTACAGTTTGTCTGTTTGTCTCTGATGGGGAAAAAAAAAAGACCCGTGAGTTAAGAGGGAAAGTTATAACTCAGAATCAACGCAAATTAGAGTAGTTAAAGGGACAATCCACTGATTCTACACAGAAAGTTCAGTTTGCTCATTTCAAGGAGTAGCCTACAACTCAGCCTGTGTAAACAATTGTAGATTGCCATCTGTGGATCCGGAGGTAGCGCTCAAAAGTTTGAAAACATGACCCTGATTATGTCATCTGGATTATCTTGGCATGAACTGAAGACTTGATTGGTGATTTGAAAGAATTGAGCTTTTAGGGAGATCTGATGAAACACGCTTCTGAGTTGTCTCTTGGGAATTGTAGGATCCAGTGTTTTTGGAGCGTGACCCTTACTAGGTTCTAAAAGTCAGAATATCTTGGCCTCTGCTGCTTCGGTTTCGACAATTTTTATTTATTTTTTTTAATCTGTCTCTCGTGAGTCTGCAAGCTTTCAGTAAGTGCAATACTAAGTTTCTGGTGTTCTCCCTAAATTGGATAGAATGCATCTTGGGATTGGGTCAGATCACTTTGTGAAAGTGAATAGGAATAAGCAGGTGTAGAGAATGAAAAAGATGGTCATTTTGAAATTGTCAAGGCTGTTCCATGTCAAAATGAAAGGATTTTTACTTTCAAAAATGTTTGTATATATTATGTATATATGAGTTTAAATGATGATTTTCTAGCTGAATTTTAGCTTACTCGTTGTTGTAAAGACTGTAAAGAGGATCCCTACCTTTCTTAGACTTTGTCATTATGTTAAGAAACCAGTAGAGGTCAGCAGTCAGCTAAGTTTATTATGTTTTTTGGCTACGGGAGCGCAGAATGAGAGAGTATGCTGAAAAGCTTACATCTACTTCAGGGGCAGGGTATTTATTGATATAACTGTGGTTACACCACAGAATCTGTCTGTCCATTCACTGCACGCATAGAGGAAACTCTTAAGCTAACATGAATTGTCTTAAATCAGTAGATTGGTTCTTCTTATGTCATCCCAGCTGTGTGTGCTGGCTGGTCGTACTGGCACAGAGCAGCATGACTGTCTCACCCTTTGTGGTTTGCATATTGCTTTCAAGTAGCCCTGCCTCTTTGTTTTGCTTGGGTGTTTGCTGCTGTTTGGTTTTAGTATTCAGTACGGCTCCTGCCTCTTCTCGTGAGTGAACTCACATCTACTTTGTTTGTTAAAGGATTCATTGTTCTGTATTTGTTACCTGTGTCAGTCATTATATTTAATGTATAATTTTGCCTCAGCCAAATATGTTTGCTCGTTTAATGAATTGGTCACCAATATATTCTGTTTATTTGGTCCAAATGATTCTGACATGGTTTAAATAATTGATAAAGTGATGAATGAAATCATTGCTGGTGAGTTAAGCAGTCAGAGAGTGTTCCCTCAATGATGTTCATCATGGTGGTTATTTGACTGATGTTAAGTTGCAATACTACAAAATCAATTTTTGCGATTTTTTTTTTTAAATGTTATCTTAACATATTCAGACGGATCATACGTGTATACATTCACTGAGAATTACATTCTGTGAAAATGCCATTTGCCATCTCTTGTAGCTGCCCCAGTAAAGTGAAGGAATATTTCGATATTTAAAATCCACCTGTAGTTATTCCACCGAGTTCTTACGGCGTGAAGGCATCAAGCCGTACAGATTCTGTGTACAGTGTATTGGATTGAGACAGGGTTAAGACCTGGGCTCAGAATGACATTAGGCCTTCTGCTGGAGGACATATTCTCTCATTTCCATAATAAAAAATCTTGCCAAAGGAGAATTTGTCAGGGAAAAGTTTGTTGTGGAAACATAAGGATGTCATGGTCACAGATGGCCAAAAAGGAGTGTGTCTGGATTCAGAACAGCACTTTTGTGGCAGTTTTTGTCTCATGACACTGGTATTTTAGATAATATTTGACTGGTAACCGGCAGGTTCCTTTGGCAAAGGTAACTGATTTTATTCAGTCTTTCAGTCATTGACATTGACATTGACATGAACTGGATCCATTTTCATAATATTATATTTTATTATTATTATTAATTATTATAAAGTGTTGCTCATCCTCTGAATTGCTGGTGAGAAAGAGGTTAATTCATTGGAATGCAATGTTTTGTTTGTGTGCCTTCGCTGCTGATGAACAGCTGTTGTTCATGTAGTCTGACAAACCGGCTGTACTGTTACCTTGAGATGGGTGTCTGAACTCAGTATGGCCATCTAGGTTGTGCTGTGTATAACAGTCCAATTTAGATTTGTTGTTGATATGAAAAGATAATGGGCAGTATGAAACTGATTGGAATCATTTATTCATTCTCACTGAAACAGAGCCAGAAAATGTACAGTATAATATGCAGGTTTACCCGTAGCTGTATACTTGCAACAAATAACACATTGTGATCCTGTCAGCTCAGCAGAGCATGCTGCTAAATCTGGCAGGGGTTTCAGCCCCTTATGGGGCCATATTACTTGGAATGCAGACATGTTATTTTATGGTGATTTGAGGTAGAGTGTCTGTAGATGACATATGTTAAATGGCATTCACACACTCACTGTGAATGTGTCAGCACGGCCACTTGCGTAACACACACTTATGTGTGCATTTGTGAGTGTGTAAGTACATAGTATAATGCAGGGTCACTTAAGGGGAATAGAGAGAGGCAGAATGGTATGCAATTGGGCTGTATGTTTCAGTAAATGGCGATGTCAGTCAGTCGGTCTGTCAAGTGGTCAGTCAGTCCACCGCTGTGGTCCACCCTATAGTATCTTATGAATGTGAGAACTGTGGTAAACTTAACTGTGCACTATCTCAACATCTACAAGATGGATTTTCAGCAAACAAGGATGAATCCTGATGACTTTGGTGAACCTCTGACTTTTCCCTTAGTGCCACCAGCGGCTTTTTTTGTGAAATATCGGATGGGTAGCAATAAATTTGGTAGTGACATTAATTTTCCCCTCAGGATGAATTGATGAATAATACATTCTAAACATCAGCGTGTTAGCAGTGTTACTGGGAGCATGTTAGCATGCTGATGTCATCCCAAATCTGTGCCTTAATACAGCCTCAGTGAGCTGCTAGCATGCCGTACATTCTTTGTCTTATTTATTTATTTATGTATGTATGTATTCATTTATTTATCTTTTTATCGTTTTTAAATTTTGGACTCTGCTTTCCAAGTAACCTTCCAGTGGGTTATTAATGACTGCCGTCTCTAATGCAATCAGTTCCAAAAGTAACATTATAGACCTTTGTGTCGTGGAAATCTGAATAAATGAATTCATAGTCATTCATGCCTCTTGTTACATTGAACCAAACAGCCCCTTCCCAGATCTCTGTTAACATGTTAGTGAGAGCAGAAGCCAGTCTGGAAAGGATTTGTGGAACCAACGCATTTGGTCATTCCAGAATGAAAAGCGGGAAGTTAACTTTTTATATACTTACTTGCTTTCACAGTAGTGACACTCTCAGCCTCTTACCTAAACTACTGTGTATTTCCAGATCAAATCAATCAAAAATAGCTATATAATCAGTGTATAGGATTTATAATGAGTATACAGCGTAATCAGTAAAGACGATTTGGGCTCTCTTGCATA
Source organism: Xiphias gladius (assembly GCF_016859285.1). Taxonomy (NCBI): domain Eukaryota; kingdom Metazoa; phylum Chordata; class Actinopteri; order Istiophoriformes; family Xiphiidae; genus Xiphias; species Xiphias gladius. Next base: position 24,877,060 of record NC_053416.1, on the reverse strand, counting down.
AAAATTATAAAATGACAAGAGTTGATGGGCCTGTGATTTCTATTCTCCATCTTCACCAATTGGTTAGAACCTCTTGAAAGATTAAATAGATTAATTATAAAGCTGTACCATCATACACAATTGTACAGTCAGGCTGCCAGCACAGTGTAAGAATAGTTAAGCTTATCTCTCTGCCAGTGGGAGACAAACTACCTGTTATTCTAAATTCTGCAATTTCAAACAAAGATAAGCTTCACCTATTCTGCATCCATCTGCCCTGTGCATATACAGGATCATTTACATACATCACCCAGAATGCAATATATGGTGATCCCTGTGGAAGTCGCAGTAGCCTTAATGTAGAGTTGCTTGTTGTGGACAAAAGTTGCAAACAGGAAAGATAAAGATCAAAATTATTCTCTATTGACATTTTCATAGCTAGTAGTAGCACACCGCTACAAAACTCAATAAAATTCTGCCAAACCAAACTGTTTTATTGATACTTCCAGAAGTGGCTTGATCACTTTGACTACTACTACTACTACTTTATCAGTTTATGTGCTAGTCCAATAAGGAATTGGACTACATCAAATAGTCTGTGTATGTACCTGGCTTAGTTAAATAATTTCTAATAAATGGTACTGAAACATAACAGTTCATTAATAATGTAGATTGGTTAGAATTGCACGTCATTAACAGATCCTCTGGAACTGTTATATGGGAGCCACAGGTGCTCAGTGATGAATAGAGACAAGATGAAATAGTGGCATTAATGGCATAATTTTACTCTGAAACAAACGATTCTCTCGTTTTCTTTATAAAAAAAACTGGACAAATGCAGGAAAGATAGATGACAAACTATTAATAATACTTAGGTGGTTGACTATAGAGTTATGTTTGGTGTATCTGTAGTTTAGGATTGGTTTACCCATGATATACCAGTGTATCACCGGGGGTTTATATTACGCAAAGTCAGGATATTTTCTAAATGTATGCACATTCTCAAGCACAAGAACAAATTGGTAAATTGTACGCTATAATAAATGAGGCCTCTTGTTTCATTTTTTGTAACAAATGTAGAAGAAAAGAATAATTAACAGTTAGAACACCTATAATTGCAAAAAGGTATTCATTTATTTTGACAGACATTTATGGTAGGGAATTACCTCCTTTTGAAAGAGTGATGGCTGTAATGAGTATTGGCTCTTGTTTGAAGATTCTCTGCTGATGTACTCTCTCTGCAGCTCTCATCAGTGTGAGCTTGCCTGCTTTTCTTTGGGCCCAACCAAAGCTAGAGGTCATTGTACATCAGTAATATACTGAATAGTGAATTATTAATAGGAAAATAGATCAAAAGAAAATATATAAACTGCTTTTGAAACATTTCTGTACTTAGTGAGATGTGTAGGTTTCTGTATCACTGTGGAAGCCTTTATTGATTTTGGCACTATATTGTTGGTGCAGGGTTTCTAAGAATCTAGTGAATCAGAACACTGTCACAGGACTTTTGAAAGCTATTCAATTCTATGAAAAGTTATCGTTTATGTAACTTTCTTAAGAAGATGAACACTTTGTGCCGTTTCACATAATTCTGCCAGAAGTATAATTTTTGAAAAAGGTAGACTGACCATGAAGGGACACAGATAATAATAATAAATAATAATAATAATATTAATAATAAAAACTTCATTCATTGAGCACCTTTCAAAGTCCTTTACAATAAAAACAAGGAATAACAATAAATAGATTGTCAGATGGTCATCAATAAAGCTTAGGTACACTGTGGCATTGAGCAGCCATACGAGCACCAAGAAAACACCCCCCCACTGCTATACCGCCACCAATCTGGCACACGGCAGAATAGATCTACGTAGTCATGACTCTACCATGAGCATGTCACACTATATTGATACTTTTTCTGCTTCTCAATTATCCATTTTTGGTGATCACATGCCCACTGTTGTGGAATTCAGCGAGGTCCACCTTTAAGTTGTGCACTTACAAGTACCTTCTGCACATTACTGCTGTACTGAACTTTTATTTGTAGGAGTCCTGCTGGAATACCTCTGGCCTTTCTCCTCTCACCTTGCACCTTGACAAGGTGTTTTGGCTCATAGAACTGCTGTGGACTACATCATTTATTTTTTTAATGTGTCTGTTTTTTGGTTTAGTGGATCATTCCCTGTATTGTATAAAAAATTGGCAGAGTGCAGATATTTACAATATGATGGAATCACAATATAACATTTAAAGTTACATTGAGTTGTAATGTCTGTTTGAAGAGTAACTGAACTTGTTGACCCTGTCCCCATGCTGTTCAGATTGAGCTGTAGCTGTGTAGTTTGTTGTTGAAATGAGATGGCTGTTTGCTTTAACAAGCGTGTGTATCTAACAAAAGGAGCCACTTTCTTAGAACCTTGCTTATTCTTCCTTTTAACAGGAATATTTTCCAGTACATATGCTGGATCTGCTTTTATCCTCTAGACAACTTGAATCCTCAATGTCCATGGCTTATGTCGTCCTTTATGTCTCTCTTGAATTGCATACACTTTCTCTCTTTTCTGCTCTAGTCCCACTCTCTCAGCCCTGCAGGCCGGCGACCACATGATACAGTCTGCAGCCAGACACCAGGAAAACAACTTTATTGACTTCAGCACTACTCTCGCTGTGCAAGGCGGCCCTGCTCTTCCATATGGTTTATCTACAACTTGCCATTTTGTCCCATCTTGTCACACATAGACCACACTGTGGTTTAAGCTCTTAGACATTTTACTATTAATGGAGAGTTCAAAACCACACAAGCTGGTCTTGTCCAAAAACTCCTGTCACCGTTCTCTTTGGTTTATGATGAAAAAATTTGTTTTGGTTATTGTTACTTGGATGTTGAGCTTCACTCACTCGCAGAATGGTAAATGTGCAGAGTTTGATACTAGAGGCTTTTTTCAAATTCATCTGCTGAAGCTGAACTCTGAGCTCACCTTAAAGTTTATCATGTGGATGCACCAGCAGGATTTATGACATGACTTAAACATGAGTGATGTGGAAACTCCAACCCCACAGTGCGCATATGCTGCGCATGAGCTTTTCAGTGAGCTAGACATCTTGTGTCTCTAGGTTAAACTTCGGAAAAGAACAATATTTCCATATTCATATATTCTGGATTTTTAGTGAGGGAGAAGGAGAAGATGTTATTTTAAGAATTTTGAACAAGGTAATTGAACTTTTTTTGTGGAAAAACTATATTAGATATAAACTATTATTCAGAGTTTGTTATATGTCTTAAAATATTTCTGGTGGGGATATTTAAAGATGCAATATATTACAGACATTTACTTCCACCTGTGGGATTAATCAAAGAGCCATTTATTAAAAGGGAACTAAACTGATTTTACACATCAAAGTATGTTTTCTGATACATGTCCTCAGCTGATGTCACTGAGTCAGTGTTGGTTGGGTCTGGATACTACAAGTTTAAAAAATTAAAAAAAAAACAAAAAAAAAAACGAATGGGGCACGTGGCGTAAAAAGTGAGCTTTACAGACCTCTTCACCCCGCTCCTCCTCTCTGCTTGAGGCTAGAGGCTTCAGACTACATTAGCTGATACTAGTATGACACACCCAGATTTCTGAGTGAACTGTTGGCAGTCGTGTTGTATTGTGGGAAATGTAGGCGCCGAGTTTGACAAGGAAGAGGAATGTGTGGAATAAAAAAGATATCTCTGGTTCTGCCGCATCAGTTTGATCCTTTTGATAAAACTTTCCATTGCGAGTCTGATCATTTTCCAGGTGTGTAATGCTAAATTGGTAGAGGACTCTTAATACCTTTGCAGATTGCAGACTTCAAATGTTGGTGCTCATATATAAGTAACTGAAATGTTTCAGTCTCAACTAGCTGTCATAATGTATCATCAACCTGATATCCACCATCTTTCCTGCCATTTAGTGTATGTGTAAGCAGGAAATATGACACACCAAAGTAACTGATATGAATAAAAAATGTTAGTCAAAAATTTGACTTACTACTGTTGGATACTCTGCAACATTGATTAATAATAAACTTATCATACGATAAGTGGCGATTTGTGTGTGTGTGTGTGTATGAGCGAGAGAGGGAGAGAAGGAGAGAGAGACAAAGACAGAGAAGGGTGGTGTATCCAGCCTCTTACAATAATCACGGCAATCAATCTGAGTTTAACAGCTGTGAAGGAGTGCCCCCTCTCTCATCTCAACAACAGTGCCCTCAGTTATAGAGGGTGTGATTTTTGTGTACGGGTGAATGAGAGCAGTAGGCTGCATGTATGTGTGCAGCCATGCGTACGATAAAGACTGACGCCCCTCCCAGCCATTCTTTAGGCCAGCTCACTGTGTGTTGCTGTACCGCTGATGTGTCTCAGCTGTTTCTTCCTTCAGACTCTGACATGACAAAAATAGTCAGGAGGGGGAAAGGGGAGAGGCTATGCTTGTCATCTTGTCTCTGCTCTTACCGATCAATCCCTGCATCACTTGCCTGCCCGCATCCACCCTGCTAGCTGAGCATCATAACACAATATGCTCCCACTGCCCACTCAACCCCTTCACTCACAAAGGACCAAGAGAGATGGATAGAGATGAATTCCCTCCCCCAGTGGGACCCAATCCATCAACTGCAGCACTACACTAAAGACAGCACTGGGCAGCATCAGACTGCCCTCTAAAGGCACAGGGATCCAGAGAATATTCATGACCAATAATCAGCATTTTTACATAAAGAGTTAGCCAAACGTTAGACGTTTAGTTAGTGGCTTTATCTACATAATTGTTCACACTCTAATGTAACTGTGGACAAAGCAAACTGCGAGCCAATCCCTGCAAAGAGATGATGTCAAACTCTCTATCACATGTTCATTCAGAGGACCTCTCCGCTCCCTGTAAGCAGAGGATGATGTAATGGTTAGATTCATTCTGCCCTTGTTAGAGGAAACAAAAGACCAGCCAGAGCACGCACACACACACACACACACACAAACACTGACACACACGCACACACACACATAACCTCTCTTTCTTTTCTCCGTGTCTCTCATGGCCATTGTTGGAGGATAACACTGTTGAGTTAGAAATGTGATTGCCCACAAAGTCAGTGGTAGGAAATCTGATAGGCTGTTTAACATATGGTTCAAGAAAACCAGCTCAGTTATTGATTGTTATGATCAATTTTCTTGAATCAAATCTGAGCTATTAATTTAAATATATTGTTGTAATTTTCATACAGTATGAGTTCAAGATTATGGTGTTGAATTTGGACACACACTCTTAATTCTGCCAGGAAAGGAACTGGACTGTAAGATCATCCTAGCATTAGTTTGTGAGACTTTCAAGCTAACATGATATACAAATCATTTAGCCCCTTGTCACAGGTTGCATATGAGTTTTGACCAGAACGGGGGTATCTACAGGTCTTGAAAAGTTTTATTTATTTATCCATTCATTTATTTATTTATTTCGGGCTTCCTTAAAAAAAAAAAAAATGTCAGGAGACATCACACACTTCTAAACTAAAAGTGGGGCTGTTGTGACAAAGGACTGTGCTATAGGAGGCTGTTCTAATTTTTTTTGTGGAGTTTCAGTCAGCACCACCAGACCTGTAGCAAACACTGACGCTACTGCTAGGTGTAGTGGCAAGGAAGATCATCCACTCAGTGGGAAGGTGTCTAGGTCCAGGTTACATTAACTTATTAATTATGTTGCTAGGAATTATGGTTATATACAGCTGGGAAGTACTGACAAAAATGTCAATATGTCAATGCACTTGATAAATAACTAAGACTGACATTCCCTACTGGTTTTCTGTCCCTGTTTGACAGGTATTGAGGTATTAAAACCATCTTAAAAATAAATCTAAATATAATTTGGTGACGACTGCAGAAAGCCTGAAAAACGGATGCTCCCTTTTAAAAATTGTTTTAGATAAAGTCCCGGAAAACTTGGTTATAACATCTGAAGTATTTTTCAGTAACAACATATCTGATGCTATATAACATAGCTATGATGCTTTTACATTGCACCTCCCAGAGATTACTCATTGATTAATCAATAAGTTTAATACTGTAACTTTGTATTTCACTGACTTTCTGTTGAATTGTCTTTGTCCCGTGGTGCTTCTTACAGCTTCAACGAATGTGGAAACACAATATGTCCAGTGGGGAAATGCCTGGGATGTGGGAACTTTTGAACTGCTGAGCTGGCTGCTGGAGTAACTTTTTGACTCCAAGCGCTTCGAAAGCATGTTTGGAACGTCTTACCCCTTTCTGGCCTCATGAAAATTAAGTTGAACTAGAGAATACAATATCCTCGGGACATGGAGATATTTTTTTTGTGTGTTTTCTGTATTCCAGTCATTCTGTAAAACTGGATTGTTGAGGTGCCTTGAAAGGATATAGTCCATTTAGCTCTTGCATCATGACCAGTGTTTGTGAATAGTACCCTCTCTGTACATTATCTGACTATCCTCACATTGGTGTGTGATTGTAATGGGCCTACAGCTAACGGCAGTGTGCAGATTGGCCTGAATTAGTAGGATTCACATATTGACATATTATACTCTCTCCACTAAGGTGGAAATCCATTTTTAGCTCCACTCAGTGCCCTTCCATCTGACGGTTAGTTTGCTTTAGGTCACTGCTCTTGAATTCCTACTTGTGTGTATATACTGTACAGTCTCTGTGTGAAAGCATGTACACTGCATTAAGCAAATCTTCCTCATCACGGGATTTGTTTTGTGAACCTCCTCCAAGTCATGATCTCATCCCCTTACAGCGATCTCTCTCTCTCTGTTTAAATCCCATTGCCCTCCTCAGTCCCTTACTAACTCCATTTTTATAGCTTTAGTACTGATTTTAGATGGAGCTCCTTCACACTTCTCCCTTTAGCTCTTAAATACTGCAGCAAAGCCCCACAGACAGCCCTGCACTTCAAAACCCTCTAGTTCCGTAGTCTAATAAAAATACCACCGTGTGAAAATAATATGGGAGACCAGCCATTTTTAATTGCATTCTTCCCCTATTTTCAGCAAACTTCCATCCCCACATTTTTGAAAATAGCACATTAATGAATGTTTTCAACCTGTGTAGTGTCTATTTATAATTAGTGTTTTATCACTATGAACAACATCTGTGAGTCAAAGTCCTCATGGTTTTTAACAGAAGTTGGAGTCTGATTAACAAGTTAACTTCTGCATTATCATAATAGATAAGTAGAAAGGCAAATGCAAATTCATATCACAGGTCATTAAACATAGTAGTTTTACTTCCATAGATTTTCATTGTCTTGTGTACCCAGGTTTCTTGCAGTCTTCTTGTGAGAGCTGGGTCTCTCTGTGCAGAAATTGAAAAAGTCTGGATTGTATGTTTTGTTGTGGCAGACTAACACTGAGCAGTCTCACTGAGCCACCAACCCTGAGGGATTTGCACAAAGTAAGCAGGCTTAATAATGCTCAATAGTTAGCATGTGGCTAGAAAAGTGGTCATCGTACTGCAGCTCTGCATCTTGGTTGTAGAATTCAGTTGGTCTAACCATTTCTCTTACGCTACAGTTAAAGCAGAGAATGGGCAGACTCGTGGGAGATATATTAAAAGCACGGAGGAGAACTGTGGGCCAGCGGGCAGTGATGCTCGTTTTAGAGGGCCTAAAATAATGTTGGTATTTCATTTACAGGATGATACATTATTATTTCAAATATCAGAGATGCATTAATTTTACTATCACCTACTGACAAATCCTCGATGGTCTCTGCCAATAAATGAGGATTGAGAACTATTTTAAAACTCCACGGGTCATTAGCCCCAGGTTGTTCCTGTAGTACGGTACTGTAGTTCTTCTGGTTTAGTACTTGGGTTTATTTTTATTAGCCGGTTTATTAGCCGGTGGTGATCTATGGATGGCAGTATTGGTCTGTTGGTCGGTCCACAGCTGTGGTCCAGGCAGAAATGTCTCAATATCTGATTGATGGTTTGCCGCAAAATTTTGTGTAGGCATTGATGGTTCGTAGACAACGAATTCTACTGGCTTTGGTGATCCCCGGACTTTTGCTCTAGTGCAACCATGACGTTTACATTTGTTGTTTTGAGTGACATGTCTTCAAAACTATTGGACGGATTGCCATGAAATGTGATACAGACATTCATGTCCCCCATAGGATGAATTGTAATAACTTTGGTAATTCCCAGACTTTTCGTCATCCATCATCAAATCAGATTTCGAATTAATCCAGTACTTTGGTTTACTCTAAATGAAGACGGTGACGATGGTAAACACAAAACCTGCTAATTGTTAGCATGTTAGCATTGTAACTGTCAGCATTTTAGCATACTTATTTTTGCATTCAGTAAAAGCGCCGCTGTGCCCAAGTACAGCCTCACAGCTAGTATTGCTGTAGATTCTTTTTTTAAGTGTCTTCTTTTAATCATCTCAAGTAACCTGTCTAATTCAGTCAATTCCAAAGAGAACATATGTCAAAATCTTTCCTGGTGCATCTTCAGCAAAAGTTTTGTGTAAAAAAAATAATCAAGATATTTGATGAGATAACTGGTGACAGATTTTTGTTTTTTGCATCAGTTGTGCGTGTTTACATTTCCTGGACAACTTCTGACGTCCCTGCATGAGGTCTGTGATAAATCAGTCCATCCTGTCACTGGCATAGCAGAGCAGAGAACTGAATGAACTGGGTCATCATTGGATTATCATTTGATATTCATAAGCAGACTTGCAGTAGAGAATGATTTGATGCTTTGCTTCAGCAGTCAGTCAGACCAGACATCCCAGCTAAGCGAGAGGAAAAACCCACAGCTCATCTTGATATTTGCTTTTTCAGGAAAGCTGGGAAAATTTAGCTTCTGCACATTGCAGCAATTTTGCTGTGGGTATTTAGAAGGAGGTGTGGTAAGAGGAACACATTTTTTTTTTTTCAGTTTAGCTTTAGTTTTGATCACGGAGTTGTTTCAGGAATGAAGGTTGCAGCAATGAAAGTAAGTAAATTAGCTTGCAATATTTAAAACCGAAGTTTAATTGAACTATGTGGATGTATAATTTTGCTTCATTTAGCTTTCAGGTCTCTCTTCCTTGTGCATAGAAAGAGGGACTACAGATTAAATATAGCAATTTTGCTAACTCCGGCGCATTTACAGTAATGTTTATTAATGTGCGCTGTCCCTCTTAAATAATCAAATAAATAAAAATAAAATAAAATAAATAACACACACAAACACACATGTTGCATCTTTTTCAAGCAGCGCAGAGAGGGATTTTGAGTGCTGCAGATCCCATGCAGCTCAGTATCCTTATGTCCGCTCATAGCTCTCAGGTCCTCCTCAGTGAGGCTGGCTGTTTGCTTGGATTGCCGCTCTCCTCTCCAGCAATACGTCTTGTTAATCCATCTCATGTGTGGATGACACTTGTGAAGTCATCACAGCTGATGCAACCTACACTTTTCTTTCCTTTTTTTTTTTCTGTTTGAGGTATTTGGCTGCAACCTGAGAGTACGCTGTAAAGCAGAGGAGAGGTTAAGGTTGTATCTTTGGTGACTCTATTTCTACTTTGCAAGTGGTAGACTGTGAGCTACCGCACTCCGTGGTTATTTATTAGAGAGGGAATTTTTAAATGCACAGTTTGGTCGCCTAGCACTGAATTAGCTTCCCATTATTTGCTGCATCTGCGAAGCATCAATTATTGACATACTTTGAGGTGTAATGCCTCGATGTCCTTTGACTCTTAAAGAATCTACTTTCTTGTCTACTATTAATTGTCTACAAGAACCGTACATTTCCTCAATTGAACGCTTTTAGTTGAATATCACTGTGCAAGAGGACAGCAGAGAGAGGACTGCACATGTGGAAAGAAAATTGCTCCCTTGCAAGTACACCCCCTCCCCTTTTTTCTCTGTTGCCTCTTGCCCTCTCCTCTGCTTCTTTTTGCTCTCTCTCTCCCCCCTTCATCCCTGCTCTTTGTCCAAGGAACGTACCAACCAGAGAGGGAGAGGAGGAGGAGAGAAGGGGGAAGGGTGAGCCAGCATGTCAGACTGGGGAAAGGAGGAAAAAGGGAGAGAATAGCATGTGGCTGAGGGACAGAAAAAACAGACAGTGAGGTCGGCAGAAGAAAAAGACTGAAAGAAAATTGTTTTGGTTTTTTTTGGTTTTTTGTTTTTGTATTTTTTTTTAAATGTGGTCATTCCCTCCCATTATTTCCTGTTGCTAATCAGATTATGTGTTGAAGTTGAAGTTCTGTTAGGTGCCAGCCATCAGAGAAAGGAAGCTACCAACAGAAAGAAGGCAAGAAAATCAGGATGGGGCATCACAATGGTAGGATGGGAGAGAGAGCAAAATGGAGGAGATGAACACTATCCCATTGAGGAACCCACCAAACCACCGCCACCACCTCTCATGCTTCAACACTACTGCTGCTGCTGCTGCTAATATCATTGCCTCCCCCCCTGTCTCTGAATCTCACACTAGGAGAGCTTACATTGTATGTGGGGAAAAAAAGTGGAGAGCTGACATTTACGTCCTGCCGAGGGGAATTGTGTTCCGGACACGCAAAACAGGACTCTGCGAGACGGGATGTACATTCTCACACTCTAGGATGCAAAAGTACACTCGCACTGAGAAATAGAGACTGGAGACAGGTGTTGGAGTATTAAGGAGGGGCAAACTCTGAGCATGAAGCTCCACAGCATGAATGGAAGGAAAGTGTAGGAGCTAAAACAAGGGACGAGGGAAAACCTGAGTGAAACTGCTGTGAGTACAAAGTGTCTTTCTGTCTTTTTGGCTGTGCAATTTTGTTCTTTTCTTTCATTTTTCTGCCACTGCTCGGCAGTTATCAGAGCAATGCTTCTCCATTGTCTTTGTGTTCCTGCAGGAATCATAAAAATTGCTTGTGTCCAACCAATGGCTAAGAAATTAAGCTCTTTTCCTCAGCAGAAACCTTTGTTAGGACAATGCAACGTCACCTCTGACCGGTTCTCTTCGGATAATGACCATCGCTGATAGTATTTAATTAATTTTATGAGCTTGCTCTTATAATGATGTAAACAGGAGGAAAGCACAGCCCACCCACAGATGTGTATCTGTTTCCAATTTGACCATATACAGCTTGAGGACGGGAAGAAAGTTATGATTTTATAATTCTAGTGATTTTCTACATGTGTCCAGTGGTCTGATGCATCCTTCCATTGTTACCAAAATGTAGAGTATGAACTTGCACCCAGTACATTCAGAATAACTATTTCTTTAAAATTTAGTATTATATTGTGTGAAAGACAACCTGTTCTCACTTCATTATTCTGTTGCTTATGGTTAAGAAAATCCAGTTTGCTCAGGACTGGAAAGATTGCAGTCACCTTTGCTGTTAAGCTTTGGGGCTACAGGGACAGTGTGTGCTAGTGCAGTGCAGTGCAGTGCAGGGTGGACAGAAATCAAATTATAATGTGGTGTGTTGCATGCGTTGCAGAAATTGGGCCTAGAATGGTAGACGACCTGACTAGCATGCCACTCAGCTGGGTGCAGAGGATATGGCCCGGGCTCTGGATATTATCTTAAGGTGTAGTTTGGTTAAAAGCAGAAGCACTGGCTGAAATGGTGAAACTGGTCTTTGTATTTACAGTCCTCTACAACTCAGAAAATGTTTCTGCAAGCACTAACTTGAGAGTAGTTTTAGATATGTTTCTTGTACAGTTCTCTTCTCTTATTCAGCTGGGAGCCAACCTGCAGTACACTTACTCGCTGGCTTGTGTATTCAGTGAAAGCCATCTTTCATCTCCGAAATCTCTGTCAGCAGATGTTAAGATATGTCCAAACATTTTTATGCGCACAATATGACAAGTGTCATCCTGCAAAAGAGTAGAGATGTGCATGTTGGTACTCTGTTCATACACTGTGTGAATTTTATAGGATATAGACTACTGACGTAAGCAGGTAAGTTTATTCTAGTAGTAGTTTAGTTTACCACAGTGTTTAGTACAGGTGTTGGGGAGTTCTACTACATATGTGAAAAAGTTGTAAAAAGCCTTTTGTTGCTCCAGAGGGAGCTTTGTGAAGTCTGACACATTTTCTCAACTGAAGTCACTTGAGTCAGCGTCAGTTGGGTCTGAAGACTTCAAGTTTGAAGAACGAAAAATCTGAGGGTGTGGAGTCAGAGAGAAGTGAACTTACTAGAACTCTGCAGCCCGCTCCTCATCTCTGCTGCAGGCTAGAGGCTCTAGACTACATTAACTGTTACTAGCAAAACACACTTGAATCTCAGACCCACATGTCAGCAGTTGAGTCTTGTTTTGGGCAATGTAGGCACTTGGTTTTGTCAAAGAAGAAGAATGTGTGGAATACAGATAGATGAAAAGAGACGACATCTCTGCTTCTGCTGCATCAAGATCAGATAGATATTCTTTATTGTCCGAGGCCGGACATTTTTTTTTCATAGTTTGCACAATTTCATGCCTCACAGGAAAAACATGCAGATACTCAAATATGCAAATATGGTAAACATCAAGTCATATATATACATACTCATTCATGACATTTCCTGTGTCTCCACATATACTGCACTCTTTCACTGGGCCCTTTTTTTTTTTTTTTTTTTTAAACTGTCAATCGCAGTTCCAACAGTGTTAGGAGTGCAGTGCTAAATCAGTGCAGTACTCTTTTTAAGCCCCTGTCACATACTAAATCCATGCATTTGCTGTGTTGTCTTTCCAAGGGGTGTTTTCTCCAGTCATATTATTAGCTACTGTCTATTTTCACCATCCTGGCTATGGTGATCCCAAGTTTGCCGAGGAGAGGCCAGATGTTATGTTCAAGTTGCCTGATGGAAGGCATCATTTCATGTTGTTTTAAATAATGTCAGATAAGCTAATGTAGCTACTTGTTACTGTCATCTGTCAGACTCTCAGACATTTTATAGAACTAGAAGTTTTCTAGAACTTCTTTCTAGAAATTACAGAAAGAACTGTCTCATCCCAGACTCTCTTGTTAGTGTTCGCTTGAAAGTCCACATGAAAGTGTATTACAGAAACACTGCTGAGCCTTTTCTGTCCTGGACCGTGTAGTTCTGCAGCTTGTAGTACAAGGGAAGACTCAGTAATAGCACAGCTATTGTTAAATTAGCTGTTTCACAATATTGACTTAATGCTCTTTCTGACACATGCCCACAATATGAAGAACATTTCTAGGTGCAACTGCATTTGTGAAGGCGCTTTTTAGATAAAATCTTCCCTTATGACATTTTCATTTAATGAAATAGTGACACTGGCCACTGTCATCATAATTTATAAACACACACATACACCACTTGCCTATTAGTAGAGTAGAGTAAAGGTTTTATGTTTGGCTTTCATACAGAAGTCAGTCATAATAAATACAGCAGTAAGTACAACAGTGACTTCAAAACAGCAATAAATACAGGAAAGCACAGGTAAACTCCACTGTCACTGTTATCACTGTCACATCACAAAAACCATCTGGGGGAAGCAGAGAAAAGGAGCCAGAAACCAGCCAAATCACATTTAGTTTAAAAGCCAGTAGCTGATGGAATAAAAGACCTCATATCATTTTTTCTTGGTGAGAAATAACATTACAGAATAGAAATTGACAATAACAGTCACATAACTGTCACTAAAACAAACGGTTAGATACTGCCAGTGTTATACAACTAGATAAGATAAAGTATGACAGTAAATATCTGTTAATGCCACTTCTAAGGAGATAAAACCTCCATCTTGATGGAAGTATATTAAACTGGAGTTCAGTAAGACAACTTTACAGCACACATTCATAATTTTTCCCAGAAGGGTTTTGTTTTTCAGATTGAGATTAATAAACCAACAAATCATGATCAATATTACAACAGATTCTGTAAAGGAAGTATACTGAGAATTGAGTATAACACTTTTTATACTGATGTTGATAAATCACTTTCAACAAAGATCAACATTGAAACTGCTAAGCTCCCTTAAGAAGAACATTCTTTGGTTTGTTTTTTAGCCATGCTAGTGACATGGCTCTAGGTATGGCAATGTCTGTCTTTCATTTGGTTGGTTGGTCCAGACTGAAATATCTAAATGAATATTAAATGGACTGCCATGAAATTTTGTACTGACATTCACAGCTCCCAGCGCATGAACCCCATTGACTTTGACCTAACTTCACCTCTAGCAACACTATGAGGTTGACATTTGTTTTTGTGAAATTTCTCAACAGCTGCTGGGTGGAATGGCAGGACATTTGGTTCAGATATTCATCTTACCCTCAAAATTAACTCATAACTTTGGTGATCCTCTGACTTTTCATCAAGTTTCATCATCAGGTCAGAAGTTGAATGTGTCCAATACTTTGGTGTAAGACCATATACCTTCAAAGCTAATGCAATTCCCATCAGCCTCAGCTGTACTTTTTGTTTGATGCTAATTAGCAATTGTTAGCATGCTAACATACTAAACAAACATGAGGAACATGTTAACCATTATACCTGCTAAACGTCAGGATGTTAGCATTGTCAATGTGAGCATGTTAACAAGCTGATGTTAGCATTTAGCTCAAAACACTGCTCTGCCTAAGTACCAACTCAGAGAGCTGCTAGCATGGAGGTACTCTTATTTTTGCTAAAAGAAGTGGACCTCCTGGAAAAGTCAATGAATTTGTTTTTGGTCTCTTTGTTCTTAGACAGGTTCAGTTGTAGGAAAGACAGACATTGTTTGTCATTGTGCAAAAGGCTGACTATCACTGAGTCATCTGCAAGAACATACCTATCTTTGTGATTACTCTGACAGTCAAAGATGTCCAGACAGTACAAGTCTCAAACAATTCAAACAATTCAGTACAAATAAAAACAATTACTCTTGTCTCCTCAGTCACAGTTGTTCATTGGGTAGCTGTTCTTTTTGGCTGGACCGCAAGAGAAGGACCAGCCCTATAAATCCAAATGTCTGTGACTGACTGAGTGCGTGACAAGTTACACAGCCGAATGCTGCGTGACTGCGTACTGACATTACATCATTAGTCGTTGCACTTTCAAAATGAACTGCCGCAAAGAGTTTCTATTGCTGCATCAGGGGGTGTTTACAGGCAGTGTTGCCAACTTAGCGCCTTTGTCACTAGATTTACAAACTTTTCACACCCTTTTAGCAACTTTTCTTCACAAAAGCACCTAGCGACCAATCTAGTGACTTTTTGAAGAAACCTTAACTGCTTTCTGTCGAAGAGAGTCGCCAGTATTGCATCATGAGTGCGAGGTTGGACTTTCCCTCCACAGGCACACCTCTCTATGTGTCTCATTCAATTGACCGCACGGAATGTGACACAGACGTGAATGAGTTTCTAACTTTCTCTCTGAGTGATCATTTTGCAAGTAAATATAGCTGAAATCACAGCACAGCCGTCTTTAACTTATGTTTATGGTGATTCTGTCAGACGACGTCACGGTAATAAAATCAGGATTATAGCAGAGCAGAGCATCAGTTTGGAAATGGCTTGGAAGTGACTGGCAGTTAACATGGAGTCTTAATGGGCCACGTTTCAGTCACTATTTCATACTTGTTCCGTTGTCTGACAGCAGAAAGAGAAAAACATGTAAGTGAGAACAGCTTTATTGAGAATTCAGCTGTATTAAATTACTGTATATGTGAGCACAGAGAGTAGGAGAGAAGCAAACAGATAAAGGGCGGTCCAGCCATATACAAGGTTTTTACCTAGTCTTGGTCCTAAGTATACTGTAGGTCCAAACCCATAAACCCTTCCAGTGAAATGGGAGAAATCCTTTATGCAGTCTATGCACCTCTATGGGCTTGCTTCTAAAGTTTGTTTGTATAGGTTTTGCCGGCTGCTCTATCAAGATCCGGCTTTTGCTTGTGCATCGAGTGCAAAACATTTCAGGGTTGCTCGATGCTGATTCTGAACACCAGAGAGGTAATTAGGTCATTTTATGTCATACTAGTTTGTCTCTCTAAAAAGAAACACTGTCACAAAAAAGAATACTGTTGTTCTGTGAAGGCTCTATTTACTTCTGCCCCTCCATCAACAACTGTCTTTAAATCAAACCCACTTTAATGGTAACAAAAACAGTGTTTTTTCACCCTTCACTGGCACCGTGACATTGCCTAGACAATATCTGTTTAGTTGACCTCTAGAGCGCATAAATACCTTTAGTCTTTTTTATGCTTTTACGCTTTATGCTTTTTGTGAAAGCAGAAAGTCTATTTTGTCTGAACACATAGATTCAGATTTAACCTAAGAAGATGAAGCAAATAAAACAGAAAAAGAAAATGTCATTCATGCAGATGTGGAAGAGAGGTGACTCAGATGTAATGAACATGTAGAAGCCTAAGGAGCACTGAAAAACAGAGACACATTCAGATATGGACAATGAGAAAACAGATGCTGAACAGCAGTTACTGCCAAGCTGAGTTTCAGTGGCATTGAACAATATACTCATTTTTTTTCAGATAAAAACTCTTTCCCATCTGAAACTAATTGCATGTGTATAAAAACCTCACCCCACCTGGCTGGGTGATAGAAAAAGTGGTGCTAATATAGATTTTCTTTCACATATACATGTGACGACTTTTAAACGTCAGTATAACTACATTATTAATAGTCCCCCACCTGCAGTAGGATGTTGACAGAATGGAGCAGAGAAGAAACCACAGAACAGCTTTACTGAAAAATGTAATATAAGTAATATTACAAACATTGTGCAAACAATCTACAGTTCTCATGTTTTAAGGCATAACAAAGCAGCAAAACACACACTGGATATTATGAAGCAGAATATTGACTGTATATTGAAACACACTTTGTTGCATTGCCTATCTAAACACGTGTCCTTGTTGTTGTTAATCGTGGTGTTTGTCGATGTGCAAATGAGCGTCTCTGTTGCATTTCTTTTCCCTGAGTTTACCAGAAACTCAAATTTAGTATCATCTCCTGAGCAGAACTCACTTGGTTGAGGAAGGAGTTTCACACTATGATAACTGCAAACAAATAAAGCGTATTCATCTTTTGAGAAGATGGGAATGGAGCAACACCTTGGGCTCAGTGCTATCTGGGCATTGGGAAGTATTTTGCATTACCTGATCTTATGCAAACAGCATTAAAATGTTCCATATTGCTGTGTGATTCGATATAAAATAAGTGCGAGAATCAAAGGTTAATATGGCAAAAGGTATTTGGAGGAACATATAGCTAAAGAAACAAGCGCTCATATTATCTCCAGTAATGGTAATATATTAGAGAGGCAAAAGGGGGAATGGAATGTTATATAAGGTCATTTGCAGAGTTTACTTTACACCTGTAGGATTAAAAAGAATGGGGCTAAGTGAGTATAGTAGATGTTGGTGGTGGTCATGCTTTGTGGGGTTGCTCGGTGATAAAACCTTTATGGCAAAATATACCGATTACATGGAAGAGGGTTGGGGATTTGAATCCAAAAAGTGCCCCTTGTTCAGTTTCTTGTGTGACTTCTCATAAGTACCTGCGCTGAATTAAAAACGGGCAAATTTATTACTGTGTGAATGTGTCTTGCGGCTTTGATCAGACTGTGCCTTAGAGAATGAAAGAGTCCATATATGACATGGTTTAAAAACTGGTTATATTTATCAGTTTGAATAACATTATATGATATGATGTTATTAAAAAAAACAAGAAAAATCTTAACATATAAAGGAATATGGAATTAATTTATGTTACATCTGCAGAAAAAAAAACCTGAATTTATTCAGATATTTATATCTGGATTGTATACATAAAATGATACATTATAGAAAAGCGTAACTGTAATGGCAAAATGTAAATTATTGTTTTTTAGAGAAAACAAAAAAGAGTTAGAATTATATTTTTATTTATTTTCCATGCCGTCTGTGCCAGCCCTCCCAGCGTCTTGCTTGTTACGTCATCTATATTTCATCAAAATGTGGTCAGTCAGCACTGTTCACTTGGACATCATGAGTATAGTCATCATCTTATACAACATCCATCTATTTTCAGAAGCGTACCCCTTTCAGTTGTTTTGTGTTGTCCCCTTGTTTTTTCATGTAGAACAGATGAGTACCGTGATTAAAAGCTACCTTTCACCCCAGCTTTGACTCTTTGGGTTTGAAAGTGATGTCACAATGGAAAATGTGGGGGTTAGTGATGTTTCCTTTTGAGTAACAATATCCTGGACACTTGAAATAAAAACTAAATTGGGAAATTGAACCATAATATTCCGAATATTGCTTCAGAGTTACACTTTACACTGTTTGACAGCAGCTCATTTTTATTTTAGATCTTCTGCCTGCAATTAATTAATGCTACAGCCTATTACACTTATGATTGACACACTCATGGCTGCATCAATAAATGAAAAGAAAAAATCTAGGTCTTTTCTTCACTTGCCTCATTTTATGCCCATTTTCCTGCCTGACATGTTTGGCAAACATGGGATCATGAATAAAATTTCAATTGAAGTTTTATGGGTCTTAGGCGGACTGTAGTTTTGTCCACCTGTTGGTTAGTAATAAGGGACCTGTCGAAGACTTTGTGAGGTTGAAGGTGTGGAGGACAGAATGGACTGTCCTTGCTACTATACACTAGAGATGATGGGGGTTTTTTGTTCTCCTATTGAGACGTGAGTTAAGAAGAAGACAAAAGTTGTTATGATTAACTGTTTTCTTAGTCACCACGGTCTGATTCTCTCTTTTCTTGGAAAATGCTTGTTTAATGCTCCAACCCCTTTCTTTGTGTGTCTTTCAGTTGTCCCTCGGGGATGAACAGTGTGAAGTGACACGGAACGGCTGTGAGTCTAAGGAGCTGGTGTACTTAGTTCATATTTACTGCCAGGTAAGAGAGCAGACTCCACTGCATTTGATGGTGCAGTCACACATAAATATAGATACATACCTAAGTGCCCACAAGCATGTATATACTTAAATGTAATTATATACGAACTCCCAAACAGGCGCCACTTCCTCTGAAAACACATACACCCATACATTTTATAAAAATGTATTCATGCTTTCAACTTTTCTCTCAAAACTTGTCAGAAGTGATTTTCAACCCACAAATGATGGTTCAGTACAACCTGTGCAGAAATCTAGCACACTCCTCCCTGTGAGCAGAGCTCTGGCTCAGATTCAGACATTTCTGAAACACCTAACTTATTGTTTCAAAAATCTTATGTGGGAATTTGGAACTGAAAAAAAATGTGGATCTATGCCAGGCTGGGTGAGCGATTCTGAAGAATGCTGGATAGAAAGGTCTTTCGGAGTTTGACTTCTTCAAACTGAGAGCTTTTATTAAGTCCTACGTTGCTGTTTCCATGTTTGTCTGCTTCTCACAGCTAGTTGTGCATTCCTTGTTCAGTTTTATTGCAGAGGTCAAAGTAGAAAGAGTTGTCTTAGTCATCTTCAAAATTCCTTTTTAAGGACTGACGTCAGAGTAAAGTAACAGCTAAATTATTTATGATTACATCATATACAAAGTTTTGCAAGAAATTTGATTTGATTTGATTTGAGTTTGACCTGAACTTGGGCAAAGCTCTTAAGTAGAACACACACATGCACACCAGCTGCTCAGAAGCTTTTCCCCAGCCTCCTCCAGTGACATTTTTGATTCTGGTTTCATGCATATCCCTCTTCAGATCATATTCCATTTGCACGACCTTGGCAATGCCACACAAGTATGCGGCTGTGTACTTGGAAATTCCAACTTCTCACAGCCATCGGAAAACTGCTAAATCTACACCAGTTCTATTTGAAAAAGGACAAAATAACTGGCAAAGAGTTAGCCTTGAATTCTGCACTCAGAGCTTTAACAGAGAAAGTAGCACAGCACAGTGAGATTGGTTCAGTTCAACAAACCCAGAAAGGGGGTGACTAGAAGCACCATCTGAAAGTGGGACAGGAAAGCATAAAGAGTTCCCCAAGCCCACAGATCCCTCCCATTGGTGTCTCTCCCAGCCAGCACTTTTCAAACAGCACTAGAATCAGTGGGCTGAGTGGTGCACTGCAGTCCCAGTCGCACAAGCCCTGGCCTTGGTACAGACAGATCTTTCTAGGCCAAATCAAAGCAAAGATTTTTTCCGCCACTAGCTCCTCTCAGTGGGGTTTTGAGGTTTGGAGCCCTGTCTTACTCGATGAATAAGAAACAACAAATCTATGGAATCACTCTCAGATTTAAAAATAAAAAAAATAAAAAGTTATATTTAATGTGGTGGATTGAGGGCAAAATTCTCTTGGTTTGCACTTGCACTGTTGGCATTTAATCACTGCATTTTACTAGGAAGGGCTGAGCAAGCTGTTGATGTTCTTTGGTTAGGAAGACATTTCCAATATCAAAGTATACAAGTCCAAGGGAAACTTGATTGTCTTTTTTTTTTTTTTCATTTTCTGAGGCAGTGTCATTGTATTAGAGGCATTATAAGAAGAGTATCTATGGGGCCAAAAATACAGACAATACCAGAGAAAGAAAGAAAAATAGAATAATCACAGCAGTGTTGGTTGATAAAGGTTTTAGTGAGACTGACAGAGAGGCTTGTGGCTCTTTTTGTAATGTTATCCACAAAGTTCAACTACCGGTAACAAAAACTTTCGGTGACAGTGTCTGACCTTGAGTTTTAGATGAGATCAGAATGAATTTGTATAGCGCTTGTTTTTAAATTACAGAGTGCTTTCCAAGGAAAAGGAAAAAGAATAATAATAAAAAGAAACAAAGAATAATAAAAAAAAATAAATCAGTGAAATAAAAGTGTGTTAAAATTAGATGAAACCATAAAATGGCTAAAGTAGAGTGGAGAAACACATCACATATTCACAAAGGCTTTCTTATAAAAGGTGTTATATGCTTTACAGTGTTCTGCACCAATTGGAGTCAGTGGAGGAGCTCTGAATACCAGTGTAAAGTACATTACTGTCATTCCAAGTGTAAAAAATTTAAAGTATTTACATCTTTATGTAAATCAGCAAGACACAGAAATGACCTAATATGAGGTTTTTTTCAAGTTAAAGAAAAATGTCACTGGTCAGTATTCTTATTGTAGTCCTCAAAACAAAGATCAGCATTGAAAATAACAACAAGCAGTCTGCTTGATACTAGTCTACTGTTGAATTGACTGGTAGAAATTTCCGGTCCATTTAGTGTGACCTCAGATTTAACATCATTAAATTTTTTAAAAATTGGGGACAATGAGCATTTGAAGTCATTAAACCTGCAGTAATTGATTATTGGAGCACTTGAGGGGAGCAGAAACAAGCTGTAAACACAACACTGACATATCATCACCTTTTAGGTTGATTTGGTTATCTGGTGATATGGTGGTGACTTGTTGAACAGTTGCCTATTTACACATTCAGCAGTTACAGAGCGACAGTAGCAATAGTTTGGAGTCGTGGTTCTACTTAACTGATGGATGTACTGTAAAAACAATATTCACTCTCTTTTTAGTTCTGTTTTTGGTCTCAACCAACCACTGAGACTGAACCAAAACAGTTAAGTTTTTGACTGTAAAACCAAAACAATGAGCTGAAAGACTAAAATGCTCTGTAGAGCTGAGGGGAACTGCAGTGTTAGTTAAAAATGATCTGTGGCTTTGTCAATACAAGCAACCCCTTAGTTATCATGTGATCAACTGTTAATGTAAAAATATTGATCATAATATGCAAAGCATTTTTTATAAGTATTTTAAATCCTGCATTGTTTAGATGTTTGCTACTTCGCAGTCCTCTTTACTGCCTTTGCTGGCGCATTGCTGCATTTCTTGGCACATCACTGCCACCTACAGATCATAAGAATAGTGTGGCAGGACCGTGTGTCTCCTCCACCACACAGACGCATACACAAACACACGCATGTTTGTCCTCTCCTTCCATACAGAATAAATGTTGGAATATCTAAGCCAGAAGACAACCTGTAAGCAAATATAAATGTGAAAAGAATCATAAATTTAGTAGCTACTTGCATTTAAAGAGTTGCTGTTTTGCAGTCTGTCCTAAGGCAATCAAATGCTGGATGCTCCCGCCAGCACCTGAACGCAACAACCCAGAAGAGTCTTAAAAACTGTCCCACACAGATGCAGTTAGTTATTTATCATATGTACTGAAATGATTGGAAAACAATTACTGCCTGGAAGGTAGGAAAATGCATTCAACAAGCTTAAACATTAATTTGTTCTTTAGCAATTCATTAGACACACTTTAAAATCCATTTAAAGTACACACAATTTGTACTGTGTTATGGGCATGGTCCTTAATAATGTCTTCCTCTACCACAACTGGAATATCTTTTTAAACTGTTTGTGACACCTGGAGTGTCCTGAAACATTGTACAGTATGTGCTGTCACTCCCAGTTGTAGGTGCCTGTTATGAATATTTGAATTGCCCATCTAATATTTCCAGTTTTTGTGTCTCTGTTGTATTCAGTGGTTCTTACAATACATTGGTTTGTTTAATTTAAGAGATGGTTTTTTATCAGTTAATCCTTTTTTGCACACATTCAGCTCTTTAATGAACCAGTGTGTTCTCCGTCTTTGTTTCCTTGCTAGTTGCCTTCACATTTTTGTTGTCATTTTGAAGGGTCGAAGCTGGATCGTGAAGCGCAGCTATGAGGATTTCCGTGTCCTGGACAAACACCTGCACCTCTGCATCTATGACCGACGTTTCTCACAGCTGCCTGAGCTGCCTCGATTGGACAGTCTGACTGATCACTCAGAGGTAAGCACTGAAAACACACGCCTACATACACACACATGTATTTTGAACTACAAACTGAAGCATCCAGGCCTGTAAGCAAAATAATCCAGTATGGAACTTTAATAGATTTAGATTCCATTTTCTTCACATTTTAATATGAATTTAATCCTGACAACAGGTAAAGCCTTGTTAAAAGAAGTATAGTATGGAAAATTAATATTTATTTTTAGGTTTATGGAACTTTGCATTGCTTAAATCTCACACAGCTTTGTTTACACTCTCATTGAACCATCCAGTGTTTAGTCAGACCCCTAAATGAAATGAATGATAGCATTAGCCTCCCATATTTGTTTTTAAAATAAAAGAGAACAAGGTATCAGTTTTCAAGATAAAAGCTATTCCATTTACTGTACTTTGATATCCAATATGATCTACATGGCTTATTTCCTGGGAATGCACCATGTGATATTTTTCCAGTTATTTCCTCTTCAGTCTGGCGATGAAAGGTATTCTGAGCCAGGTGAAACCTTTATGGTCTAATTGAGGCTCTAAAAGAACGCAGAGGTAACAAACCAAACTGGTAAAACCAGTTTATTACTGAGGGATATTGTGTTTGTGGACACTTCCAGAATAATAGCTTTACAAAATAGCCTGCAGCACACTGTTTTACTTTCACCAGTAGCTGCATTTATAGGATTCATTGTTTGAGCCAAGGGTAGGATTGCAGTAAAGTAAAGTAGATCTCAGTAAAGTATTAATGTCAGCATTTACTCAAATGTGCAGATACGTGGCACCAAAAACTATAAAACTAAATTTCCCTTGTAATATGAAGTCATAGTCACATATGTCATTTCAAGTGTTTTACTGCTAGGCAACACTTTTAGCTGCTAAATTGTCTGCCTTTGTCCCATCACAAACACATAACAAAAGGAGCCAGAGACTTTTAATGGTAATTGCTAACACAGTTAGGGGGCATCTTTAACTGAAATCAATTGTTTTTAACATCTAAATTTGATATTCAATGAATTAGTAGTGGATGATTACAGTACTGAATGGGTATTAATAATATAGATAATAATTATATATATATATATATATATATATATATATATATATATATACACACACACACACACACACACACACTAAATCTGAAGTCAGTGTAATGACTCTAACTGGCCTGTGTGTGTGTGTTTTGTTTCATGTTAGTCAGTGTCCCAGATGTTGTTAGCTTACCTCTCCCGGCTCTCAGCCATTGCTGACAACAAGATCAACTGTGGGCCTGCCCTCACATGGATGGAGGTAAGGTTCAGTCTTTAAGGAGAACACCGACTCTTTGGCGGGGGGGTAATTCAGTTGTGAAGAATGCTTTAATAAGAGGAAGATAAGATCTGAAAGCTTGTTTGCAAATTTGTCAGGCTTATGCTGTACATTAAAGATAGATGTCATTAAAGAAAACAGTCAGGAAAAAAGACTGAAGTCTTTTCTTCTAGTTAAAGAACTGCTGCCTGAATTGCTGGAGCACTATTCTCAAACAAAGAGAAAAGAGAAATGTCCAAAAAAAATCCTGAGGACTGCAATAAGCAAAAACTGGATCAACACATAGGTTAAAGTCAGACAAACAATTACAGAAAGATTCCTTGCAAATTAAAACAAGGACCTGGGGCCAAACACTGTTCCGTTTTTTCTATTAAAAATTAATAAGGGTTTCTATTACTACAGGATACCTGGAAATATAGTACAGTAATACTATAGTATCACTGTAGGATTACCAGAACCCTGTGGTTGATATTGGCAGCAATTCCTTGCCATCCCAGCTAATAATTCACTCTCCTTAACTGCAAAAATACTTGAATAAGCTGGTAGAAAAAGAGTGTATCTGTATTTACGTTTAATAAGGTGACCAAAGAAAGAAAAGAGATCCTGCAGGTGCTCCACTTTGCACATTTGTTTTCCAGTTTGAACATATTTTAGATCATTTTGAATCTTCTGTGTAAACATTTCAGCAACTCATTCCAATGAACTGAACACAGAACGCAGATTTATACAAAGTCTTAGATTAGTTAAACAGTGATGTTTGTGGAACTATATGCAGACCTGGATTTGCGTGTGACTAGTCCTGACCAGGTATTTATTTTTGACCTGTGTCTTGTTTGAAAGGTCAAACGTTGGTTGAGTTTGTTTTTATTACCTCGTGTCATACCTACATTTATTAAACGGTTCTTAAAACAGAAATAACTGTCAAGTTTATAAACCATCTGACAGACTCAATTGAAACAAAATATTATGCACTTCTCCGAAATAGCTATTTAATGCAGGATGATTACACTCATTCATAGTCATGTCATTGTTCTGTATTTTGTCTGACCCCCCTATAATTTACTAGTCAATGGCTGCCACTGTTGAAATGATGTGTAAGTCTTTTCTGTGTATGTGTATTAGGTTGATAATAAGGGGAATCATCTGTTGGTCCATGAAGAGTCGTCCATCAATGTTCCAGCTATTGCTGCTGCCCACGTCATCAAGCGCTACATCGCTCAGGCCTCGGACGAGCTGTCCTTCGAGGTGACACACACTCTCTGTCTCTCTGTCTCTAGATATTCTGAGATTCCATGAGAATTCTTCCTAGATATTTCCTCATCTGTTGTTGGTTGCTGTATAAAGACTTCGTAACATTGAACTTGACAGACAATAAGACACTGAAGGAGCAAAAAGGCTGTCTTTTCCAGTACAGTTCAGAGACATCAAAGTCTGGATAAATCGCCTTGCTCAGTACTGTCCTTACTGAATTTATGCTCTTGTAATTGAAAGTTAAAGCCTCTCTGTATTATGTCTTCAGTTTTAGCAATCACTGAGGTCTTCATTCAACAAGAAGTAAAGGGACAATCAGACACATCTTTAATCTCCTGTCTCCCCCACCTTTGTTGCTCTCTGCAGGTTGGTGACATTGTGTCAGTGATTGACATGCCGCCTAAAGAAGACACCACATGGTGGAGGGGCAAGCATGGCTTTCAGGTACACAGCTCACAAAACACCTTGCAGCCTGGGGGCAAAAACACAAACGCATTTGCTCTCTGTGTCTTTTCCTCTGGCTGTAAACTTTTGATTAGGCTGTACTTGAGGTATTTCAAGGGCGAGGAGAGAACATCGCTTTGTAAAGCAGTTTTCAAAAACTCTGAGTTTGCTGAAAGACAAAGCAAGATATAAATCCTCTTTCATATGAAGCTTTTGAGCAGATTACAGGGTGTGTGCCTCGCCCTGTAATGCTGTAATGATTCATATTCCTACACGGTCTTCATCATATAATCCTGTAATACACCGAAACTTGTTCAGGAACTTAGTTACAATCCACCTAAATTCTCCCAGTTTCATCCCTCGGCATCATGTATTTGTTTACGATATTCTCCATTTCACTTCTAATTGAAATAAGGTATAGAAATATAAAGTCAAATTATGAACGACACATAATTAGTATTTGAAATTCTTTTTGTATAAGAGAGCAAACTGAACTTTTAAATTAACAGTCTGTTGTACATTACAAGTAATTTGAAATGGAGGTTAATAATAATGGAGCAAAAAAGTATGTCCACGTTATGTGTGTGTGCACGTAATCTACACCCAAATAAATAGTTGGGCCATCAAAATGCGATTGAAGTGTAGACTTTCAGCTGTATTTCAAGGGGTTTAACAAGAATATTGCATTAATTGTTTAGGAATTACAGACATTTTTATATATAGTCCCTAATTTTCAAAGGCTCAAAAGTAATTGAAGAAATCGCCATAATTATAAATATGAGGATTGTTTTTAATATTTGGATGAAAATCCTTTGCAGTCAATGACTGCCTCAAGTCTGGAACCCATGGACATCCCCAAACACTGATGCTTTGCCAGGCCTTTACTGCAGCCGCCTTCAGTGGCTGCTTGTTTGTGGGTCTTTCTGCCCTCAGTTTTGTCTTCAGTAAGTGAAAAACATGCTCCATTGGGTTGAAGTCAGGTGACCAACTTGGCCATTGAAGTATATTCCATTTCTTTGCCTTGAGAAGCTCTTGTGTTGCTTTTGCAGTATGTTTTGGGTCATTATCCACCTGTACTGTGAAGCAGTACTTTCTTTCTCCATACTCTTCTCCTCCCATCATTCTTTCTTTTCTTGAGTGTTACCAGTGGTTTGAACCTTGTGGTAAACCCTCTGTATTTAAATCCATGAAGGCATCTCTAGATTGTAGACTTTGACAATGATACACCTACCTCCTCAAGAGGTTGGACAAATCAACAGTTTTGTATATTCATATAAAGAATGTACCAAACTTTTAGTACAGAAACTCATCTTCCGTTATTATCCCTCCACCACAGCTCAACATGGACACACTGTCTCGGAGAGGACGAAGAGGGTATTCTGTACTAAAACGACTAACTTTGGAAGACACCCACTTGATTTGATTAACAATCAAAACAATCCTGTCAGTCCTCTGTCTTTTTTGCTTCCTGTGAATCCTAATGCATTAATAATTAGACTTAAAGATTAGAATATTATACTTTTAGGAGTAATTTTTTGTGACATAGTAACAGTCTCAGGTGGATTTAAACTGTGGCCAAAGTAAATGTTTCCTACATTATCATTTCTTTTCTCAGCTTGATGAACTCAGACAAAGCCCACCAGTCCCTGGAGCTGACTGCATAATGAGCTGCTCCCGCAGTAAATCAGGAGCTAAATACTGTGAATGTAGACTGGGGCCGTAAATTCAATGCAAACTGCAGCACACATTTGTGTTGCATCATTTTCTTTGTAAATCTGGCCCTGTGTGTATTGAGGCATGAGGGGGAATAATTGAACTACAAACTGAAGCAACTGAACAACTTTGTAAATGCATGACTCTCTGAATTTTGGTCAAACAAATAACATACTTTTATTTGTTTTTAACACATTTTTAGTCTTAAAACCCAAACTTTACTGCAGAGATTCCCTTAGTTACCATCAGAATATTTTTCAGTGCAATAAGAAAGCCGGGTTTTGCCGCTCATGTTTGGCTGAACCTCCTCTGACCTGCTGCCCCCTTTCCACACTGCCCCCCCACCCACCCGTGTGTTTTGGCTCTCCTCCTACAAGAAGCAGTCCTGCCATTCAGCTCACTGGCAGTGTGGCAGCCGGCAGGCATTAACTGATCAGATTAGTTTTAATTCAGACACATTCTCAGTGGCTGGAGACCACTGCCCTCCTCTGGATTTACAGAGCTTCCCTTCAGGCTGTTTTTCACTGATAAATGTTGACTATGAGCCCATTGATTGCCTGTGGCTTGGACACCTCTTATTTATATCAGATCCACACTTTCTGGATCACACTAAATGCAGACTGAAGCTCAGACTGGGGATGTGTTGGGGAACTAACTGGTGAGCAGCAAATTCAAGGAGTACAGTGACACAAAAAACACCTGTAGTACCACCTCTATCCATTAGGAGGTAGTCAAGCAGTGATGTAAAAGGTGGTGTGTTTGTGCCACTGTCCTATACTGTATAATGTAGACTTTAAATTAAGTTAAAGCCTTTAAAGGCAAAACACGTCCTTACCAAAGTTGTATTCACAAGAGGAGCAGGTACACAGATACTTATGGACTTGCACTGTATGTGTAATGTAGTACAAAACTATATTAAGCCTAAACCAAGACAAAGATTGATCTGAACTGTTAGCATGAAAATTTAAGTAAAATAATAATAATATAGTTAATTAAATTAAGATTATTTTTTAAAATGTCAACAGATTCAGGAAATGTGACATTTTACGGCTAACTCTTCCACAGTCTGCCACAAGTGGCACAACTGAACAGTTTCTGTCTGTGGTCTTTTTCAGTCTCATTTTAGAGGAGGAACCAGACATACTCACATGACAGTGACGTGGTCATTCCCATCTCACCTGATCAGTAAATGTTCAAACCAAGTCCAAGTCAAATGCCATCTTTGTCACTGTGCTTCTAATCCCGAAATCACATGACTGATGTGACATCCACAGCTCAGTTGTAGATACTGTGTTGTCTGTTTCTCAGTCTTCATTTTATTATCTTAATCTGATTGTACTTCCTCCCATCTCACCTGCCCTCCTGTCTCACTGCTATACTCTATGCAGGTTGGCTTCTTTCCCAGCGAGTGCGTGGAGCTCATAAATGATAAAGTGCCGCAGTCCATGACCAACTCTGTGCCAAAACCAGGTACTCCTCCTCCTCTTAAACCATTCACAGGAAATGTGTTGGAAGGAATTTATCACTGATGGCAGTTAATGTCTCACTGATATGGCTGCCTTTTCAGGAAGTGGTTAGGTCTGTAATGGATGATGTGGCTCAGTGTGTGTGTGTTTAAGTGTGTTTGTGTGTAACTGGATCCAATCTATAGTGGATTTCTGGTATAATACCATTATTTGCACATTTTGAATGAAGGAAATGCAGTGAAGGGATACATATATATTATTATGTCCAAAACCCTTAGTTCAATATACAGACCCTTGTTAAAGGTCTCTACCTATTTTAGACCTGAATTACAATTTATAATAATCAGTGTAAAGATAACATAATTTCAATTTAAAAGCATGTTACAGTGAAAGAAAACACATGGTTCCATATATTCAGCACTATGGAAATCTACTGCAAATAACTGTTGTAATCTATTGCTGTCCAGAGCAAACAGATAAGCTCTTTAGCACACTCCCAACAGTGTCAAAGACAAATGTATAACATAAACCCTCTTGGAATCAAAGAGAGCACTTAACAACATTTGGCGGCTGCGGTGCAGACTTAAGCTCAACTTGAACTTCTGCCACACCTTCTCACACACTGAATTACACACTGCAGCTGCCATTGAAATTAGAAGCTCACATGTTGCTATGATAGAGCTCTTCTGATCAAACCTCAGTGTCTTGTATGAATCCATGTCACATCTTCCAGTCAAACACTGATTGAACCAGTATGACTTACTGTCACTGCCCTCTGATTGGCTTTCGGGTGGGTGAGCAGAGCAGGGGCTCCTAACCATTGAAATGCCTCTGAGACTTCAGGATCTAGAATTAAGTGATGACACAGCGTAACAAAAACACCAACCCCACAAGATCCACAATTATGGGGGAGGGGGTATCATTATATGCACGGGTTTCGGATGCTCCTGGACGCCCATGTTATCTGATATGCCAGTCAAGTTTCAAACCCAAGTTTTTGAGCCTTTCAGACTGTGTGACTGATCAGAAATGCATCTTGCAGCGTAGAGTTAACTATTGTAGTGCACGCACAATGCACTCCACTGCCCAAGGCTGCCTGCCCACTCCCCTGAGCAATGTTTTAATGCTTGTTGGTTGTTGTTTTTTTGGGGGGGGGTTTTTGTTTGGTTTCTTTGCATACGTCTTTGTCAATCATGCTTTTTTTTTTTTTTTAACAGAGTATCCGCAGGTCAAGTAGATAATCTAAATATGCTGAATGCATCTAAAAGATATTCTTTTTCTCTTGATCTGCCCGTTTTTCTGTATCATCGTAATAATGTTTCATCAGCTATATTCAATCAGAAATGTCAGCTGTTCAGTTTTTACACAACTCTTGCCTTATATTCTACATAGTAGTTACCAGTCTAATGTTAGGTTTTTACGAACCTGCAGATGCCCTGTTATCAGTAATATTAACATGACTCTAAATGAGATAATCCTGGTTTAAGTTCATTATCAGTGGCAGAAGAAATAACTCAGTGTAATGCTGTTTAAACCTGCCTGTTTCTGTGTCAAAACTGCACTGCTTGTTCTCCACTGCCTGAGTGCATTTTTAACGCTGTCATTGTTTCACTGCACAGGGATGTACAGTTGTGTTAGCATGTGTCTTGATTTGTTGCATTTGACTGTGACTCCTCTACCTCAGCCTCCCCCTGCTCTGGCCTGCAGCCTGCTTCTTGGAGTCTCTTCCCCCCCTGTGCGTGTTGGTATACACTCTTCATCCACCGCGTCCACTCACCCCACCTTCACTCACTCACACACAAACACGTATCACATTTTTTACATCAGAGTTTTGATGATTGTAGCTGAAGTTATAATCCTTATGATTTTAGTCCTGGTTGATTTGGCACTACCAAAGGCTACTGGTAGTAGCAGCGGGTGTGGTTCAATACCACAGGTCCCAGAATTCAGGACAGCAAACACTCCTTGAGCAGTTAATTTGTGATCAATACAACAGAAGAGTTGATAATTGGCCTTTTTTTTCCATCATGAAATGAGCAGCCGTCATCTGATTTCCTGCTGCATACAGTGCAAGTAGTTTTCCACACAGCAACAGAATACAGGACTTTGTTATCATGCTGATAAGTAAGAGGTTCACAGCCTGTCAGCTGCAGCACTTTATCTAAAATAACAGCTCACTGTGGCTGCTCCTTCTCATACTATTACTCCCTGACATATTTACAACTGGCCAAAATGACCATTGTCAAAGATGCTTTTTTTGATGAGCAGTCACTGTTAGCACTAACCTACGCATTTCCTGTGACTGCCTCGCCACTCTGTGATTGCCATTTGAAAGCTTTTAATGTGAACAAGCAGTAGTAGGAAATATTGGGTTTGCATTAGCAGGAACTTAATACAGCTCTGATACAATGGTGGGAGAGTGAACAGTAAACAGTGAGATAAAATTAGAAGCAGTAACACTGGATTACATGCTGCATCATTTCCTGTCAATCCCTCATGCTTACATAGACAATTTGAATTCCACAACGGATTGACAGAGCTTGCTGCTAACTATGAAAACTGCTGTATAGAGCGGTAATTACATACTGTAAATGTATTGAATGACTATTGCTGAGAAAAATGCAAACCATAAATGGTAACAAAAATAGGATTTTAAAAATCTTAAGGATTATAACTTAAAAATTAAATGTAAATTCTGTCATTTAAAAAGTCTTGTTTTACTGATGAATGCAATGTTTCTATGATTAGGTATTTTTCATTTCCACGTTTTTTATCTGTACACTGTCTCACAAAACAGTTCATTGATTTAGCATCAAAGTATCATTTCTATGCAAAGCTTCTGACCTCACAGTCCCAAAGTACACAGTTACTCTGTTCTCTAACTTGAAGTGCTTCTCTCCCTGTGCTGATTCTCTCATGTCTCCATCATCCATCCATTCATCTGTCTGTTGGCCCATCTGTCCATCGGGCCGCATGCAGACTTGGAGATGGAGAGTGTAATACAGGACAGTGCATGGGTGGCCGACCCGCTAAACCACTACAGCCTAAGTTCAGGTAGACAAAAGCCCCTCAGTGTGTTGCACCGCCTCTTTTTAACCAAAAACTAACTCCACAACCCCGAGTGATGTAGTTGCACTGTGTTGCACTGTGTGACTCTAGTCCGTGTACCTGTCACAGTAGCTTTAGACTGGGAGCATAGCTTGAGTTATACCTTCACTCTTCACACTCTTCTTGGTGTTGCATTACAGAGCCTTTCACAAACCAAATAAACTGTCCTATCTGTGACCTTTAACAGACTTATCCACATTATCTCTATGCTCTGTTGGTGGACCAGTTAGCCTTTACACACAGCTGGTTCTGCAGTAATAGTAGAGCATGTCTGACACAGCAATATGAGAGTAGGTCTTTTTCCAGTATATATGTGTGTGTGTGTTTGTGTGTTAACTTTCCTTCACTTGAATTGCTGTAAACTCCCATAAGAAAATATCTGTGTGATACAAATAATGTTCATATTTCCCTTTAAATCTGCCACTTAAAAGTCCTTTTAACTATACGATTCTTCTTACACTGCTGTGCTGTGGACAATTTTCAGATTTGTCAGAATTAATGTCCCTGAGTCCATTTTGCATGGCATTTGTCTGTAAAAAAAAAAAAAAAAAAAAAAATACACTATACAAAAGTTTTGGGAGTGTTGATGTAACAATGCTTTTCAAAGCATGCTTTCAAATCAAACAATCATATCCTTTCAGCACCCTGCTCTGTTTTTTGGTGTGGCCCCCTCAAGGTGTATGCAAATGACTTCAGGGGTGAGCCAGGTTACTACAGCATTTCTCAAAGCTGCTGAATATACCCTGTGTCTGGATGAGGGCCAGCTGTGTTTGTTTGTGTCTGTTTGGTTGAAGCTGAAAGGCCACAGCAGGGGTGCCGTGGTGCTAGGTCTCGACCGGCCTTGATTTATTTAATCCTTTTACAATGAGGGGGCCTGTAAACCCATCCATTGAACCTTAAGCTTTGTCCTGCAACAGTAAGAATCTCTGTCTCCCTCTCCATGGTGACTGAAAGAGCACATTCCTGTAGGGAGCCACACAGCATTGGAAAAATATTCTTGCTCTGCTTAGATCCGCTCTTCTCACCACTAACCTTTGCTGCTTCCCAGTAAAACCATGGAAATTGTTAACATGCTGCCCTGCTCTGTTAAAAAGAAGGTCGAAGACACTAGAAGTTATCAGTCCTTCGATCCACGTTCTTGTGTTGTCTCGTAGTTGAAGCTTGGAGGAGTGTACTCTCTTCACAGTGAAAAGAGTCTTTAGTCAGCATCAATTTGAAAATAAAGAGTTTTGAGCTTTGAGAAAAAAATTACAGTCAGACTTGTTTCCTCCCCAGACAGCCCAGTAGATCTACCAGTTACTGACCCAGATGTCGAGCCCCCCCCCCTCCTATATGCAGCTCTTCGTCATGTCTGGGGACCAGAGATTTGGGCAGCTGTGAGCATGTATGAGCCAAGACAGCTGGTTATGTGAAGGCGAGAGGAAGGGGAATGGGGAGAGAATGTGTGAGACAGAGTAAGATTTGTCCTCCTGTTCCTGAGGATCTCCAGTCATTTCCTGGTGCTGTGAAACTATGCAAGGTCCCTGTGTAACGTGTTGCTCTGGAGTTTCAATAAGAGACTGTTGTTGTAGACCAAACCTTTTGTTTGGGGGAGGCTGCATCTGTTTACACACTAACAGCTATGTTGTAAACTGAGTGAGTGTGTAAAGCACAAAGATAATTTTTTAGACCTTTGCTCCTTTCAAGGAGGAATTCAAATTGACAAGCATGTTTATGTTTCAGACAGCATGGCGTTCTGCTCCTGTACATTGAACTTGACATGCAGCTCCAAAAAAACTTTCTCAGTATTTCCACATCCCAGGAAGGAAATTGATTATTCTGATCCATGCAAAAACAGCAGCTCCAGATAACTTCATGTAACATAAGGCTCTCATCCTGTTACGTGTTATATGACATCATGGCGTGATGGCATAGGTGAATGGTGCTTTTGCTTGTCCCAAAGGCAACCTCCACCCGCTGTCTGTGCTATGTCAGTGACAACCTAAACGTATCCCATGGTTCTAATGCCGCTAATATTGAATTTGTTTGATAGCATTTTAAAGGTATCATATGACAAAGCAAGTGAAAAAAACACTGAATATTGTATAAAAATAGACAAATGAATTTAAAGAGAGAAAACTCCTCACACACAGTATCTTGTTTACTCAGCCCCATGCCAACTATTACAGCTCCCACTCACGATAAGTTCAGGGACTAACTGGTAATACTGTAGGTTTCACTTTGTACTTTCAGATATTATCATTTCACCTTGTTTCTTGCTCAAAGTGTCTGTGGTCTGTAGGTGATAGTGTAGGGACGTATAGAGGTTTTTCTGTGTTGCACAGAAAAAAATTTGGTTGAGCTGAATTTAGTGTGATACTGGGGGGAAAGACAATAAATTTTATTGAGCAAGATATTATATATACATGTGGAAGATCGACAGTGGTCGAAGATCCTTTACTTAAGTAAAAGTACAACTTACTCATGCAAAAATACTCCATTACAAATAAAAGTTCTGCAACCAATGTCTTTCTTAAGTAAAAGTACAGAAGTGTTATCAGCAAAACTTGCTTTATGTATCAAAAGTAAAAGGAGTCGATCTGCAGAAAAACGTCTCGTGAGTGATATGATTATGTGTATAATTATTAGATTGCTACTACTCATGCATTCATGTGTAAGTAGCATTTTACTGTTGTAGCTGCTTGAGGTGGACCTGATTTTAACCCCTTCATATACAGTTATGTAATTTAGTCCAGTGGTTCCCAGGGGACTCCCAACATTTATCTGTGAGGGGTCATGAGGTGATTAATGCGAGGGGAAAGAAGAAAAAGTCAAAGTTCTGCTGCACAAATTTCTATTTATTATTTGGACTTTGGACTAAATCTTTGCACTTTTTTGAAAAATTGGATAACTTTACGTCTTATGGCCTCAAACTCATCATGAATATCTGCAAAGTTTAAATGGGAAATCAGTCTTTGGATGAACTGCTAACAACTCATACACCACTGAAACACAATGATCAGACCCTGCTTTTATGTGAGGGGACGAAGAATAAAAAAATACAATATTTCCCTCTGAATTGTAGTGGAGTAGATGTATAAAGTAGCATAAGACTAAAAAAATGCCTTTGTATTTTGTAAAATGCTTGTCAAGTTGAAGCAATCACATGCAGTGGAAAAGTCTAACTGCAGTCTTGTGATTCTGGATCAGCAACAAATTAGTTTGACTTTATTTTCACTCAACATGTCTGCTTAGGGACTAAGCTAGTTAAAGAATTAATAAGATAATGCTTTCAGGGGGCCAAGGGGGCCTTCAGAAGGGAGAGCTGATTCTAAGTCAATGCTAGACCATCCTATATGTCCTACGCTGCTTGTTAGGAGTATGTAAGTGTGCAGTTTAAAAGAGCATTTTCCACTAGGTTAAACCACCAGCTTGCCTCTTGGCTGCTTGATTCCTGTGTCCCCTTCAAAATGCTGTCGGAAATGTTGAAATTTGGTACATGGAAAAGCCAGTAATAGGAGGCAGGGGTGTACTGTCTTAAAGAGAGAGGAAGTGAACTTGAATGCACATAAAGCACACTGAATCGTCACCTTCTAATACCGCAGCAAGTAACTGTCAGATGTTTCATCTTCTGTCATTTCTGGAAAGAAGCAGAAAATGCAAGGACTGACAGCATTTACAGCCTCTTACCTTAGACATGGGAGCTTAGAGGAGCTAAACGCGGCGCTGAAATGGAGTTTGTATTTATCGTCATAGAATTTTGGTAGTGTTTTTCAGAAGTCAAATAGAAAGGGCAGGCATTGCATCAAGTATTTTTACTTAAATATGTCAAGTAAAAGTAGTTTTTTAGGCCCACCCGCCCTCTCATGTTGACTAAATACAAAAATGTGCTTCAGTAGTACTCACAGCTTTGTTCGAATTAGTTTAACAACTGGTAGTGTCCATATTTCCGGAAGCGCTTGAAGGCAGCATACGGCTGGTTGTAAACCAATCCGTTGAAGCGGAGCTCTGCGTGGATACTAGCTGACAGAGCAAAGAGGCGAGTCTGCGGCGCTGCTCTGCTCCCTATGTCAAACCTTCACAGCCTTTACTATTGGCTTATTTTCTAATTTTGCTTAAACAGGCCTCGCCGCTCTCAGATGAAGTTTCATCGCGACTTTGTACAGGTGTGCGGTTAGCGAAAGACAAATATAAGTGGACAGTTGTACTTTGGACTTTTCTGGAATCCTGTCATAAAGCCCCAGGGCAAGTCCAGCGTTATGGAGCGAAGGTAAGAAAGTTCGATTGAAATGCGTTGGCTTTATTTCTTATATTCGCCACAGTACCCCATCGTTAATTGCCAATACCTTTTTATCACCCCCCCAAAAAATGACTGGACATAGATAACAGTTAATCCTGTGTTACATGGATCGTGTTTCATGAGGCAGAGACAGTGTGAAGAGACAGCACTTTGAATGATGGAAGTCGCAAGTCTTAAAGAAGTGTGGAAAATATTGCTCCTTCCCCATATGACTCCAGATTTTTCCAGTTTCTCTCTTTTTACATGTATTCAATAACTTAAGAATAAGTTATTGAATAGTCTTATAATAGTCTTATGATATTTATAATGTCCCACTGTATTAGAATATCATAGGCTGTTACACAAAGACCAGAAAACTTCAGAAGACTTTAGACTTGAAATGCAGTTTGGAATAACATGTCTATTTAGCAAGGAAAACATTTTAAACATATTGTCACATGACGTACAGTATTGAAACATCTGAAAAAACATTTATAACTGGATAATAAAGTAGCCCCTCACATTAGTGTCCACGGTTGCTCAGAAAATAAAGCAAGACCTTGGCTGACAGTACCAGGCAATGAAAGGCTGTTAGTTCTCCATCACTGAAAATAGTTACTTTTTGTTTTTGATTTTACAATAGAATTGATCAAAAATTGGCTGTGGAGGGGTCACAACAAGTTGCCACTCAGTGGTGTGACAATTGCTCTTGGTACTGATGCTGATATCTGTCGCACTTTCATGACATTTCCTTGGTTGGATTTTTGATGTGGCCCAGCTGAACCCCCCCCCACACACACACACACACACACACATACACACAAACACACACACAGGCTCTCTTCTTTCTACTAAAATTGTATTCAGTGGTGCATTGAGAGAAGGAACAAGCAGGCATCTTGCTCCTACTATCTTTGCACACTTAGGCTCTTATGTCCAAACAGAGGTCAGTCACTCCAGACGGCTCTGTTGTTTACTCAATGAACGACCATCCAGAAACACCAACAGGAGATGTTTTAATGGGTGTCTCCCGGTGTTATGTTCTGTTAGTTTGGTACGTAGTGCGAAAAATTATCTCTGTGGTAGTTGCATCTCAATGGACAAATGTCCTTTTTTCATTGACAGACATCAGGAAGCGATACTAATAATGGTGATCAAGTTGTCTTGTTGGGTTCTGTAAGTGGCTGTAAAAGATAAACTACTCTGTCAGGATTAATTGTGGCAAAAGGAATAT
The DNA here is from genome assembly GCF_016859285.1 of Xiphias gladius. NCBI lineage: Eukaryota > Metazoa > Chordata > Actinopteri > Istiophoriformes > Xiphiidae > Xiphias > Xiphias gladius. The sequence continues at coordinate 24,839,609 of NC_053416.1, read as the reverse complement.
ATTGAAAGTGTTTTGTACCTGGTCACCCTCACCATCAAGTTTGTCTTTAGATGCTAAGTGAATGCAATAGTATTGATACATTTGCGGAAAAAATTGTCAGAATCATTCACGGACGTTGGTCAAAAAAACTTAAATTTATTTTGCAGGACCCACCACAGTTAAAAAATAAAAAAATAAAAATCTCCTTAGAAAAAAGCCCTCGGCACATCCATTGTAGATTTCTGAGACTGACGATGTAATCATATCCAACCCGTTCACATAGTGATGTCTTGAAACTATAACAGCAAAGAGGAGGGCGGTTTGAATTTCCCGCTCCGCCACCGACATGGGTGTGTGTGGCTGCTGAGTCTCGAGGGGGTGCTGGCTGAAGTGAAAAGGCTGAGCTGAGCTGCGATGAGAGCATTGTGAAGCCCCAAGGAGCCGCGGTCACGCCTACTGGTGCATGTGTATTCAGGGAACACTGACACGCAGAGTAGTTGTATCAGATAACCCAGGCCAGAGTGCTGATTGGCTCTGTGGTGTTACTGCTCTACTTTAGGCAGTTGTGGTGTTGCCATGAAGTTGGAATTTTCCTCCAATCTGCGTGTTTTGAAAAGCTCCTTGCTAACTGAATGGAATGAGGTGGTCCATTTGGGGATTGGAGAAGGGGAAAGAGAGCATGGTGTTTGCCATTACGTCTCTAATTGTTCCTGCTGTAATGCTTGGCCACTTTTCGTCTCACCCCCTGTTCGTCATATCCCAGCCTCTCACTGGGCTCTCTCAGGGAAAAGCCTCGTGATAGAAACACAGTCAGTGAAGGGGTGCAAATGAAACCTGTCACTGATCATCAGGCAGTAACCTTCCTTCTCTGGTGTAACTTTGTCCTGTCCTGGATTTTATCTGTTATATATGCAGTTGCCAGGGACAGGCTATTGGCACTCATTTCCCTAGCTGTAAATACTGTATCTCAGCCACCAGCTCCTTTTTAGAGTGCCACGTGTCAAAGATATACCATTAGATTTTATGATGATTGCAAAAATCCAGAAATATTCTACAGAAACCGTTGCCAGCTGTTTGTTGGGGCACTCCACCATTTTTTTTTCACATGAAGATCAGTTTCCTTGTCATGATGATTTCATAGTGATGTTATCAAGGTTATGGGCTTGGCACCATAAATTGATAACTGAAAGCCTGCCTTTCAAATTGTAGGTGTGGAGTTTGAAAGCCATGGGCGTTTACCAGGCAGAGAGGGTCTAATGAAAGACTGCATCCAGTTGCATCATGGGAAATGTAGGATCTGCTTTTATAGAGTTTGAACCACACTAAGGACTAAATGTCACGGTATCTTGGCCCCTGGTGCTTCATATTTAACCATTTGTTTTTAAATGTGTCTCTTGCAAGACCTCCAACTTTGTGAAAGTGCAAAACTAAATCACCGGAATACCCCCAAGCTATAAATCTTGTAATTACTGTCACAGAGAGCAGCCCTACCAGTCCAACTCTTCTTAAATTAAATGCCTTTTACCCAGCTGGATTTCAGCAGTGAGTGTGTTAGAGGCAGTTTTAGTGCTGAGCATGCTTGAAGAGCTGCATGCCTTCAGGCTGTCATCTGCCTTACAGTAAGCAGATGGGAGTCTCTGTCCTTGCTCTGGACTCATGCCTGTCATTGCACTCCTCTTGCTCACGTCCTACAGTCAGCCCGGGTTCTTAAATAAAAAGGGATGTGTAAGTGTAAGCCAACACAGTCGCACAGTAACCCCCACCCCAGCCCCACGTGATACTGATGGCCCTTTTTTGATGCCTCAACAGTGAGTAAACAAAGCTGCCTCAGCAGTTCTGTCTCTCGTTACACCAGCACAGAAGGAATTTCTCCCGGGGGGGGTGAACTGTCGCTCCACTTTTCCCTGAAATGAAACGCTGGGTCTAGTTTGCAGATGCTGGCTCAGAGGCCGGCTGTTAATTCAGAGTTGATAGTGCTGCTTAATTAAAACAGCAATATAGACTCTGGATTCAAAACTTTGTTTTCAAACATTATTTATTAACTTGGAGGAGAGAGATGGCTATAAATCTTTGTTGATAAAGGATTGTTTATCTTGAGACACTAGTGTATGAGTTTTGAATATCAGTCAAAAGAATTTAACTTCTAAAAACACTAACTGATAGAACAGAAAGATGATCATCTAAAAAAAAAAAACTACATGTATCACACAGTGTGAAGAAAGGACCTTGCTGGGCGATTAGTGGGAAGATTGGCAGACATGCAAAGAATGGATACCAAGTCTGAACCCCTTTTTAATAAAATTGCCTCAAACAGTTTAGTTATTTTCAACAGCCACACGTTTAACAGTGAATTGGATGATAACCTTAACAGGTTATCCTTATTTCCCCAAGTAACTCAATTAAACTCAGTTAAAATGTATCTTTGTTGCAGTTTCTGCTGCTCCTTGACATGTGTTTGATATAAAGAAGCAAATGAATGAAGTGTCACTGCCACAGTATTTCTGAAACATGCACATGCACAGTCACTGTGTGCATATATTTTTGTTAATATTCTTCCAACACAATGAGAAACTTAATTCAGTTGCAAAGTAACTTTCCATTCCCATCAGCTTATTCGTTTAACAGCACTTCTTATTTAAAATGTACTCAATTGGACTGTCAATTAAGTCTGCTGCACGCATTTTACCTCTATAATGTAAATTTAACATGCAAAATGGGCCGTTTTTCATTAATTTTTACCTAACACACTCTGGGCAAGGGAGCCAAGTCTCTCACAGTGGCTGTTTTGGAATAATTCTTTATAATAATAATGTTCATAGTTGCGCGTGTGTGCTTCATGATGTATTTCTCTTAGTTAAATATAATCACTTGTGACCATATTATGCATATCGTTCATTTCATTGTCACAAATCACACTCTTTACTGCAATATTTTTTGCCATTTGGACGACGTTTTGCATTCTTCCACATTGCACAGATGCAGGCAGGAAATTTGCATGAAGGCAAAACAAACATGGAAAAGAGTGAAGGTGACACAGCACGGGGTAATTCTGAACCGATGAAGGACCAAAACCAGCCAAGACAAAACGAGCAGCACGTACCTAAAAGAGGGGCTAGTTCTTCTGTTAGAGATTACTATATGTTTGGTTATGATATTTTTGACCATATTCACATTTGAGGCCTGTATTTATTTTATTTTTGCAACTATAGTTGAAAAGCATTTTATATTAACCTTTTTCTATTTAAAACATTACTTTGTCTTTGAAGATTCTCAGTCTCAGTCATCCAATACGAAGTGCCAGTTAGCTTCATATAGCACTTAGAAATGAATACTTCATATTTTGTTACATGCTCTATTGAAAATTTACACAAAGTTTCTAAATAATATAAATCAAATATGAGTAAGTACCTTTTATTTGTCAAGTATATAAACTAATAAGAAATAGGCCTTTCCATGTGGTCATTTAATTCATTGAATTTACAGAAAATGTGCTGTATCGTGATATGTATTGTTATCAGGATATTAGATTTTGGTCATATCGCACAGCCCTACTGGAGATTGAGTTTGGTAAGCAGCGGCCTACGTTTAGATGTATTCAAATCAAAGCAGAGCTCAGCTTGGCCACAAACAGCAAAGAGAAACTGTATCTCACCAAAGATTATTTATATATTTAATTGAATCATAAATGCTTTCTTCTTTAAACTGCTGTCTGTGTGTTTATTTTGGTCTGAATTCCAGAGCAGGTAAAATGAATATGATGTCAAGCCTGTGAAACACATTAGAGAAGTGAAATGGCTGGGATTGTGACTGTGTTTAAAATCCATTAAAGCAATGTGCCCTGGAATATAAATAAAAACTGATGCGACACAGCAGTTTTCCCAATTAAACCCAGAGCACCTCAGACATGAGATGTTAGTGAGATCACTCTGTTTTGAAAATATAGTGAAGTTCCAGATGTTGTGTGGCTGAAAAAACACAATGATCGTCGATAGGATAGGTAATGGACATTTTAATACTGTCCTCAGTAGTAAACCTTAAGTAAGTGTTCCTGGGTTGTTCTTTTTTTTCCTGAATGAGACCATCTGCACTGTCATTTTAAACGTTTCAGGTTTCAAGAGTATGGACCATGTGGCTGCTGTGTGCTCCACATTTTTTTATTGGTCTCCAAGATTCAGAAAGGGTAGTTGTGCTGTGGAAGATTGCAGAGTGACTGAAAACTAGGAAAAGTTGTTGGTCAAACTCAGTGTGAAGGCCAGCACGATGTAAGTGTCCACAAAGGATCAAAGAGAGACAAGTAGAAAAAAGGTGAAATTCAAGACCAGAATGTCTTCACTGAAGCAGTGACAAGAGCTGAGGGCAGACTGCTGACACCAGTAAGAAAACAGAGAGACAGCAAAGATGAAAGAGGATTGGGAAACATTGTTTAATTCTTTGTGATGTCTTACATCCAAGTAAAAGATTTAAAGTGCAGTAATGGTATGAAAAACAGAGCTGCTTTAAGAATTTCAAAGACATCATCTGGAAAAGATCTAGTACGTGTGATAATTAGTAGGACCCTGTTCTTCACAGAGAGAGGTTTTTATTTGAATACACTTGCAGGGTTAAGATAGGGAAATAATTGGTTTTCAATTTTGTGATCAACCTGTTTTGTTCAATAATCTTCATAGAGCACCAGTGTTTCTACGTCACCTCTAACATGACATTTGACTAAAGGCATCAGTGAACCTACTGTCGTTGAGAAACAGCATGTTAGGCGCATCACGATGCTTATGTTCTGCTGTGCTATTTGTTTTAGTTTAAAACATTTAGGAATTAACTAAGATTATCAACAGAAGAAATAACAGTTTTGACGTTATGTCAGAGACGTCTATGTATTGTGTTGCAGAGATATCTACTGAAGTTAGCATGCTAACCAGCTAGCCCGGGCCCGTCCCGTCTCATAATACCACTTTGTACCTCAAGAGGCGATAGTGAGTCACTGTAGTGTCCAGTCTGCCCTGAGTCATGAGAGAACATGAGAGGATGAAGAAGTAGTAGCTGCGAGTGGACTATAAACCTGTGTTGTTGCCGTCCTCTCTTAGTGACATTCCTCCATCTTTCCTCGAGCTCAGCTAATGATGCTGCTGCTCTAGCTGCTCTCTCTCTCCCTCACGTTCCTGGACCTCTCGTGGCTCGTCCTCTAGACCAGCTACCACTACATCATCCCTGTCTCTCTGACTGGAGAGACTGGGTGTGAAATTGTCGTTGTTGTCAGTCTAACGAGAACTGGAGCAAACAACCTACCAGTTACATAATCAGAATGCAAGGTAAACCTGCGCGGAAAACATTATTCCCCAATCCATGCAGATTAGGCAACATGTCGTCAATTTATTCAAGCTAATGTTAGCTCAACGTGAGGGTGAGGGTTGAAACTTGGCCGTGAGTGGCCAGTGAGCCCGGTCCCGCAAATCGCATGCAGCACGTTCTCACGTGCACCCCGAATGACAGGTACACCGAGAGGCCCGGTAAAGAGACTGACAGGACCAGTTAAAACTTTATGGGATTTTGACGGTCTACCAACCCACCAATGCCACAGCCCACTGGGATATGTCCCGGTATGCCGAAGGACCAAAGAGTGCATTTCCTTGTTTTTTTTCCAAGAGGGGTGGACACCCCTAATTTCTGGTAAAATGCTGACCCCTATTCGTTTGGAGTATGAATTCAGCAGTTGGCCAATTCTTAAACATCAACCTTTTAACCAAGACTGATAGACTTTAACTGAACTGTTAACTGTTCAGTTAAAGGAAAATCGATGCTTTCATGAGACAAGTTCATTTCGTCTGCACAGCCAAGCCTAACAAACTGACCCCAGAGTGAAAAAACATTCTGCTACTGTCATCTCACCAGTGGCTGACAGTGTGTGGTTTTCAGTGGGGATTTTTTGAACAAATGTCTGGAGTGGAGGCCAGCTCCATTGTTCCTCCCTCCAAAAAATGCAGATTGTTTGATTCACTTGATAGCCTTTCCACATCACTCTTAAGCAGAGAAAATAACTGGTGTGTAGTTTAAGAAGCTTACGACCCTTTCCCAGGCATAGTATCTGATTAATGTGGGTTGGGTTTTTTAAGTAGGTCTGCTCCTTTTTTGTCTTGTTTTGAAGAGGAACGGAGGATACTGGTATTCGAGGTGGAGGATTCCTTTGTAGTTGCCTGGGAGGTGGTATTTAGGAATGAAGCTTTTGCTTCAAGGAAACTAGACATACATAAAGGAAGGGTTTGCATTAGAATGAAGCTGAAATGCACAATGGGACAACGTTGAGCACCTTGTATGGGGTTTCACTTTAGTGCATGGATAGAGCTTGTGTGAAAGCTGAACCAGTGTCAAACCCACACTTACTATAGTGTAGTAAACATCTGTGTAAGAGATCTAAGATGTGTCCTTCCTTCCTTCCATCGTTCCTCAGTGTCTAAGAAGCACGGGAAGCTGATCACCTTTTTACGCTCCTTCATGAAGTCCAGACCCACCAAGCAGAAGCTGAAGCAGAGGGGCATCCTCCGGGAGAGGGTGTTCGGGTGTGACCTGGGAGAACACCTCCTCAACTCAGGACATGATGGTGAGAAACACCCACATACAGACACACCTGACAGTAGTAGCACTACCGCAGTTTAAATGAATAGTTTGACATTTTGGGAAATACCATTATTTGCTTACTTGGAGAGAGTTAGATGTTCAAATTTATACCATTTTCCCTGTCTGTTAATTATGAAGCTAAAGCTAGCAGCAGGTTAGCTTATCTTCTCATAAAGACGGGAAACAGGGAAAAAGCTAGCCTGGTTCTGTCTCTCTAACAAAATCTGCCTAACAACACCTCTAAAGCTCTTAATTTAACATATTGTGTCTCATTTGTTTAATCTCCACAAAAACTATGTTGTGTCTTTATAGTTGGGTTATAGGCTAGACTATTTCTTGGCTGCGTGCAGTGACTTCCTGGAGTCTCTACTGGTTACCTGGCAACCTCACAGAGACAACACTCAAGGAAGTGGCAGCTCGCGGACAAGAAATAGTCACCCTGGCTATTATTTGACGTTGTCATTCTGTGAATACCTACTGTTATATGAAAAATTAATGTATTGCTGTAATGAAATGTAAGTCCTGCAGTTTATCAGGTTCTTTGCAATCATGATCCTTTAGGCTCAAATTCAAAGTAAATTAATGTTTAACATATACCAGTCACATCATGAGAGAAAATTTTACCTCTTCAAACACACCTGCTGCCCTCCTCTCTAATTTATGAGCTGATAATCTTGACTTGAAATTCATTATGGACCATAAAGCAAATATTCACCACATACTGTATGTAAACACCAGCTCTGACAGCTCTCTCTGGTTGTAATAAACATATTTGCCGGACTGAGGTCTACATTTACCTGCTGCAGCCTTATTGATTTTCTGATCACTCAGCACTATGGTGTCTAGCAGGTGAGCTGACGTCATGGTCCCAAAGACAGAGTGGGAGGATAATTGTTTCCCGATAACATTGTAACGTCAGCTCCAACCAGTGTAATGATGTTCCTCTGCTGTTGAGCCTTGATCAATAACATAATTTCAGTTCATGTTGACACTAACTTTAAAACCCTATTATTAACGTTAATGGGTCACAATCTGTGTCTAAATGTGAGTGCATCTTTTCTTACCGACACCTCTCAGAGAGATCACTCTGAGTCTTCTGGTTAAAGATCCGTGGTGGTTGTTCTGCATCGCAGTCACACCTTCATGGGTAAAGGAGTCAATCCTTGACCTCTGTAAATCCTGCCTCACCTTTACATGAAGAGATAAGCCACTTTGACTGATGGCGGCAGTGATTTAAAAAAAAATAAATAATAATTATGATTTTTAGTTTATGAATAGACTACAGAAATTCTGCGGATATATAGATGAATCAGGGTTGTATTGCAGATGTAGACAAGCCACCATTACTACAGTGGCTGTAATGTATATGAAGGATCTCACTTTTTAAGCACTTTTGCTAAGAAATGTGTCCAAATCATCCTGTAAAATTGGTTATACATTTAAGATATAGTCATATGCTATTAAAATAAAAGTTAAAATCTACCAAAATACAATTTAGTCCAGTTTGAACAGATGGCTAGACCTTTTGTTGTGCGGCTATCAGCTGCTCCAGCAACAACCTGAGACTTTGGGAATAAAACGGAAAGTAAAAGCCACAAGCATCTACTCCATGAAATAAATTTAAGTTTCATAAATCTCCATTAAAACTTCACGTTTCAATTGTGCTGATAAGGGACCGCCTGCATGGGCCCGATGATGAGCTGCCACCCTGCATATCTCATGCTTGGTGCTAGATTTTTTGGCCGAAATTCCACCTTTACAATATTGTGTGTTTCAGATTTTTATTAAATGATGCATTTCTTCGTATTACAGTACAAGGAATCATGGAGTTTGATGCCTTAAATCATAGGCTAGCAAGTAATTCCTGCTGTGTTTAATTAATGTAACTCCTCCACACAGCAATTTCACATCCAAACTGTGGAGTTGGGAAGTGCTATGTCAGTGTTTTTGGTTTTTTTTGCTGTTGTTTTCAAAGCCCGTGTCATCACAATTTCAGACTAGAACTTTGAGACTGAATTACTTTCACATTCTAACAGGCTACCTTCAACTGTCAGAGGAGTTCACCGGATTCATCTATAGATAATGCCAAAAGATTTGTATTTCTTCCTACACCGAAGTCAGTTTGAGCTTTTAAAAAGGGCCTGATAAAGAATTTAAATCGTCACTAAAATCAGCTGAAAGCAGCTGCTTTGAATGCTGTCATTTTGACTGGAATTTAAGGAGATGAAATCTTATTGTGTGTCGAAATGTATTCAACACTCAAGCATATGTTGTGTATCTTTGTGATAAGAGAACCTCATAACAAAACCTTTGTACACAAAAAACTTGGAGAGGATTTATCCATTCTCACTGTCCTCGCTTCTGCCGGAGAATGCCCACTAGTTTCCTCAGATCTGGCCTTCTTTTCTCTTTGGCTATGTGTGGAATTCATCTGAGCAGCTGCTCCGGCCAGTGTCCCACTCTCTGTCATCATCTGAATGATGTGTGAGCTGTGGGAGGCCTGGGAACCTCCTTGGACACTTACCCACCATCCTTATCTCCCATACACACACACAGACACAGATAAATAACATGCCTCTATGATTCATGGTCGCTGAAGGAGAATGAAGAAGATCTGTGTTTTTCTGAGGTTTTTCTTTTTTTGGTCTGTCCATCTTTAACACACAATCACTGGCATTTTGCTTTGAGGCCGAGCGTATGGGATTGGCTGCCTCAATCGCAGACAACATGTAATCTCGCTATTTGCTTCATCCAGAACACTATATCAATGTAGAAAAAAGGTTAAAAGCCAGTGAAAAGCACCGATAAAGACACAATATTTTTCAAGCTCTTCAGGATATATTCCTTTCCACTTTACAAAGTTAAAGTTTTTCCAACCTAAGCTTGAAAAGTGCTTTCCCTTTCGAAAGCACAAAAAGTTATTCTCACACAATATTCCCTCTGAGCCTGCAGCCGCATGACCAAAAGGCCCCTGAACTCTAGCCTGGACGCACTGTATGCACACTTCAAAAAGGAGAGCCACCCTCTCCTTGACCCTGTAGCCCTCACTGATGACTGGACAATTATTGACTGAAAGAGATGTTATATGTGATGCCACGCTGTTTCTGTTCACAGTGCCCCAGGTCCTCAAGAGCTGCACCGAGTTCATCGAGAAACACGGTGTGGTGGACGGCATCTACCGCCTCTCTGGAATTGCCTCAAATATCCAGAAATTGCGGTAGGAGACATGCACTGACCAGTGAATACAGCTTGGCACAGGATTTAATTGAAGTGTTTAACAGGATCTGTGCATCCTGCTCTCACAGAAATGTCTTGCTACAGGAGGAGCTCACAATTTTATCCCACCATAACCCTTCAACTAACAGCTGATAACTTATAAATTCCATGTAAGCCTATTGCATCTGTAAAAGGGAAAAAAAACATGAGGACTTTGAGTGTAACAGTTGTTCCTCATCAACAGTTTTTACCATCTAATGTTGTCATAGCAGGATAAGAGCTTTGCTAATCAGAGCTTTTACAACAGTCGTGGCTTGGAAAAGGCAGTGTATGTGTTGTCACATGTTAGGAGGTATTGTTTCTGTTCTGGTTGGTTCTGCCCTGCTGTAAAGATTGCGAAGGTAATTTAATCTTTACATGTAAATATTTTGGATAGGGTAGGATTGTGTTCTGCTTATGTGGAGATGACCAAATGCAGGGATGTTAATTCCAGTGTTTCAATTCCACAGATCCTCAGTAAAATCCCTCTAAATGGTGTCTTCTGATTGTCCAGCTGTCAAAATTCAAATGTCGGAATAGTTCATAGAAAAGTTGATACTCTTTCTAGGTTACATACAATTATTAGAGTAAGCTCACACCAGTAAGCTCTAAAATCAAGCATAATTACAGTCTCAATGAAACTGAATGTAATTTTCAGGGCATATAGAAATGTAGGCCACATTTCCAATTCTTTTATTAGACTGATGAAGACAAAAAGACCAATTTCATTATAATGTGTTAATTTCCATTTTAATATGTATAAATATATAAATGAATGTAAACAAATTGAATTCACATAGGCATTTTGGTTGAAGAACTTCAACTTCATTTTGCACCCACCCCCCCAAACTTCTGAAACCAAAGAAAACATGAAACATACTGCAAAACCTTGACCACATGACGCATTAGACTGTTCAAGCACAGCCTGAGATTAAATTATTACCAGCTTTTAAAAGAAGTTTGCAGATTTTTGTGAAAGTTTGTGTAGTAACGTCAGTTTTTTTTCCTCTAAAACACTAGTGAAATGCAGCTTGACTTTTTTCATGTTTTGTATCCAACCATCAAACTACAGCAGCCATTCAGTGATGTTTTTTTCTTCAGAGTTAGTTTAAGTTAGTTTGTTGACTCTGTCTTTGCCCTTTTTCTCTTTCATCAGGCATGAGTTTGACTCTGAGCAGATCCCCGACCTGACCAAAGATGTTTATATCCAGGACATCCACTGTGTTGGCTCGCTGTGTAAACTCTACTTCAGAGAGCTGCCCAACCCCCTGCTCACCTACCAGCTCTATGAGAAATTCTCTGTAAGCAAAGCCCTGGCAAGACTTTGTGTGACTTTTCACACACCAATTTAATGTGTTGATACAGGTCTGTTACATATTCCCCAAAGGACACTGATTGAGTGTGACTGGCTATTGACTGCAAAATTGTGCTCTATAGGGAAGCAAGTAAATTCCTCAGATGTATCTTGTAGGAATTCTTTACGTTTATCTTAGGTATGAGTCAGTGACACCCCTAAAATAATAGTAATGTACTCAACACCCTGTCATTCCGAATGCAGCAAACCACTCTTTGTGGAATAAAAACCTTCTCCAAGCACAACAATGCTGTCTGTTAGGAGGAGGTAAATGTTTGCTGGTTGTTATGGCAGCTGGGGAGAGGAGGGGGGCCTGATGTCCCCTCCATGGTCCATGTAGCAGCATGAACCTGGGATGTCAAGTGAATGGGCTGAAAGTTGATACAGTGATACATCCCACTATATACATCCCTCTCCCTATCTCACCATCTCTTGCTTTGGTTTGACTCTGAAGGAGGCTGTATCAGCAGCAACGGATGAAGAACGACTCATCAAAATCCATGACGTCATCCAGCAGCTTCCTCCGCCGCATTACAGGTCAGTGTGGAGGCACGCTGCCCCCCGTTGGCAGGCCAAGTAACTGCCAGATTACGGATGTGTTGAGCTTTTACATGAGTTGTGTGTCTCTCTTAGTGTTAAAAACAAGGTTTTTGTGGTGCCACGCTGCATAGAATGGAATCATTCATTGGGTCCCAGATGACGTTTACATTGGTGATGATTAACTAATTTTCCCCGTACTTTGTGAAAGCATATAAATGCAAATTCCAGAGTGAGATGTCGGTGCTCTGACGAAATAACTTTTATCGTGGCCATTAGTTTGCACATCACTAATGGGAACCCATTCAAGCTGAATAAATTAATATTTGATTCCTAGGACCCTGGAGTTCCTCATGAGACACCTTTCCCACCTGGCAACGTTCAGCTACATCACTAACATGCACAGCAAGAACCTGGCCATTGTCTGGGCTCCAAACCTGCTGAGGTGAGATGCCATCCTGTGTTATAGAGTGTTCTTTGTATGAAGTTCCCTCTTATTTACTTAAGGGATTGTTTTATAACAGAGTCATTCTGAGGATTTTCTCAGTTTGACATAAATGTAGTTAAGGTACTTTGGGTTTTTTTCTATAATACTCACATCAGCAATTTCTCAGACTTGAATCAGCCGTGATAATGTGCTCTGTGCGGCAGAAAGAACCTGCTTTAAATGAGTCATTCTGCATGACAGGAAGGATTAAAGCACACAGACACAACACACAACATCAAATGCTGGAAACTCATCTCAAAGTTATTTCATTTAAATGATGTAAGTTTAATCTAACCACTTAAACATAATCAGGTGGACAGAATTTGATTCAGGTCAGTGTGGAGCTGATCCCATGATTAAATCAAACTTAACTTAACCCCTTCCCTTTTTGCTGTTTCTTTTCCATTGTTGTCTCAGGTCAAAACAGATTGAATCAGCGTGCTTCAGCGGCACAGCAGCCTTCATGGAAGTCAGAATCCAGTCGGTGGTGGTCGAGTTCATCCTCAACCATGTGGATGTTCTCTTTAGCACTAAACTCAGCTCACTAATACGAGAAGGAGCAGGTACGTAAAGACATTAAATAGATAAGACCCCTGCACCAATTGTCATTCCACTACCCAACGCTGCTTCTACTTTACCGTGTATCGCTGTACTCCTGCCTGCTTCCACATCGCCAGGTCACAACTCATTGTCACGGCCCAAGTCCCTGCTCGTTTCGTCACCCTCCACAAAACTTCTGAGTCTGGAGGAGGCCCAGGCCAGGACTCAGGCTCAGATCAACTCTCCAGTCACTGAAGACAGCAAGTACATTGAGGTGGGCGAAGGTCCAGCCGCCTTGCAGGGCAAGTTCCACACCGTCATCGAGTTTCCCACCGAGAGGTTTGTTAACTCCTCCTTCCTGATGACAGAGCATCTTCATAAAACCAGTGAATATAAAATGTAAATTTACACACACAGATGGAGATAGACATTTACAAAGCATACCAACTGTAGAGTTTGTTGTAAAAAATTGCATTTTAATGTTAGGCGGAAATTCTATTGCTGGAATGTGTCTCCCTCTGCTGGTCACTGGTAAGACTGTAAGCAAAACTCATTTTGCTCCTGCACCAGGTTGCCAGTACGGGCTGGACCCCTGACTCTCTCTAGTTTAACACTTGGGCAGATATTTTACAAATGAAGATGATCTGATTTTACAAACACAGAGTTTTTAAAAAGTGGTGAAAAACCCTTTGATGTAACTGGTTATTTTGTATTTAAGTTAGTGAAACTAACTGTCCCTGCCTGCTTGTCCACCACCTTTTTTTAATCATAGGAAGAGGCCTCCTATTAAATCCAAGAAGTCTCCTGTGGGTAGCTGGCGTTCGTTCTTCAACCTGGGCAAGTCTTCCTCCATGTCCAAGCGTAAGCTTCACCGCAACCCCAGTGAGCCTAATGAACTAAAAGCTATGGCTCTCGCTGGTGAGTCTTTCCTCCACTGGTGAAATAAAGAAAGTCTTAAACAACTGACTAAACAAGAATACTGATACTTGATGATCATCATGTTTCAGGAGGCAGAGGAGACACAGCAACATTAAGATCAGCCAAAAGTGAAGAGTCACTGAGTTCCCTGCATAATGTTGAAGGTAATCATTTGTAATCAAGGAAGGGGATCAGTGTATTCCACTTTATTTTGACTCAGCATGAGGGGTTCAATCAGTCTGTGCTGCCCATAGCGTGTTGCTCTATAGTGTAACCTACTGTTACACATAGCGCCTTTTAAAGTGAATTGTCTCTGATTATATTTTTTTCCTTCTTCAGGGGAGTCCAAGGTGTACCGTCCTCGGAGGCCGCGCTCCAGCAGTGATGCCCTGTCAGCCTCCTTTAACGGCGAGCTGCTAGACACTAGGCAGCACTGCAACTCCTACGACAACCTGGACGCCACAGAGGACAGCGATGGAGACGATGGGCCCATCTGTGTGCCTGCTCTCATCTCACCTCCCCGCTCAGCAGGTGAAGATGTGGACCTAAGCCCGCCAGACATTGGCATGGCATCCTTGGACTTCGACCCCATGTCTTTCCAGTGCAGTCTCCCTGACACCTCCTACGCCTTCCCCCTAGATGACTCACTAGTTCGGGTCGAGGCCTCCACGTTAATGAGGAGCCCGGGCAGCATCTGTAGCAAGACCAACGGCTCTGACATCTCTGCCTCCTTCCTGGGCAGCTTGACCTTCCCCTTGTTGTCCACAGACTTCAGTCCAGCTGCTGGAGAGAACATGGGAAGCAAGAAATCTTACACCGACAAACCCACACAGTCTGTGTCACCTATTAAATGTGGAAAGGCCACTACTTTGACACCTTTTGCCACTTCAGAGCTTTTCTCTACAGAGATTTCTGACAAGAATACAACTGGACAGGCTGTCCCTCCACAACCATTATCGCCTCCTGTGATACCCAAGGACTCTCCTCCCCTGATGGGCAGTGTGCTGCTGAGGGCAGCCGAGCCGTCGCTAAGTGAAGCGTTCCAAATGGAGCTGCACTCTAAGCTGGCAGCTTTTGACAGCGCGGACAGTCGAGAGCTGAAGGGAGAGGACAGCATACAGCAGGCACCAGCTGCCAGCAGCCAACAGCACCAAGGTAAGGAGCAGAGAAGGATTTTTTTTTTTTTTTTTTTTTTTTTTTAAATTGTAGTTTTTGGCGTGTTTCAGACTTGACACTGTTTAAATACACTATGTAGATAAAAAATAATGTGATAAATGATGCAATCAACTATATAAATGCCTTTTTCTAGATTAAGTTCCCCATGTTTGCATGGATTTCATCTTTAAATAAATGTTTATGTGGGATTCCTGAGCTCCACACTTAACTTTTGCCCCCTTTCCCACTCTCGAAGCACCGTAAAACCTGCCTGCCTTTACTTCACCTACTGCTCTCATGCTTATACATTCTTCAACTATAGATCCCTTGTGTTTTTGTGTCCTTGATAGGAGTCATAGCTCCGGACTCTTCAAAGGACCTCACCCCTCATTCCCTCAGCTCTACAGTTCCCACTTCTGCCCCTCCTCCTCCTCCCCCTCCTAAAAATGCTGCCCGCATGTTGGCCCTGGCCCTCGCTGAGTCTGCTCAGCAGGTCTCCATCCAATCTCAGTCACGGTCCTCTGAGCCCCCAACACCAGTGTCCTCTCTGCAGTCACAGGAGGCCTCTGACTTCCAGGACCTGCCACATCCACTTGTCCCACTTTTCCAGAATTCCTCCGAGGAGAGAACTGAACGACGAAGTTCCCCGCCACCAAATAGCACTGCTCCGACTGTCACCACAGCCTCATCTAATCCCTCCACTTCCAGTCCTCAGATCAAACTGCAGCCGCTAGAGTTAGCCAGCATGATTACCAAGCCATCAGACAGTGCCAAGTCCACTAGAAGTCCACCACATATAGACTCCACCCCACCAGACACTCCTCTTTACAAGTGTGCCCCACTCTCTAGTTCAGTTAGCCTGACTTCTCCAACCAGGAAAAGTCCAGAAAGGCAGCAGCCTGTTGCAGGACAGGTCCCTGTCCATACAAACTCATCCAGTTCCACTCCAGCCACCACCCCCAGTGGCAGCTGTAAAGACACTGGAGTCTTACTACAGCCTGTTCTTGAGGTAAGTGTCATATCCTACCAGTTTGATTATGTAGATTGGTGTTTACACATTGTAAGGGTCATTATATGCCGATATTATCCTGCTGTAAGCATGATCCAAATTGAATAATAATTGGTATATGCAGCATACCATCATGGATAAGCTGTAAAGGAAGTGTTGAACATATGCTAATTCACTGTCATGCTGAGAGCTAGATGAGAAGATCGCTACAACTCTCTAGTCTGCATGTAGTAATATGAAGCTACAGTCAGGAGACTGTTAGCTTAGCCTATCTTAGCATAAAGACTGGAAACACCAAGAACACCACATGTATCAATACATTTACTGTGGATTTACCATGGAGTATTTTAGAGCCTCCACAGAGAATATTTTAATTTAGTGCTGGCTGTTAGTGTCACTAATTACATGTTTTACTTCTTAACTCTAAAGGGCTTTTTAATATTCCGTGCCGTTTTGTATTTTAAATCCGACAAAAGCCAAATCTGCCTTAAAGAAAAGACACCACTATCAGTGGGAAAAAGACTAAAACATGTTAAACAACAGACATTAAGAATGTATGGCATGCTGCTGCTGCGATGAAACGGCCCAGTAACCAGACTGGTGGCACTGGACAGCACCTAGCTGAGGTGTGTGCTCTCAACATGTTTATTGTAAATTTTCCTCAGTAAATAAGGGTCTGTTTTGTTGTGTTTTACTCAGGTCAAATCAGAGGACACTGCACCACCGCCAGTCCCTCCAAAACCATCAGAACAGCCGCCTCCAACAGCTCTAAAGCCCAAAAAGCAGGCTGTCTCACTGCCCCAGCATCAAACACAAACTCAGATACAGCCTCATCCGCAGCCACAGCCCCATACACAGTCTCAGACACAAGTCCAACCCCAACCTCAGACGCTCTCAAAGGCCAGTGCAAGAGTGGCCCCCACCTCTGCTGAGCCTCTTGAGAAGCCTTGGGAGGCCATTAAGCCAGTACAGCCCTGTACAGAGTCTGCAAAGTACCACGACTCCTACGGACCCAAACCTCCAGCCCCTCCTGTCCGCACCATTGAGAGCAAACTGGCAACCGCAGCACTCAGCCAAAGTGAAGCCTCCTATCATATCCTGGATGAGGGCCCTGCGCCTGGCCATCTGGAGGATGCTCTGCCTCACCATCCTCTTTCTCCTCGCAAATCTTCCATGCACCAGCCAGCCTACCTGTACCATGCTAAAGGAGAACCAATTTTGATTGAACCGCCAGGAGCTGCATACTATCAACAGAGGCCTGTTCCTCTGGGCCCGCAGTCCATGCCACACCACTACCGGCCAGACAGTGTCCCCCCACACCTCTCCTATGTGTCCAAGTCTGAGCCTCAGATACCTTACAGTGCCAGAGTAGACAACAGATACAGCACTTTAGGCCCTAGGTCCTACCACCACTCCATGAAGTCCAGAGGAAACCCCCGGAGTGTGTTCGTGTCTCCAGGCCCAGGGCAACAGGGTTATAGCCATGACAGAACCCATGGCTATCCCACCATCCGCAGAGTTCACTCGCTCCATGTTCCTTCCACTGTCCGCTCAGTGCCTATCCAAAGGACTGAGGTTCCTCCAGACGATGACATGTTCTTCTACCACCGGTCCATGTATCAGTGCAAATCCTACCAGCAGCCCCCGCAGCAGTCCTCCCAAACCGACTACCACGTCACCCAGCTGCAGCCTTACTTTGAGAACGGGCGGGTCCAGTATCGTTATAGTCCTTACTCTGGTTCAAGCCCTTTGGAGGCACCTTACTATGACATTGACCCTTACGGTACCATCCGAATCCGGCACTTCCACTCCTATGGCAGCCGAGATCCAGGAGCTGTTGCTGGTCGTCCAGGTGGAAAGGCGACTGGGTACCACTACCTCGCTCGCCACGTTCTACCACCTGGCAAGGAGCACAGCTTTGTGAGTAGGGACATGCCCCCCAGCCATGGGAGCAAGGAAGCTGCTGCTTACCTCTCTTGGGACCCCGAGGAGTCAGAAAGGCTCCGCATGCACTCCATCCGCAGGGAGAGCAGGGCCAGACAGAGGATTAAAGGCCCTGTCCTCTCTCAGTATGACAATGTTGGCTTGTTCACACCAGCAGATATATCGGGCTATGAAACCCTACATCTGCGCAGTAAATCTGACCCAGGTAAAGCTGTGCTGGTTACAGCCGAGAGCAAAGATGGGCGCTACCTCCCCAGACACATGGTGTCAGACCCTGACGTCCTCATGTACATGGAGACTGACAAGCATGTCCAGGGCAGTGTAGTGGGAGACAAGTCAGACAGCCTTGCCAAGCAAAGCAGTTCCAAAAAATGCCAATCCTCTCACTCCCTTCCTGCTACTCTGAGCCATCAGCAGGAGAGTGGCCGACACGAGGCCAAGTACGAGACAGGAGATGACAAGCCTGGTGGAGACAGCAGCAGGTCTAAACACTGGCAGCAGGAGTATCCCAACAAGAGGAACTTCCAACCAAGGTACGAGTGTCCTGATTCTGACCACCACCAGAGTAAAGTGAAAACATCAAGCGGCTACCACAGTACAGACGACCAGCCATCAGCTCCCAGGGAACAACTTGCCCGCTCCAAACCAGAGCGATCACACAGTGTCCGAGACCAGCAGCACTGCAACCAGGGTAAACCGGACCTGGACAGAGACTACTCTTATCAGAAACACAGCAGTAAAACAGTGCAGTCCCACTATGATAACTTAGACGATTACCACCCAGTACCTCAACCTCAGGCCCCTGTTCAAAAACGTGGAGGCTCCGGCTCCTATCCTACCCCAGGGTTCTCGGTGAGCCACAACAACAGAGCATACTCCACAGCACTGGGCCAGGGAGCCTTTATCCAGACTGACCTGGCAATGCAGAGGCCAGAGACAGAGATACGTACAGAATGAAGCATTTAGGTGGGAAACGTGTGAAATTGTCTTTAGCTGTGTTGAAGAGAGACTTTAGTGAGCTACAGCTGAGCAGCCTCTGCAGGTCAGTGGACTGTCGCATCACCAATATTTTTGCTCCCCTGTATTTTTAATGAATTGTAAAGAAAATTGTAAGGCTTTTTACAGAAAGTTCTGAATGTACCTGAAATTACTGTCTAAGAGGTCATATTGTTGTGATTGATTGAGACAGTAGCCAGTCATAAATGTATATGATATGAAAGATGTAAGGTACTTTCAACAGGAACCACAAAAATGTAAGATATATATACACACATATATGTATAATGTGTATATATATATATATATATATATATATATGTGTGTGTGTATATATATATATATATATTTGTTTATATATATATAATGTGTATATATATGTATATATATATATATATATATGTTTATACACACACACACACACATATATATATATATATATGTATGTATGTATGTATGTATATATATATGTGTATGTATGTATGTATGTATGTATATATATATGTGTATGTATGTATATATGTATATACATATGTGTGTTTGAATAGAATCAGTAGTAAAAAGGGATTTTTTCGTTGTTGTTTTTTTTTTTTTTTTTTTTAGGTGTGGCATTGGGTATGAGCATCAATTGAGATTAAGGTTTGCATTTTAGAAATGCATGCACTCTCTATCTCTTACAGAACTGTTCTGTGTAGTTCACTATCCATTGCTTTCTTTCTGGATGTTACAGCACAAGTTATTGAAGGAGGAAACATGTAGGTCATCACACCCTCCCTCTGCCAATATGTACACAAGTAGGCGGCACAGTGTGTCCATGTTTGTCTTGAATCTGACAGAGTGGGAGGTTTGATAAGGAGCTGCAATGAGTTACTTTCAGTTAATATAGTGGTTATCAATGTCTTATTTTGTCTGTGACTGTGCCATTTTTATGCAACTTTGCTATAAAAAGATTTCAATTACTTCTGATGGAATGTTTGGGTACTTGTCTGTTCTTCAGTGGAGGAGGGACCAAATGACTTAGCACAGTTGTTGCACACAAGGGAATAAAGAGGGGATGATGGATGAATGCGTCTTGTAGCTTTAGATGTGTAAGAGGTTGTTTTATTTTCTTTTATCATCCCATTCAAGGTACTTTCATGAACTGGACTAACTAAACAAAGCTGAAAACAATGTCCTCTCAAACAAGGTGGTGAGGAACATGTTGCTGCTGCTTTGTGGAAAAAACAATGTGGTGACGAGCCTTAAATTTCGATCCAACAGATTTTATTTTGTTTACTGTCATTGTCATACAAGCCCATTGTCATACTGCAAAAACATTGTGAAAGTTAGATTTAAGATCACTTTTAATGATTCTTGACAGTTCAGGGTTGGCAGGTGACCTGCTGGGGTTATTTAGTTTTGCATCGCCTCACTGGTACTGAAATTAAAACAATGAGGGATGGAAATGTTTGGGGGTTTTTTGTTTTTTTTTTTTTTTTGTTTTTTTAAAGGGGCCATTTTTTCAAGCTGGAAATGTATAGTACATTCATCTGGTATTATACTACAAGCTCTTTTGGTTCATCATCATGGAAGGATTATAATATGTTTCAAATATGTCTAAATCCAGGTTGTACTCTGTAACTGTTTGACTTCTATATCGCTTGCAGGTTTTGCTCCTCTTGCCTTATCTAAAGCCTCTACCTTCTCAGATGGGGTGTTAAAGTAAGGCACTGTGTACTTGAATGTGAAAACACTCTTGTCTCAAACTAGAGGTATCTAACGTTAGATATGAAATAAATAAAACTGTTCAGGAATAGCTATAATCCATGTCTTTTAATATGTGCATGATGTTTCTAACACACCTCTGCTTAGTTAACTCTGACAGTTTCTTGAAGGATCAAATTAAAAACTGACCACACAATCTACTGCAGGAGACAAAGTGAATAGTTGTCATTAAAGCCTAACTTTGGAAGTATAACAAAGTAGCCTTGTGTGTTCTCAGCTTTATGAAGGGCTCTCAGTCAGCTACAAAAAAAGTTCAAAAGACATTTCTTTAAAATATCTTTGATTCAGAGTTTATCCTAAGTAATTATTGGCTACAGTAGAGTGACATGATCCCAGAGCGCTGCTTTGAGAAAATAAAGTGCTCAACGTGTTAACTTGAAGATCCTTCCCTTGCCCAGACTGCCTATTTTTAAAATCAGTGGAAAGGTATGCTGACACATCTTTCCGTGTATTAACAAGAATGGTAGATTATGGGATCAGACAGCCTATATGAACCATTTCAATCTGGATTCTACCTCAAAAGAAAGCGCTGAAACAGGCCTCATTGAAGTCACAAATTCCAGCCATCTCTCTTCTTCACTGACCACAACTGGCTCCCAGTCAAAAGCTGGATCATCATCCCCTTACTAACTACAAGGCCCTCAATAACGTAACTCCTCCCTACCTGGCTCATCTCATCCAAAACTCACCTGGTTCAACTTGCTTTCCCTGCCTGACTGCCAATTTATTCATTCTGTTAAAAAAAAAGGAAGAGGGGAGAGAGGAGTCTGCTGGTAAGAGAAGATCTGCAGGCATAAATGTTATTACAGTGATGATACAGCATTTAGGGCCAAGAGATAAGAGTTACCTTATTTCAGCTGGGTGGCCCTAAATGCCGCTCCTGTTTCAGCAAACACGCATTGTGCTGAAGAGGGCTAGAGCAGGTCACTGAATTCTAACCCGCACCATGGTGAGGGGAAAACTTCTCTAAAGGGATCAGTCAATTGTTTATTTCATTATCTAAATGCATTTTGGTTGAATTCTATTTTTATGGCAGTAAAGATTCATGACATATATGAGGAACCTTTTTGGATTGGTATCCTGTTGCTGTGAGTTGAGAGATGGAGGAGGAAGCTGTTTAAACTTAAGTTGTAGCAATAGCCAAAGGATAGACTAACAGTCAGTTTCTCCGACCTTCTGAAAGAAAAATATCTCAAACAACAACAAAAGAAAACGGAAAGAAAACGTTTCATCCTACGTGAAAAATACAGTAAAATGGCAGATGCTGGAGAGCAAACACGCTAAATATTTTCACCCAGTGTCAACATCTACAGCTGCAGAGTTTTTTTTATTAAATAAATTACTAACAAAATGAACTGGTTCAGACACCTCATTACACCTGGCACCAGGTTGAATCCTAAGTGCACCGGTGCTGTGATGTGATGTGAGTACACATGATCAAACAAGATTCTACACGTATCTTCAAAGAGAGTTTTAAAAGTGAGGACAACAAGGGGCGTTACAAATGGTTTGAGTGTTCCAAGGGTCAAACATTCATCAAAACAGGAATGTTCTTTATGAATCAAAGTAGTTTTTCAGTATCAGTGCGGAGCTTGACACTTCCCTCATGCTGCTTAAGTCTCATCTTTATGAACAGGAGTATGTGTAGAAATGATGACCTTTGATCGTGGTTTTTTACACGCAGGCCTGAGCTCACGCGTTGCAACTGAATATGCTTACCTTCCTTCCTGTTTTATACCAGGGCCAGTAAGGTGGTCAGTTCACCTGATAAATATCAGATTTTGTGATACTGACACATCATACCTTAAATAGACCTATGACTCCAGTAATGATGTAGATACAGAAATTAAGATGTTTGTTTTCATCTCTACACTCTTAGAGGCTTAAGTAAACCTTCCAAACAGTAATTACTTATCCACTTTCTCTTTGTCACTTAATACAGACTAAAGTGCTTAGATGGATTAATGAAGAGTTATTCTGAGATATCTACATGACAAGACACTAAGTACAAATTTCAGACAATAAATTTGGATCCATATATTAAAACTATTGTAGCATATATTAATCTATCCTGATAAAAAAAAACATTCTAAAAACAATTTGTAATTTGAACCAGATAAAATTATGTAAATAAGGCAAGTAACATAATTGTTAGTAATTTAGTTCAAACCAACAAGACTAAAAACGAGGATCAATTCAAACAACACAATACAGAAAAAGAGGGCATGTAACAAAGAGGCAACAATCAATTCAAAATAGTTGTTCCCAAGGTAAAGGAGAGCCACCTCTAATATTTTATGTATTTATCAAACAAACGCTTTTTTACATCAAAAATGTAAATTTGAGATGGATCCTTGTGTGTTGTGTTCTTCTCTGGTAGAAGATTGTGAACCGGGTGTTTAAATTTGAGATTTCAGTCCTGGTGGATTTTGCGACATCTGTAGTTACTGATGGTAACAACAAATGCGTTTTAATACCACAGCCCACAGAATTCTGGGGGCAGCTAAAAAAAACTACTGTCGTTTTAATAAAGAAGTCAGGCAATGATTGGCCTTCTTCCAACATTCTGGGAGCAACCGTGACCTGATTTTCCTGTTCAAAAATGCCCCAAATGACCGTTGTCTTGTTTTATAGGCGCATTTCTGATGAACAATAGCAGTAAGTGCTAAACTCACTGACTAATACATTGCATTTCCTGTGACTACTTCATAATAAAAGTCAACCCGTGTTTTGCCAGTTAAATGCTATTAATGTGAAGCTGCAGTAGTAGGAAAGGATTGATTTGCATCAGCAGTAACTTAATACAGCATTTTTTTTCTGGGAATATCTCCACAGACACCCAGTGCGTAATACTGCGAATATAAATATCAATAAATAAATAGTTTCGTCAGTCGCTCACAGGCTCAATCACCATCGGCGTTACCTCATTCAGTGATAGAGACTTAATTAAAGGAAAATCTTCGAGATTGCCACTGTACAGTACTTGAGTAAATATACTTATTTACTTTTCACCACTGGTCAAAATATTGTATTTTCATTGTTTCTCGTATGTATTTTAAAAGTTATTTAGCTCTTGACAATTCTTTTTTTTTTTTTTTTTTTTTTTTTGCCTTGCTCCTGTTCTTTTTTCCCCCTTTTTTTCTAAAACATACCGTAACCTCATATCTTGTGCCTGATTTCTTAAAATCATTTTTGTTCCATTTCCTTTTGTGTAATTTGTAGTTGTATAGCTTAATAAATGGTGAAAAAAATGAACACGGTCGTCAAAAAACCAACAGTTATGGCTAACATAAAATAATGACGACAACAACAACAACAATAATAATAATAATAATAATAAAGTGATACTTTTTATTAGTGCGATACGGTCGCATTGTATGAAACCCAACAGCGTTTGGAACTACAAGTACTAGCTGAAGAAATGAAGTTTCAATGTTTACAAATGTTGGCAATTGCATTATGGGAGACAGATGATTGACACGGCCGCCATTTTGCTTCTGCTCTCTCTGCTTCCATTGTGTGAGAGATAGTAAATATCTGACACTGCCAGACAAG
The DNA here is from genome assembly GCF_016859285.1 of Xiphias gladius. Lineage (NCBI taxonomy): Eukaryota > Metazoa > Chordata > Actinopteri > Istiophoriformes > Xiphiidae > Xiphias > Xiphias gladius. The sequence continues at coordinate 24,815,507 of NC_053416.1, read as the reverse complement.
CACAACACACTTGTTTCCTTGCGAAGAAAAGACGTTAAATTCGGCCCCGGTAAGTTACGTTTTTCTCATACTTTTTAAACCACTGAATACTAGTCAACGTTTTGTGAAATAAATCAGACGGATGAAATTGTTTTTGTGTTGAAATCGAGTGTTAATTCGACGCTGTAGAGAGGAGAAAAAGCAACTGCCCCGATGCCCAGGCAGAGAGAAGAACGGTCCAGTACTTCCACTGGCCAAATATCTGCTCCACTTTCAGTGACGGTTTCTACCTCGTCGCTCTGCTTTAATACAACATGGCTTCACACGCCTGTAATCGTTTTTTGATAGCCACACTTGTCTCCTACGTTTTGTTGGTAGTCTTTTGTTTATACGTTTCGTGTTTTTGTCGGAAAATATCAAAGTTTACGTCCCGCTCTCTGCCTTTACGTTGGTAGCTTCGTTTGGTTCTGCGGCCATAATCTTGCGGTATGAGGCGGGTTTAGGGCTGCCCGTCCCGCCCTAAAACCCCGCAGAATAAAATACCATTGGTCCTAAAATACGAGAGGACACAGCGGATTGGTGTATTTCAGAATGATGACCTGTTTAGCAATGTGATTGGTGTGGATAGGAGCCCACAGTGTCTGGATTGGATCGGTACGGTGTGTTTGTGCAGCTGCCAAAGCGGAGGAAAAGTTTTCCCATGCGGCCCAATAGGACTGAACAACAGGGACTTTGAGCTACCCTGGAGCGGGGGCGGGGAAAAACCACTTTCCCTGCAGAGTAAACGAAAACCGAAAATTAAGAGGAGACTGAAATAGTCCGCATACAGATATTTAGGTTATTGTAGGAGCAAATAATGACACTAATAAGCAGCATGCAAAGTTCTCTAAATCCTGAATTTAATATCATGCACCGCCAAAACCTACATGTGGCGTTCCCAAACCCACTAAAGACGGTAAAACGACATCAGATGAGTCAAAAATCTAAATAAATGTAACCCTAAATAAGACATTTTGTGCTGTAATTAAAATGGATTGTAAAAAGAAATATAAAGCTTTAGACTTGTCTCGGGCTAGTGAGGCATACTTCATGAGGAACAGTGTTGCTTGGGGGAAATATGGAATATATACATTTTAAATATGTGCTAAGGCTAAAAAAAGGAACATTACTTAGTTGAAAAATAAAATGTTAAAAGTTATGTTAAAGATTAATAAAAGTCTCACGAATTCATTTGTCATTTTTGTTCATCAATTGTTTGGAGATTAAGGTAGGAGTTTTATATTTGTTCTTCCACTTCATTTTAATTATCAAACAGTATTATTTGTTGATGTATTAAGTTATACTTTTGACTTGGACAACATTTTACTGCTTTTTGACTTTTTAACTGGTGCCTAGGATAACATAACATCATAGTTCCCATGATTACACTGATAATTAAACACCACAATGAACTGATTCATTTCAAGTCATAGAGTAGAAATGTATGAATAAATGAACAGTTATGAGTGCCTATAACAGTGAAATTAATAATAGCATGAGCAGAGGGTACACAAAGCTGCAGCTCTGAAACATGTTGAAGCCAGGGAGAAAAAGTCTGAACTATAGTACAAACTGAGTGATGTATGTTTTTCCCTTCAGTATTCCCTTCAGGTGATACTTTGTCGTAATGGCTCGTACCAAGCAGACTGCTCGTAAGTCCACTGGAGGAAAAGCTCCTCGTAAGCAGCTGGCCACCAAGGCTGCCCGAAAGAGCGCTCCCTCTACTGGCGGTGTGAAGAAGCCCCATCGTTACAGGTAACGCATGGATTTCCACTTATCTGAGTACTTTTTAGTCAGATAAGTGGCTGGTGAGTCATCTTTATCAAGATGAGATGGTGATTTGAAAATGTACAATAACATCGGCTTGATGTCTTGATACCTTGGTTTACTAAAACTCCTTGGTTGCAGAAAATGAAACACTCGTATAATTGGCAGCACTAAACTTGTTTACATTCACATCTCAGCAGTAGAATTCTGGGGTTGTATGTTGGGTTGTATGAACACATTTAGTGCTTCATTTCATTGATTGTTTCATTGGTAGCAAGGGGAGGTAAGCTTTAAGAGCTAATGGAGCATTAAAAAAAAGAGATGCAAAACTAAACATCCCATAGAAGCATTATTTCTTTTGGAGGATAGTATCTGACCTGTTTAGCTTAGTTCCAGCAGTTTAAATTAATCTTTGAGAAACGGTGAATTATGCACATCTTGTTTTTCCTGTGTCATATATCAGACACGTTTAATGTGTCTTATCATCATCAAGTTAGAGCCATTTAGTTATTCATGTCATGTAGCATGTACACAGATAACAGTCAAAATGGTGTATTGACCTAGAGATTGGTTGTTGTGTTTTAGGCCCGGTACCGTGGCTTTGAGAGAGATCCGTCGGTACCAGAAGTCCACTGAGCTGCTGATCCGCAAGCTGCCATTCCAGCGCCTGGTGAGGGAGATTGCTCAGGACTTCAAGACTGATCTGCGTTTCCAGAGCGCTGCCATTGGAGCCCTGCAGGTGTGTGTGTGTCTGTGTGTGTGTCTGTGTGTCTGTGTGTGTGTCTGAGGGTGAATTTGTCTGTTAAAGTATACTAATAAAGACACAATAGTGTGACTTTGAAACTCTAAACCTGACACAGTTCTCCTGTTAATATGTGTTGTCCCTCCTCCCTGCAGGAGGCCAGTGAGGCGTACCTGGTGGGTCTGTTCGAGGACACTAACCTGTGCGCCATCCATGCCAAGCGTGTCACCATTATGCCCAAAGACATCCAGCTGGCACGCCGCATCCGTGGAGAGCGCGCTTAGATAGCCTCCCTAATGTTTCACCTCTGTCCTGTCTTTCTTTACCTGTTCCTGCCCTCCTTCCTTCATTCTACCCCACCCACTTCCACCCATCCCCATCACCCTCTCTCCCCAGCCTACCCAGCTTCTCAGTAGACTTTAGAGTAATCCTGATTATGAAGAGATAGAAATATGTTGAAGTCTGGTCTCTCATAGGTTTCTTGTCTTCACCAAATGTTTTAGGGTACCTTTTTCGTGCATGTAAAAGGTTTAGCAGATCAGACACACATGTGCACACACACTCAAACAGGCATCACTGGGTTTGGGTGCTAGTTCAAAACATGAAGTCCACCCTTGAGCACACCTGGATTTTTCTGGGGTGGGAGGCCAGCTGGTGCAGTTTGTGTGGCAAACAGTGCCAAAGCATAGGGACATGGCCGAGGGGCTAGTCTGCTTAAGGGGAGCTACAACTTCCATAGCAGGGTGCTATTAAAACTAGTCCCAAGGCCTCTGCCCATCTGAACACCCTCCTCCCCTCCTACCCAGTCCGTCCCTCTACACCCCAACTCCCTTCTCACTCTGCGGCTGTGGCCAGATGGCTTGCTGTTCCTTTTCAGTCCATCTCCTTCACCTCTATGATCTGCACTGGGAGGGGATGCTGGTCTGTTGGTCTGTTTGTGTGGATGTGTGAGCTCTGATCTTCCGAACCGCTTGTACTCAACAAACAAGAATCTCTTGGTTGCTTAAGAATATTGATTATCGTTGTGGATATGGTGTCTATTTTTTTTACTCATATAAGTCATGGATGACCATCTCTTCCTTTACCACTTCCAAAATCATCAAAATAAGAGAAAAAGCAATTGATATTGTCAACAAGGTTGTCAGGTTTTTTTACAGTGATCTGATTTGTTATAGAAAATCAGGAAGGGCTTCTTTGTTTTCCAAGGCAACTTTGATTCTAATGGCAGCCACACCGGGGTGATGGTTTACCATCTCCTCATCTATTCAGATGTTCACTGTAGATCAGTCATCACATATTATGCTTCTCTCTCTCTCTCTCTCACACACACACCACAGATAGGCATTAGACTTGTCACAACAGTATGAATTGACATAGTGAAAGTTACACTCTGCATGTTTAGGGTCTGTGTTTCCTGCAGTCTCTGTAGAGCTGATCATATAATCTGTCCCTTTCTCAAAATTTGTGATACACAGTATAACCTCATATTTGTTTTGTTTTATATTTTTCTTATTCCTCGGGATTTTCAGACGTATAAATAAGCTGATCTTTGTATTTTCCAAATTTCTCATATTATGGTGGTAATAAATAGGTGTTAAAACAATGATGCTAGCTGGTGTTATTAATTTACTTTACGAAGCTTCTCTGAGGCATTGATATGCCACCATGGCTTTCCAACAGAAAGATTGGATATGACTATCTGGGGTGTGCTGCAGTTTTTATCAGTGAACCCCCATGTCACTAAACTTTGACATGGGGGAAACCTTTGCCAAGGTCTTAAACCACATACACTATAGAGACGGAAAATGACAATAGCTTGGCACATTCGCAAGTAGGATTCCTACTGTACTTGTGTCATTTTGTCAGTGATGGACTGATAGATAATCTAAACTTACCCTTACAAGTAGACCGCATGCTTTCCAACATGCGTTTCTTTGAATCAGTATACCGTTTCTGTAGCTGGGTGGCAAGTCAAGGTAAGATTTATCCCTAAAGTAGACATTGAAAAAGTTCCACCTACTGTATCTTAACTAATGTGAATTTAACAGCGCACAGATTCTCACAGAGGAAAATGCATTAATGAAATCATTTTTACAATGATTAATCATTTGGCTCACACCCATAGGCCAGCCTGAGTCAGAATGATTAGGAACTGGGAAACCTATTTCTTCACTTTCAAGATCATGTTATTATTGCTAGAATGTGGAATAGGGAATGAGCAGAGCACACCAGCAAGACAAGAGCTCTCCTTTTTGGTGAAATGTTTCAAAGGCAATTTTGTAGAGGATGTCTTAAAATCCCAAAACTCTGTTTTTTGTTTTTTTTGGTGTAATTGAAATGAATTTCTGTAGTTTGTATTGGTAGGGGGCAACTTCTAGGAGGACGGAAATAACTCATTGCCAAGATATAAGTAAGGCACTGTCACTGTCGTTTTGTTTTTGACTTGCACTGATGCTGAAATTCCTTCAGTGGAAACTCCAATATGGAGAGAACTGTCGGCGCCCTCTAGTGGAGGCATTTCTACCAGCGCAGACTCTACACACACCCCGACCAGCTTGTGAAAAATGGTTACAGACTCACATCGCTGATTTTTTTCTGAAAATGCAAAAATGAACTGTTGACACTTCTACAGAAATAATTGTAAGACGTTTTCTTTATGACAGCAGCCAAAAAGGAAAATAAATACATTTACTCAAGTACTGTACTTCAGTACTGAGGTACTTGTACTTTACTCGAGAATTCAAGTCTATACTACTTTACACATCTACACCACGTTTCAGAGGGAAATATTGTACTTTTTATTCTACAAGTATTTAGCAGCTATAGTGACAGCTGTAGTTAAAAAAAAACACAATGAGCATATAAATCCCAACACATTGTTAAATGGATTGTTACAGTAAATTAAACCACCCAATGGTGTTTAAAATGGGTAAAATTAGCTCCACCCTTACGTGTTAATGCATCAATAATAATAGTAATCCAATAGTATGATATATAATAACGTAACACTGACAGGGCAATTTGGCTGCATAATGAGTACTTGTATATTTTTGCCGATTGTATTTCTGTACTATTACTGCAGTAAAAATTCGGATGCAAGACTTTTATTTGTAACGGGGGGGGGTTGTCACATTGTGGTGTTGGTACTTCCACTTAAATAAAAGATCTAAGTATTTCTTCCATCATTTAGCGCGACAATCTTTCAATGGCTGATTGAATGATTTCACTTTCTTATGTGCTGCTAAAACATGTCAGGAAAACACGAAGAGAGGAAGCGCAAGATGTACATTCCACAGGCACTGGTATTATAAAACAATGAGTTTGAAGCCTTTATATTATTATTCTCATACTGTACATTGTAATTTTTCCTGTGAAGTTTGTGTGGACACCAGCATCAACAATAAAAAGCAGATTTCCATTTTTAAATAAATCTAGCCCTTTATTGCTAATCTACCTATAACAGCTAATAGTTTAGTGACAAATAATCCAGCAATCAAGAGCTGCTTCATGGGTCACTTCTGCTCACTAAGCTGATGTTGAAGGTGAACTTTCCACAGTGTGTTCAAACTTTCAGTCAACATTTCAACATTTTCATTTATTATTCATCACTTCCCGTATAGTTGGAGAATTGGCCATACCTGGTGCTACACGTCATTTGGGTAAATGAAGCAAATGTGAAGCATCCGTTGCTCTTCTCTGTTACAGACTACTGTGTGATCTAAGATGCTGGGTGTCTAGTGGACATTTACCACTGCTTTGAAATCAAATCAAACTGTTGTCAAACCTATGGGTTTTTGACCTGTAACAATTACTTTCAACCAACATTTGGGCTTTTTCAATACATTTCTTTCTTCATTTTCCTGTTTGAAATAATGATTGTTAGTTCAAGGAAACAGGGGCCGGAAGCTCTCCTTCTTAGACTGTGCTGTGTTTTTATTTTCCTGCGTTCACCTTCCTCAAGGTCTGTTCGGTGCTGTCCATCCCCCATCACATCTGCTCCTCCCTGGGATTACAGCACAAATGTCTGTCTGAAACTCTCAGTGCTGAGGGGGAAGATTACAAGTGCACTGCATCCTCCAAGGGAGGTTAACCAACCAGGGCGCTCAGACGCAGGGATTAACCAATCGCACCACGGAGAGGGAGGGCAGAGGGATTAAAGCGAGGACAGAGTGGGATTAGGTCAGCGTTGAGTGCAGAAAAATGCTTTGAAATGTCTGGCTACCCGTTGACTCCTCTCAGTGCAATAGATCTGATGTTATAATAAAAATTTTGTGACATGGTGAGGACAGAGATCAGATATGATTTGCTTAGCAGCAACTATAAAATTTGTTTTTCTTTTTTTATATATCAGAATTACACAAGAAAAATCTCAGGAGTGATTCTTCACTAAGTCTTCTATATTCATTTAGCTGTTACGAATCATTAATGCTTATTGCACAAATTTAATCTGATCCCAAACAACAAAGAAGACTTTAGATTAGATTTATTGATAATCTTGTTCTAACTGAGCTAAAAAGACAAATTTACAATTCAATTTAGCTTTACAAACATAGTAAATGATGTCATGGAAAGGCAACATTTTAGTAACTGAGAATCAATCCTCTCTGACCGTCCTTGTTCCTTCAACACCAGCTCCCATAACACACAAAATACACACACTTCACTAAAATGCTTTTGCATATTAGACGTCATATTTAAGTTTGCTTGTCAGTAATCAGGTCATGTGAGGATTACCAAGTTGTCAGAGGAGTTGGAGAGACCGGTGGAGTGGTGGGGGTGGGGTCCGGGAGGGGTTGAAAGAAGGGGAACCGCTGAGCTGATAGACAGATATCTGAGACAGCGAACGATTCGTGAAACCCACTGTAGCAAAAACGCTTACTGAACTTCATTACTCTCAACGATTCCGATGGTCGGGATGTGTTATTTTTGGGGTGCGCGGGATGAGTGGGGTACAAATGAAGTGAGGCAAAAGGCAGACAACCTGACTGCGGAGTTGGAGAGACAGAGTAAGGAAAGATGGAGGGAAAAAAGAAAGGAGAGAGCCAGAAGAGGTAGGGGAGGAAGAGGCCGAAGGGGGTGAGATGGGTGAGAGACAGGGAGAGAGACAGAGGGGGATAGGACAATAATCCTAACTAATTCACTTAGGGCATTGCTGAAGGGAGGCTAAGAGGATTGGGACACTCCCAGAATCAGATAAGCTAAAATAACCAAGATGGGCCAGTGAGAGCCATGCAGGCCATATGACAAACATGACGGGTCCAGACCCGGCCACAGCATGGCCACTTTACATCCACCCTGTGTCCAGTCTTCATACTGCCCTCTTACCATTTATGGCCGTCAGCGAATCAGCCAGATCCCTGGCCAACGATTACCTTGCAAACACAAACATTTCGGAGCACAGAATCTCAATGATTATCACTGCACAAAAATATAAAGAATAAATCACTTTAATATGTCACACAACTAAAACAGAAGATCAAATTTTTCCATAAACAGGTTAGAATGATAACGCTAAGGGCTAACACTGTAACACAAATGCTCAAAAAGGTTTACACATATTTAGGTGTAGAATAACATAATAATAAATAGCTTAAAATAATTCAACCCTGAAAGAGGACGTGACCTATAGGACTTGAGAGCCCCTTCATGTTAAAGCAGTTCTCCTTTCACTATATGGTAATGCAGGTTTAAAACAAAATGTAGTGAGTGTAGTGTTCATGTGGCTGAGTCACTAGTCACGTCAAAAGAAGAGATGGCTCAGTGTGTTTCCATACGTAGAACTCCGGTCTCTCCCTGCAGACTCTTTCAACCCTTTTGTTCTCTTACTTAACGTAGCATGAAGAGGACAACAGACCTGATTTGCAGTCAGGCAGCATTAATGACAGTCACTGTCACTCACAGTCCTCTCATCTCCAAAGTCGCTCGAATAAAATGTATTTCTACAGAAGTCACCTTTAGAAAATAAAACAAAATCTTACAAACAAGAAACTGAGAATCAAAGATAACAGGTCCCTGGCAGAACTGCCTCACACTATCTCACGTGGGACACAGGACACACATGAACGCCACCCTTTCTTGCTTTCTAGAGCACCTGGAACTTCCAGGAGTTTTGGTCTTTGTGGTCCAGGCAGTCCATTGTGGTGAAGCCCAGTTTCCAGGCCTGCTGGTCCTTGTAGTCCAGGCAGTCAACAGAGGTGAAGCCCAGGGAGGAGGCTGTGCTGTAGCCCTGTGAGGACAGTGAGGCTGGGGACTGACTTAGAGAGCCCCCCATTGAGGGCACAGTGATGGGGCTGAGAGCGCCCCCGGTGCCCGACAGCTGTGAGTGCATGGGGGACAGGTAGGCGCTGCAGTCCAAGCCGGTGAAGTAGGAGGTGGTGCTGGCGTAGCCTTGGGTGTAAGCGGACGGCTGGCCGTAGCTCATAGGGTAAGGTGAGGGCCGCTGCATGCAAGGGGCCGAGGAGGAGGCCAGGGGGTCGGGCAGGGGTGAGATGGCCGGGCTCCAGATGGACACAGCAGTGTTTCCTGTGCTGGAGCTTGGAGCCAGGGTGGGGCCTGACTGGACAGAAGAGGGGCTGTAGGAGCTAGATGGGTTAGGAACAGGATCAGGGGCGCTGGGCTCCTGCACTGGAGAGGCCTTCTTCTTGGGAGGGCGGGGTTTGGACTGGCCACTGCTCTGCTGCTGCTGCTGACGGCACTTGGCACGGCGGTTTTTGAACCAAACCTGGAGATGCAAAGAAAAAGGCCGTGTCCACATTTTGCATCGTATGTGTCATGAGAGGCAAATCATTAGAGGTGTGGGGCACAGAGGTGAGAAAGGACAAGTGTGACTTATGTAACTGAGGTGATGTACCATAAATGACTACGCAGGACATAGGATAAATATGCTGTTGTCCTCCCTCGGTAGAAGAAGGGGGTTGCCTTTAAAGTTCTTATGTCAAGTCTCACTACATGTACCCAACAACCTCCACTGAACAATATGGCCTCCATCACGGCTACAGCCTACTTCTCCAGTACCTGCACACGTGACTCAGGCAGGTTGATCTTGAGGGCCACCTCCTCCCTCATGAAGATGTCTGGGTAGCGGGTCTTGGAGAACAGCGCCTCCAGGATGTCCAGCTGTGTGCGGGTGAAGGTGGTGCGCTCCCTGCGCTGCTTCCGGGGTGTGGCTGCAAAGCCAGGCAGCCATTAAAGTGAGCATTTGGGTAGGTTTGTCGTTTTCCATCCATGTGTTTGAGGATGACCAAAAAATAAAAATACTGTTAGAAACCACACCATTGTGATACTGTTTGTGAGCCTGACTTTTTTTTTTCCTACAGGCTGCTTGTGACCAACATGGAGACAAAACAATATTAGTCATTCTATTAAATTATGATAATAATCTAATAGAATGGTTCTTAACAGAGTTACACTTTTCCCAGAGAAGGAGAAACAGTTACATTTTATTCACTTCACTATAGTTTGTACAGTCAAAGTCATATGTCTACCATCTGATCTCCATGGTACACAGCCAAATGCCTAGGTGTATTTGTTTCAGAACAAGTATAGTGAGGCATTATTATCTTTAGTCACGGGAGTTTAGCATTTAACACAGTAAGAATCTCCATCTACAGTCAGTCTATCTTTATCTGAGTGTCAGCGATCTGAGAACATTTCAGACGCGCTGAGGGGAAAAAAGGTAAAAACTAAAGAAAAATACATCTTCAAGTCCTGTCTCCATCCTGACACTGAACTCAGGAATGAGCACAGAGGACCTGCGTTTCAACGTCAAAAAAGTCTGAATGTATCTGCTTATTAACAAACCTATCTGTCCAAATACACTACATCTACGACAGCAGAGTAATGTGGAAAATGAAAGATAACCTTTTTATCAAATCATCCCCCATAACGAAGCTTAACCCGAAACACTCTGTTTGTCTTGGCTCCAAACAATGTAACAGTCGTAAGCATTGAACAGGCTACATTTGACCATCTCATCATTATTATCCAACCTTTTTATAAGGACATGGGAACAAATTGTTTAGCGTTTTTTACGCATTACACGGGGTGGAATTTATACTTTAAAGTACATAGAAAGAGGAGGATGCGTTAAAGTAAAAATAAAAAAGCTATATACATATACATACATACATACATACATATATATACACACACACACACACACACACATATATATATATATATATATATATATATATATATGTGTGTTTATACTTACATGGATAAGCGACGGTTGTGTGAAGCACATCCATTCCGGGGCCAGGCAAGTTTAACCCGTTCATGGTGTAATGGGGTTGTTTTATGTAGGACATCATCCTTACAGCAGGCTTTTAAGTCCTGTCGCTGACTTGTAGGTCGGACACGCAACACGACAGCCGCGGGCCCCTCAGAGCTCAGCTGGGGCAACAAGTCGGTGCGTCGGAACCAACCCGCTGCAGAGAGAAGTGGGACGCGCCGCGGTTCACCAGAGAAACCTGAAGTCCTTGTTTGTTTGTTTGTTTGTTTGGTTTTTTTAACTTCAGTTTCAGCTTTTACGGTCTGTCAGCTTCGCGGCGGGACACTCTGAATCGCACTCAGCATCCAAACTGCTTCTCCAAGCCGAGTTTCACACGGTCAAGTCATCACACAGGCGAGGTGGCCCCCGGGTGCCTTTGCGCCTTGGTGAGGTCGATCCACTGAGTTTCTTTACCGGCACACGCTGCTAATTAGAGGGAGCAAGTGGCTCCAGCAAACCCCTCCCACCGCGCGCGCGCACACACACACACACACACACACACACACATATACATACAAGGCAAAATATCCAAAGCAACAGGCTACATAATGAGACTAACTGTATATACACAAAGTTTGTCCTTGGTCAGGTTGTAAATTATTTTGTCTGACGCTCGTCCCTGACATAAATAAACCGGATTCATTTGGATTCATAACAACTTTTAATGAAAAGTTGTTCAAATATATATAATACAAATATTTTAGTGAATGACATTAGTTTCAAAATACAATCTACACTATATGACAAAAAAAAAATTTCGATGTTGATTTTGAACCCGTTTAATTGCCAGATTTGAGACGAGTATTGTATGCCTCCCACAAAACATCATTTTTGAAATATTTCACCTTTCTTATTTAGCTATTTGACTGGATAAAATAAAAACGACAATTTCTATTTCAGAGGTGATAATATTTTTGATAATGCCAATTTCCTTTCACGTCTCATTTTATTCTGCCTCAATTCCTTCTTTCCTTTCTTTATTTCCTTCTGATGATCAGTTTCCCTCACCTCTGCTGCAGTTCATATATTCACACATAATTGACAGATTACATTTATCTCCAAAACAGCTGCATATACTCATGCAGCAATCACAGACACACACACACACACACACACACACAGACACACACATGCACACAAACACCCAGATGCACAAAACCGACAAAGCTCATTTGATTTATCATAATATGCTTTATCTGAAAAGTAAGTATCTTATCTCCAGATAAAGGGAGGAAAGACAGAACAATCCGTTCAGTGGTGGGGCAGGAAAGGAGGCTGGAGAGAACTATAGCCACAAGAAATGGGAAATGGATGAGTTGGTGTGCAGACTGGGAAAAAAAGAGAGACCGAAAAAAAAAAAAAGCAGAAGATACAGAATGGGACGACAGGAAGAATCTTAGGTGGAAGGAGGAAGGAAAGAGCAACCTGGACAGAGGATTCGGAGCAAGGAGACAGCTGCATCTAATGGAAACCTACAACTGGAAATGTCAGTTTTACATATGGAAAGATATTGTTCTCCTGGACTACAGTGTTGTCAGTGCTGCGAGAACGTTGCCCAGGAGAAACGGAGACACATTCATGTGTTCATCTTTTCTGACTGAGAGGGAACTCTGTCAATGTCCATGCATCGTTGTGCACATTCTAGGTTGATATCATGCTCTGAAAGCCTTTGACAAACTTTTTAACCGGTTTAATTAGACAGTTTTTATTTGTGACTGCTTTTAACTAATTCAAAATATGTTTTCTTCACTTTTTGGCTTCTGTTATTGAGTTGTGTTCACAAATGTTGTTTTCATTTTATTAAGACAGTCTGTTATATTGAAGTGTTGCAGGCATATTCAGATGAGGCATCGTAATCATTGGCCAAAATGTGGATTGTGAGAGGTGGGGTCATGCCAAGTACCATCTTTTTTGTGACTTATTTTAGCAAATAAAAAAGATCAAAAATGTTATAGAAACACTGTCCACTTTATGTTGATGATGGCGATCCAATCTTCACCCAACGGTCCCAACAGGGGAACAGCTCGTCCTACAGCTGCAACAGTAAATAGGGAAGTAGGGAAGAGGACTGAGCTGATATAATCCCTGCCCAACTGCCCTTCCCCCCTAAAGCCTCACTCATGGACACATCCAGAATGATGCAAGCAAGCGTTTTATTTTAAGACTGAACAGAGCTAGTTTTAGGCTGACCGAGGCCTGAGCACTCCGGAAGGTGGGAAATAAGAAAGAGAACAAATAGATGTAAAGTCAGGTGGACAGAGGGTGAAGAAGAGAGGAGGGGGGACAGGTACACAGAGCGAGGGGAGAAGCAGGTGAAGGGGCAGAGGGTGGGGGAGGCTCCGCTCCTCGTCCCCACTGACACACTGCTGCAGTTAATCCAGATTACAGTGTCTAAAACAGGTCGGCTAAATCTGCAGGCCAGCCAGCAGTACAGAGGCTGCTGTCAACCCCAATCACTCACCACACGCGAACACACACACACACACACACACACACACACACACACACACACACACACACACACACACAGACACACACACACTCTCTCTCTTTCTCTCTCAAACACACAGACGCACACTGTAATAATCTCTTCTGTGCAAACCAGGTGCCACCAGCAGCTCAGCACAGACCGGCACTAACGCCCCCACAACCCCCCTTCCCCCACAAACCCCCCTTCCAGTCCAGTTAGGAACCACCAGTTGGAGCTCCATACTGTCACACTCACACATACACGTACACACACAGACACACACACACAAACACAAGTCTATGACACTGAGCTCCATATTCAATGTTCATTTATAATTTGTATTCAAGATCACTTTCGGGCCCTTTCCTGGTTTATGAGACACTTTACAGAGAGAGATAGCTAAAAGGTGTGACACTGGTCCACAGTGTGATTCAGACCCATGACACAATGAATATATTCACACTTTCAACTTGCCGAGTCATCATCAAGCCCAATATGACCTTCATATCTAACATTTCCTGTGTCACTGAACCTGACTGTCTGAGGGAGGAAGGTGCACCTGTAAACTTGTGGTTGTGTGATGTTCAAAGAAGATCCCAGGCAGGATCCTCTACTAGACACTGGAGGAAAAAATGTGATGTGATCTTCAGTCAGTAAGGCCTTTCTCTATGTTGTCATGTCATCTGTATCAGTTAACAACAGTATATGTCAAAACTGAAAGAAAGATATCAAGAATTAATGATTGGATAATAATAATAATCAACACGAAGATTTGGAGACTCCAGAAAGTTACTGCTGCAAGGCAAGAATTTTCTCGGCCCATAACCACTCATAAATCCACAAATAGTTGTTTTTACAATTTAGTTTTTGTACAGATTAAACATATGAGATACAAAGTGTTAATTAGTGATCTTAAAAGGTGCTGGTAGGTGGATTTTGTTATTTTTGGACGGAGCCAGGCTAGCTGTTTCCCTCTGCTTCCAGTCTTTATGCTAAGCTAAGCTAACCATCTCCGGTTGCCAGTTTTATATTTACAGTAAAGTGACCCTCCATTCAAAAACGCCTTTTATTTATTGTTACTTCACTGTGCAAAATCATTTCATTTCACATTCATCTGCTGAAGCAACCCTGGCTCCTAGAAGTTATGTTTATATAGAAGTAATCTGCAACAGCAATCTCTGAGAGAAACGTGATGCCGCCCAGATGATGTTTTTCATCAACATAATGTGGAAATCTTGTTAATTGACAAATCTGTCGTGTCTCGAAATGTTAACATTCAACATAAAATTATAACTGTTGTTATAATTTTATGTCGAATGTATTTCATTTTTTGCCACCAAAACATCTGATCTTGCAATGGAATATCCAGTAGTAGCAACTGAAGCATTGTTAATGTAATTGAGAAAACAAACGAGTAAGATCTAAATTGGATTTCTAGGAGACAGAGTTAGTTGAAGGAGGAAAGTTTCTATCCTTATAGAAACTTCTATCCTTACCTTATCCTTTTCTATCCTTATCTTCAATCTGTATCTAAAATTAGTCCGCATGAACATGATTTTGAGCAAATGCTCCTCCAGCGCACATACACTGACAAAGTAAAAGACATCTTGTGTTCAGTAGTTAAACTTTTGAAATGAGCAATAGTTTCACAGATTATGGATTTTTCAATGAGCAAGAAGGAGAAGATGTAGAAGAATTCTTAATGCGGCAATTGAACATTCTTAACAGGAAAGCTAGTAAGCGTATTTCCAAAAATGTCAAACTATTCCTTTAAGCTATTTTAAGTCATTTTTTTTTCTCATTTTTATTAATTGGTATTTTATCTCATCATTATGTCTGATGATTTTATTATTCCATTATATATTTTAATATTTATTAGTAAATTTCAATCCACTGAATAGCATAAAAAAACAGACCTATAAAGCCTTTTTCTCTGAAAGGAACCTAAAATATTCAGCCCCACCAAAAACCAAAGTGCTGTACTATTGTTTTTAGATCAATAAAAATCTGAGACATCTTCTCTTTCTTGTAATATCTTCTTATATCTCCTTAGAACTTCAGTGACCATGTTAGAAAATTACATTACAGAGAAAAATGTTTTGCAGCTCTGTAAGTCCGAGTGAAACGTTATTAAAGTATGACTAACATGGAGACCCATGTCCAAAACACCCATGTCCAAGCCTGCTTGTATTGTCTTATATGACAATAGTAGATAATATATTTTCTTTCTACATAGTCCATACAACTTTATTAGTCATCACAGTGACAGATACAGTCGCACAACTTTACATTTTGGTCAGTGTATAACATATATATAGTATGCATTCCTATATATATATATATATATATCTTGCTATATACAGTTAGGTCCATATTGAAAAAATTTTCATAACTTTGCCTCTGTACACCAACAAAATGGATTTGAGGCTCAAAAGTAATTGGACAAATCAACATATTTATAAATATAAAGATTGTTTTTAATACTTGGATGAAAATCCTTCGCAGTCAATGACTGCCTCAAGTCTGGAACCCATGGACATCACCAAATGCTGAGCTTCCTCCTTTCAGATGCTTTGCCAGGCCTTTACTGCAGCCGCTATCAGTGGCTGTTTGTTTGTGGGTCTTTCTGCCCTAATTTTTGTCTTCAGTAAGTGTGACCAGGTGACCAACTTGGCCATTGAAGAATATTCCATTTCTTCTCTTGAGAAGTTCTTGTTTTGCTTTCGCAGTATGTTTTGGGTCATTATCCATTTATACTTTGAAGCATTGTCTTATCAGTGTTGCAACATTTGGCTGAATCTGAGCAGACAGTATAGCCCTTTAAACTTCAGAGTTCATCCTGTTACTTCTATCAGCAGGCACATCATCAATAAAAACCAGTGGCCCAGTTCCCCTGGCAGCCATACATGCCCTTGCCATAACACTGCCACCACCATGTTTGACTGATGATGTGGTGGCTTTGGATCATGAACTGTTCCTTTCTTTCTCCATACTCTTTTCTTCCCATCATTCTTTCTTTACCTTGAGTGTTACTAGTGGTTTGCACCTTGTGGTAAACCCTCTGTATTTACATCCATGAAGGCGTCCCTTGTTTGTAGACTTTGACAACACCTTCCTCCTCGAGAATGTTCTTGACCTGACGAGATGTTGTGAAGGGTTTTTCTTCACCAAGGAAAGGATTCTGTGATCATCCACTTTAATTCTCTTCCATGGTCTTCCAGGCCTTTTGGTGTTGCTGATTTGTTGACTTGGCCACTCCTTAAGGTCCTGGCAACTGCTTAATAGTTTTTTGTTTTGTTTTTTCAGCCTAATGATGGCCTCCTTCATTTGCATGAACACCTCTTTGGGCCGCAGATTGACAGTTCCCCTGAACAGCCACCAAGTGCAAAATCAACACTTGGAATCAACTCCAGACCTTTTATCTGCTTCATTTGTTATGAAATAATGAGCAAACAGGCCACAGCTGACCGTGACACTACTGTCAGTCAACTGTCCAATTACTTTTGAGCCTCTGAAAATGAGGGACTATGTATAAAATGGCTGTAATTCCTAAACAGTTAACGTGATTTTTTTGTTAAATGTTAAATATGTACATACTCACTTATATTACTGATATTGGAAACTTATTAAAACTTAAATGACTGGTATTCTAGCATCTAGTATCGGATTGCCTCAAAAGTCCATAAGAAAATTACAGTTAATACAGAATGATCCAGGATTTTGGCCATCAAAAAAAAAGAGATTACGTTATCCAAAGTGCTCACATCACTGCATTGGCTACCAGAACTTTTTAGAGAGTATTGCTCCTTTTACTTGTTACAGTAATGTAGCCTCATCTAACCTAGCAGCTTCATATATCAGCTATTGCCTTTCATTTTATGTTCCAACTAGAACCCTCAGATCTTCAACTGCCTTTTTTTTTTTAAATGTTCCCAATGTTTCCCACAAGAAATCTGGTGCTGCTGCTTCTTGTTTTTATACACCTAAACTGTGGATTATTCTCCCTCGCGATCTTAGAACAGCAAACTACAGTAGTGGAAGTAGTATTCAGGTAATTCCCTTTAGTAAAACCCGGTATGATTTTATATTACATTATTAGACTGATGCATCAGTGTATAAACAGCATTTTAAAGCTGGTTGAGGTGGAACAAGAGGGAACTATTATATACAGTCAGGTCCCCAGTCAGATGCTCCTTTTTTGTAAGGGGTTGCAGTCAAAAAAAGGAAATGTGGTGTATTTTATGAGCTGATCGTGTTTCTTTATATAAAATCTTAATCTGAAAAGTAACCAGTGACTATAGCTGTTGAATAAACATTGCAGAGTAAAAAATACAATACTTCCCTCTGAAATGTGGTGGACTAGAAGTATTATACAGCATAAAATTGAAAAAACTCGCGTAAGTTGTACTTAAGAATAGTACTTTAGTAAATGTACTTAGTCATTCTCCGTCACTGGCAAACTCCCTTGGTAATTTTAAAACAAAATTTAAGACTGTAATTTAGGCTAGTACTACCTTGTCAGCTGTTGAAATAAATTGGTATTTTTGCTATTCATGTAGTTTTTCCTATTGGATTTAGTTCAGTGTTATGGGGTATTAAATCAAGAATTTTCCTTATTGTTACAGTTTATTTTCACTGTTGATATCTGCTTACAGTAAAGTCTTTTTAAATCTGGTGTTGTAAAGCACTTTCGGCATTGTATGTCTATACAAATAAAGTCATTATTATTATTATTATTATATCAGGGAAGGGAATGTCTCAATAAAGGTAATAACTGATAACTGGAAAAACTCCACAGTTATGGTAATCCGGATTTTACATTCCATATAAAACTACAGCTACAATAAACTTCTTATGCAAGATACGTTTGTGTGTTTGTTTGTGTGCGCGCGTTTGAAATGAGTCAGGAGTTGCAGTGTGAGGTGAGGTGTGTCAGTGTGGAGGATGAGTGATTACAGTGGACAGTAATCCTGCAGATGGATTAGCAGGTGGTATTAGGAGAAGTGGGGGTGTAGCACACTGTCACAATATGGAGCAGCAGCTCTCAGGGCCTCACCCCCACCTGTTTCAACACAGCAACTAACACTGGACATTGTAACACACACTGCGGAATGGTCAGACAACGACAACAATTAGTGAATAGGTTATGAAACCTAGAGTATTAATATTGTGACAAGGCTGCCGCTGCTGTCGTTGTTGTAGGGTCAAAATCCCTACGAAGTAAGGCAGTATTCTTAAGTTTGATGATGATCCCATTTTTTCTGGTTTATCCTCTTAATTTTTGAAAATGAAGTGTCAAAGGTTTTTCACTTTTTGGCAAATTATATCTTTGTGCCATTTAGGTGCAATAACTAAAGTTTTAACTGCATTTTAAACATTTTAAATATGACCTTATGACAGTGACTGTCCAGTTTTCTCAAAACACTTTTTAAACAACATTCAAAACCTATTGCAGTGTCAGTTATCCATATTCAGCTATGGTGAACTATAACTGCAGTACTGTAATATGTACTATAGTAGTAGATGTGGTTGATACATCTGCTCCTCATTGAAAATGAATATGAAAAGATTTGTTTTGATAGTGATATAAGGACTTAGTTAGGAAAAGCAAATCTTATGGAATAATCTTTTCTGACCCTAAACAACCCTTTACATTGTGCATTTATTCCAGTAATAATAGGTATAAAATGTATAATGTATGGAAGATTTTCAGACATAAGATGACCACTATAGGAACACCACCCCTTCATAAGTATGCCACATATCATAAGTCAATGTGCAAATATGAGATTTGATATATTCAGTTGAATTCAGATTTGTCAAAGTCTGGGCCATTTTAACTCAAGAGCGGACCCCCAGAGGATTACCTGTCCATGCAGATGTCCAGTTTTATATTCCAGTTTTATAACTGGTCCTGGTCACAGAATGGAAGCCTTATCAAATGCTTATTTTGTATTAGCGTCTTTGCCTACCCCTTCTCACCTCTTCTTTACTCCACAGAGAGATGTGGTGTGTAGTTGCTGCGAAACAGCCCTGTTATTGGTTGTTGTTGATCCTACATGGATGCAGCTCACAGCCTCTGATGATTCCAGGTTTATGTTTTCTGAGTATAAAGTGTAAAGTTTAAAGCGGTAATCACCTCAGAGGGGTGAGAGTATGGAATCAGACAGAGAAATTTCACTGCAGATTACTGATGCTGCGGTAAAAAGTACCAAGCATACAACAATCCAGTATAGGCCTGTATACACTCTCAGAATTTCTATTTCTTTGTATGACTAGTATAAAGGTAGACACCAATCAAATTTCAAATTATTCAAATACAGTATTTTGTTGATAGAACAGCCACTGTTCTATCAGAGAGCAGGGCCTGGCCTCTGAGTGTCAACTTTATATGTATTATTTATCTTAAATAGCTAATTCTGTTGAATGTTAGTGATAGATCCAATGGAATAACCTTGTTTCAATTTCACACAATTCAATGTTGTTTCTCCATGGTTGTCAGTCTTACATGTTGCACAGTCTTATTCTTTCAGTGAATTGTGAATTGATTTTGACTCTGGTGGAGACGAAGATGTGAGAGTCCTGTGAGGAAAGGAGCAGAGTTTTCCAGACTCAGTGTAGCAGGGGAGAAAAAGGAACTGGCTGGTGAGGTAAAGTTTAAGCTGAGCTGACCGTGACGCTCTTTCCCAGCTTGGCGATAGACTGACCTGGAGTGTAGGTTTCTCCCAAAATCTTCTGTGACACTGTTTTGATCAGTTACACACTTAAAACAGGTCGAGACCCAGCCGCCTTTAAACGGGGCTGCTGCCTGGCTGCGTCCAGCCCGCATCTCCTTCGGAGCCCAGCCGGCAGCTTCCCCCTCCAGTCAGTTTAACTTGATGGGTGAGTGTCCGCTGACATCTGCTGGACAAACGTCTCAATGTAACGGTCTGCTCCTGAATAGGCAGCCCTGACGAAAACAGACTTCTTTCTGATTACATTTCTTTATGTATGTATGAGTGTGTCTATGGTATGATGCGTTTGTGATGAATCTCACACACATAATGGTCGGTTTTATTCATTTAAACACAGTATTTTATCACAGGCAGTATTGTAGCTTTGTAGAATTATCTGCGTGTATGTTTGACTTGTATCTAAACAGCTTGCTGTAGTAGGCTATGTCATTCTTTTTCATCTCTGTCGATATAATGTTCTTTATTTGGAGAAGGTTCGACAGGGTCAGGATGAAATAAGAGATGAAATCCTTGACCTGAACGCGCTTCTTGCCCATTTAAAGCCTTATGTTTCACCTCGTTAGATCGTTTAAAACCACTGAATGCAGCATATCCGTCGACCCTGAAGGCAGCGCCCCTCAAACCCGGATGTTTTGCTCCCTCTGTGGCTAGTTCATGGATATCAAGTTATTTAGGACCAGCCAGAAAAAATGCCGGAGATATGACATTTTTGTCTTCAAAATAAAATAGTCGTTATTACTGAATGAGCCCTTATAGAACAGTACACCGGGCGTTTGTCGCGCGTCAGCTGTATTTTGAAAGGAACGGCCGGAAGTTCCGTTTCTCTGTCGCGCTAGCTTGGCGCACTCGCGAGCCGCGTCGGGGGGCAGACTGTCACGAAGCGACCATGAGCGCTTGCCATTCTTGACATTTCAGGTACAACTAGTGCTCCCACGCTAAACTTGCAGGATGCTCTGCGAGTCGTACCCCTTCGTGGAGGACAGTGTCAGCCGCTTCCCGTCGCAGAGCAACATCTACGGGCTGTGTCAGGCCGGGGAGCAGGAGCTGTTGGCGGCCACTCTCAAGGGGAAGGTGGTGTGTTTCAGGTACCAGGAGCTGCAGCAGAAAATCCGACCCGTGGCCAAGGAAGTTCAGTTCACCTACATACCAGGTAGTCACTGGCAAACCTGAGGACAGGAAGGTCTACTGAAAGGACAATAAGAACATGGAGTTCCACAAAAGCTTCTCATAACAACCGGATAAGCTCTCTAGACACTCATTGTGGACTGCAGCACATGTAGGCCTATTGTCCCTGCACTGTTGGGTTTTTTTTTTTGTTTTTGTTTTTTTAAACAGTTTTTATTTGTTTGTAAAATAGATTAAAATGGAACATGGGCCCGTGGAATATCTCCTACTGGTCTGGTTTAGTGTGTAATCATATCACAGAAGTGTTGCACCCTATACATATTATCTTCATACACAGTGCAAGTGATGGATCTAAATAGTTCTTCACTATACATACACATAACAAACGTACTAAATGTAAGTGAAAGAACCACAAATAAACAAGAAAAATAAGTAAGTAATCACAATTTCAAAATTCCCATAAGTACATACAATTAAAATTAATAGTGAATGACAATGTGTTTCATCAGGGCTAAAGATTTTGGCTACATACCTGTGTATAGTATACAGCTGTACTGTAGGCCACACTATAATCAAAACTAAGTGATCAATACAGTTGTTGTTTTCTCCTCTGATAGAGCTTAATTTAGAATTCATACTGTGGCAAGACCCTGTCAGTTCCTGTCATTATAAACCAAAATGAAACAAGAGAAAGAAAATAACGGAGGCCATCCATCAGAACCCGTGTTCATGTGCCCCTGCTTCTGTTGCGGTGGGGCTCCTTCCTCTGCTGCGGGAAGGACAGATAATGTAATGTCTGGTTCCAGATGTGCTGAACAGTGACAGCTCCTGTCCTGAGCTCCCATCCTCCTCTCTACCCCTAAACCGGGGTAGCCATGCTAAAATACAACATATTCTACATGACGAAATGCGAATGGGAAGCTCACCAATTAAAATTTCCCTCTCATTCATTTATTAATTATATGTTCAGCAGTGGAATATAGTTTTGCCTTTGTCCACTGTTATGTTAATTATCAACAACAGTTATCATTCCTCAGAAGTCTTTTAAGGTTGTAGTATGAAAAAGTGCAAATTTCAATGAAAATGTATTTACTGCTAAATACATACACTACTAAACCAACAAGTGACAGTGTAATCATCACTTTTAAACTGTTTGAAGTATGAAGTGAGCTAATCACATTTTCTTTTAGTCATGCAGTTTGTGTAATTCAGAGTCAATTTTGTCCTGAAATGTGTTCCATGTATGTTGATTGATGCTGCAAAGATTTGATCCTGCCTTCTTGATCTAGTTGACGCAGAAATTGTATCAATTGATGCCTTCAACAAGTCTCCACCCAACAGAGGCCTGGTGGTGGGCATCACATTTATAAAGGTATTTTCATGTTAACATCCAGCAGTCATAGCATTTGCATGGTTTACTGTAAGTGTTGTTAATACTTTCAACAATGATAGCAGCCTTGTTCATATGACTGATCTTCTGCAGGACTCTGGTGACAAAGCCACTCCATTCCTGAATATCTACTGTGACTATGAGCCCGGCTCAGAGTTCAACCTGGAGTCTATTGCGCGTGAGTGAAGCAGTGTCCGGATGTGTGTGGTCCTCACTCCAATGGGTGGTTTCCATGCTGATGTTACTGTGTCTCTCTGAACAGAAAGTTGTCTGAATCTGGAGCTGCAGTTCACGCCCTTCCAACTGTACCACACAGAGTAAGTTTGCTGTGTGCAGAAGCATTTCACTGCTGACTTTGTTGTTAACCCTGGCTTTTCAGTCTCACAAAGATAACTGTTCCGACAACATCCCAGAAAGGACAAAATACTTGACTGACATTACAGTGAAAGTACAACAGAGAATAGTGACATTATTACAAACCAGTAAACAGATTTTGTATAGCCTCTTTGTATAGTTCTACTGGAAATATAGGAAATATTTACAGTCCAGTCAGTATTCCACCATGGTTATAAAACATGAACTCTATGGCACATAAATAGTTTGAAATAATGTCGATAATAAGTAAAATTTCCAATTGAATATCATGCGGTGACTTTGTGAATAAGAAATTTTAAAGACTCAGTGATACAACATAAATAAGAAGTTCAATGTGCTCCAATAACACCTGCATCAAGCCTTTTCTTTTTTCTCTACATCAGTATCTACAGCACGTTGTGATTATTGTTTATTGATTATAACAGATTTAAAAAAAAAACTCACCAACACACGATTGAAGAACAGCTACATTCCAGTTTTAGCGACTTAGCAAGTTACACGTCAACTGTGGCTTGAATCCTATAAAACACACTGCTTTTAATAGCTGATGACTGTTTTATTTTCATTTCTTATACTCTGTTTAACTTTTACCTTACTGGTTCATTATATGTATTGTTGCAATTCATTAATTTCCCACTGAGAATCAATAATTTTATCTCACCTCGGTTAAAATACTGATCTGGATCTGTTTCTAGAAGTCGGTACTACTGTTATTGCCCAGCGTCTCTACTGGTTTCACTGTTTCATCTTATATGATTTGCTCTGCTCCTGATCTGATGGTGTGGCATGAATGGCTCATAATAATTCCTCTGACTGAACTGTAACATTTTAATGAGATGTTTTGTAATTATTCATGAATGAGTACTAGACTCATGTCATGTCACGTCTGTCGGCAGTTTCCAGACAGCGTCTGACCGAAAAACATGACAGAGTGTGTCTGTCTGTGTCTGGATAATAAATGTAAGCAACCTTTTCTCTTTCCGCCAGAGTGCAGTGTGATGATGGTGGCAGTGAGACGGTGTTTCTGCTCAGCGGCCACGACCAGAGGATCCACCTGTACAAGGAGGTCAGCTCAGAGACTGGATGAACTTTTCTGTGTGTGTGTGTGTGTGTGTGTGTGTGTGTGTGTGTGTGTGTGTGTGTGTGTGTGTGTGTGTGTGTGTGTGTGTGTGTGTGTGTGTGTGTGTGTGTGTGAGAGATGAGATTTTGATCAAAACGTTTATTTTTTAACACCTTCACTACCTCTTTTCAGAAGTATAATAATTTAATTCATTTAAATAACTCACTTAATTATACTTCATTATATTATAACATTTTAATTATGTCCTTTGATTACATTTATTTAGAAAAATGTTTGGTTTTCAAAATCAAATTGTCCTCTGTTTTTTATGTAAAGATATGGAATGGAAATTGAAACATAAAAAAGTCTAGAGACTATCATTAATCCGAAGATTTCTTTGGCATTTTACAATTAAACGTACCAAAAGACCAGTACATTAGTATTGTCTTACCTAAGTGTGTGCAAAGACTTTCAATCAAAGTTTCTAAAGTAAAAATACAAGATTCGTTTGTGGAAAAAAAAAAAATCAAACCTCAGTTTAGAAGTTGTTCTGGAGCTTTTGATCACATCACATGATTTTGTTCTGTAGACAGACTTTACCCAGTTGTTATGGAAATGTAGACATTCAACTTAAGGACTCCTTCTCCAGTAAGTAGAGTTTCACTGTCATACTTGACCACAGAAACAGCAGTTGACACCAACAAGATTCATAGTTCATGCATTAACAGAGATGATTGTAGGAGACGTCCACTTTGATGCCTCATGCGAACGTCAGCACATCATTCAGCCTGAATCACCTGTTTCCAACAGAATGCCTCCCTCCACCAGTTTGAAGAACAGCCAGTGGAGAGACTCTTCCCTGAACTACAACAACTGCCCAGCAAGTTAGTCTGTGTGCACTTCAGCGCTGTTTGCCGTGTTTGTGGCTGTTTGTCTGGTGGTGTGTGGTGAGGGTTTAGGGGATTGAGACAATCAGAAACTTTACTTTAATCTGACCCAGGAAATGTTCTTTTACTTTCATTTTAAAAACAGCAACAATGGTGTTACAAATAGAGAAATAAAAGTAACAAAAGAGGTCAGCAGCAATAGAAAATGCAACAGACAAAGAAAAGAGAAATAAGTTGGCAATATTCTCAATTAGGCAATGAAACGATACATAGAGAGTAAAGACAGTGGAAGTGGGAAATCACCAGCATCAACAGTGGTGTTTCAGGTGATACAGGGTACCTGGCATTGGATGCTTTACCGCATTTTCTACATATACTGAAACATAAATAGCCTATATAGCGTCAGGAAGAGTAGCCGTCTGTGCTGCTCATAGTAAGATGGTGGAATAATAAACCTTCATGCTGATGAGAGAGAGGCTGTTGAACTGAATGCGCATTTAAGTGAACCACCATTCGTCATGCTGTCAGGGGGAGTGGCAGGAGGGTGGGATATGTCCATTCTTGCGCAGGTAACATCTGTGGTCTGGTAGCCGACGCTGTATGCACTGGTACCGAGTTGTAGCCCGATTGTTTATAACCGACCATGTTATACTGTATGATTTTCTGCAGTGACATGATAAATCATCTTACACGATTGATGGAACTTTTTTTTAAGGTATTGACCGTATCTTTCATTTATAACGCCATACAACCCTAGTTTATGATAAAATGACAAAAAACTTGTGACATAACAAGATAAAGTCATATGTTGTTTTAACAAGAAAAGTTTTTTCGATAAAATTGAATAATTTTGTATGTAATAACTACAAAAGTATGTCATAATACAATGAAAAATATCTGGTTATAATGTGTAAACTCTCGTTTAAAGAAGCACTTCTCATTATGAGCAAATATTTTTTTGTCATTTTGGCAGAAATACATGGCCAGGCAACAATCATTTATGCAACTGACTGTATGTATGATTCCTAACCCTTCCATGCTGTTTTTCTCCTCCCTCCATGCAGTGTGCTATGGTTGGATATGTTGAGTTTAGCTGGCAGCCGGCGAATCTCAGCATTCGGCTGCCAGAACGGCTGTGTTGGACTGGCTCTGGTAAACCAGACTGGGCCAGGTGAGCGTAACAAACACAGAATAATGGTTCTCTGAGATTTAAAGGAACCATTATTCTCTGTCACATTTCTGTGCCTTTGACCAGGCTCCTGTGTCGACATACATTATTTATGTTTTGTTGAAAGTCCAGTATGGGAACACCTTAAAGGCTATGCGTGCCCAAAAAGGTCTGGCTGATTAGACCTCTGCTCAGCTTGAAGAGGTGCAGAGCTATCTTTGGAATTATGTGAGGTCACAGGATTCATACGCATATAACGATGATAAAGGTGTAATTTGTCCTTCCCTAACTGGTGCAACAAAAAACATCCGTATACAATTAATAATTTCAGTCATTTCGGACAGTTACTGTATCTTCCACCTGGTATATAAGAATTGCCAACAAATCTGTGTTGAAATAGCGGCAAAGCCTCCATCGCTCTCGGTTACGTCTAAATGAAATCCGATATTAACACTAATACAATTGATTCTGGTCATTTAAAAGGAGCTATACACTGTTTTTTTGTCCCTGGTTTCACTTGTAAATGCACTGCTACCAATACAAAACATAGCAACAGTAATAATTTAGGCTTTTAAGATAAAATATGTGACTACAAGGTTAGCAGTGGGGGTAGCCATCATGAAGTAATTCATAAACACTCCCGAGTCATAATACCAAGAGGTTTTCCTGTTCTTCCCTTTCTGCTGGCATTATTCGAGTGTGGTATCAAAAATCCCTCCCTTTTTCACTCATTCACTATGGACTGTTTTCACAGCAGATATTTTGACTTGTCATCGTAGGAAAAGCACAGATGTTGCTAATCTAATACAAAATAATGACAGCTCTGTTCTATTCAAATGTCCCAGTAAGCCATGACAGTGTGACAATGAGCCAGCATGAACAATACCAGGACCCATTTTTATTAATCACACCTGTGCCTTTCCTGCCGCGACATGCCGAAATGTGTTAGTGAAAAAGACTGCTCTTGATATAACAGACATTCAAGCTCCCAAATCACTCCCTGTTTACTATATAACACTCAGAATTGGAAATTGATGCACTGTATTGTGCCCTCAAAAATTCCCACGGTGAAAAAAAAAAAACAGTAGTGTCCATGGCATGTACATGTACTTTCTGTTAACAATCCCACAGTGCAACGCACCTGTCCTGATGATGCAAAATGATGCTACATTCATGTGATGTCGGCAGAACGGGAAGAACAGGAAAAAGTACCCCTAATTCTGACTCCCCAGTGCTCACACATTATTTCAAGGTGGTTAGCCCTCGTGCTAACCTTGTTGTCACACCAGATGTACAGCGTAAAGTAGCTCCCTCGGTTGTGTTACCTATTTGTAGCAGTTGGCTACCGAGTGAAACCAGATAAAAACGATCAGTGTATAGCTGCTATTAAATGAGCTATTGTTGTATTAGTTGTAGCATTGGATTTTATTTGGATGTAACTGCCAGTGGTGTGTGTAGTTCTTTTCCCCGGGTGGGAGATACCGTCAGCGTCAGACACTCCTGATATCTCCGACTCGGAATCACAAGTCTCAGGCTGACGTGAATGTTTTTTTTTCCCATTCAGCTACCTGTAATTACCGTTTAAAACATATAACGTGAATGCAGCATGGCAATGATTAATAAGTGTCCAAAATCCCAGTTATTAACTGCACACTCTAGAGTAAAGGACTGATTATACTCTATAGGGAGTAGTGATGAGGGAATGAGGGTTGATGTCATACACAGCCTCCATAAAATTTGACCAATTGCATAGCGGGATCTCTAGTAGAAAATAGTGTACAAGTCAGGCACACAACTGCAGCTGAGGTCTAATCAGCCGCAATAATTAGAATCACCCGTGTGGGTGTATCGTGGGTGAGCAGGGCCTTTAAAAATATTAGGTGTTGAGTAAATTCTTAATGACAGTACATGTGATATTATGGTTAGGGTTAATGTGTATCACAGAACTGCATTCATTCCATTAAGCTCACATGCGGACCACATATGTACACTAATATGTATATGTACACTAGTGGATAGTGTCGAGAAATAAACCCGTCAGCCACAACTGTAAAACCACTGACAGGTGAAGTGAATAACATTAATCATCTCACTGCAATGGCACCTGTCATGGGGCGGGATGCATTAGACAGCAAGTGGACAGTCATTTCCTGATGCTGATGTGTTGGAAGCAGGAAAAATGGGCAAGCGAAGGATCTGAGCAACTTTGACAGGGGCCAAACTGTGATGGCTAGATTACTGGGTCACAGCATCTCCAAAACGGCAGGTCTTGTGGGACGTTCCTGGTATGCAGTGGTCAGTAAACATGTTTCAAGGAAGGATGACCGGTGAGCCAGCCACAGGGTCATGGGCGCCCAAGGCTCATTGATGCGCGTGGGGAGTGATGCTGGCCCCATGCTGACCCTGTCCACTGTCGAAAGCGTCTACAATGGGCACGTGAGCATCAGAACTGGACTATGGAAAAATGGAAGAAGGTTGCTTGGTTTGATGAATCACGTTTTACATCATGTGAATGGCTGGGTGCGTGTGTGTCATTTACCTGGGGAATGGCACCAGGAGGCATTATGGGAAGAAGGCAAGCCGTCAGAGGCAGGGTGATGCCCTGGCCAATGTTCTGCTGGGAAACCTTGTGTCCTGGCATTCATGTGGATGTTTCTTTGACACGTACCCCCCCCCCCCTCGTGGCAATGGTGTTCCCTTAAGGCAGTGGCCTCTTTCAGCACGATAATGTGTCCTGCCACGCTGCAAAAATTGTTCAGGAATGGTTTGAGGAACATGACAAAGAGTTCAAGATGTTGACTTGGCCTTCAAATTCCCCAGATCTCAATCAGATCACGCATCTGTGGGATGTGCTGGAGAAACAAGTCCTCATAGCTTACAGGACTTAAAGGATCTGATGGTAACGTCTTGATGCTAGATACCACAGGATGCCTTCAGAGGTCTCGTGGAGTCAACGGGTCAGAACTTTTTTTTGTGGCACGAGGAGGACCTACACAATATTAGGCAGGTGGTTTTAATGTTGTGGCTGATCGGTGTAAATGTTGACAGCAAAGATTTTATTTTGTTGTTATTAAATCTGAGTATGAAAACTGGTCCTAAATGGTTCTCTGACGGGAGCTTTAAAGATTATATCTATTATGATTACTTGCCTTTTTTGTCCATCTTGGTTCTGTATAATAGTAAATGAATACAAGACGCAGCAATCATTATTATACTCTATGACTATTCTTCAGTGTGTTTTAAGGATGTTGCGTGTTTTTTATCAGAGGTTTTGCAGAGCTGGCGGGTCCAGTTCGACAGTCCAATCTCTACCGTGCTGCTATTCCCTCTTAGCTGTCAAACCGAGCCCAACCAGACCAGCGGAGAGACAAGTATGTTACTGGTCTGTGGTAATTGGTCTCTTCTTCATTTTGCTCTTTTTGAATCTGCAGTGTACCTCAAGACTGTCGCTTTTTTTCTTTTTCAGGTGTGGAAATGGAAGGCTACAACCTTCTGGTAACCAGTACCATTGAGATGGCAGTTGTCTACAGGTCAGAACCAGATAGCCTTACAAAGGTTTTAGTGGAATAATCACTTTCATTTGTACAGTTTAACTTAGAGTTTTCCTTTGTTGTTTATAAGCGAATTTAGTGTTTAGTGGTTTGTGGGTCTGTGCTCTCTCAGAGATGTCCAGGAGTTTGGTTTGTCTCGCTCTATGTGCCTCTCGGAAAGTGACCAGTGGGACGCAGTGCTTTGTGCTCTAGTCATTGACCTGGATTTTGACGGGCAGAAGGAGGTGCTGTTGGGAACATATGGACAGGTCAGAGTGTCCCTTTACTAATGGACCTTATTAGTAGTACCATAATGGATAAAGGTGGTGATATTCTATATTTTAATGTCATTAAAACTCATTCCAAGACCAAACCCAACAATGTATAGGTCCAACTCTCTCTCAGTACTTTCTGACTTTGCTAGGGTCTCTGTGGCTCTCAGGTTCAAGCCCACTGGTTCGTAATGGACACATAAATTTCTTTTTTTTCAGTAAAAAAAAGGCTCGGCCATTTTCTAAAACAGCTGGTCATCGTAGCTTTTAAGAAATGTTACTCATACAGGGAGAAATACTGCATTTGCTGGGGACTAATACCATTTTGTTACACTAGTCAGTATTTCCGGCAGCAGAACAGTGTATTTGTATGTGGGATAAAGTCAAAATAAACTAGGATGCCTATGTTCATCATTATGAAGTAACATGACACCCTCATTGGTGTGTATTTAATAGTCTTTGGAAAACAATGGAGCTCTGTGGCACAGTGGAATAGGATATATCAGACTTTGGATACACACACACACACGATACTTGTTAGGAGGTTACATCCATTGTTGGTTTGGGTCTCATGGGGTTTGTTGACAATAAGAAGCCTTAACCCTGTAGTAAAATGACATAAGCAGTAGGTCCAGAGGAATTAAAAATGGTGGAACGGGACAGAATAGATATGTTTATTGTCACTTTTCAGGCATCTGATAAGAATGGCTGACTGATGTGGCAAAGTCTTAATGGTAACAGTGTTGTCTACCTGTCTGTCACACAGGAACTTCTATGTTACAAATTCCGTCCAGAAGGGAGAGGACAGTTTCAGCTGCAGTGGAGACGGAGCTTCAAGAGTCCTTTGCTGTCCATCATCTACTTAGACTTGACTGGGGATGGTTTGAGAGAGCTGGCTGTCCTCACACTAAAGGGACTGCACATCTTACAGGTGTGTAGCAGAAAGCTGTGTTACAGAGATCCATGATGCCAATCAGAGCTACACTGTAGCTTCCTCTCAGGGTCAGTGCCTCTGCTGTTGTCCTGCATTTCAGCATAACGGATAGCTCATCTGCTTCCCAAGTAAGCACGAAGACTTAACCTTGAGCCGAGAAAAGATATTATTTCTAATGGAGAAGTGCATCGAAACATGTATCAAATAGTTGCTGACCTCTACTGGCCACCAGCAGAAATGGTAGCAACATTGATTGAACTGATTTTAAAGGCATTTTCCTGTCCTGTCTCCTCTGTTCCCTTGATCTGTGTTGTGTAATTGACAAAAACAAAAAATGTTAATTTTCATTTCGTTTTCTCCATTAAAATGAGGTTTTTCAGCCCCTATTTGATGCATCTTGTAGTGACATTCATTATCACTGAGCAGCTGAAATTGGCCAACAACCCTAACAAACTCCAGAGAAAAATGGTTAAAAAATGATCACCGTGATCTACCATTGAACAATAGAGATCTCACTTCATGCACCTTTTCAGCTTTGTCACTCCCATGCATTCAAAAGCAGCATAGCACAACACAAGACAACTGCTGCAAAAAGAACCGATATTTCTTTTTTATGAATGAATCCAATACACTTCCTCAAATCTCTGTTACATACTGGGTGTCTCATTTGATGTTGTCTTATTTTACTCCTCTCTGTCTTTTCAGCATAGTCTTACCAGCACTGCTGATTTGGT
This sequence comes from Xiphias gladius, assembly GCF_016859285.1. NCBI lineage: Eukaryota > Metazoa > Chordata > Actinopteri > Istiophoriformes > Xiphiidae > Xiphias > Xiphias gladius. The sequence continues at coordinate 24,784,029 of NC_053416.1, read as the reverse complement.
CCTGGAGCGGCTTACCCAGAGGGTGTCAGCACTGACAGCTGGCTCTGGGCTGGAGTCAGCAAAAGGTCAAGACACTGAGGAGAAAGATGTTCCAGCTAAGACAGAAGATTATACAGCTCACGCAACATCACATTAAGCAAAACAGTTCATTTTGTTTGCATGTGAAAGTCTCAATGCTTCAGACTGAAGTATTTCCCTTATTTGAAAGTGCAGTGTTTTCTCAGGGGTGTGTATTCCCGAAGAGTTAAATTTAGTTGTGATGACAGGCACTAGGTGGATATCACATTCACCATTCAAAACAGAAACACTCTGCTTTGTGGTTTTATCCTGAATGTAGGTGATAGTAAAAAAGGGAAGGGTTCATATTAAACCAGACTAGGCCTTGAGGTGAAGTGCTGTAACTAATGTACAGTAGTATGCAGATAATTAAAGTGGGTCTGACTTAAACCTCTTTTTGTTGGGTGTATATCTCATGTACTCTTCATTTGTGCAATTAATGTGTTTGAATATTTAATTACAGAATGTTACTTTTAACAAGTCCACACAGATGCAAGCGGTGTGGGATTATTTCACTCCTTTCTAATGCAAACTTCCTTTTCATTTCATCTTTCTGAGACTTGAGTAACGTGGTTTAGGACAGTGACACCTGTTACTGAAGAAGTCCAGAATTAAGTGAAACTGCACTGGGAACAAGTTAAGAGGTTACCACCTTTGGTGTCCTTTTATATGGCTGCAACGAACAGTTAGAGTCCAGACCGTAAGTATTTGGACAGCTTTTGCTTTTCAGGCTCTAAACTTCTGCACATTCAATTTGAAATAAAATCATGGATACAAAAGGTCAAAAGTGCCAAGTCTCAGCTTTAATTCGAGCAGTATTACTTCAATAAAGAAAGATCTATGTGGGAAATAAAGTCCTTTGCAGTCAAAGACTTCCTGAGGTCTTGGACCCATAGACATCAGAAGTCACTTTGTATCTTCCCTGGTGATGCTCTCCCAGAGCTTCACTGCAGCCTCCTTCAGCTCTTCAGCTTGCTGTGGGGTCTCTCTGTCTTTAGTCTGGTCTTGAGCACGTGGAATGCTGCCCAGTCAGACTGACATCAGGTGATTGAGTGGGCCAGTTGAGGGTATTTCACCTCTTCACCCTGAAAAGCTCTGTGGTTGCTTTGGCCATATTTTTAGGATCATTGTCCTGCTGATTGATGAAATGTGGTCTAATGAGTTTTGATCCTTTAGACTGAATCGGAGCACAGGATGCTCCTGTATACCTCTGCAAAAGCTAGAATCAGTGATTTTTTTGGGGGCATTTTTGCTAGAAAAAAATGGATTTAGACAATTTTTTGATTATCAAAGTAGTTACCAATTCATTTTCTACATTTCTATATTTATTTGGTATAAGTAATAATAATAAAAGAGACTGAACATGAGACCAGGCTGCAGTGTTACTATTAAATACTATGACATAATCATAAAGGTCCCACAGCTCTTATCATTTTACCTGAGGTGCTCTATTTTGAGACTGAGAAGAAGTAAAAGCAAAAATCACAAATCAGAAAGACTAAACCAACAAAAAGTAGTGGAGGAAACATTTACATAGACTAGAAAAGAACGTCAAATCAGTTGACACTATTTTTACTGGGATAGTGAAATGAAGCCGTAATTTCGTTTCCTTACATCAGATGGATCTTTGCTGTATCGGCCTCTTCATTTGGCCGGTCAGTGGCACTGTAGTTCTCTCCGGAGCTCTCAAACTATATTTCTCTCTTGCTCTGCAAAGGCAACAATAACAACAGCTGCACTTATCACACCGAGGACTTAACAGAGACACAAGGCGTGAAGATGACTTAAGAAATCTCGTTTTTTCAGCGCCTTGCCCCCGCGAAGCCGTCGCACTTTCTTTCCATGGCTGGTCTGTGCCTAGACTCTTGTGCAGCTTTATTTTGAGGCACGGGGTTGTTTTGCGCGTCAACAATAAGGACCATGCTGCTGGAGCTACGGAGAGCGCGTTAAATGAGCGCATTTCACTCAATGGGATTTTATATTTAGCTCTGTGAGGGAAGAGCAGCCGGGCACAGGAGACCCCGATCCCACTGGTGTCCAACATTTGGATCCTTTTGAGACCGTTTCGATCCCCCTAAACTTGTCGTTCATATCACGGTGTGCGTTATCGGGCTATGTGGTGGTGAGGGCGCTGTGTGTGTGTGAGGGGGGAATAGCGCAAATTTATCTTTACAGCTCCCGGGGGGGGAAAGATGATGATGGCCGGTGGTGGCGGAGCAGCAGTGGACCATAACGGGCTATACTCAAATCCTAACCTCCACGGCCTGCAGCAGCCCCACATGGAGGCTGATAACCCGGACTCCCGCAAACGACCGCTGGAAACTCCGACGGAGGAGGCCGGCTGTACCAAGCGTACCAACACCGGAGGTAAGAGAGATACACAACAACAACCAGCTCATCCACAGCGTCTCCTCCACATGAAGTAAAATATCTTGTTGCACAAGCCTTTGCACGCGCTCATGGACGTGTAACAGCCTTCAGTATCACCCCACTGCGTGCAAAGACGCGGACCCGGGCCGCATATCAGGCTATGAGACGCAGCACCTGTGCACTTGGCACTTTGAAACACGGACTGTGTTTGTGGCTGTTACTTCGTACACGCTGCATATCCCAGCAGGGAGAGCAGGGAGAGCAGGCAGCCTGACTGAGTGAGTGACCTCCTCGGCTCAGGTCAGCTTTGAATTTGAACCCGATCACCCCTGTGCTCCACATCTGGAGGTTGACTGTGGATTCTTTCATTCTGTTGGAAAGTGATGAGGCTTTAACATGACAAAAGAGAGTCATTCGCGAGAGAACTCCATGTTTGTCAGTGTTGGGGTTGTCCTCTCACACAGGGGTTCCCTAATGCTTTCTCATGCAGAGGCAACACTAGAAAGTGTTAACAACTTGTGCATCAGTAATGAAGTCAAACATCTCGCCCTGGCCCTCTGTGACTCCTGGATCCATTAGTTTGGGAACCACCCCCGTATCAAGTCCAGTACAAGTACATGTATGTCTCCCGCTGAAATAGTGGATTAGCTTTATGACACCTTGAGAGCCTAGTAACCCTGAACACAAGGTGGACAGTGGCTGTTCACCCTAAAAGAGAACTACCCTTTGATCCTGGACATTTCAGTGTTGATTTGTGAACATGGACAAGAAATGGACAAGAAAAAGCAGAGCTCTTGGGGTCATTTGAGATGTATGATGGGCTTTCTAGATTTAGTGACAGTGATCTGGGGGGCTTTCGTGGGATATTCCTTCCGCTTTAGGGCTGAAATTATGCTGATGTAGAGTTGGCAGAATGAACAGTGTCAGGAGTTAAGTGTGCATTTTAAGTGTAAATTTTGGGGTGACCTAAGCAGGCAAACCAACAGGTGAGAACCCTGAGCAACCAGTAGGGTACACACTCATCACCACTTGCAGCCTAGATTCCTATCAAACGCAAGTTATTTATAGGTTGTGGGGTAAGCCAAATCTCCGCATCTGTTCGGTATTTTTGTTGGCCCATCATGATGTTTGCCATGCAAGCTTAAGAAAGTCTGTACTGATAGCACATTGTGTGATGGTAAAATTAAGATTCTGAAATACTAGAAGGCTAATCAAAAACATGTTAGTGCTCAACAAGCAGAGTTGGGTGGTGTAGCTGTTGTCAGATCAGGATTAGGGGGGGAAGTGGTTGGTTTCATCTATCCCTGCATGAAAATATAAAACACACATTTAAACTAAAGGATAGTGACAGACTGGAAATGACAGGCACTTCACAGAATATCTGCGAATAGGGAGAGTAGGGAGAACTACAGGGTGGGGGGAAAAGACTACAGAAACACTGCAGCACCATTTTAGCAAACTGACCCTGATTTATTTTTGTGGAAGAGAAATGGTGGTGGCCAGTAAAGAATCAAATAGAATGGCACTCAGCAGAGTGCATACCCCTGTCAAGGCCAGCGTCAAACAACACACACCAGACTTCAGAAAAAAAAATTCAAATTCATAGGAAAGGATCCAGATCAGTCCCAAAAATGACTGGGTTCTTCCCTGGCCCATGTCCCATCCCTCCATCGAGTTCGGTCAAGTTGGGTCAGTAATTTTTGCAAAATCCTCCTGACAATTAAACCAACAAACCGACACGGGTGACAACATAACCTCTTTGGCGGAGGTAACTATGAGGTGTGTGCACACTTGCTTTATTAGTCATCAGTAAGATGTCGGAGTGCAGCAGTGAGGATGACGGCTGATTCAATATGCCAACTATTGTACATCTTATTTCAGCTTGTGATTGTTATGGTCTGCAGAGCTCACAGGGACCACTTATTCAGTAACTTAATGTTAATTAGACATCCACAGAGAGAAGGCATTTTCTTCACCATATGTTACTGAAATTTGTCTTTGCATCCCAGACACCCCGCCATTCAGTGATAGCAGCATTATACCCTATTTCTAACAGCATGAGTACATGTTTGCTGCACCTCACTGCACCTCAGAATTGTTTTTCAGCAAGGCATATAAGGGTCCTTGTGCCACCAAACAATATTTTTGGGCAGATTCAGATTCAGCCATATGTCCTCCATTAGCCCTCCTAAAAACCACTGTAGAACAGAATAGTCACATGTTGTTCTTCCCATCCAATATCAAGGTGATACGAATGGCTACATGGTGTGAAATTGTATTTGGAAAATCTTAATAAATACTAAAAATGCATAATTCCCACAAACAGTTCCCACTTCTTATATCTGTCATTTCTTTAATGTTATTGGACACGATTTTCCCAGCCTGACCCAGATGTTTAGAATCTGGAGCTGCACAATTACCATTGTGATGAACAAAAAGCAATATTTGAAAACAGCAGTGTCTAACTCTAACGAGGCTGCCTTTTTTTTTCAGAGGCAAAGGTGTTTCAGATGTCTTCCTTAAAAAGATCTTATCCAAATCATGATCACTTAATGAAGGGGGAAAAAATGAGCAACTCCCATTTGTAAGCATTAAAATCAGCTCCTGTTTTGTGATTTTTTTTTTTTAAAGAAAAAGATATACACATGCAATTCATATTGCAAATAATACTGAAATATGTAGTATGCAATATACTTTTTGCCTCCACAGTCACCTAGAATGACATTTTAAAATAAATGTTAAAAGGTCAGGAATTGATTGAACTGAACATATAAAAGCATAACTCGTTTTGTAGGGCCTTAGTTGTTTTTTAAGACACAAATGCTTAATTTGTAATGATTTGTATTGCTGACCTGAAAGTGTCAAAAGTGAATAAAACGTCTGTCTTATTTCCCTATAAAATCTTAGTGAAATAATGGTAAGACATACTACAAAGTCCATGGTAACCTGTGCTTGCTAGACTGGTTTGAGAACCACTGGTTTATGTATCTACAAAAATGTATAATTCTCACATTTACAGTTTATTTAATGTATAGCTTGACCTGAACAGTTAAGCGAAGCAGCATGTCTCCATGGTTACTCGTGCCATGTAATGACAGTCTATGGGCCCTATATTGCTCTCCAAAATGACTGTAAATGTATTTAAGGCATTTTATTCTAAAGTAATTCTAAAAGAATTGACATTTCAATTGTACAAGTTAGCTCAGGATTCTCTCGAAAGCGTTACCATATGCAGCAGCTCCCCAAAATTAGATTTAGAAATGGCAGCCAATCTACCGGTCATCCTGATGATCTAAAAAGGGGAGATCTTTGCGGCTAATTTGCACGACAGTCCTACAAGCTGAGCTCAGGAACAGAGACTCCCTGTTAATGTTCACATGAAGTGCACATTTAGATCATTTGTAATGAGTCCGACACAAAGACAGATGTTTCATAAATATTTTTTTCAGCTAGCGCTTTATGTGTTTCAGCATCACCTCCCGTTTCATGTGATCTACATGCATTATGTGTAACATTACAAACCCATAGCCTGTCTGGCAATAGTGGTAGAAAGCCTGATAATCCTCAGCCGTCCCTGTAATCACCAACCCCTTGACTACGTCTGATATTGATCACGTTATTCCTACTGACCTGATCATTAACATGACTGGCAGTTACAACAAAGAGAAAAAGCCTGTGCTTTTTCAAAGTGGAGCCCCTCATTGTGCATTAAAAGCTGTGGACACTGAATGAAGGAAATTACTCCTCTTTTATCAGTATTGCCCCTCTCTCCTCAGAATGAGCATCTTTCATTCATTTCTCTTTCTAATTGCCCATACTCTGAGCCCATGTTGCTGGCAAGCATGCGCCTCCCAAAAGGTTGTGTGGCTGAGGGATTAGGTATGATCTCGTAATGTTGCTAATGGAAAGGTTGGCACAGGAATGTGAGCTGTATTCTTTTTTTAATTTTTGGTGGGAAGGACACAGGTGCCCTTGCAGAGTGATGTGACGTGAGCGGACTGTGAATTTGCCAGGTGGCAGTGAAAGAGAGAATGAGAAGAATGGAGAGAAAAGGAGAGATAGATAGACTGTGAGAGGGAGTGGAGTCTACAGGGAGGCTGTGTCTATATACTAGAGCATCTCTCAGTGAATGAGGCTGGTAGAATTTTCTGGAAGGCATTCGCTCCAAAACAAAATGGGCCATGGTGTTAGGGTTTGATTTGTGGATGAAAGTAATCAGCAGCCAGGAAAAAAAGGAGTTCCTTTTTTACAGGTTCCCTGGAAGGCACGATTAAATGAAGTTGAACCCCCGTGTCCACACACAGACACTGACACACATGCACATTGCAGTTTTTACACACATTCAGTCACCTAAGATACCTCTCGGTGTAAGATTTATAGGCGTAGTGATTGGCTTCATCACCCCCCTCCACCATTCTGCGGCACTGCCATTTGCAATGGTTGATGAGCCCCTCCGCCCTCTCAAACATGGCCGTCTAAGGGATTGGGGGTGGGGGAAGGAGGAAAGGAGGGTGGGTGGCGTAAGGCACGCTGTCTCAGATCACTCCTCCTCCACCTCCTTCATCATCCGCTTATGTTATCCATACACCTCTTCAGCCACTGCTGAAGGTCACTCTACATGCTTCCCCATTCAACGCTGAAGCCCGCTCACTCAGCCACTTCACCTTTGTTACTTTCCACTAAAAAAAGTAAGTGAATGGACTGCCATACTTTATAGTGCTGCGTCAAAAGAGGCGGAGTAACGGAGAAAATTAAATTTTTTGGGACCGGCATAGGGAGGTGGGGACATGACGCGCTGGAGGGAGGAGGCTACGCATTGGCTGAGTGAGGTGTCAGTCCTGCGTGCTGCTGCAGACGGACAGGCCACTCGATGAATATGGATGAGAGCAGTGAAAAGGGTGATGCGGCAGGGAAGACCCCCCCCCCCTTCAAACCGATGCAGGCTTGAACAATGCGTGCCGTCTTTCACTGAAAACACTGAGAGCCTGCATTAGCATTTTCTCAGACAATTGAGGCTCTGGCCAGCTGCAGGCATGGCTCGGATGCTGCGGTGAAATCTCTTTTTCTGCACCCACTGATGAATTAAACCTCGGTGAAAAAGGTCGACTGGCCGCATTCCTCAACACTACCATTGCACCTATGCCTAGGCTAGTGTTAAGATCCCCTTTAGAGATTGTGCCCCGGCATTGATGGCGATCTGACAGAGGACTTGAGAAGCAGCAGATCTCAGAATGGGTAAGCCTCAAACTCTTTTTGTCTGACTTGTTGAATTTATCCATCATGCTAGACTATCTGCCATTTCATACATCTAAAGCTCATTTGTCCATTATTGCTCGTTTTTGTTCCACCATCCTTGCTGCCTGTCAGCAGCAGGTTAGTCCATTGAAATGCAGAATGTGTACTTGGAAGGGTAGTGAGAAGGAGGGAGGACGGTCACAAGGCATTTCCTCCTGACCCACCCCCCTTGAGTGACTTAACTAAACACATTTGGCTCAGCGTCTGTGTCTCTCCTCCAAGCCATCCTTCCAGTATTGGAAGCAGGGGTTTGAACTAACACCCCACTGGCTCAGCTTCCCAATGTGCCCCACTGCTCCCGTTCCCTGGCGGACTGCAGCAACAGATTGCCATGTTTACTCTACCACATGACGCCATTAAAACCTGTTACTGTGATCTCAGACACTAGGACAGAATTAATTATTGAGTAATGACAGCAAACGTGGCTGTGAGGGCGATGGAGGGAATCTTAGTGGCTTCCTCGCCTGCTGGGTTTACTCTGGTTGAAGATGAGCAGAAAGTTACGCAGTGGGTTTGGGCTTGTCTGTCAACAACAGGTCTTTGGATGTTTGGATCCTGCAATCAGCATCATTCAAATTAAATTCTTTGTGTGGCTACGGTATCAGATATCTTGTGATAGGAGGGAGGGCTCAAAAGCTTTATGGCGACCATGTCAGTCATGCATGATCTTTATTTTTTCACCAAGGTCATTTTATCGTTATTCGTTGTGAGAAAAGTAGAGAGCTGACTGCAATATAGCATGAAAATCCCTTGACTGGACAATGGCCACAGATGATTAGGGCTGGCTATGTGATGTCTAATTAAAGGTTTATCTCTGATTTCTTTTGTTAGGATGTTAACAGAAAAATGACATATTGACCAGCACCTGACATTTATACTAGCTTTCGATGGTGGAGTAAATTTTGTGCTTTCACGTAATGTGGATGTAATATGTTCTGGGATTTGGGATTGTCTCCACAACCATGGCTAATTAATCTTAATAAAAAGTGAAATTCCACAAAAAATCATGTAGTTGTCTGTATATTTGTCAGAGCCAATGGTTAAGGATTATCTGCACGAAAACAAGCCTGTGTCTGAATGGAACATGAGGGGCATATTAATGCAATAAGTAGAACAGCTAACCTGTGGGCTGTGAAATTCCTTAATGTCACAGTGCCATGTTCATTCACATCTAAATCTAATGGGTGCATTACTGAGGCAACAGGTTGGTTTCAATGCAGGCTGGTCTACCTCCATCCATCCGTCTTTCCTCCTCACCATGCTGGTCAAGCCCCAACATTCGATACCCTCCACAACACATAGGATGCATTGACATTGTGACAGACCCTGTGGCTTTGGCATCCGCAATCAGAAATCTCAATCATTCTGCACTTGGAAACATATTAGAAAACTCGTCACGCAAAGGTGGACAGTGCCTTTTTACATCTCTGCCCGCTCCAGTGACGTCACCCTTGAGGCAGCTGAAATGTATTGAACATGACGTCATTGCATCGAAATCAGCATGCAGAGAAGATTATTTGTATCAGTGCTTTAGTATAGTAAGTATGTATCTGTACCAAGTGTTTACCATGACGTCATCGATTATAATATTTGTAATTCATTGGGGAATCACAGCTCCTCGACATCTATAAGTATAATATTTTTGATGTCTTGTTGGCAGGTTCTTTGATTATATTTGGGTCTAAGCTCGATATGTGGTTGATTGCTTTTCACTAGATTAGTGCACTCAATGTGATCGCGGTTTTCTTGGACAGATACTTTGCCCACTTTGGTGCTGATAAATTCTTAATTAGGATTGAAGGAAAATGAACTTTCCCCACTGAAAGGTAGAACCATGTTTGGCTGCAAATTCTTCAAACTGATGTGCTGACAGTCACTGACATCTACAAGCCACTGTAAGCCACAGAAGCCCCTTCCAAAATGGAAGAGATTTAGACAGTCTTGGCAGTATACCCTATAAACAAATCTGTGGGATTGGTTCCCATATGTTCTTCTCATGTCTGTTATTTACAAAGGATCACTTTGTATTGGCATTCATGAACTGCATGGATAATGACTTCATGTGTTTGCATTTAGTCCTCTGCGTGTAACTTTGTATCTCAGAAAATACGGGATACACTTCACAATCAGACTGTACTGTTAATTCTACATTCTTTTTATTCATATGTGGACAGAGATTAGTAACACTGGACTTGGCTTTGTATTTAGTCAGAGGTTGCTAAAACTCCTTGAAAACAGTTAAAATTAGACCTCTCTAAACTGGAAAGGAGGTCATCTTTACAAGAAATCTGGGACAGGACAAAGAACGTGTCACCAATATCCAATAAAATGTGAATGCGTTGAAGACTACAAAGAACGCAAAGGGCAAAATCTCCATCCAGATATCTTTCCTTCACCGGAGGAATACAGACACATGATTATGTTATTGCATTTCCCCATATATGTCAAAGCTGTGTGTTCCCATTGCGAGTTTTTGCTTGGTCAGGGTTTTAGGGCTTGGGTACCAGTATGGCGTATATGATGATGTGCAGAGCTGCTTTATGGGATGTGACCCTTTCCCACTTTGTGTGTCTCTCCCCCAGAGGAGGGTGAGTACTTCCTGAAGGTGCTGATCCCCAGCTATGCAGCCGGCTCTATAATTGGCAAGGGCGGCCAGACCATCGTACAACTGCAGAAAGAGACGGGTGCCACCATTAAGCTTTCCAAATCCAAAGACTTCTACCCAGGTAAGAATGAACACTCAGTAATTAAAATCTATGAGCATAAAGGCTTATATATCTGAGAGGAGGAGTCTGACTCATCACCCGGTTGAAGGAGTGATGGATTGGTGCAAGAGAGCATCTGATATTTCCTCTTCATTTGGCTCTCCATGAATAATTACATTACATTTTAATCACACACCAACAAACACTTTGAACTTGATTATCCTTATGTCCTTGAGGGACTAAACATGCATGTAGATGCTACTGCTTTTAGATGCTGCATCAAGTCTGCAGGCAATATCAGTTTCAATTAAGTGGCTTGGCTAGCAGGTTGCACCCTTCAGTACAGGGCCTGTTTTTTAGTGTTCATGGTTCCATGTCAGTGCAATATAAGAACTGCCTCACTTTTCTGAAGTGGAGTGAATTCTGAAGAATTGCACAGGGCTCCCACCAAAAAGGAGTGCAAATTCTGTGATGCAGAGGACACGCAGCGTACATCAAAAGAATTAATAGTGCTGGAGAGTCCCACTCAAAAATGGCACAGGACAAGGATGCTTGTGCAGCTCGGTGACCCCTATCACAGGAGGTCAAAGCTGCACTATCCTATCCTCTAAACAAAAATGCTGGAGTCGTAGAGGAGTCTGGGTGTTTGTCCTTCATGCCTCAGAGGATTCTTCAACCTGGTGAAAAATAACAGGTGCTGAGCGTCTCATTGCTTATTAGGTCCAGATGTTTTCTGTAATAACTCATGCAAGCAAATAATCCCTGAGTAGTAGTATACTTTTTACTGTCTACATATTTAGAATATATTATTACCTCTTTAGATAAGAAATAGGTAGCAGTGCACATGACCTACTAAAATATGAGTAGCACAAAATCTGCATGTTAGAAATAGTGCAGATGTTTTTAAATTATAGGGTTCACAGTCTGTCCACTGATTCCCTTGAGCAACTACCTGTATAAATAGGAAAGACAGTTAAAGACTGCTCCCCAAAACTCAATTCTCTGTGACCTCTGAAGTATCAGCTGACGAAGGGTCCTTCGTTTATTTTTATGTCGAATACAAAATATTACAGACAGGAAAAATATACTTCAGGTTTGATTTTGACCTGTTCAGTCAGGATTTATATGTGATATATTAGACTGACTTAGCTGTAGCAAAGAATTACTGAGCGCTGGGGGAGAAGAAAAGAATGATGTGCTAGCAAATATTTTTCCTATACTTTTTCTTCCACCATGTTACTTTTAGCCTTGATGAAAGGACGCGTTTTCAGAGAGCATTTTTTGAAATTCTCCACACACAAGGCCAGCTACGTTTGAGGGAATGAATTATGGCTAGTTCACTGGCACACGAACAAATGAAAGGAGTGATATGTATCTTTATTCCTCTCTTTGGATTGTGGATGTGTTCATAGGCCACCACCTGCTCTGCCCATCCCCCTACTCATTATCGTGATGAGTGAGAAGAGGAGTTCAGGGAGAGTGTGCTGGCAAGGATTTGATTGGGTGGTTGTTCTGGCCCACACAAGTAAAATGAAACGACTGCTACTGTACACTGCACAATAGCCGAGAGTACTGCTTTCTGAGAAGTCAGACCTTTAAAAAAAACTCTAGCTGTTTAAAGTATGATCAACTTGGTGAAGTTTGTAAGAGCGAAATATATATAGCTATAAAAAATTCGATCTCGAATTTTAGAGGCAAGCAATTCAACATGTCATGCTTATCAGCTACATCAGTTTTACCTTTCCTTCAGTGTCGAATCAGGTGCGATATGGGCTAATTTAGCATTACACACAGTTCACACCCCCAGCTCTCATCCTGCGGCAGCCTGAGCACAATCATACACTAGAGAAATCAAGGGACAACAACCGATGCAGCCATTTTCTTCGGCAATCCTCTTTGATGGCTCAGTCTGAGACTCGCACCCACCTCACATCTCCCATCCGTCAGTGCAAGACATGAAACCATGAATTCAAAGGTCTTGATGGGAACAGTACAACTGGGCCCTGCTGTGCCAGACTGAGATGGATGAGAGGCGATAGTGAAGGGTATGGATGATGCATGATTGTATGTGAGCGAGGGGACAGGGGGGCAGACCCAGAAATAGCCTGTTTCAATCTCTCTCTGTGGACATGACCCCTCTCCCAGCTGTACTCAGGCTGCTCCAACACACGCCAAGTTTCCTCTTTCCTCCTCCCCACTCACTGTTTCTCTCAGATTTGGTTCCTGGTAGTTGGGAGAGTTCAGGCCAGATAAGGTTATATCACAATTCTCTAAAATTTTGTTTGCATGCTTGCCTCCTAATACAGTGGCGCTGACTTTTTTTGTTTTTTATTATTTAGTTTGAAACATCTGAACTGTTGCATGGCTGAATAACTTGAGCCTTCATAAATGCAGCATGCTATGCATTCACCCACTCATACTGTGCGTCCAGCACATACACACACCTACTCACACCTACGTACACACATCTGCATATTTAAGCAGCTGCAAAGAGAGCCGTGAGAGTTCACGATTTGAACATAAACTTAGAAACAAAACTTCAGACCCTTGGCTCTGTGCAGCTGGCCTCCAGCCAAGTACATATATTAAGTTACTTTGTACTACACGGACAGATGAGGTTGCTATGACGTCATAGAAACACTGGGAGTATGTTTTCCATTATCTGATCATCAAAATATCAATCACAATATGTAACCTCATACTGGAAAACACCACTATTCCATAGAGTGTAAGCTGAGGTATTTCTTTCAGAAAATAGCAGACAAAGAAACTAAAGCAAAAGAACAATTTGTTGTTTTTTAACTGTGTCTCCATATGCAGTATATACTCACTCAATCAGTCACCCTATTGGACAGTATCTCTTCTGTCCAGGATGACGTCATAGGCAGGGTTTTCAAACTAATGGAAACTGCAGCCTTTTCTTTCTCCAGATTCATGTCTGTGTCTCCAGTGAACAACAACTCTTCCTGGTGACTCTTCCCAGCTTCAACCAGGAACAGTTGTTACACTGTAATATTCTAAAATATTGCTTATGGTGCTAACATGGTGTCAGAGAGCAGGACAGCATCCGCAAGCACAACAATCAAACAACTGCTGCAGTTTTTGTGATTGGGAAAAGGTCAGTTACTTAAAGGTCCACTCCACCAATTTTATACATAAAGAACAGAAAGCCTGTGTTGCACAACTGAAGGTGTGGAGTTTGAAAGATGTGGGCATTTAGCAGATTAAAAGTAAGAATGTCTTGGCCTATGCTGCTTCAAAAGTGAGCATTCTGTTTTAAATATGTCTCTCGCAAGTTCCCCCTTGTTTATGGAGGTGCAATTCTAAATTCCTTGGGGTAGCTCTTTAAACAATCAAGATCTCCCCATACTAGCTCTGCTTACTAGTTACGATTAGCAGCAATGCTAACCACTTTTAATGCCCACAACTCCGGAAATGATAGAGTGTCTCCTGAAGTAGCGCCCCTATGGTGGCAGGTGTATCGCACCTTCGTCATCATGGTTACAATAATAAACATGCAGAGTGTACCGGCAGTAGCATACCTGACCTTCGATCTCGCCTTGGTTACAATAATAAACAGACTTATGGAGTGTCATGGTTGGGTTAGGTTTAAGCACAAAAACTACTTGGTTAGGTTTAGGAAAAGATCATGGTACTTCCTTCAGGCTAGAGGACCTTCATCGTCATGATTACAATAATAAACACCAGTTAAGGTTGTGGAACAGTTAAAAGAAACAATGATGAATGGTTGGATTCACATGGAAATCAAAAGCGGTCTACTGTGTTACAGTCCGATGTTTTGAGGACCCATCCATCGACACCAACCTTCTCCTAACATGGACTTTGTTGCTCTTTGTACTACGTCACCTGACTTCCTCCTTTGCCCCCGTCATAAGTACTACAAACACTAGAGGTCGCCTAACAATAAAATGTAACTATGGGTCGTAATAAGCTGCTGCACAGATGACCTATTGGCTTGTTTTTTCTACAGGACAGTCTCAACCTTAGACAAGTTATCAGTAGTCAGTAGCTTGACATTTACTTTTTGTGCTTCTCTTGCCTGCTAATTAAACTGAGTCACTATGTAACCTTTTTTGTCTATGTTGTTAAGTAGTGCTAGCAGTACACTAGTACACTGCAAATTAAATCGTATTTTTTGTGCCATTCACATGGCTTGTTGTTTGGAACCAAAAAAAAATCCCTGTTTGGCTTATAATTACTGCAAGCTGTGTTGCAATTCCATAATATATTCTAAAGCTACCAGCCAGGTATACTCTATAAGTAATGTTGAGAGTGCTCTATTTTGGCAGCGAGTACACAAGAAATTAATGTACAGTGGGGTCCTAAAGAGTGGAGACCACTTTCCCAATGGGAAAATGGGAAAATGATGAATTATGACTTCATCATTTTGCACTAACGACGGTACATTACAGTACATTAAAATGTCATTCAGAAGTTCACCATTAGTGAGTAAAACAATTTTTCATTTGTTTTGTTTTTTGTTTCTGTCACAAAATGTCCCTGGAGCCATCACACCATCCTCCACAATTTGTATTAATTTTATTAGTTTTGTGTAGTTCCTCCATTTATGTCGTACATTGCATCGTGGTACGTGGTGTCCATCATCACCACACTGCAAGTGTTGTCCAAGATAGAATTAGTATGGAGCTGAAGTTGCTGAAAGTCACTGTACACCAAGATATCCTCACATGCAATTGGTTAACAGTATCACACGACCTGTTGTTTTCCAGTTCACATCCTGTTTTTGGGAACTCCTCACGACTCTTAAGTCTGTATACCATTTGATGTATTTGCTTTGTATTTCTGACATGCATTTATGATATATACATGCCTTGTGGTGGTTAGATATTTCTTCGGGGAAAAGTCTGGTGATATTCTATATTTTTCTAACTGTCAATAAATGAAAAGACCAACACCAAAAATGAACTACTCCTACTAACCTGTATTGTCTGTGTATTCAGAGCCTGATATATTTTATTCATCTGTGCTATAGACCTCCATGGTTGTCCAAAAATTATTAAAAACATTACAGTAAGCCACACTGCTGCACTGGATGACATGTTTCTTCATTACCACCGTAATATACTTTGGGTCAATCCCGCATTGGGAACACCAACACTGTCCTGTAAGTACTTACTAGGGCACAAAATGTGTATGAATCAATCACTACAAATTGTCCCCAACAAATGCAGTATTTCCCCCAGTTTGAGTAATGTTTGGTAAAAACTACAGTGGCCACCTGTTTTGGGATTTGTGATATTTTGGGATATATTTAAAGTGAAACTATGTATTTGTGATCCGTTTTCAAAGATGCAAGTCTTCAGTAGGAATCCCTGGGCTTGGGGCTTAGAGCCACAGACAGGCATGGTACTCATGTGTTTAGGAATTAGTAAATGCTTTGTTGGTTCTGGTCTTTTCATGAGCTTTGTTGACGGTAAGAAAAATATACACCTTTGCCAGCCTTAACCTTAGCACCCTTAAAATGACCAAAGATTACATGCAACTTCAAACAGCAGTAGTCTTTAAGCTCTGATCATAGTCCTACTCTGAAAATCTGCACTTTGTGTCTGTATTCCTTCTAGTGGTAAAATCCCTGGTGTATTTTAATGTGACACAGACATCAGATCCGACATTACTGCATCCTACATAACTAAATGATGCTATCTAGTACTCCAAAGCGTCCCACAGTATCAATTTTTCTTTTGCCTTGATCTACAATTTACTGTCAAGACGTATTACTGTCATACAGCTTATTAGAACCAGGTACATGAAACAAATCAGTCTGTAATTGAATGGCTTATTTCTCTGTACTAAAAAAATCTGTGATAAGTATAGTCTGTTTATAGCCTTTTCTGAAATACTGCAACAGTGATTGTTGGGCACTTCTGGTCAGCATTTGATATAATGTAAAAGTTTCCCAAGAAACTGTTTGTGAGTTACTGGATGAAAATGGTATGCTACAAGAGATCCCCACATTCAAAATCAGTGTTTACATTTTGGAAAAGCATGCCATATGGCAACAACATGACATGATGAATATATTCAGCGGTGGGAATTCCAACAAAAACATTCCAGTTCAATTTGTAGTGTGAATAATTACTTTAAAAATCTGCTAATGTGATGACAGTAATTATGGATACTTTATGTGTGTCATGCTAACAGTCTGAATAGATGAGGGATGATAAATGAAGGATTTGGCCAAGCTAAGGCAGAGGCAGATTCTAATCACAGAAAAGCTCGAGCAACTAGACATACGTGTTGAAACTTTCTTACTTCGGGATCAAGATAGAAGACCTGAGAGTCACTGGTGTCTTGGGTCGAGATTTAGGCTGAGATGTGTGCTGTGTTGGGGCACTGACACATTTCTCTCCCCTCTTGGCAACAGGAGGACGCGCTAACTCTTACTGCAAATCAAAGCCCAGGGCTTTATTATGAAATTCATTACCCTCAAAGAGAGACGGAAGGCAGAAGCTGTTGCATGCAATTCAGGAAGTGAAAAGGGTGAAGAATTCAAATCTAAAATTCAGCTAGTTTCATGTCCTCTTTACGTTGTCTCATCAGTGACAAAAGTTATAGTCATACAACATGGTCTCTGCCTCAAGATAAACTATCCTACTGACCTGGAAGCTGCAGTGTCACTGTTTGAAGACCATTCTAGATGTTTAATTTGACATTTTCTGGGCCAAGCAAAGTAGAGGGATCTCATGATCCAGAGATGAAAGTTGGAAAAGTGAAGAAAAGCAAAGATTACTCACGGCAGTACGCCTGAGTCCTAGCTTTTCTGTGTAATTAAGTTTTGCCCACATATTGAATCTAACTTCCTCATATTTATATATTTTGTGTCTATTGTTTGTATCCTGGCTGAATATTCAAGAACATTCGATACACAACAATTAATATCCTTACATTTCCTCCAGCATACTTAACATCAATAGAGACGATGGGAAATAGGAGTGAATGGTCTTAATAGGAAATAACAGCCATTGTTTCTCTTGCCTGATTCATGTGCAAACAACTGACCCCGGACCCTGGGTCATTTTTGAAAATGTCCACTGTAGCCATTGCCTTGAAAGCTGTAAGCATGTGATTAAAATACTGGATTGTATTATCATTTTGAAATGTTAGTAATAATATTCTGTGATGATTGCATGTGATGACAGACAAATCCGCATCAGCTCAAGTGCCTGTACTCACAGGCTTCAGTCTATCACTTTGTCATTTCAAGAATGACAGGCAGTTGCAGTACAATAAGCTCAAGAGGCACACACTGTGCTTCTCTCCGAAGCTCTACAAGCCGTCATTTATAGCCTATAGTTTGTTTGTCTTTCAGTAGGAGTTTTATCCTAATTTATTTTGGTAACACAAGGTGACATTCAGAAGTATGGTAAGATATGCAGGACCATTATCCCCAACAGTTTTATTTAAAGTTCTTCATGCATTATGTAGTACTGTAAGGCTATTATCGAGAACTTAAGGAAACTAAGCAAATAAGGTGAGTTGCAGGTCAGATGCCCTTTCCAACATTTTGCCCAATTAGACTTTTCTCCTGCTTTTCCTGATATGCTTGAACTGACCTTTTGATTATTTAAGCCCATTATTAGACATGTCTCTGGTATAAAGCCAATCAGGTCTGACTTTGACTAATTTCACTCAAGTAATTTTAGCATTTCCTGAGTGCTGATAAACGGCCAGAGTATAGATGCAGATGTGTGTCTCACCCAATTTTACAATTTGAGATTCAACTGAATTATAGATGGAAATGCCGACGCTTAAGTAGAGCAGCGCTGCTCAGACACACGTTCACCTTATTAGCTGGTCTTTGCCATTTACAAATTTTAACCAATCAATGGGGAGGATGTGATACTTTCCTCTCACTAAATGATCTGCCTCATTCAGATTTATGTCATCTGTTAAGTCATTCAAGAAAATTGACCAAAGAACAATCAAATCTTAAAGAGAGCAAGGCAGGAGGGTTGATACAAAAGGGAGAGTGTTTTAAAAATCTTGCAAGGAAGTATAAAAGACTCACTGTTGCATCACCTGTTTCCATGGCTCAGCCCCTTTACCATGGCAACGGAATGCTGGTTGGGTCGTCAATGTGGGTGTAGACAGAAGCCTGGAGGAGGAACAAGTGTGTGTTTCGTCTATTAGAGCTGCTAGGCAAGGAGAGGCTCAGCATTACAGCACTGAAAGAGTTACATCATTGAAGAGGAATGAGCACCCCCCCTCCAGACCCCCCTTCCCCCGACCCCCTCTCCGGGTGGCTCACTAACCAAGCATGGTTCTTTCTTTCAGCTGTTTTCTCTGTTGATTGTGTAAATGGAAGAAGATAGGAATAGCTTAGTAATTGGGTCTCTTTGTGAAATGTCAAGGAACATTTTTCATCGCCAAGACATCTTAATATAAATGTAGATTTTAGTCAAGCCCCAAGCAAATCCCTCAAATCTGCTTGTCAAGTATGCACTCAGAGCACATTAGAGTAAGGAATAACTTGTGTTTGTCCTCCTCTTCCTCTGTCATCACAGGAACAACAGAACGCGTCTGTCTGATACAGGGTACAGTCGAAGCCCTCAATGGTGTTCACAACTTCATTGCGGAGAAAGTCCGCGAGATGCCCCAGAGCGCCCAGAAACCCGAACCAGTCAGCATACTTCAGCCACAGACCACTGTCAACCCCGACCGCGTCAAACAGGTGAGATACTGTACAGTCAATGGGTCTGAGGGTGTGTGGTCACTGTGTGGTAGGAACAGTTCACTTCCAGGACACCTTGTTTGTTAGTTGCCAGTCTTATTTGTTCTGTGACCCACAGTCTGGTAGGGTCAGGAAAATGTGAGAGTATGTGGTTATTTTTACCTACAGTCTTTCATAGCTAGACAGAGCTGTGTGGCAGCTGCAGCCTAAACCCCTGGGATTAACAAATCGCTGAGTAAAGCGGGGGCTGGTATAGCACTCTGACTCAGTGAGAGGTATCCCTCTTTCTGTCGTCCATATATGCTCTTTAAATCTGTATCTTGTTACCTTTTATTGCCACTTCAATCTTTCTATTTCTCTACAGGCCAAACTGATTGTACCCAATAGCACAGCTGGGCTGATCATTGGCAAGGGTGGAGCCACAGTGAAAGCAGTGATGGAGCAGTCAGGGGCTTGGGTGCAGCTCTCCCAGAAGCCAGAGGGCATCAACCTGCAGGAGCGAGTTGTAACCATCAGTGGGGAGCCAGAACAAAACCGCAAGGCTGTGGAAATCATAGTGCAGAAGATCCAGGAGGACCCTCAGAGCAGCAGCTGTCTCAACATCAGCTATTCTAACGTCTCGGGCCCAGTGGCCAACTCCAACCCTACTGGCTCCCCCTACGCTAATACGGCCGAGGTGCTGCCCAATGCAGCTGCAGCAGCTGCCACTGCCTCCAGCCTTCTGGGTCAGGCCGGCTTGACAGGAATGGGCGCCTTCCCCACCGCCATGTCCAGCTTCTCTGGCAATGATCTGCTGGCCATCACCTCAGCCCTCAATACACTGGCCAGCTATGGCTACAACACTAACACCCTGGGCCTGGGCCTCAACCCTGCAGCTGCTTCTGGGGTCCTTGCGGCAGTAGCAGCTAGTGCTAACCCGGCTGCTGCTGCTGCAGCTAACCTGCTTGCCTCCTATGCTAGCGATGCCTCCAGCAGTGCTGGCCACCCTGCTACAGGCCTCGGTGGGTTCTCCCTGGGTTCTCTAGCAGCTGCTACAGGGGCTTCCAATGGTTACCTAAATGCTTCATCCCCACTGATGGCCTCCTCCCTATTGGCAACAGAGAAGCTGGCAGATGGGGCCAAGGACGTGGTTGAGATTGCTGTTCCCGAGAATCTGGTTGGTGCCATTTTGGGGAAAGGAGGGAAAACGCTGGTAGAGTACCAGGAGCTAACGGGAGCACGCATCCAGATCTCCAAAAAGGGAGAATTCATTCCTGGTACTCGGAACCGTAAAGTTACCATAACAGGGTCGCCAGCCGCTACACAAGCAGCGCAGTATCTGATCAGCCAGCGGATCACTTACGAGCAGGGTGTGCGTGCTACCAACCCACAAAAGGTGGGCTAAAAGGAAAATGAAGAGGAATGAAGGAAAGGATGAAGACAGAGATAGAAGGGAATTGAGAGGGTCACGATGAATAGAAAAAAGAAATGTCCAAATATCTGTTCAATATTTCAGTATCAAATGAGAGAATCACAAAGGAGGAGGTGGGGGAGACAACCAAGATAAGTGTGTGTGATATGTGAATGTGTTTTTAGGACTGACGTCCTGATGTTTTTTAAAAGTTTGTGTCGAGTCGTTTTGACGATGGTGATCAGAGTAAGCTGAACTGGTCCACTGCCAAGCTGCAGATTTAAGGGTGAGGCCGCAGGGTTTCACCCTCCTCCAAAACCTCATAGCTGTTTTGTTTTCCTTTTTTTTGTTGGGTTTTGTTGGTTTTAATTTCAGTTGCAAACCTCAGCTCCCGGTGAGTTGAGCGTGTCAGATGAAGTTCGAGCCAGCTAATAGAGCTGTTCTGCAAACCTTGATCTTTGTATACAATGTAGAAGGCATTGTTAACAGGGGAGAGGTTTTATGACAAGCACCTGAGGTCATCTCAGTCTATGGGGAAGCAATCTGAGTATAATTTCTTTAAACAAATCATATCTACTTTGACATATGTTGAATTCTGGCTCATATCATAATTGAAGTTTCTAAATTTGGATATTTTATATTTTCATCCTTTATTTATTGACATGGTCTCATTCAAACACAAATAGATTATTTAAACCTGTGAATGCAGGTTGATCTGAATGTAAAAACAATATTAGCCTATTGCTATTTTTTATTTACAGGGATCAAATATTGTGGTGCAGTGAAAGAAATGTATAACTCAAACCCAGTCTGAACTTCACTGTTGCTGTCTGCAAGAATAGTTCAGGGGTTAAATAATCAATGTGAGAGGACAGAGGAGACACACAGGAATGTATAAATATATTTTACATGAACATACATAGATAATGCTCCCAGAAACGCACAAACACTGAAACATATTTGCATATTCAGTCACAGCTACAAACACACAGAAATATCTTTGTTGTTAAACCCTTTTTTGGTGCTATAGGATTAGGTTTATATCTCCTTTACCATGAGATCAGAATCTCTCGGGCGACTAATCTCTTTACTTGATTTTTGAAAAAGCTGATGTGTCGTCCAGCCATTAGTAGCCCATTGGATCTGACCCAGCCTCTCAGCTAATGAAAAAGGACTGATTTCAGCATTTCATGATGAAAAGCAATCCAGTCTTAATATTTCAAGTCCATCTTCACTCCCAATGCAGGTTGTTTTTTTTTTTTTTTTGCCAAAAATTGGCCACACTCTAGATTTTACCTGACAATATTTTTACCTCAGTCACACATTTGTAACTCCCAATAATTAACTTAAAGCTCAGACTACCTTGAAGCGGAGTCTAACCAGTTCAGTTCGCAAAGGGAACAAAGCACTACAAAAGCATTTTGATAAGAAAAGCTGTATGAACCAATATCTGTGAACAAAGAAACTATTGCCTTTACATTAAGGGTACCAAATAGTCAAGAGACATACACTAATGAAAGGGAGGTAGACTGACACTTGAAAAGAAGGTTCGGACTCACTTTTTCTGTGAGCCATCCTTCCCAATTTGCATCAAGACAAAAAAAAAAAAAAACAATTATTTAGTTCATCCAGGCGGTCTGTTATCGTTCCCAAAACATGTAAACGCTCACTAACTTCAAGTGGAGCACGTAGTAAAACATAACAAAATGTCTTGGCATCATTGTCTTTTATGGGCAATTGTTTGTCTAATGCAGGGAGGCTAATTATTTAGAGCATTTAAAAGCACTCGAAGATTACCTTGGCTTCCTTCCGTGCTGCTATCCATGGTGTTCATCCTGAGTACACTGGGTCTCTGAAGACTGCACTGTGAGACATTAAGAACACAATGTAAAGTGTGTCTGTCCCTGCTTGGGATGTGAGTATATTTTAATGTGCACATCTATGTCACATACACAAGACCTACCAATACTGACAGAAGGGATATCTCCACAAGAGCATCTACACTCCAGCGTCTTGTGATGTTTCTGTTTACCAGTTTACCAATGCACTGCACTTAAATTAGCATACGTTCTCTGATCAGCGAACCACAAATTATTCCCAACACATTTTCCTGCACTGTATTCTCCAGTCCTATTACGTCCACTTCCCCACTCTAAAGACATCTTTCAATTGTCCTCATCAACCCAAGCTCTATGATCAGCTTCCTGAATACACGGCTGTGAGGGTTGGTGCTGTGTAGTGTCCAAGAAAATCAGAACCACTCCCGTTTTTTGGAAAAATTTAATGAATAGCCTTTTCTCTTTTCATTTTCATAATTCATGTTTCAAAGTAAATGGATTTGAAAGTGTTTGAAACAACTCTCTGTGTCTGAACATTATGCATGGCAATTGCAACAGTGAGCCTTTCTTCCTAACTGAAATCTTTCCTTTCACTCCGTGTCTGGAAGGCTTCACAGTCATCCATAACTACAATCTGGCCACTTGTGAAATCATAGTGTAAGATAAACTTTTACTGCCCAAGATTTTAGCATATAATAAGATACAAGCACAAAACAAGGGGATGTTTTATCAATGCAACTGGACTGCTTGCCTACAGAGAGCTCTCCTTCAAAGCTCTCTGATCAATACATTGTGCCAAATACTATATCTGCCCCTCATTAACTTTCCTCTTTCTCTCAACATTTTATTCCCCTGCATGTTGCTGTTTCTCACTGTTCTGAAAATTCCTCCTGTGTCCTGATCCCTGTCTGTGCTTTTTCCTACACTCTGCTCTCCCCCTCTTTCTCCTTCCTCCTGTCTTGTCTTCTCATGGGCAGTGTGTCGGGTGTGCTGCTGGTGGGAGTTATGCACTATAGGTCATAAGGGTATGAAAATATTTTCCCAGGCCGTAGAGTTCACAAGGCTGAAATGCACAGAAAACACCTGCCTCCAAAACTGTGACACCCACAAGACCAACCAGCAACATTAGCTCAAAGTATCAAATTCCCTCTATAAGAAGAACAAGTAGGACTTAGAACGGTTTAGACTGTGAACTATGGCCTTTTAAGGGAAGAGGAAGTGTTGTTTTTTTTTCCAGAAGAAGGCAAATCGTGGTTGAATAAATATTCATATGTTGGCTGAACAAACTGAGCTCAAGTTTCAGCCTCTAAACAAAGCATAGTAAGGACAGAATGCATAAGATAGTGAGAGTAAGATGGGAACTTGTTTGTGACCTCAAGCCGAAACAATGACATCCTTTATGCATATCCTCTTATCTGAAAATGACTAGAATTCATTTCTGTGGAATACAATATGTCATGTCATATGATCTATATGTACTTTATTGTAGCTATTCTAGTTTGTAGTCCAAATGCAGTCCAGCGTTGTCGATACAATGTGAACTATGTTATATTTGTGTGGATGATGAGAGTGCCAACTAAGCCTGATTAAGATTAGCTTCGCGATTTGTTTGTGCATTATGATGACTCATCATCAGCCGGTGGTGTCCATATTTCTGTCATTGATGATTTAGTTTGACAGTAAGAAAATGTAAAGAATATTGGAAGCAATATAGTAGCATGTTGTCCTGTTTTGTGTTTTATGTCTGTTGTATGAACCTTTGAAATTACTAAGATTTTGAATGAATAGGTTTACATGTACTTTTTGTAAGTTATGAAAATGCTGCTATTTGATAAGTAAACTATACAAAATATTTTAGTTGAAAAGATGTCTGGTCTGTTGATTAGAAACATGCTCTAAAAGCCTGGAGCATAAAACGAGGTGTATAGAATACTATACAGTATTGGTAAGATAGTAAAAGTAATAATAGACTCCATAGTACAACCTGTGCCAAACTAGACCTCTGCAGCTTCTGAAATTGTAGATGTGCGATCAAATGTTAGATATCAATAATTTGTTTAGAAGTGCTGATCAAGTGCCAATCAAACACTGTCTTTTAAGTTAAGAAAAGATAATCAAATACATTACTTAAGAAAACAAAGGACAAAGAATTTTTTGTGCATTGTTTTATCCCATAGGTACATAGAATAAGAGTTAAAGATTGTGATTTTTATGGATCCATGTTGTTTTACACTCCATGCATCCCTTGTGTGTTTGTTTGACCTGTGGCTTAAGTACTGCTGTTTTCTCACAAATGTCTCTATAGGCCAGCATGGACTAAGCATAACATGTTATAAGCATTCATAACATAGCCATTAACAATCAAAAATGTGTTTGTGGAGTTAGGTGTTATCTTTTTGCACGTCTTCTATTGCATGGTATCAAAGTAAATTATGGAGGAAAAAAAAATTACAAAAATTTGCGAGGAGTCTCGCAACATTCAGAAACATAACACTGCATGCAGTCAAATGTAAAGCACTTAAGTTTACTCGCCTCATGTTAAAAAAGTTGTTTTTAATTTTGTGAGTTGGGAGGGAGCTCATTATTGTCATGTTGGCCCAAAAAAAAAAAAAAGACACAGACACACACACACACACACACACACACATACACATCTCAGATCAAATTTTCATCAGTCAAGTTCATCTCTCTACACATCACCAGAGAAGATATTTTGGTTTTTAGGTACAGTGAGGAGTATTAAAAATGTGAAACAAGCAAACGTGAAAATGTTATTCAGTGCATTGGCTCCTTGTGTTACGCCATTTTTTTTTTTTTTTTAGGATATCAGGCATGCATTTCTTTTACAAACAGGTTGAACCTCATATAACCTGTCCCATAATGTTTTTTTTAGATTTTTTATGTCACAGCTTGAAAGCCCAGATCTAATCTATGAATGTACCCATTTACTCTCTTTTTTCTTTTTAATTTCTGTCGAATGTTATCGGTCTTTAATGTAAATTCAGGGCAGGAATGTCAAATACATGTAGAATTAATATCTATGTCAATATCAGATTTCAGCTATAGTCAGGTAGGCCTCACACGGCCATAGTCATGAACCAGAAATGTTTTAACACAACTTCCGATTCGCTGTCAACATTATCTTGTTTGTTTGGTGTTGCATAAATGCACTTTACTGATCAGTGGTCATATTGGGTGTGAAATGAAGCAAATCATGTTGGCTTTCAACAATTGATTTTTTTATTTGTTATTATTTTTTTCTTTTTTTTTGCCATTCTTTGCTGTTACACAGATGTTACTTTTGTTTATTTATTCCCTGATCCTGTTGGGTCTCATGAGTGATGGAAAGGGCTGGAGTCTCAGACAAAGTAGAAAAGTAGCACCTGTTCCCCCACTCGAAGGCTTCTCCTTCACATTCCCTTCAGCAGAGGTTTGTGTCAATCACTGAGTGCTTTGTTTTAACTAACTTGTGAAACCAGGAGGGATATCAGCACGTTTGTCCTCTCTGCGTCAACTTTTTTCTTAAATTACAAATTAGAAAATGATTTTCATTTCTCAAGCAAATTGGGATTGAAGCCCTGGGGTGAAGGTACTGAGGGATGCAAGCTCAAGGTCTGGCTGATATTAACAGTCAGATCTGAGAGACATAATCGGCACCAGCAAAATGAAGATTGCCTCTGCCACCTCAACATATTGAAAAACACAGAGGAAACCTATTAGACTTTGAAAGGCCTAGTAATATGAATGATATTTCTGTCTGATTATTTGATGTTACATACCCCTGTCATTGCATTTACTGCTTCACATCTGAATGCCAAACGAACTACAATATCATTCCAAAAGTTGAGTTTGTTTTTATTTTCACTTCAAATGTATTCTGGACGTTCATCCGCCCCCACGGAGCCCTTTCACAAGAAGGCTAGGACTGGTTTTAATCGCTACAAACTGGCTAAGGCTGCTTACTCCTCTCTTAAAACCTCTTCTACCTGAGTCTCACTCAGCCTACACAATATCACAATTTGTGTGTCATTACAATGAGCACCTGCTACTGTGTCCACCCTTTAAACGGATTAAGGTATTTCTGAGCCCTTTCGTCTGAGAAAATACAGGATTCTTGCCAACCAGACATGAGGCCATTTTTGTCTTTGACCCTCTGAACCTCCCATGAACATAGTTGACCTTCTCCATCCCCCTGAACTCATGTATGTGTTGGATTTTACACCACTTTTACTGTCAAAGTCTGTGAGGCTGTTCTTTTGTTTCTGGTTATCTGGACAATTTTGCAGGGTTGAACGCTTGCTAAAGTGTTAAACTGAAGAAAGCATGCCAGTACCTTGCAAACATTTTCATGTCATTGTAAATTTTCTTTCAGAGTTCGGTTTTACTTTGTTTAAACTCTGTTCTTTCCATCTCAGAAAAAAAAATGGACTGACAGCATAAGATCACATATTCCAACCTAAGCAAAGTGATGTTTTGTTGATTGGGTACATCTCTCTTGGATATTAACGACAGTGGTTCTGTCCTTCATTTGTTACGAGGAGAATCTGTGAAAGTCCACAGTGTTAACTACCTAAAGGGCTTTCTAGGACAGCATTTATATGTCTTTTAAAATGAAAAAGTCCTCTGAATATGCTCAGAAATTAGAGGAGAATGCCTTCTTGTGCCATTGTAGAAAAAGTGTGAAAGCTTTTAATGGCAAATTATTTGTCAGCAAGAGTGCCGAATAATTCCATACTGAGCCAAAAGGCAGCCAGCCTACATAACTAAATGTTAGATCACGGGAATGGTTACGTCCCATTTCCACTCCCCTTGAAAAGCATCACCCTAATTGTACGACGTTCAAGCTCATGTACCATTATTGTTATGCTGCCAGTCTGTTTTCTGCTTTTGTCAGAGAAACATCTCAGAAGCAGTATATTTTCTAAATGATACACTGTTGATAAAAAGACAACAGCTACTATGGTGAGGGAATGAGAGGATTTTAAAAGTATCATTGTTTTTATTATTAGTTTATTTGAACATTATTCATTAATAGATTTAACGGTAATGACTATTTAATGTAACTGTAGTACTGTGTTTGTAAAAGAAATTCAGTGAGTTGTGTTTTATGACTCGTGGACTACCAGTGAAGTCAGCATTTCAGTGTTAATAATTGAATTGTTTTTTAAAGATTATTTTTGCGACGGCAACAAAGAGTCATTATAAATGTTCATTTTAACATCACTTGTCTTCTGTTGCTTTTATTCTCCATCTCGTCTCTCTACTCTGTGTCACTTGAGTGAAAGATCGAGAGTTTATATAATTGCAACCAACACGCTCTATGAATAGATCGATTTCTGGAGTGCTGAATCTGAGCACAAATTAAATGGGAACAATTGTTATGTTTACATGGACACAATGCTCACATAATGAGGTATCTGACTGAGGTACAACAATTATGTGTTGAAAAGCAGCATAAAATTCGCAGCTGGTTTACATGGATTTATTTGGTAGCTGGGTTTGTTTACTGAGGGCAGGGTGTTGGACAATGGATACTACATTTAGTACCTCATTATGTTGTTCGGCTTAAAAAGCTTGTTTTGTTGCTTCAGAGTGGCAGTGGCTTTGGTCAGAACCCTTTCCAGAGCCATCTACAAACATGCACATTGTGTTTCATTTCGTAAAGCATCGAAGGGATAGCTTCAGATGTTGGCCTTCTCTGTGATCACATTTTGAACATAGACAGATTACGGCAAAATAAACTGAAAGATTATGGGATTTTACAGGCTGAGGCCAATCCACTATTTTGGGTTTATGCTGTATGCCCAGCACACCCACACAGGTGTTTTCATTTACTTTGGCTAATTAAAGGGGTGTAGCTATGCTACGAGTTACCTGACCAAACTAATAAGACTGAAAAAGGTGTTGTTTCACCCAAGCACCAACAAAACTAACTGGAGGATGTCTACACACATACATAGGGGAGGTCTAGTAAGGTAACATAAGTGAAAACACCTGTGTGTATATACCATGTGAGGGGTGGTATGGAGGTGCTTTAAATTTAGCCAAAAGAGAAAAGATACAAAACTGTAGTCTACAGCTGTGCTAGCAGCACTGTAACGTAAGCATGCTAACATACTCAAATTGACAATGCACCATCTTACTTTTGTGTGTTTGCATGCTAACATTGGTTAATTAGCTAATTCGCACTAAACACAAAGTTTTGGACTATATCCCCACCTTTAGGTACAGCATGGTAACACACTCATGATGTTTAATGTTTACTATGTTCAGCATTTTAGGGTGTTACCTTGAAAACATTTGCTCGGTAGTGGTTAACACAAAGTACAGCTCAGGCTGATAGGAATGTCATTAGTATTACAGGTCATAAAGCGAAGTATTGGATTGGAAATTGAAATTTTGACCTGATGATGGCACCAGATGAGAAGTTGAGGGGGATATGAACACTTATGTCAAATTGCATGCTAATCAATCCAATAGTTGTCGTGATATATTACTCAATAACACAAATTTCAGCCTCATGGGGACACTGGTAGAAAAATCAGGGAATCACCAAAGTCATTGTCTGGAAACCATGAACGTCTGCGCCAAATTTTTATCCAATCCGTTTTGTAGATGTTTCAGTGGACAACGGACAACTTTGACCTGCTGCTGGCACTAGTGGAAAAGTCAGGGGATCATCAAAGTTAGTAGTATTTATTCTCTGGTGACCACGGATATCTCTACTATATTTAATGGAAACCAATTCAGTAGTTGTTGAGGTATTTTAGTATCAACCAAAGCGTTGGATCGACTGACGGACTGACATTGCCATCCATACAGCCAAGCCACTAGCACGGCTAAAAAAACAAACTTATTGTTTGTCCCAACAGCTCCCTCTGAGTGAGCATTTAGACCATCACAGCACATTCAAACTCTACCAAACCCCTGCAGGGTAATGAAAACCTTTCAGTGTTAGAAACTCCTTTTTGCAGGGTGACGCACTACACTATCCAAAGCACTGCAACTCTGGGACTGATTATACTTTTATTGTGTAATCAAGTTGAATAAATGAGATTTAATTTGAGAATTCTCTGCAGCTGTGGTAAGAGAATAACCTCTGTAATGTTAGAGGTGGATAATATGACCTAAATCTGATATTAAATGGGAGCCAATATGGTTACAAAATATAAATCTAACCCTATACTGTATACAGCTGGGTTGTACATAGTAATTATCACTTTCATGTGAATGATCAGCGCATGCCGTCAACTTAACTGGAATACCATTTGAACCAAGTTGACACTGGATTATCTGTGCAAAAGTAAATGTATCCAATAAAAAAAGCATCCCTAAATTATACCATAGGGTAATTCTGTGTCAAATCCAGAGGTTTTAGAAAACTGACCGCCTGGGATTCAATTCATAATTTTTGTAAATAATGTAACTTTACCCAACAGATAGTGTGCAAAATTTTCGGCTTGTATCTTTTTATAGTTTCTGAGATATGGAGGCCTGAAAAAAGGGGTCATGGCCCTATTAAATGACTGTTGCTAAAAAACAAATAGGTTCCATAAGTCATTACTTTTGAGCTATTCATGCTACATGCTTGAAATTTTCAGGGATTGCTTTACACTATTAGATGTCTTGAACTTCTAAAATGGTTGGCCTGCAGTTGCGTATTTGCCAAGTTATGGCTTGCTGAAAGTTGTATTAAAAAAATGATTTTGTGCTTTGGAAACCACTATATCTTCACACTGAGATCTTTTAATTTTTTATATGTTTGCTAATGTTATAGTACTTTCTTAGCAACTAGGTGCATGTCTAATACAGATCAAAACTTCTGATTTATGAGGTCTTAAAAATGAAAAAAATGATTTCACACCTATACTTCAAGTGCAGATTGCCCATGTATGACAAAGTCTACCCTAAAAACAACCATACCACATGTCAGGTGGCCTTAGTTTCATCGTCTGCAAGTGATGGAACAAACTGCTGTTGGACAAGAGTACAGATACAGTTTCTGGGAAATATGCTGTATGACCAAAAGTGGTGGATAGGCAACATTCATGCAACCTCGGAGGAGGAACAAGATCTACAAGTAACATTTATGCATCCTCATGGTCCCTTTAAGACTTATAGTTGGCCCAGGAAAGAGGATATCTGTTGGGTTCCTGTTGTTCATATGAAGATCATTGATGCCCCACTTATACCAACTGCCCGGCAGTATACACTTCCACTGGATTTGGAAAAGGATATCATTGCATTGTTCAATTACCACTTTATAAGTTCAAGACATCTAATAGTGTAGAACAGTCACTTAAAATTTCAATCATGTAGCATGAATAGCTCAAAAGTAATGAATTATGGAACTTTGAAATCTTTTAGCAAGTAATTTATTAGGGCCATGACCCCTTTTTTTAAAGCCTCCATATCTCAGAAACTAAAGAAGAAACAAATTTTGCACACTAGCTGTTGGGTATAAAGACATTATTTAGACAAAGTATGAAGCAAATCTAAGATGATCAGTCAGGAGGCGTCTGTTGATTTGACAGGGAATGACCCTTTTTTTTTATAATTGAATGCAAACTCTATATACTGTAAATTCTGAGCACAGTCCCAGTCACTTCTATGTAGAATTGCAGTTAAGTTAGCACCTAAAAATAGCAATAAAAAGTAATTCTAAGTTAGTGTGTACAATTCAAACTTGTGCTCCATGTCAGGCTGACATGACTTTTACGTATTGACTTCGATGAACCATCCAGCACGCAGCCATTCCTCCTACACTGGTTGACCTGGTTCTTTATCCAGCAAATACAATCCTAATCTTCTGAGCTCAGCTACACAAGCAAGGAAGGTGACATCACATATACAGGGCTGTTGCTATACTGAGATCATGTTCATGTTATTTTTTCTGGGAATTTGTGCTCTTTTAGCAACCGGAGATGCAGTTTATATTTTGAAATTGAAACAATATGCACTGGTGAATTCTTTTAAGGTTGATTGCTATATTTTTAGGCTTTGTATGTTTAAATTTGACCCATTTAGACCAACAGAAAGTGATAAAATAAAGGTATTCAGTACTTCCCAACAAGAATGTTATTTCTGGCAGTTTTGCGGTGTGAAGAGGGCTCTTAGAACACAGCATCAGTACAGTTAGGGAACTGATACTTTAAAATGAAAAATTAAAAAAAATAAATAATAAAAAATATATATAATTAAACAGGTTAACAAATAGATGTAAAAACAAATCAAATCAATATACTGTTTCATGGTGTATGGTCAAAATTGTCTGTAGGGGAAAATGTTCCTCCATATAAAATTTTTTGACATTTTGTAAGTGCTTGCACTCAAGATCTCAGTATTCCTAAATTCTGGATACCACCCTGTGTTAAAATACACTGTGAACATTCAGTCACATCTGAGTATCCGCTTCTGATAAGAGCACAGTCACAGTATTTCCACCTTTTGTCTAACAGCCTTGAGTTTCTGGAGCTCAGAGATAAAAGTTTGTTGCTAATTTTATTTAGATACCCAAGGAAAGTCATTGAATTCCTTACTGGATGCTGGTGGAACTCAGTGAAAGCGACACAACAGCGGATGGGCTTGCCTTGTGGAAAGCTTAAATGTAGCTTGCGTAACAGTTATTAGAATGACTAACTAACTTGCAAATAGGCCCAGACAATTAGACATATAACTGCATGAGTAAGTCATTGGAAATAGTAAGCGCCCTAAGGTCACTGGTATTTGGGGAATTACTTGTTGCCAATTTGAATTAATGAACTCTTCTGTCTAATCCTCTACAGTTTATCCCTCCCAATGCCATGCCGTAACAAAAATATTTTGAATGCTTAAAATATCTGCAATGTAGTTTGGTCTAACTATGAAGAACAACAGCATTTTCAGTCTTAATTTTTAAAAAAAATAATCTTATCTTCAGACAATTAGATCTTATATTCCAGTATCTGCCTTAAAGCATACTGTCCAATTGGCTTTCTGTTAAGCACTTTAGGGCAAAGCACCTTCCTAACATTGTAAAGGCAAGAAAATCATCTTACATTGTCCATTGTGCAGCGACGGAGTGAAATCCTAACTCAAAATTTTCTGCACATCTCAGCCCATCCCATGTCTCATTTCTACCTTGAATTGAGGTGTAAAACCCTGCAGCAGTATACATTTAAGGCTCATTTGATTCCTGCTGTGAGAGAAGGTAGCAATGGGCTGGAATGATAAAATTGCGTTGTCAAGGTAACAGGTTGTTCTGAAGTCTGCAAATATGTCGTATTGGGGATGCTGCTATACAATATTTTCAACCTCCAGCCTCTACATGAGCTCTGCGTTTCACTCCCTCAAAATCGAGCAGGTAACTGCTGATGTAATATGGTTTGCATTCATAATTCATTGATATTTAATAGCCAGTCTATCTTCATCAATATTATTGAAATTATTCACTGCAAATCTCATTTGCAAAACCAAATCATAGCTGTCAGATACCTTGAGGTGGCACAGTGATTTCTTTCAAATGATGAATGAGGAAAAAGGTGGGGACTGCTTGAGAATAGAGATACACTGAGACACCCTTTAACATGGCTCCTGATGTAACCATGGATACCTCTATTTCATGGATGGAGTAATTTTAGCTAGAGTGGGATCTGAAGGGTAGATATCAGTGTTTCTGCAGTGCACATCGTATACTATCAAATCTTAAATATCAGGTTACAGATAAATTGAAACATGCATTCAAAAAGTCTCACTGTTAATATCATATTTTTCATATGCAGTATATGCCACGTGATGGTAATCAGACATTCCTGAGTGTACTGCCCTGAACAGTGAACCACTGACATATGGGATATGTTGTTTACAAGAAAAATGGTGCATTCGCAGAATCCAGGCAGGTGTCAGTGATGCTTAATAAATAGCACTTGTGACTATAGTTTTGCAGATTATATGCCATCAAATGAAGAACATTCATCTTGAGGAAAATGGCAGAGTTGACATCAGGAAGAAAAATCTAAATCTTAATCATGGTTATTGTCGTAGTTGTACATTTCCTGAGAAACACTCACATGTTCTTTATGTTTCTATACAAGGTTTTGAGGGGCAGAAACTAGAGAGATGTGTTCAAACTCAACATTATTGCTAGTAGCAGCTGCCATGAATTGATATGTTGTTCCCTGACATGTTGCCATTGTATTTATGAATCCTCTTTCTTCGTGTGGTGAGAGTGCAGGATCGTAGCACTGAGACTTTTCTGTTGCAGAGAGCAGGCGAAGTGCCTGCACTGTCAAGGCAACCATGGTAGTACTTGGCCACGGGGGATTAAGAAAGAGATGTAGCTATGATAAAAACAGAGCAGTGCTGAGATGGACTCAGCCAGTTCTTTAAAGTCATGAAACAAGACTCAGTTGTCAGAGTGACAGAGTGTCAGAGAGTCAGAACACTAGCCTGGATAACTACAGGGTTTTGCCCAGTGATAAATGTATGGAAAATCCTCGAAAATAGACAGTGATAAATGTTGCCAGGGAAATGTTTTTCTTAATTTTAATCGGAAAATAATTTAATCAGATTTTAAATGTTACAAGCAACCTATATGGTCATTTAGGTTGGACGACTTGTTGCTCAGTAATGTATACCATATTGTTGCTGACCTGGGTGTGTGTTGAGTATCCTAACGTGAACTGATTTATTTTTAAAAATGATCCATGAGAAACCTTGTCATGTTTCAAAATGGCAATTTTGGATCCGACCTTCATATTACTATGTCAAAAAAATACAGACAGACAGAGCTTAATAGGTCTGATTCAAATGTAGCAGTGCAGACACAGAGGTTAACATCAACAAATGAAAACAGTCATGTCAGCCATGAAAAAGTGATTATATTTAGATAATTATAGGCAGCTTTACATGTATCTAAATTACTTGTACCTAGAGTATTTGCATGGTGAACACAGAGGATGCTATGTGCTGTCTCAGCTTTGTCAAATGCCCTCTGACTCCACCTGCTGGATTTATTCAGCACTGACATGTACACATATACTCATGTTAAAGTCTGTATGTCCAAAGACCATCAACTATTATCTTTGAATGGCTGTGGTACAATTTCAGAAGTAGCATGGCAAACAAGCTGTTTCTTTCCTCAGCTGGTCAACCCAGGTTCAGTCCCGTGTTGAGCCAGATGAACCTGAGGGGGGAGCTGTTCTGTGGCTGACACTCCTGGCCTGTGCAGAGCTGTGGAAGGAAAGGCACATGATTGAAGGCAACATTTGATCTTTCTGCCACTATTCAGATGATTCATATTCACCCATTTTCATGCCAATTGGGCAGGAATTTCAGTAAAGTTTCATAAAGCTGAATGATTAGAACACAGCTTGCTAGGGTTGGTTTCTGATATATCATCCTGTAAAGATTGCAAAGTAATCAACCGTAGACTATTCACCGATTTAACTTCCTGTAAAGTGAATGAATAAACCTTAGGATTTTGTGGCTTCTTGATAAGTATTTTTCTTGGTATTTTTGTCTTTAGTGAAATGATGAAGAGTAGAGAGATGACAGGGAAATGATGGGACAGAGAGCTGGGGGAACAACACGAAACAAAGGTTCCTGGCCGGACTCGAACCAGGCATGTTGTGGTTCCCAGTCTGCACCTTACACCCCAAGGCTTTTAGGGCAGATGAACAGACGAACCGTAGCTATTTACTTGGCAGTCAGGTCTGTGAATACATTAGGCTCTTCTCCACCTGTAGAAACAAAAGCGTTTTTTCTTGATACTATTCTACATGGTCCTGATCACTGAACAACAACGAGAAGAAAGTTCCCTCGGCAGTTTGGCAAAATCACTTCTGAGTCGGGGGTAATCACTGCTTATATGATCCAATTAGCAGAGAATAGGACTTTGTCAAAATAAATGACAACACAATTGTCTCTCCCTTGTCATTGAGCTGTGTTTCATTGTTCAGTGTGGTGTGCTATCATTTTAAACATGCTCCAAGTCCATTGGCAAATCTTTTGAGGGATTGTTAGGCTTTTTAACAGTACTCTAGTTTCTCTATGAAACTGTTTAACTGCCATAAAACATGCTTCTCCAAAGAAATTATAGAGAGAGCAAAGTCGAAGTGAATGATTTATGGCAAGGAAATAGCTATATGCCAGGAAATAATTCCTGCTAGGGCAAATGCCGTTGTTTTCAAACTATGACCCACCTGGGGTCATATGAGAGTCCACAGGGTTCTCCAGCTAAATGCAGATCAATGTAACTGTGCTATTCTAGCATTCAGTGAGGGTCAGCAGAGTGAGACACCTGCAGCAGATACAGACAGTAGAATTCAGATGGGAATGCCTGAGACATACCTGCACCTATAAATCCCTATTTTCTAAACACGTAAAACTGTATGATGTAATTAACAATCAATATAACGCCAATATATGAACTTCATTTGTGATATTCTGTTTATACTCTAGTTTGCTTTTTGTTAACCAGCTCCTCATTTCTGTGTTCTATTGATATTTCCTCTTAAAGTTATCTTATAACTGACCGTAGCCGGTACACTTTGCGCCCAGATGAACTGTTTTGTTAATACACTGCAGCCCGTTTATCTATGTTCATACTGAGCACACAATGCTATGTTGACTTACAGCTTCTGTAAACGGGCTATAAGGATAAACACCTTGTAATAAAACATGTTTTTGGCACAGTATCCTCAGAGGAACAAGGGCAAGGAAACTGAAGGCGTTTTCACTTGAAGACGGATTAATACATAAAACACACACAACATGTCAGCGGAGTACACTGTGTCACGTAATAGCGAAACTCTACAGCTACAGGATATTTTATGACAGCTACCTCGGTTCACACTCTGGACCGGAGGGTGGTGGGAACATGCTTTTAAACGAATCACACACCGCGAAAAAATAAATGGAACAAATAGAGTGCTACACCAAATGTCAAAAATAATTGTCAGCACAACTTGATGAGACACGCGAATGGACAAATAATGTTAAATTATCAACCTTATCAAAATGAACAAATGGTCAATTCAAATTACGTACACAGTATAACCTGAGTGGCGTAACTTATCAGGGTTGCGCGTTATCCCACTGCGCCTGTCCAAAAACAAACATCTCCACTGGGGCCGACGTGTAGTATTTGAAGACACTTCTCAACCCGCCGCCAGTGCGGCTAGACAACAGCCAGTATATGAGCAAGCTCATGTAACTGTATTGCATCATATCGGCACAGGTCTTTTCTTTGCTTTTCTTTCCTCGCAGCAAAGACCTCGGAAAACTGAGAGAATCTCTCTCTCGCATCCCACTTCCTCTCTGCAGCGTCAATTGGGGCGTGATAACTGCCCCCACCTTCCAGTGCAATCCGAGGTAAGTGAAACTCAGCCAAGCTGAGCCAGATATCCTGCCACCGACTTCACTGAGTGCTGTTGTCTTACGGTAAAAAAAATAAAATGTCACGTTTTAGTTGAACATAATATCGGTTACCTTTAACCCAGTGTTGGACTAGCTAGTTGTTTATCACAGTATTTCCTAGCTATGTACGTTAGCTGAATGTTAGCTTAGATAACGCTAAAGTTACTTAGTCGCTTCGACCTACATGCTACCGCCAGTATATCCTAGCTCAGATCCTTGCAGCGAAGAGGTTGCACGGTTTAGACAACGTTTAGACGGTATTAGGCGGCCACGATTGATTGGGTCAGTAACATCAACATAATGTTGATCTTCTAGCATAATGTTACTACCGTAACGTTAGCTCTGTCGTGTGTAGAGTTCGACACTTGCCCCAGCCTTAGTAGTAATGTTGAAGTAGGACATTTTACTCGCTAGTGGGCTTTTAAAAGATTTTTCAAAGATGTCATTATAAAGATGTGATGAGCTAACAATCTTTTAAATGTAATCTATTTTCGGCAGTCTTTTTTTAACGGCATTTGAATGTTTTCTATAAAAGGGAAACATTCTAAGAGGGCTAGTGGGTGTGCCGCTAATATGACTGTGTAGTTGAGGAAAACGAAAGACATGTTATCGCTTGATCAACAACACCTCCAGCCACTGCTGCTGTAGCTAGCTATTGAAACAGCAGCCGGTTAACATAGGATAGACCTGACAGGACCGAATAGTGAATGACTTTAAAACCAGTTCATGTTTGTAATGTTGACGATCACATTATATTGTCTTTGTATGTTATGTTTATTTTTTTGGAATGCCATCTACTCCTGCTTTCAGATTCTTATTGTTAAATGTTCCTTTATATTTTCATCTGAAACTAGATTCTGGTCTTGCCTGGGATTTTTAGGGAGGTTGTTCAAGAATCTGGACTCAGGTGGCTTGTGGTGTAAATCTTTTCCCTGACTTATGTTACTTTTTGCATTCACAGTTGACAGAAGATGTTTTTTGCCAAAAAATTTATCAGTGGCATCATTGATGTTGTAAGGTAAGAATCTGCACAAAGTAACTGCTCAAGCCAAAAAATGTGGTTTGTGGTTTAATTTGTCACTTCATCACTTGATCCTGTCGTTGTAGCAACATTGACCCCGCCCAGTTTGTGCCATCTGACCCTGTGAGTGACAGTCATTACATTACCAGTTCTGTCTGGCCATCACTGTACTGCCGAGTCTAGGTGATCAGAGTTAGTGATTTTTTACTGGTGCCTCTGTCCCACAGCCTCCACCCCGTAGGCCAGTTGCATATGCAGAGCAGCATGAGAGTGATGAGGAGAAACAGTTCCGCAGAGTCTTCCAGCAACTCGCTGGAGATGTGAGTGCTATGTCTACCTGTACCTCTCTTCGAATTTCTGGTGTTCTCTGCAGTAACCACGTTTCTCTCTCATTACAAAATATAGATGTTTGCCTGTACATCTTTCTGCAGGCTTTACAATGTTAACGCTGAATATTTGTCATATAGGACTTGGAAGTAAGCCCAACTGAGCTGATGAACATCCTTAATAGAATCATCACAAAGCGTAAGACATGTTTGCGTTTGTCATATTTAGAGTCTGTCTCTTACACATCCCGGTGTGTAGTTCTTAAATTCCTTTTGGTCTACCTTTCTCTGTTCTGATTCAGTCCTTTGCAGTATTTACACATGTTTATGTACTGTATGTATGTATTTTATGTATAAAACAATGGTGAATGACTTTTTTTATATATATACATATATACTGTCTTATATTTTAGATGGTGATCTGAAGACAGATGGTTTCAGCATTGAGTCTTGCAGGAGCATGGTGGCAGTCATGGATGTATCCTGTCTATCATTAGTAGGCTTTATGTGTTGTGTAATCCAGGTGAAAGTATGTAGCTGACAGTGACAGCACAGTTAAAATACATAGGCAGTTGGCTATAAATAGAGATGTGTTGGCTCACTGAACTCCATCACACCCACAGCTCATTAAGGCTGAGGGCATACATTGAAAGACTGAGGCAAATTATTGCCATGATTTGGCCATCCTGACATATTTTCACAGTTTTGCCAAGCTTGCATTCATTTTGGCCTGTGACATTGGATAGTCAGGTTTAATGACTTTGAAATGTATGACTGTTAAACGCTGAGCAGACATCAGATTTCCTCAGGCACACTGCCCCCAACGTAAGGGGCCCTGATTACAAAAGTTTGATCAAACTGTTAAAAGAGCTCTGACATAATGCTTGTGGAAACAGGGTTCATAGCTCTGTATTGTAAGATGGAAGTAAAATCTTTATATATGTTTTATTAGTAATCAACCTTAATTGCATATTTAACTAAAAAGCTGTGTGAAGGTAGCTAAATGGGTGTAATGTTATCCTTGGCACATGTAGTGTAAACCTCAGCTGCATTGTTATGAACAAGTCAGACATAAAGTTGACATTCATTCCCTGCTGTGAATTCTGTACCCCATGAATGCGGAAGGTACGTAAAAACAACTTGGGCAAATAGAGCGTGCCCACCAGTAATGCAACTGTTTGTCAAAGCTGGAGTTAAAGAAGAAAACTGTTGTCTGTTGTCCTTAACGCTGTTTCAGAGTGACAGCACTGGAAAACTCGGCTTTCATGAATTCAAACACCTCTGGAACAATATAAAGAAATGGCAGGCAAGTACAGCAGGCCCATTTCTTTTTTTGCTACACATGTTAGTCTTTTAGTCATTTTAGTTTTGTACGGTTAAATTCCTATGATCAGTATTCATTGTCTCCAATAACAGTGAACATAATAGAAACTGTAGTGTAAAGCGTATATAGGATCAGCTGTTGATTGTGGTTACAGAGGACCTAGATTTGAATGTACAGTGTCCCAGACTCGTACATATTTACATTAACTGCCATGTTTTACATAAATGTAGATCTGTGCCATTATTAACTTGGCTACGCTATGGAACAGGTCATTTAATTTCCTCTGAAATAAATCTTACTAACAACTTATTCTGTCAATGATATGGCACAAGAATTAGGTTCTTGTTGATTTTAACCATAGCAGTAAAAGAAAAACACCCATTCACTATTTTTGGAATTGTAAATGAAATGAAATTAGATATTCCGTTAATTATAATTTTTACTTTAATGATTTTTTGTTGAGAATTTCTCAGATTAATTCAGTTGCTAAAACCATATTGGCAAGTATTTGGGCTGTTGGAAAGTAACTCTGTTTTTTCTTTTAGTCTTTCTAGGCTCTGAATCAGCTTATGAGGAAATGGTTTCAAATGCCAAAAAATGTTTAAATTCTTGTATTGTTATTATTTAGGGATTGTACAAGTCCTATGACACAGATGGCTCTGGTGTCATTGGTGCAGATGAGCTGCCCAACGCTTTCAGAGCTGCTGGTGAGTTTTTTTTGTTTTTTGTTTTTTTTGTTTTTTAAATTGTTGTTTAAATGTTTATTTAAAAAGATGTAGGCAAAGCAAACTTTACTCATACCGCTAATAACAGCCACAGGCAAAGCAATAGCCATAGATGCAGAAAGGACTTCCAAAAGGATTTAATTAACCATAGACACTGTGGCTGTGCATGTTTTAAACAAAGAAAATAATGGATTTGTATAGGTTTTTTTCATACATTATTCTATCAAATATGGAATTAGTCAGATCAGATCTGGCTTAGCGTCTGCTGGCATAATTTTGTTTTCTCATCATGACCTGATGAATAGCTAGTTAAATAGATAAACTCTGTGATCAATATTTCAATATCTTTGTAAATATTGGCAGCCAGTCCAATGTTTTTGAACTGAAAAGAAGCTTCACCTTTGAGCAGCTGTATAAAGGGTTCATGATTTCAATATCATACCGGTTGTTTGAATATATTCATTAAGGAGCGCAGTCTTGAGCCCGTGTACAGATAGCCTTTCTGTAAATGCTATTTGATATTAAAATGACCGTGGTTTCATCTGTTCCCCTCTCTGTCAGGCTTCCCTCTCAATGACCAGCTGTTCGAGATGATCATTCGCAGATACAGCGATGAAAGTGGGAACATGGATTTTGATAACTACATTGGCTGCCTTGTGAGGCTGGATGCCATGTGCCGTGAGTTTCAAAGACCACTCCTAAAATATTATAATTTAATCTCATAAACTGAAGGTATAGTAGGGTTAATATCTCTTCTGATTCAGGTGCCTTCAAAACTCTGGATAAGGATAACAATGGGACTATCAAAGTCAATATTCAGGAGGTAAAGTCATCTTGGATATTTTAAATATCAGTGGGTTTTGACTGGAATTCAGATTTTCTAAAAGCATTGATTCAGTTTATTGGAAAATTTCACTGTTTTCAAAAAATCTTCTCTGCTCCTGTGTCTTTTCAGTGGCTTCAGTTGACCATGTACTCTTGAGTCCAGATGATGTCTCTACTGCTTGTTATATGGAACCACTTTGTTTGTCCACGCAGTACAAAATATTTTATCAACCATCCCAATTACTTCTGTGCTGTTCAGTATATCCCTTGTGCGTACAGTTTT
This sequence comes from Xiphias gladius, assembly GCF_016859285.1. Taxonomy (NCBI): domain Eukaryota; kingdom Metazoa; phylum Chordata; class Actinopteri; order Istiophoriformes; family Xiphiidae; genus Xiphias; species Xiphias gladius. Next base: position 24,742,760 of record NC_053416.1, on the reverse strand, counting down.
TTTTAGAATGTTAATGCATTGCAAGTTTTGTGGGATTTCTTGATTATTCCATTATACTTGCAAGTCAGAATTGAAACTGTTAAAAAAAAAAAGAAAAGAAAAGTACAATTCCAAAATAAATGCCACTGAATGCTCTGGAAAAGTATGTAGCCAAAAAATGATAGTATGTTAAATTGGTGTCATTTGGTCATCTTGTTTGGCATCTGCTTTTGATCTGCCTATTCCCTCAAGTCAAAATGGCATGAGAAGAGGCAGTACAATATCAAGATGCTTTAACAGCAAGACATTTGTGAAAACCTAATGTGAAAGCAGGAAGCTCCCATTCTTATGTGGCTGGGACTAGTTTCACAAAGATCTATTAAATAGGTCTGTGGAGGCCAGCCTTAGTTTTTCTCTTCAACTGGTTAAATTCTTAAATGTTGACACTGGACAGTTTGCCGGTATTTCTTCTTGTTAATGTTTGCCACCTTAACCCCTGTTTTTAGAAAGGAAAATTCAACCTATGTCAACTCAGTGTCAAAAACAGGAAAACCTACTTCACTCATCACTGTAAAAAAAATCTTCCACAAGGCACATGTTTTTTGTTGAAGTGAAAGCGGTTATAGGTGTGAAGCTGTAGCTAGGTTGGCCATGTTTCCTAGTTCGAATGGCTACCACCTATTTTGCCGCAGCCCTAAGAAGAGGTCTAATTGGTTATAATAAGTAAGCAAATTTGTGGGTGGACCCCTTCTTTGCAGAAACCTTCAGCTGGTCAAGAACAAGATAGCTTTTTAAAACTATACATAAATCTTAGTACTTACTATTCGTTAGACCACAGTTAAATTCAATGTCTTTGTGAAACCGGGCCCAAGGCCACTGACTAGAGATTCTTGTTTAATTATTTTGTTTAAAGCTTAAAGGACAGTTAGGAAGATGTATGAACTATGGTTCGCTCGCACCACAGCCTGTCACAAGCAGATCGTTGATTTGTAGACTCCGTTATTCTACATCAGAGTTGCACTGTTACTGTATACATAGCAGTCAGGAATCCACATGCTTTCTACAGCCGCTAAAATCCCAAACCTTCTTTAAAGTGACCTAATATTAAAGGTAGTTTGTTAATGTATACATTCATTATATCAAGCTTTATATCCTCTCTGTAATAGTAATGTACATTAACACCCCAAGAGACAATGTTGTTTTTGGGCAGGTTGATATTTTGCTATTGAATGTTGATGCTGGTTGTGTAACTTTGCCATAGCGTTCTCTACATCTCAGTTTCCTGCTCACTTTATCACTTATCACTGTGTACTTATTCAAAATACCTGCACCAGATAATGCCAGCACAATGTGTGAATTGATCATATATAACAGATGTGTATGCCACTAATGCATGCAGCCAAAATAAAAGATGCATTATTAAAGATTTTTAACCATGCAGTTGTTGTCACAGTCATCAAACTGTTACTGAAAATGTTTGGTAAAATAAATACCTGTGCCATATTTGGAATAAAAGGGTAACTTTAATGTGTCAGTCTTATTCTTGATACACTACTGACAATTTGCAGTGCGCTCCTTCGACTCATTAGTCAGTGACTAATGCATTTTTAGGTTGATCTGTCTCTGGACCTTTCAGATTGGAAAAAAAAAATTATTTAAAATGGAATGTTGGCTATTTTGAACTCAAAAAAGGAACCAGCTTACAATATTTTTTTTCTCGTATGTTATGTTGCTTCAAAGCTACTAAATCACACTCTCCCTAACCTAATTGGGGAACACTGGGCATTTGTTTCAGTTTAAAAAAATATATAATTTCAGTTCTGTCATTTTAAAATCTATGAAAAATACTAAAGCAACCTAGAAAGAGTCATCTATCTGATTTCTATTCTCTTCAGTAGTACATCTTACTATTTGACTCCTACAAAAGCTTTAAATTGATAGACTGTCGATTGATATTGATCAACCAAAACGCTTTTGGTGTCCCATCTGCAATAGAACGCTACGCGAATGTTAGACCTCTTCTTCTGCACTAGCAAACCTTGATTACAACGAAAAACGGCAAAATGAGACAATAGTGCCCTCCACTGACAGGAAACCTGACCCACTGAAATAAAATCTGAGTATTTTTTTATATTGTGCATGACTTGTACACCACCAGCATACTAACTGTTAATGCAGTAAAGTGACAAATACCAACGCCCCCTTTGTCAAGAGGTAAGCTTCTCGAGTGAGGGACACCGGATCAGAGAGCGAGATGCCCGTATTCCCTGTGTGTTGGTAGTTGAATCAAGCCACCAAGCGATACCTGAAGTTAGACGTACCCCTTCAAAATAAAACCACATTGTTACAGTGGGGGAAATGTAAGATATAAAATAAAGCAACTTAATTAGCGAAATCACCCGATTATTGTGGTTATTTTTGTAAGTTACATGGGAAAACCAATACTCAAACGTCATGTAATAACTACTGTCTTAATAATATCATGTTTGTCAGCACTGTTTTCTCTGTCTGCTGCTTTAGTAAAACATACTACCTAACTAACGTTAACCGGACATCTTCTGTGTAGCGTTAGCGTCGTACTGGTGAGATTGACAGTAGCTATCTTGGCGATAAGGAAGTTTATCTTCACGTTTTTGGACCAGATCCCAGCTTTTTTGACTTTGGGGTATGTTCATCATCTCATTAGCTATTTTTGCCATTAACGTACATCTCGTCAAGTGACGTTACGTGAACTAAGTGTGTCATTTGCCATTATTGCCTGTAACGTAGCGTTAGCTAACATCCTACTGCAAGGAGGGCTAACCTAGTGTGTGCTGTTGTGTAACATTAGACTAGACATAGGTGACTAAGTGGATGTTGAATTGCATGAGGAAAATGAAACAAGTGTTACTCGTTAAAAATAACGAGGGCAGTGTGTGTATCATTTGACTGTAACTACGAACGCTCTCTAGATAGAGCTAGCTAATGGTGCTGTCGAATGTGTGAAGTGACTATAGCATCGTCCATTGTTCATTCACTCTCTCAGTGCTAGCGCTGACAGTTATCCTCACGCTAAACCTGCACTATTTCTCTGCTGACCTGTATGAGAACAGATGGACCTATACGTGTAACTACGTTACAGATAAAATGTTGATAGTATTATATATTATCTCCATAGCTAATCACCTAACAAGACCTGCACACACGGCCATTATCCAGCTGTTGCAGCTGAAGGAGTGTATCACTGCTACTGTTCCAATAATACTTACCTTATCTTTCATAAAGTCAACTATTTATGAATAGCCTGTAATCTCAGTTTCAAAGATCAATTGCACAGTTTAGTGTATGAAAAAAATACAGGAGTGACGCAGATTTACCATTAACACTTGAAGTCTCTTTCAACATCGTTGTTAATCAGATTCTTGACCCACTGACAGACAGCTGGAGAAGTTGAAGAAGAGTACAGAGGAGACCACGAAGCAGCTGGACACCTATTGAAACTGTGTGGAGGATGTCTTCACCAATATACTACAATCAAGACAGTGTTACCCGCTTCAAGAAAAGAAAAGCTCGTTTCTCTTTCAGTGAAGTCCACATACTGTTGGATGAAGTAAGGAAGCATCGTATGGTTGTTGTGGGTATGTGTCTTCAGCTGCGTATCCCATTCAGAATGATTTCATTCACCTTCTAAAAGAAGAGATGGTGCTTTGAGGTTTTGTGTCTCTGTTCCCAGAAATTGAATGAGTGATTGCGATGTATATCTGGTTATTCAAAAACATAAAATAAACACAGCTAAGCAGGGGGAACAGAATGGTTTGGGCATACAAGGGTATACTAGAAAAATCACAGTAAATTTCTGAATAATAAAATGTTGAATGTGGCACAACCCCTGACACGCTAACATTTGAAGGCAAGCACTTATAAGGTCTTTTTGATTCCCCCCCCCACAAGGCAAATTCAATCGTGGTGTGCCAACTGACATGAAGAAGCGCACATGGGCAGAGATTACTGCGCGTGTCAATGAGATCGGGGAGTGCCAACGCGAAGTCATCGAGGTCATCAAGAAATGGTCTGACCTTAAGTGTGACACCAAGCGGAAAGTGGCTGCCATGCGGTCAGGGACTGTGCCCAATAGGGGCCTCAATTCACGTCTTTCACGAGACCTTAATCAGACAGAGAAAATAGTGCTTCAGATCCTGGAGATGGACGAGGAAGACCAGAGTATGAGTGACTTTGGCCCACTGGGAGATGACGATGATGTGCCAGAGGAGGAAGAAGAAATGGAGGAGGAGGATATGATAGGAATGCAGAGTTCCCCTAACGGCGGGTTGGACTTGACGTCTATGCCCCCGCCAACCTCTTACAGCATGAGTGGACTTGCACAGTCAGGTAGCAAAGATTTCTGTCTAACTATAGTAGTTCTTCTCATGAGTGCTTAAAGAAATAGTTAAATCAAATCTAAAAATGTTGTCAATATTCACTAAACCTCATTTCAGTCTAAACATCACTGAAGTTGATAAGTCTACATAACAAACACAAAATTATAGTTACTCCATGTCACCTTCCTCTAAAAGTATGCATTTTGCTCACATGATATAAATGAATAGCACGTGGTTGACTGGTGTTTAAGAATAACTGTTCATTTAAACAGCTAAGTTAGAGCTTATTGAGAAGAAATGCAGACAAACTGTTTTATTTGAATGCTTTGAACGTTGAAGGGGACTCATCACAACCTGCCTTTGATCTGCAATATGAAGTACCTGCGACAGAAGGTGAGTTGTCAAGTTTTGGATTCAAATTAAGAAAGCCCTTGAATTTGTGTAATATTTTTTAGTAATAAAACACTAATGAGCCTTTTTCTTTGACTCAAGATACCGAAGCTGCATTTGGAGACTCAGATGATGACCAAAGGGAGGAAGTGATTCCTCCCACTCAGACAGCAAAACCAACAGAGGAGCATCAAGGAAACAACGGCATCCAGAAACAAGGACAACCTCAGTGCTCCGGACCTACAACGTCAACAGCCACACTTTTGATGCCAGGTCAGCCCGCACAGAACATGAGGGACAGCATGCTGCATAATGCATCGCTGAGCCTTCAAGAGCAGCACGCCACCAACATCCTGCTTGAGACGGTTTCCCGCTCCCTGGAGCTACTGTCTGAGTCGGTTCAGCAGCTGGCAGAGACTCAACAGGAGTTCGTGCGGGAGTCGCTGCAGCTCCAGCGGGAGACGGTGCAGGTTCTCAGAGACTTCACAGGTGGAGCCATTGCACTCATGCATGACAAACTGAATGGACGGCCAGCATTATAGCAACAAAGCCTCAGAGTTGTTAAGTTGTATCACTGACTTCATACATGGCCTTCAGGCGCAGGAACTTTTAAGTTCCTTTGGACTCCTCCACAGGTTACTGTACTTTTTGATAGTACTCAACAGATTTTCTGTGGCTATATTTTAAAACTGCATTCGTAGAAACGTATTGATGGAATTGTTGTCTGCGTGGTTACATGAAAATGGATTGAGAAAATAACCCATTTTAGCCATAATGAAAGAAGATGTGGAGGGTGTTTTTTTTGCTACTGAAAGTGAGCCTCCTACCACTTGCATTGTAAAACCTTTTTTTATTAAGCATACACCACTTTTAAAGCCTTTGCATTCTTTTAATGTTGACATGCAAAGAATGAATCTCTAATTTTGAAAAGTCGGTCAAATCCATTTGTGTGTCCTTGTATAAGTTATAGCTTTCTCTTGCATCAGTGTCTGGAGATTATCACATGTACTGTAATGGTAAGTGGGTTTCTGCACCTGACCATTATATGGTCCATATGTCTGAAAGCTAAACATGGTGTGTTAATACTTTGAAAATACCTGTAACTGAATCATTTGTGATTGTCTGTTTGTTTTTTTTTGTTTGTTTGGTTTTTTTTTACATTACAAACATGAACACTTGAATATGAAAGTTTCAATTTCTTTTAAAACATGGAATAAACCCCTCATGTATTTAAACAGAACAAAAGTGGACGTAATTCATATATCCACTCATTAGAAAGTGTAAATCCATCCGGATTCAGGAGCTGCACTTTCTCATCCAGGGCTTTATTGTTTTATAAACGAAATCTACACCAATCAGCCACAAATTTAAAACCAGTTACTGGTTTTAAATTTGTGGCTGATGCGTGTATCTTGACATCTCTAGACTGGGTCTAGTACAAATTCCCTCGTTTTGTTGATTAAAAATAATCTGACTTCACTGAAGATAGTAGATTGTCAATAATCAACACATCTTAAATTTGAAAATATGAACTGCTTCACAGACTGATTGTCCAAATAAACTTACAAGAGAAACCTTAGAAGTATAAAAACTAGAATAAAATAAAAATGACAGAAAGACCTTAAAGGATAAAGCTGATGATATTCAACGTGTTCTCATACTCAAAAGACCCAAACCAAACTGGGATATCCTGTATCCTCTGTGCCCTGTAGTCCTATCCATTGTTGTCCAGAAACTATTAAAAAGATACTGAGCCACACTTTTGCACTAGGTGAAATGTTTCTTCATAATGATGAACATGTAGTTTTAGTTTGAATAGATCTCCTTTACCATGTCCTGCTGCTGTGTATATTCCCTAGAGCACCAAATAAGTATTAATCTGCTGCTGAAAATAGTCCCCAACAAGTCTGCAATTTTTCCCTGTTTGAGTAGCATTTTCTAAAAACCACAGTGCCCAGCTGATTTGGGAATTTACTGAGCTTTTAAAAACAGATAAAGTATGTATTTGTTACCTACTATTAAAGATTTACATCTTAAGTAAGAACTACTGGGCTTGGGGCTGGGAGCAACAGGAAGGATAGGAAGGTCAGAAAGTTTAGAGGCAAACCGCTGGTTTTGGTCTTTTTATGCGATTTGTTGACAGTAAGAAAAACAACAGTACCACCAGATTCGTCCTTTAAGCATAGTCCTTTATGAGGCGAGGACATGCAACATTGCTGTATCTTTGATCCCTCATGGTACTACTGTTAGCTGGAGTCAAAAGTCCATCAGGCACACTGTTGATGTTCAGCCGGTTCTGCAGGTTCATAGAATTTACAGTAGGGGGCTCTGCTGCACAGTCTGTCTGAGAGGTCAGGCTGTGCTGGTTGGGAGCTGATAAACAAGATGAAGCAATTCTCGATGTGTTTTTAAGACATCTCTCAAAACCGTTTTTCAAGGCTGACATGGTCATTCGTTTTTATTCTTAGTTCCTATAAGTGGCACGAATCATGCATTTTTCATGTTTGAACCTGTGCTAAGAAATTCATTTCGGAACGTGGCTTCAGTAGACATATTATATGACCAAACAGGACAGGTAGAAGAGCCAACCCTGTGAAATGGAGAGATGGTCAGTGGCACTTCTTTAAATGATCTGAAGGCAAATAGTGAAACTGAAGAGACCGAGAGTGTTCAATAAAGCATAAGACAAAAAAAAATTTTAACTATTAAAACTGCTAGTGACAGGGAGGAGATTTGCATAGTTTGTTTCATTATCTCTGTCAGCTTTACAGCTAAAACTGCTTGTATTACTATACTATATGGAGACTAGACTAGGTCAGAACGTAATATATGGATGGGTTGCATATGGCCAATCTGCCAAATTTAGGACGTAGTTGTAAACTGTTGTGGAACAACTGCTTTTAATGAAAAGTAGCTAAAGCCTGCTCAAAAAGTGGCTAAATGTTGCTAGATGTCTTAATACACTAATTAGCATATTCATGATGTAAGTGCATCGTACTTGTATTCTGCCTAGTTTCAGCCGGTTTCAGCCCTTTATCTGTTTGCTTCTCTCCTACTCTCTGTGCTCACTTATACAGTAATTTATTACAGCTGAATTCCCAATAAAGCTGTTCTCACTTACATGTTTTTCTCTTTCTGTTGTCAGGAAATGAAAGAAGTATGAAACAGTGACTGAAATGTGGCCCATTGAGACTCCATGTTAACCAGCAGTCACTTCCAAGCCAATTCCAAGCTGCTGCTCTGCGCTGCTATAATCCTGATTTTATTACCGTGACGTTGTCTGACAGAATCACCATAAACATAAGTTAAAGACATCTGTGCTGTGATTTCAGCTATATTTACTTGTAAAATGATCACTCTGGGGTTGGTTAGAAGCTCATTCACGTCTATGCAGCCTGCGTGTAGTCATTTGAATGAGACTCATAGAGAGGTGTGCCTGCAGAGGGGAAAGCCTGACCTCGCACTCGCAGGGCAACGCTGATGACTCTCTTCAACAGAAAGCAGTTAAGGTTTGTCCAAAGCTTTGCTGGATTTATCACTAGGTGCTTTTTACGAAAAAAAGTCGCTAAGACTTGCGACAAAGGCACTAAATTGGCAACACTGCCTGTAAACAACCTCCTGATGATGCAATAATAAACTGTTCGTGCCAATTCATTTCGAAAGAGCAACGGCCAATGGGCAATCTTCATCACTCATGCATGGACCTTTGTACTTGCAAGGCTGTCCTTGCTGTTGCAATCCAGCCAAACACAATCTGACTATCCTCCCCTCGGGAAAGAGAAAACATACATATTGCTTCCCCTTTTCTGATCCTCCCTTCTCCATCAATGATTTGTATCCAGTCCCTAACGTCATGAAGACAATATTTCTTACTGAACATACATTGGTAATCATACTGTCTTGGGATGATTACTTTAAGAAAAACCTTTTGCCAGTTATATCACACATCATATCTTTCTATTTGTATTGAAAACCTTATTGCCTAACAAACTCTTGAGTAAGACAATCTCTAGAGCAATTTAACCAGGCTGAGTTATGCCGAAAGTGTCATTTAATTAAGGAAGAATGATACTGTTAAATTCAGCTCTGTTAAATGCATTATAGGTATTTAAGAGGGGGATCAGGTCTTTATTTAAAATGCTTGTAATTTTAAACATGTCCTTCCAGCTTTTACCAAGCTAAGGATGTTAGGATTTTATAATGTGGGCTTCTGGTCTTTAGAGCTCCGTTCTTAATCAAATACTGATGAGTGCACACACACGCACAGACACACACACGCGCACACACACATACACCCAGACTTAACTCAAACTGCATTGTTCCCCCGCAGCCCTTTCTGCCTCAGTTGGTTAAACAGCTGCTGGGGCTGGCCCGGCATGCCGCAGCAGGGAGGGGTGGAGGGCGGGATGCAGCGGGAGTTCAACAGTCTGCTTGGGGCTTCCTCCATAGCTGGAAGGCAGGGGGCAGCATTAGTGCCTGACTGGGGGGCTGGGGTCTTGAATGGGCAGCTGTATTCACATTGTGGGCTGGTCTTTTACCTTCAGTTCTTTATGTAGCTCTTAAACTTGAGACTTAAGCCTTTTTGAAAGTGCATTATTCAATCTGAATGCCTATAAAACTGTGTTCTACTTCATTCTAACTCCTCTGTCTCTTTAGAATTAAATAGGGCTTTGTCTATTGTACTTTGCGAGTGAATATTTACACCAAAAGTGTTCCTGATTGAATTGAAATAATAAATGCCTTTATACGCTGCATTTGTCTGCTAGTTACTACTCCACATGATGCGTTACATTCATGTGGTTGAATCCAATGCTACAAATGTTCAGGTTCAAAATTAAACTCTAGCTCAGATAATATCGTATACACAACATGAACATAAACTGGGTTAAAGTAAATGATATACTTGACGAGATACTGTTGCAGATCAAGGAGCCTCTTGACTATACAAAATATTTCCCAAAGGTCTATACAGCCAATCTATTTTGCTCAATTCTTCATCTTTCTCTAAAAATTTAACCCATAGAATATTTTCAAGTGACACATTAGTTGGTTGACATCTGGGAGAAAGAGACATTCATTTAAAGAGACACAATAAAAAGGGAAAAAAATCTATCCATCGATCTGTCCCTCTGCAAGTTTATATGTAAGTTTCCTCCCCCTTTCTATTGCCCCAGTTGACCCCTGTGCCCTTTTCTTTTCTTCAGTTTTAACCCCCACCTGTTCTTATTCCCTCGTTCCTCTCAGCTCCCTCTTTCATCTCCCATCTGCCACTGAAGCTGCTGCAGGACAGGGTCTGGGCTGGCGGAGGAAAGGTAGGATTGAAGGAAGGCAGATCTGTCACTCAGCTTGGATGAGACTAAATTATTATCATGCCTGCTTTTGTGCCCACACAACAGAGTAATTATATATCTGCTGCAAAGCCAAACAGTTCGGTTTTATGTACGTCATCATATCTGTTGTTTTGGGGAAGATTTATGACATCTGTAACACAGATTTGTGACTCATAGACCGATTTTTTTGTTCCATATGTTGAGGCAGTAATCAGATTTTGCCTTAGAAAACCGCAATACAAAATGTTTTGTAATTGCACCTTTTTTGATTAGGAACGTATACACGGGCACTGCAGAGTTGTAAGATTTGTGTGAGCCTCGTGTAACTGTGGTACCATGTTGACTGGATCTCTGAAGATACACAAAGAAATCCTGAAAACACATTATAACCTTGCTGATACATTGCAATTTACACATTGATATACTCACTGCATCTGTAACATACGTACAGTATTTTATTGCAATAGGTGACAACGATTTAATACCACTTCAGTCGATTTTTAACTCCTACCAATGAATAATGTTCCACTTTAGGATGAGGAAATTTAACAATTCTTATGGATTCCCATTCAAAACCATCTGGAGAAACTCAAACATGTAGGGCTCTAAATGTGACACTGTTTATTAGAAGCAAGGCTTCCATCGGTACAGGCTTTGCTAAGCGAAAAATTGTCCCCGTTCCTTCACAAGACAAAGCATCGACTTGAAATGTACTGTGTGAGGATCTGCTGGGCTATGGACTCAGATTTGCTTGATATCAAAATCATGTCAACACTCAAGGGGTTTAGGTGATGGAAGTAACAGATATAGGCTGTAATAGATGTTACCTCCATCTATACTCAAATTTGAGCGTAATTCAAATGATCATAGTTCATTATTTATGGAAAGGCACAGAAAAGAGAGTCAGTGTTGAGACCTTGCACACAGCTGACAACAGGGTTCCTCTGCAATTTTACACTCCGGACAGTTTTTTTCTATCATCAATTCTTCTGACCTCTCAGCTGCATTTTCTCTTTCTTGATTTCTCACACAGATTTCATGTACTGCTAAACGCTGAAAGGTGGTGTTAACACACTGATTCCCTTACATACTGATGACCTACTCTTGTTCAAAATCACTACATTGTTGTTTGGGGCCGAGACAAGTACTGATGAGGAAAATCATTGCACGCCTGCAAGGTGATTACTGCAAAATACTAGCCTCTTAAGTTATTTTACTTATTATTCAGCTCTTTTGCTGAGTCATGTGATTATGAGCCTCAAAGCAAATGTCCCAAGGCCCATTACCAGTCCACAGTCCAGGGGTTGGGAATCTCTACATCATAAGATTGCTAGATGAGACTAGCCATCACCATTGCCATATAAAGTAGGTAAAACTGGCACCAACGCAACCAGCTACAACTTTAAAATGCTGCTTGTACATTGATGCATCAGTAGTACTCCAACAATTTAACATACAGTAGGCGGTATAATAATGTAATAGTCTCAAAGAAGACATTCACCATAATGCATACTTTTACTTCTGATACTTTAAGTGCATTTGGATGATGATACTTCTGTACTTTTACTTGAGTAAAGTTTTCAGCGCAGGAATTTAACATGCACCAATCAGCCCCAACCTTAAAATCGGTAACTGGTTTTAATGTTGTGGCTGAACGGTGTAGTATTTTTACATTGTGGTCTTAAATGCATTATGATGGATCGAGTAAGAAACCCACAACCCTGCAGTGGAGAAGAGAAGAACTCGGTCTGAATTGATGTAAATGGTGGTAACTGCTTGACGTTTTGCTGCGGTATTATGGAGCAGTGGTTATGGTGGTAAGAGTTGATGGATTGTTAGTAATGAATTGTACATACTGGCTGATGTATATGGATGTAATGAATCTGAATAATGATAGAATAAGTGGAGAAAAAGATTGATTATGATGGAAATATGTTCAGTTGAAAGAAATGTACTGTTTAATTTTGGCACTTTAATAAGACATATCTTTTTGCAATTGCTTTATGGGTCTCCACAGTTATTAACACCACTATCATGATTTGCCTTATTTTGTTCTGATAAGACTGATGAAGCACTGAGTGAAAGGGGTTACTCTTGTCAGTGTCAATAAAAGATCCTTGATTATATTTTTTAGGTTGTATGTGGTAACTGGCTTCTACCACAAACATTTTTTGGTTACATTCATTCTACTCTTTATCTTCAGTTTAGCCATCTAATATTTTTTAATTTCTCTGAAAAAAAGCATTTTGGTCAGCATTTGTTAGTTTTTAAATGTGCCCTATGAATAAATTGACTTGGCTTGACTAATCTCAAGAACTCTAATCATGAGACTCAAAGGGAAAGTAAAGGTTCTGTTTGTGTTGTGGCAATAAGGAAAGCGGGAGACTTCGGAGTCTGGAGGAAAGCTGCAGTAAAACTAGATTTCCTATGAACACAGGCACACATGGCATGAAAAAACAAAACAAAAATGAATAGGCCTAAAATGGTTGAAAATACAGATTTCACAATGTGGGACAAGGGGCATCAAAGCAAAGTAGAGTGGTTCTCCTTGTATTACTGTAATCCGGCTGTTTCGCAAGAGTCTGAAGAGGGGTTAAAGGAAAAGTGGCTTGCCTTAGTAAGCACAGATGGCCTGACGAAATGAGAAGTAAATGGCCTAAAATGTTTCAAAACACTGATTTCATGACTTGTGACAATGGACAGTAAAGAAAAGTCCTAAGACACAGTATGTCCGTCTGTATTATTATAAGCCAGCGATTCGCCTGAGAATGTATCTCCAGACACCTCATGCTTCCTTTGATTTAACCCATAAATGTGCTCAGTGGGGAGGTGGCAGGGCTATGTACATTGTGTGGTACCCAACACTGCTTTAGCATCCAGCATTTTAATGAGATCAAACAATCAACCAAATGTCATGCATAAATTTGAGGCTGCGTGTACTCGCACACACATACACACACACAAACAGAACATCGCAACCCACCAGACACCCATTCCACACCTCCTATTGTCCCACAGTCAGACAGCAGGCTGGGGCTGCAGAAGTGGCCACAACAGACCAACTTCTCCCCCGAGGGCCTGCATGGGTCAGATTTGCAGCAGCCAGCCCTCTGTTTCCAAATGTCTCTGGGGAGCGGGACCTCCAAGCTGCTGTGAGCTGTGGATGAGGCAGATGCTGGCCACTCAAACTAATGGGAGGTCTGAGGGGGGATGAAACGACTCCTCTTTGGTTCCCATGCCCCGTGGCACGCTCGTGTCACACTCCTGCAAGTAATACAGATGACAACAACAGAGAGGGCGCACTGTCCATCTGCTCTCCCGACACAAAGATACACACACATCCTTCTTCACGGAGAGATGCAGCAGGTACTGTAGATGGAAGCAGTATATACCTTCAAAATAAGTGTTTCAGAAGAAGAGGAGGATGTATGGGTTAGGTGTGTAACATAACTGTTGTAGGACATGCAGCATGTAAGAGATATGATATGATGTATAGAAACAAGTGCTACACGCACACAACTCACAAGTGTCAAAATGTTGTTTGGCACATATATACACATAATTTGATGTGCAAAAATAGAGCAAAAATTGAATTCCTGACATTTTAAATCAGGTGTGATCAGTTAGGGACTGTGCGAGAATTAGTGCGGCATTGAAGGGGTTATCTATTTTTTCTTTTTACTGGAGGACTTGTCAAATTTGTTGGGACAGAGTCTTTTATCTTTTTAGTTTTTTCACATCCCAGATTAATTATTTCACAGTTTCCTCTTCAGATTTATTGGGGGGAAAAAATACTGTACACTGATATTTGGAATCTTAGGAGGGGGGAAATGCTCAAGACCAAAAGCAACCGGTGCCTGGGTCATTTTTTCACTTATACTCTAGTAACTATTTATTTAGTAGCTCTTGGTTCAGATGATGCAGAAGCTGTATTTTCACCATTTTGTCATGTGGTCCATAAATATATTATTTCTAGATATTGGGGGGGGGGGGAATTAGGTCAAGGAAGTGTTCAAATAATGGCTGGTTTTTCCGAAACGAGTCAAGGCAGAAGGATTTGTACAAGACCTCCCACACAAATCTTTTGTCCTTGTGAAAAATCATCAAATTACAACAAGAATGTATACAGAATGCTGGTACGGCACCAAACTCATCACCAAGTCAATTTCATAGGGCCCACGGAAAAAGCCGGTCTTAAAAATACACTCAGATAGTTAAAGCCATGATCAAATGAAAAGGGCCTCCTTCTCACACATATGTACTCCTCTATTACACACAATAAATACTGGCAGAAACTGTAATAACATTAAAACGGTGCCATTTGATAATTTGGGTCAGGGAGGCGCCGGGATTCACTGGAAAGTCCGCGGTTCCACCTGTAGAAACCGTTCAGGACTCGAGCTTTCGACTACGAGGCTGCTCAGAAAGCTAACAACCCTCCAGCCACCTTACTTTGCTTACTCTACATCGTATGGTGTACGTTTCCTCCCTCCTTTGTCCCTGTCGGCCTGCAGGGAAGCGTGCCAGGATATACAGGGGTCCACTTCAGGCACGCGTCCTTTTTGCCATTATAATATCAATAGGCCCCCCAGCCCCACCCCCACCGTCCATACATATACACACAACCCATCACACATGCTTGTGGAGTGTGAGATTAGTAAATAGCAGTTGCGGTTAATAAACAGATGCCATCTGGAAATATTTGATTTTTGTGTCACTCTGCGTCACGTTTTTCTTCACTCGAGTCCCGAACGCTTGGTTTCATCTCCATCCAGGCAGTCGGAGTCAAACGCCCTTCCGTGTCCATGGCCAGCAACGTGTTGCGACATATACGTGCTTAAACTCACCTCCAGGCGACGACCGCCATGAAGAAAGTAACCACACACAAATACAGATACAGTCAGGTAATCGTTCATTTGTTTTAGGGCTCTTACAAAAACTCATTTAACATCCTTTCTGAAGCTTCTGGTTGTTCTATGAAATTAGGACATAGAGGTTTCTCTCAGTCTTGATGGCTGGACCGGCTCCACTGTGTGGATAACAGCTTAGGTGTCTTTACTCTATACCACATCCCTGCTGGCGACAGGTGCCGGAACCGACAGCCGACCAGAGTCCTTCCTAAATCAATAAGGGGTTAACGGATTGTGTATGTGTGTGTGGGGGGGCTGGGGGGGGGGGGGGGGGCACTGGGGTAGACGCTTTGGGGGAGACAATAGCTGGGTTTGGAGCCCCCACAGGGTCGACCATGTGCCGTTGATTACCATACAGCTGTTCGTATGAGGTCCAGACAAAAGCCACATGATAGTCCAGACCCTGGAGACCAACCCACCACCGCCACCACCAAACACACGCACACACACACACACACACGCACACACACACACTTTCCTCCCCCCTCAGGCTCAAGAGTACAACAACAGAAGAGGCCTCAATAGCTGCTTGACGCACAATGCGGTCTTATCCAGGACCTGCCCACTCTCTGTCACCTCACACGCGCCAGAGCACTTAGAATGGAAAGAAAGGCTGTGTGCCATTCTTCCCTGCTTCCTTCTGATCTTTGTTTAGTGTGTAGGCAAGCCACAACGTGAAAAACACTTTCCAAACAATGATGCAAATGATCCATATGCACGAAAATGGTGTTAATTATTCAATATAATGATTCAATTAAATCGCTGTCAAAATTAACTGCTCTAGTCCACGTTTGGTGAAATGCAGGGGGCTTAATGAGTTACTGTTGTGGCACGTTCATTGTTTGCCCCAACCCCGAATGTCTACATAACGTTATATTGTCTTGGATGAAATGTTCTCCTTTTTATTGTGGTCAGATTTGGAGGAAATCTCACTCCGACCACATTGTTATTATTATTCAGAAAGTTCTTCAAATTGACATGACTAAAACTTGGATAGATTGTTGTTAAACCTTTGTTTAATCTGCCTCTTGTTGGCCATAGGTTCACATTAGGCCTTTGTGACTATTCAGGTCCATCACCCGCATCGGTTTACACTTTTTTGCGTAATTAAGATTCGTGTAACGCTAAACATATCTGTCATGCGCCGGCTTCTTATTTATATTCCTCTTAGGAACTTTGTCCAGATGCAACGTAGGTTGTCTAAATCCCCAGGCAGGCCTCCTGCGCCAGGCTGCTCCCCCGAGGTCTGCTCCGGCTCCACCTCTTTGCCGGTGACGCGCTGCATCTGAGGGGATAAAAAGCACTCCGCGCCACCAGAACCCAAACAAGCGGACGGGGTAAGCGGGCCACCGGGAGAGCAAGGATCTAAGACACGCCAAAAGGACCACTAACCCCAGGGTGCTGACACTTTTTTGAGAGACTTTTCTCTACTTTGAAAGAGTTTTCATCAGCAACTTTTGGGAATATTATTGCGCACGCCGAATGCGGACATTCACTTAGAACTGGAGCGCAAACTCTGAGCAGAAATGACGCACCTACACCTAAGATACCTCTTGGCTTTGGCCGTAGTGGACACAGTAAGTTGGCTTCTGTTTGTGTTGAAATAACAACCTCAACGTGTCTTTATGTACGGCGCGTCTGATATCACTGTGCTTGTCACTGCAGGTATTGTCCTCCGGTGTGTTTGAGCTGAAGATTCATTCCTTCCACACGGCGCAGCGCATCTGCAGAAGACACAGGGACTGTCATATATTTTTTAGGATTTGCCTGAAACACCCGGAGGATGTGATCTCCGCAGAGCCGCCCTGCACCTTTGGCACCGGACACACCAACGTTATCAGGGCCGATCACACCTCCATTTCCAGCAGCGCGCCCATCAGGGTGCCCTTTCACTTCAAGTGGCCGGTACATTGAAAATCTTAGTTACACAAACGATAATAGTCTTGCAGGGTGTCGTGAGTGGTAGATAAGATAGGACTGATTCTTTTTTTTTAATTGAAAAAAATGCATAAATAACCAGAGGCCATAGTTTATCTGCCATTGAATTGAGTCATGTTCGATAAGTGCCTATTGTTTCGGTTCCAGGGAACATTTTCGTTGATCATTGAAGCTTGGAACGCCGAATCTCCGACTGAATACACAGGTGGGTTGTTTCCTGCGGGCCCCGTTCACTCATTGACTGGGACCATCTGAGGCGCGGGCTGTCACGCAGTTGCCCTGCAGCAATGCCGCCGTTCAAAACACACCTCCCTCTTCTCCGCAGACAACCAAAACAACCTCGTGAGCCGCCTGGCGACCAGGAGGAGACTTGCCATCGGAGAAGACTGGTCCCAGGACGTGCACTTTGGCGAGCAGAGCGAGCTGCGCTACTCCTACCACGTCTTCTGCGACGAGTACTACTTCGGAGACGGCTGCGCCGACTACTGCAGGCCAAGAGACGACACGCTGGGCCACTACACCTGCGACGAGGAGGGCAACCGCATCTGCCTGGAGGGCTGGAAGGGAAACTACTGCTCGGAGCGTGAGTGTATATTATCAGTTCATAGTTACTGGAGTTCCCTTGAGCAAGGCACTCGGATCAGGTGCTAGTACCCTGAGTGCAGGTCCAGAGACTGATCTGTGGAGGGAGCATGTCAGAAAAGTTATTTCCCTCGACAAACACTGGATTCAACCTCACATATCCTATATGGATTTAAAGTACATTGATAGTACCTGTAATACATCTATAATAGAATTGAACCTGATTTCACTTTATTTTTAATCTTTGGTGTCATCACAAAATGTAAATATCACATTAATTAGTAAATAATTGTTATCTCTAATTATAGTAATAGACTAATAAACGTTGTTTACATGGAACCTTTCAAAACAAAGTTACTAACCGTTTAACATGGGAAAAACAAAATGAAAAGAATTCTGCACTGAAATTCTGCATGAAATCGGGTTCATAGAAGTACACAGTATGATACAGAATACAATACCCAACAGTAAAAAGGATGGAAACAGCCAAATAAATGGTATCCTTCTGAGAACTATGACAAGAGGATGGCCTCATAAGCAGGAGTTTCCAGTCCTTGACTCTCTCACAGTATGCACAACAGTGTAAAGAAGGCATTTTACTAAATAAGATATAAACATACATCTGAGTAGGCAAAGACACTGCAAGACCTAGACAGTGGACACAATCAAAGGCATTTGTGCTTGAAGACGAATCACAAAACATTCACATAAAGGGATACACTATTGGCAGGATAAGACAATCCAAACCTTTCCTCCTTCCATGAATTGAAAAATCAGACTCGGGTTTTGTCAAAGCATGGATGAAAAAGTCTTTTTAACTTACTACTCGGCTGTGGTTGATTTTTGATCTGCTACACAGACACTTGGAACAGGAATCTTTTCAGAGCATATCGAGTCATTCCTTTATCTGGGTAATGTCCTGTGGCATTGTGTTTTACTCTTTTGCAAGACAGTCCCTGGTGTTCCATCTGCCTTTTGTTCTCTGTTACAATGAGAGAGAGAACTGTGGCCAACACTAGAGACACACATTCATATTTCAAGGTGATCTGTGTGTGTGTGTGTGTGTGTGTGTGTGTGTGTGTGTGTGTGTGTGTGTGAGCAAGAAGGAGATAAAAGAAAGCATTTTTTTCTCCGGCAGTGTGCCTACCAGCTGCTTGGCTTAGTATTTAACCACAAGTGACGTCTGGGACAGGGCTGAGGTCAGACAGGAGGCCCTCTAAGTGTTTGTGTGTGTGTGTGTGTGTGTGTGTGTGTGTGTGTGAAATGTATGAGAAGGCGTGCCCATTGTAAGCACACACCCTCCCCTCCCTCTCCTCTACAGCCATCTGCTCAGCGGACTGCAGTGAGAGGCATGGCTACTGCGAGGCCCCAGGGGGCTGTACGTGTCGCATGGGATGGCAGGGCCCCTCCTGCAATGAATGCGTCCGCTATCCGGGCTGCCTACACGGGACGTGCAGCCAGCCGTGGCAGTGCAACTGTCAGGAGGGCTGGGGGGGCCTCTTCTGTGACCAGGATCTGAACTACTGCACTAACCACAAGCCCTGCGCCAATGGTGCAACCTGCACCAACACGGGCCAGGGCAGCTACACCTGCACCTGCCGGCCCGGCTTTGGAGGCACCAACTGTGAGCTGGAAACCAATGAGTGTGACAGCAACCCCTGCAAGAATGGAGGCAGCTGCAATGTGAGTATATAATGAGATAATGTGCACTAATACTAAAATAGTTGTTATAAAGAATGAAGACCATTAAGACAAGGTGAGATAAAAAAATCTTTATCGATCCCATTCAAGAGTACAAGAACAGATACATAGATAGCTAGCTTAAAAATACTTTTCTAATAAAGAACAGTGTGTATATTATGAACATCTATTAAAAACAAATAAAGGAATTGATAAAGTGCATAATAGTGTGTAAGTCTTGTAATGCAAGCACAGCAGTGCAAATAGTTACAGTTGGCAGTGTGAATGACTTATAGTCCAGTGTTTGTTGTTTGACCTCTGCTGGGCTACACTAAATTTTGCACAATGCACATTGAAAATCTTGGAGCTTTTATCTTTTTTCTTTCTATTCAAAACAAATGAAATGGTTGCTTCGTAACTTCACAGTCCTTGCCAAACGTAAAAACTGTTTCTAGATATTTCCTCTTTAACATAAAGATTTTCTTCCACCCTCCGCAGGACCTGGAGAATGACTACTCATGCACCTGCCCACAGGGATTCTACGGTAAGAACTGCGAGATCATTGCCATGACGTGTGCGGATGGTCCCTGCTTCAACGGCGGCACCTGTGTGGAGACGATGACCGGAGGCTACACCTGCCGCTGCCCTCCCAGCTACACCGGCTCCAACTGTGAGAAGAAGCTGGACCGCTGCAGCAACAGGCCCTGTCTGAATGGTGAGTGGGCAGGAGAGGCCTCCCCTCTGGCGACATCTTGTGGCTGAAGTGCAAAAGAGCATTTTTTTTGGCAGAATATTAAATTGTTTTATTATTACTGTCAACACTCAGCACTAAAAAGACAGTGCTAAATGTAATCCCATTAACACGCTATCCTTAAATGAATGGTTACCCCTGATCTCTTGGATGCTGAAAAGAGTATTTCTCCCTTCTGCAGGCGGCGAGTGTCTGGATCTTGGCCAGAGCATCTTGTGCCGCTGTCAGGCAGGCTTCACTGGTGCCAACTGCCAGATCAACATCGACGATTGCGCCTCAAGCCCCTGCCAGAATGCTGGGACCTGCCAAGATGGTGTGAATGACTACACCTGCTCCTGCACCCTGGGGTACACTGGCAAGAACTGCAGTGTGCGCTCAGATGCCTGTGGCGCCCGTCCGTGCCAGAACGGTGGCACCTGCTTCACTCACTTCACTGGGCCGGTATGCCAGTGCCCTAAGGGCTTTATGGGTCCGAGTTGTGAGTTCACGCTTCAGCCCAGTTTCAAGCCAGCTTTGCGCCAAACCTCCCAGCCCTCCTCCGCCACCCTCACTATCTCCTGTGTTCTGGTTGTTTTGGTGCTGGTTCTGGTGGCCGTCATTATCTTCCTGAGGAGGAGGAGGAGACTGCAAGGGAGGAAGCAGCTGAGCGACATTGCAGTTTATAATGACTTGGAGACAGTCAACAATCTGGGAGGAAGCGAGAGAGAAGCCTTCCTTGGACCCAACAGCCTGTTCAAGATCAGCAACAGCACAGCTCGCCTCAGCCTCTCCCTCTGCCCAGACAGCAGATCTGGGTACAGGCACAACCCCGTGGAGAGCAACGTGGCCAGAAGTGAGCGTCAGGAGTTTATGTGGAGGGACGAGGCCGGCCTGGGCTCTGGAGCAGGGCTGAGATGAAACAGAGAGAAAACATGAACGCTCAAACAGGGGAAGAAGGATACTAGCACTTGTTGCGCCTCTCTCTTCATGCACAGTGAGCATGAGCACATGACAGGAGCAGATTCATGAGTTGAAAACTGTTCTGCTCATGCTGGAGAGAATATACCATTAAAGATGTAAGCATACGAAACAAAATATTGACAAATGAACTATTCTGCTGTAGATGATTTACAAAGATTATTGAAAAAGTTTATGGGGCAAAGCTCTTCCATGTTTAAGACCCAAAGAGACAAATAATATGATCCACTTTTCATAGGACCTACAACACAAACCAAATCCAGGAAGTCACAGTAGTCTGACCACCTTTGGAAAACCTGCCCAAAAGTTTTATTGGGTTATTGTCTTTAATATGTTCACTTTGCTTAATTGTTTCTCATTTATTTTTGTTTTGCTTTTCAATCTTCCTTTGGCCATTATTTCCTTATTGTGCGTACCATCATTTTTATTCTTTATCTTATTTATTTATTTGAAAACTTCTGTTTATAGCTTCACTTTGATTGTCAGAGATGTAGACATATATTTATATGGTGCTGAATGAAGACTGATGCCTGATGTTGTACCTGGATGTCTCATGGGCTTTGCAGGCTGGTGTGAAATCTCCCAGAGATATTCAGAGCAGGGATATAAGGAAAATGCGCTCTATCACACAGAGTCAGCCATTACTGTAATTTATATATAATAGTTTATATACTACTGATCACATTGCTCTTTCATGTGCCATTTTGATTCATGCCAAAGTTTGTGTTTCGTTACATGTTTTCAGTCATATTATTTAACTTCATCATGTGGTGGTTGTGATGTGGAATAAAAGATTTGCTTTGATGCGATTCTGGATTTAAGTCTCTGCTCTACTTGCTCGAACCCTGTGCTTTATTCATACACACAAATGAAGATATTCATTCTTTTTGGCATTTTCAAAATGACTTTATCATGAATTGATCACGTCAGCTCTGGGTGGGTCAACGCTGTCTTTACCAATTAGATTTAATACTGTGTAGGATGCTGCTTAATTTTCAGATTAAGTGAACGCTCAAGGGTACTGAGCAGCACTGTGCATAAACATATATCATCAGTAACAAATACAAATATCTAAGTGATGAAAGGAAACTTCCTGATGAACGTGATTTGACATCTCGAACAAAGATGGAAAAAACTCAGATTTATCCATGGACCATAATAACTGATCAAAGTGAACAGTGGGACATCCTATAGTACCTCTTCAAGAAGTATTAGGCATGAGGAGATATAAAGCTTCATTGAACAGGGGGTTAAAACCTTTGAAGTACATGGCGTGGTTTATTTGATGCTGAGAACACTGGTTGTCGACATGCGCTAATTCGAAGGCAACTGGACTTGCTTGAAGTTCTTTTCGCCTCTCATCAGAACAGCTTCTTCAGTTCTAACAAACTAGTGGGGAGTTCCAGGTATTTATCCTCTGGTGAGATCAGCAACACTTGTGAGTCGTTGAAGTCACATGAGTCGGTAACCCTCCCGGTCATCACCTAAGTCGTTAGGATCACGAGTCAAAGTGTGGGTGGGTGCTGACACCTTGAGGGTCGTTAGGGTGACAAGTGAATCGTTGACCCACCCTCCCATCAGGTGAGTGGTCACATGAGTCCTGGTGTGGATGAGTGTTCAGCCTCCTGGGGAGTGAAATTACAACTGCAATGTAGGTGGCTGACAGGTGGTGTCTCAGACCACTTCCTCCGCTTAGTGACGGTTGTTCCAGACTGACAAAGATGGCTTCTCTCACTCCTCTTTCAAACCATTGTCTTCGCTGGCCGAAATGTGTACATCACCGCCCTGAAAAGAGTGTCCTTTGTCTTTAAGATGCAGGTGGACTGCTGAGTCCTGACCTGAAGAAGTGGCTCTCCTGTGTTGTGCCATGCGCCTATGTAGCGGTTGTTTAGTGTAGGATTCTGATGACGCCCATTTTTTCCCCCAGTGGGTGGTGAGAGTCAAACAGTCGGTATTGATCCGTGTGTGTGGGTTTCTGGTATACTTCAATGTTGAGGCTTCTGTCATTCCCATTGTGCATCGCACAATCCAAGAAGGAAATAGGTGGTAGTCAGGCAGAACTGTTTTAACTGCTTCATTTTTTAACTGCTTCATTTCATTGTTTGACTGCTACTGTTTTAACACATGTGAAGAGTGAAGTGACATCATAGGATACCATGGTTTCATCTGAGTCCAGTTTTATTTTTCCAACCTTGTTGGCAAAGTCCTGGGTGTCCTTGATGTGCTGTGGAGTGTTTCCGATCGGAGGAGCCAGGATGGTAGCCAGGTTTTTTTTGCAATGTTGTAGGTTACCGAGTTAATACTGCTGCTGATGGGTCTGAGTGGGACTCCTTCCTTGTGTATTTCTGGGAGTCCGTAAATGCGAGGGGTGGTTTTCCCAGGTTACAGTCTGTAATAAAGGGATTGGTCAATAGCATTATCCTTCTCCAGTTGTTGGAGGCAACTAACTACTTTCTTTTTTGTAGCCGCTGGTAGGGTCTCACCTTAGTGCCCCATAGGTGGCTCTGTCACTGAGGAGACTGGTCACCTTTGGTGTGATAATCGGCGGTGTTTAGCACCCCTGTGCATCTTCCTTTGTTGGCTGGAGGGATGGTGATATTCCGGTCTCTTTGGAGCGATGTCAATGCCTTCCTTTCTTGGATGGTAAGGTTGGAAGGGGGTGCTTTCGCACTGGCGAGAGCGGCTGAACTTTCCGTCTGAGCTGTTCGGCCTCTGTATTAGTCAATTGGTTGTTTCTGTGGCTGTTCTGGTGTTATGGCAAAGTTTAGTCCTTTGGATAAGACACCCATTTCTGGTTGAGTGAGGTTCCTGTCAGACAGGTTCCTCACCCACTTTCCTTGAATGTCCAGCTGTGTTGTGGAGTTGTACTTCCTTCTTCCAGGTATACTTAGCTGGAACTCCCCACTAGTCAGTTAGAACTGAAGAAGCCTTTCGGATGAGAGGCGAAACGTCCGGTTGCTTTCACATGGCACTTGCAGAATACCATGACCTGGATGACTGAGAATCTTTGCAGACACATGTGCTAAGTGTTCCATCTAACAAACAGTTTGGGCCTGTGTTGTTATCAGCCTGACGGACGGAGCCGAGCAGTCACCTGTCACACCCACTTAATGAGCCGTTATTTCCCGTCATAAAGAAGCTGCATTTTGTCTTTTTTGGAGTAACTCTATCGTTTAAATTATTATCATAATTCAGGTTTTGCAGGTTTTACAGTTTCGAAGACCTCTGCTAATTGGTAAGGTTTGCACATCAGGCTAAAATAAAAAAAAATAAAACAAACTATCGTTTAAAAGCTGATAATGTGACCCAGACTTTGAAATCTATCAAGTTGTAAAATTGTGGTGTCAGATATAGATAGTTATGTTTTGTCAAGACACTGGACTTGTGTGCACATTTTTAAAAGACGGAGAATGCGATTCAGTGTCTAAATATTTTAGCAGTATCTGTATAAATACTTTCTAGATAAACATCAGCGGGGAGGGGGGGAAAAAACACTTCTGTCCAGCAGTCTGTGCTGCTGCCAGCGCTGCTCTCTCTCCCTGCGCTTGGACAAGAGCTGAAACCAGTCAGGCCAGTCCAGACCAGAAATGGCAAACGATCGGACCAGGACTTCGCTTAAGGAAAACGACACAGTTCATTCGTCAGATTTGGGGTCGTTTCAAGATCACGGGTCCACTATCCCCAAGAGACATGCACGGGTTACCGTGAAATACAACAGGAAGGAGCTGCAGAGGCGGCTGGACGTGGAGAAGTGGATCGACGAGAGCCTGGACCGGCTGTACACGGGTCAGGTGGGTGCCCGAGAGCAAGGGAAAGAAACTGCTTTGGCTGGTCCGCATTTTAATATAACACACTGCATCATCTGATCAGCAGGTAACCTACCGAAACAGCTCTAAAGACGTATGTACATTTTTAAAGATGTAACGTCCCTAGAGTAGAGTATGAATAATGACAGAGAGCTTTAAATATGAAATGAAAGTTGTATTTTGACAAGAGTGCGATATTAAAGCACATTGAGATTACACAGTCTTGAAACTCGACTCCAGGCCTCCTATAATGTACTGTATGAGGTGTTTTAGTGAAGAGGAGAGGTGGGGCAGTCTGGTTCTCCTTACAAGGCCAAGCCTCCTGCAGATGTTTTGTCCAGTGCTGTCCCCTCTTCACAGACCTTTTATCTTCCTTGGGGGTTTCTGCCTTACATGGGCCGTGTGGAACTAAGACAAGGGTGAATGATGAGAAACAGGGAAGAGGAGAAGTTTATGGAGGAAGGAAAGCCCTTTTGTATGTCCCTGGAGGAGGTAAACACTGCATCAGGCTGCTGAGGAAGCTGGTAGGAAATCTCTCAGGGAGAGGAGTGCATTGCTGGACATAAAATGCAGGATTCTGTTGTGAGAGTTTGTTGATTATAAGGGCATAGAATTCAGACTATCACAATGATAAGGCAGCTCTGTGAAGCATAAGGACCAAAAAGCATCCCGCTTTCACAAGGAGCTTTTGCCTTCATGTATTCACACGAACCTCATACCCAAAGCATTCATTTTATGCAGTATTAAAGGAGCAAATTGGCCATTTAGAATATGCTTCATTGGTTTTAATAAGTTTGTTGTTGTAAAGCAGCCTATGATGATAACAAAACAACTCAGAAAAGTATCATTTTGTTGCACAGTCATGTCGCACATCTGTATGAGTATCAGAGTGTGGAGATGAAGCTGGTGGGCTGTTGAGTTGCAATCTTGTGTCTGCTAAGGGCCCTGCCTAATTACACAGGCAGTGCAGTGCACTGCCTGTGTAATGATGGGAGGGTGGGACTGTCCCTTCCCTCAGCTGGTACAATGGCTGTTTGTTCACACATAGCAGGCCCCTGTTACTGTACTGTGTGAAAATTGTTGCCATTCAGCCCCCAGAGCCTAAAAGGTACAAACGATGGACATGCAGTTGGTGGGGGCTGAATCCAAAGCCTTCAGTTGCTCTTCAAACTGAAAATATTCTTTTGGAGATACTGGTAAATATGTGAGGACGTATTTTATCACTTTTAATCTGGTTCCACAGGCTGGTCATGTCACACATGTAGAATTTCTCCTTGTGCCACGTTGAAGGACCTGAAGAAGTTTTTGTTTTTTCATCTTCACAAGCATCTTAAGGTTTCCTGGAATTAACCGCATGTGTGACTGAGTGAGCATTGGGCCTCCGAGTTACTTTTAAAGCTGCACTAATCAATATTTTTATATTAACCCTGAGTAAGATGATTATGTGTATTGTGAATCCATTAAAACATAAATCCACTAATGTAGCATTGCACTCCAACAAGATTCAGACACATGAGGGCAGTTTAAACAAAAGGATCAAAATCAAAGCAGCAGAACCAGAGGTATCGTCTTTTTTTAATTCCACACACTCTTCTTCCTTGTCAAAACCTCGCACCTGTATTGCCCACAATGCAACGACAGTTCACTCGGAGATTTGAGTGTGTTATGCTAGTAGAGTTTAATGTAGTCTAGAGCCTCTAGCCTGCAGCAGGGATGAGGAGCGGGCTGCAGAGGTCTGGTGAGCTCACTTCTCTCTGACTCCACACCCTCAGATTTTTTACTTCTCAACTCAAGTGACTTCAGTTGAGAAAATGTATCAGACTTCACACAGCTCCCTCTGGAGCAACAAAAGGCTTTATACAACTTGTCTCACATATGCAGTAGAACTCCCAAACACCTGTAAACAGTTTTTGACGTGAAAAATCGGTGGAGTCCCCCTTTAATAGTTACTTGAACCATTCCTTTAGATATGCAGAGGACCTTTAAATATGCTAAAACATACTGGAAAACCGGTATGACGCACAAAACAGCTAGAATTTTCCATCTCATGTGTTGATGCAGCTGTAAGTTACTATGCGTGTATTATACTGTAAGCCTCAGTGACATTAAAACTTTGAACACTTACGGGGGGATTTATGGGGAAGGAGAAAGGTTCAAGAGACTGAGCCAGATCATAACTGTGTGTTCAAAGAGCGTCCATCTTGTACGGTGACTCATTACGATTTTGTGTGTGTGTTTTCATCATGTGTTTACTTCAGGAGCGTGACATGCCAGAGGAAGTTAACATTGATGACTTGATTGACCTGCCCAACGCTGAGGAGAGAGTCAAAAAGTTAAAGGTAATGTGAAATGCGTGACCACTTCACTCAAACTCTATAAGAGGGTGCTGGTTATGTAATAGGAGGAGAGAGAAAGGAGAAGACTTTTCAAAATTATCCAACGTTGATGGATAAACTCAGGTTGTGTCATCAGTCACAGCCATTTCACACCATGATTTGCAAGTTTCAGCACCAAGAGGGGCAGATTTTGTTCAGGGACTCTTTCACACATGTTTGAAAGAGTTCATATTACACAGTACTTGATACTGAGCAACAGTAAGAGAGATTTTTAGGTGAAATGCATAAGAGTTTATGGGAGAATATTGACAATGAATATGTGATTGTGTTTCTGGTTTGTTACAACATTATCCCCTTTTTTTGGAACAGGAGCTTCTTCGAAAGTGCAGTAACAACACAGAGGTATGTTTTAACTTGGGAATTACATTTCCAACCTAAGATTAGTCATGATGACACACACATTACATATGCAAATTTATATCTGCATACATGCATACACACACAGAGTTAAACTGAAGCTGCAGCAAATGACACCACACCCCGCAGTCTCCACATGCTTCAACAATGGCCCTCTGTCCTTCTTGCCTTTTCCTTTCCATTTTAATACTCAAACAATGAGTCTTTCTGAACGCTGTGGCTCGTTCAGTGATGCAAACAAAGGCAGAAGAGCAGGGAGAGCCCGTGTAGCTGCTGCTTCTCGTAACCAGACTTAGTTTATTAGATCCTAATATGGAGCACTGTCTAAACACAGTACTAGAGGGCAATTCACACTTTCCTGTTCTGCGAGGGTCGCGTGACGTAACTTTCATCATCCGCCCGTGTCTGTGATGGTCCACGCTGACCCCTGTGTGGACATTCGTGTGCAGCCCAAAATTTGTGTCCATGCGGACTGTACGCTTGGCGAGTGCCCCAACTGCACATGCTCCAGATAACAAAATGGATTCTTGGTTTGAAGAGAGGTTGTGCAAGGAGATCCGGCGTTACCCACATTCATATAATTCTTCTTTTAAACAATACCGAGACAGCCAAATGGTGTTGAACTCCTGGCGAGAAATTGCACAGATGGGAGAGATGAAAATGCCTACTATATACTTCTTACATCTGTACTTCTTGATTTGTATAGCAGTTAGCAAACAACGTAGTGGGGCATTACCACCACCAACTGGAAT
Organism: Xiphias gladius; assembly: GCF_016859285.1. Taxonomy (NCBI): domain Eukaryota; kingdom Metazoa; phylum Chordata; class Actinopteri; order Istiophoriformes; family Xiphiidae; genus Xiphias; species Xiphias gladius. The sequence continues at coordinate 24,714,574 of NC_053416.1, read as the reverse complement.
GGCGTGTAGATCGGGAACTGTGCATCCGTGGAATGCCAGACCGAGGCAGACCCTCAATTGTAGTATGAGTGGAACTGTTTGCACTTCAGACAGTTTATCCGAGCCTTAATACAACTATATGTACACTGAAACAGGTCTTGTAATCTTGTAATCATTCCTCTTGTAATCATTCCTCCTGTTTATACTGGCAATTAAAAGAATGCTCAGTATGTAATTTCATGTCTCGCAATCAAAACAATAACAAAAGACGGCACTTGGTGATGTCATGAAGTGGCATGGAATCATGGGAGTCGTTGTCTTCACTACCACTGCCGTCAATGCAGTCAGCTTCTCCCAGTCAGGATTCCTTTAGTGTTAATCGTTCATGAGGTTTTCGCCAGGAGCCGAGTTATCTACCGAGGTCTTGTCCTCTCCAAAACAAATGGACCAGGGGATTAAATCTGGTTAAAACACTGAATAAAGCAGTTGCACGTTAAAATCAGTGTTTCTCAGACACTGTTCAGTGAAGGATGTCTCGGAGGGGTTGGGAGCCGAGCTGCCGCTAATGTTTGCTCAGCTATTTTCTCTGATAACTTAAGATCCAGAAGTCCAATGATCATATCCTTCATCTGGTTAAAATATATAGTTAAAAAAGATCTAAGAAGTCTATCATAAAAATGTAGGTTAAAACTGGATAAAATGTCAGTTTAGACCACTTCTGGCAGACAATCACAAGGCTTACACATTCGCAAAATGGATATGACACCACTGACAGGTGACTGTAACAAATTGTAACTTTAACATGCTTCAAATGGCAATTATGGTTACAAAATCCAAAGCCCTTGTTCTGTGCAAAGATTTATTCCAAGGTTTATCTGAAGTTAATGTGATGCTTCAGTAATCTGAGTTCATCAAATTAAGTGGGTATCTTCCAAAGTTAAAATCTGTTGAGAACAGTTTCCATGTTTCCGTGCTGCTGCAAATTGCTGCAGCATTACTTTAACTTCAGATGAAATTTGGATTGTGGTTTTGCCCAGAACAAGGACTTTGGATTTTATTCCCAATTGGGAGGACATTAGAAAGATCTCTCCATTGCTAGTATGGACAGGAGGAATAATTACAGCAAACAAAACCTGTTTCATCGTTAAGTGGGCAAATGAGTATTGTTTTAAGACAGACTTGATACATTTTGAACATATCCTTTAAGAGCTACCTGCAACTAAACACACTAGGTTTCTAAGAAATATGCCACATAGGACTACTCAGGCTACCTAAAGACATGAACAGATGGTAAAATAGCCTCAACATGAACAGCCACAGCCAAGACTAGTCTTAACTTTACTACTGCTGAGTAACGTCTATAAAAGGAAAACAAAAGCACTTGAATCCAGAGCGTGACAAATGCTTGTAGTCAGTATTTATTAAATACTAGAGCTGGTTGTTTTGCCCATCCCTTCGTGTACTGTTGCCATAACACACCACATCTGGGTATCGTGTTTCTCATCAGGCTATCTCACCATTATATAAAGTAAGCAGTGACAGAGGTCACCCAAATGTGATTTTGTGACATTGACATTTTGTTTTTACAGACCATAATGCAGAAAAAGAAGCTTGGGGTAATTTAGAAATGATGAAAAAACATAAATCTTATCTTAAACAGAGAGAAACGATCATTTGTACCAAATTTACCACAAGCTAATTTCCATTTGTGAACAGAAACAATAAAACACAGAACAAAACCTATCATCTCCACCACAAATGGACCAACAACCTACCAACCTATCTATCTCTACATACAATATATGTATATAAAAATATATATTTATATATACATAGTGTTTGTTTTTTGGCCGAAGAACATCGGCCAATATATCAGCATTTTTAGTGATTTATTTTGACAGCGGTCATGAGTAATCATGAGTAACACATTTACAACACAACTTCCTCCACTGGGCCTTGAGGTTATCCTTCTGGGACCCAGCTGCTCAACAAGACCTTCTTCCATCTACGGACATAAAAACTCTCAAAACTCAACATAAAGGGGTGAAAAGATAACATAACACTAAATTTATTTGGCACTGTTTCTGCTATGTAACAGATAATTGCTGTTTGTTTTTTAATTTTCTGATAATGGCTGTATGGATATTGTTTTAGTCAGTTAATGCATGGTAAAAGTGGTTATTTTAACAGTGTAAACAGACAAGAATAACACAAGGTTTACTGTTAGTGGCCAGATGTTTCCATATAAAGTGTCTCTCAGTAATTACAAAACTGAGATGCCTCCCCTAAAATGTCTGTGTGCTGCCTCCGTAACAACAGCATGCTTTTTTTTTTTTTTTTTTTTTAACCAAAGCTCTTAATTTCTTTAGAAAATGTCCTACTTGAGTTTAATGGCCTAAATTATCATTCATGAATTTCACATAATATGTAGAAAATATACTTTTTTTATAGTGTAGTTATATTATGCAGTTAAACATCAATTGAAGCATGTCCCTATCCCCCCATACGTGCATTTTACAGATTCCCTTTCTCATACTAACACTGTACGTGCCAGTTGCATATTTAAAATTAGAAGCTAGTGCTGAAGAGGAAACTTTGCAGATGTGTTTAGTTGTGTTTGGTGGTGTAGCAGAGGAAAGAGAAGAAAAAAAGGCATCATTAATCATAACGGCTAAAGGGATTAGTTAAAGGATAAGGCTGGTAATATATTATTATTATCTTTTTCTTATTTTCAGCAAATCCTGTAAAAAAGACCCAAACCAGCAATGTGTTAGTCCGTCTCTCAGTGCTTCTCAGTTTCCCTAACCTATCTAAAACAATCAGCGCCAAGCCCATTGATTCATAATGAATTTAAAACAACTCACAAACATATAGTTTCTGTCTTTCTCTATCTTTTATTTCTTATCATTAAAAAAAAGGCTAAATAATTTACTAAAACAGCTGAGCATTTTAGCAAACATTACTCAAACAATAAATAGTGGATTTTGTGGGGACTATTTTCAACTGCGGATTAATCCACATGTGGTGCTCTAGTGAGTTAAAAGGGAGTTTGGAGTTATATAAATAAAATTGACTTTACTTGACGTGATGGTGTATGTGAAAGAAAAATAAAATTTTCAAATAACCACCACGGTTGTACTGACAAATGTGAATGGCGTATTGGAACACTGTTACCATGTAAAAATCTATTTCTTTTCTGCTCCCTGTGACACCCGCTCTGGGTGCTGTGCTCCTCCGAAGACCTTCATCAGAGAGCTGGTGGGAAAGCTGGAGGGAGTTCACAAGCAGGACGAGCTGCAGAGCGAAGGCATCGAGCATCCGGTCATCTGTCACAGCCACCACCGCCATGAGCCCTACCACTTCAACAACCCACACCACCAGGAACACCACCACTGCCACCACACTCAAGGCCAAAACCCCAAGGCCTTTGACAACCCCCAACCAACGCACACACACAGTTAAGAAGATCTCTACCACTCTGTCCACCATATCTGCCTCTTAAAGGTAAACTCCACAGGCGCTCTGTAGAGTTTTGAAACACTAGCAGCACTATGAAGCAATGTTTTTACGGGAGGGTCCCCATTTTGTCGTTGTGCACACATGCCATAGACGCACGTGCACGCGCATGCAGGTAACGTGACATATTCATATCTTGTTGAGTCTCCACAGGTCACCAAGCAACCTCTGTGATAACACGACTCCAGCTTGTAGTTTTTACACTTGACTTTTTTTTTTGAGGATTAAACAAAGAAGATATCACATGTTAATTAGTGAGCTTAGAAGTGATGGTAGGTGGATTTTGTTACCTTTGGACAGAGCCAGGCTAGCTAGCTGTTTCCCACCGCTTGCAGTCTTTATGCTAAGCTAACTGTATGCTCCCCGTAGCTGTAAAATTAACGGACAGATATTAGAGTGGTATCAATCTTCTCATCTTACTCTTAGCAAGAAAGCAAACAAACATGTTTACAGAACCTTCCAACGGTTTCTTTAAGCATTTATTAAAAAACAGTTATTGCTAACATATGTGAATAATTGGCCATGGATAGGACATCAAATAGAAATTAATTTTCAACTTTAAAGCTAAACTAAGAGCGAGGTCTTCATTCTTGACGTGCCATTTAGCACAGTCAGTAATAATAATAATACAGGAAGACCTACATCATAGACATATCCATTTTACCACTGACATGTGCAGCACCGAAACATGTGACTCTCACTTTTACTCGACTGGAAAAATGTGTCACTATCTTGCTCCTTGCTCAAGTGCCAATAGTTGGATGCAACAATTTGCGGCACAAACTGATGAAGTATCTGATGAAAGTAGATGAATGGAAGTAGGATGAAGAAAGAAAGAATACACAGCTCTTCATTTTAAAATAAAACCCTGGCACATATTCAGCATCACACACTGGTCATCCAAGGGTGGATTTTATATCAGTCTGAATTTATTACTGAACTGAACTGTGACACATTTAGTGTATGTGCCGCCTTCCACTGAACACACAAGTATGTTAGATGCACTATTTTCTAGATAACACTGCTAGCTTAGATGCACATATGACTTATTTAACCTCTGTTAGCTCGTGATAGTTATTTATTGTCATGGTTACAGGAAATGGACATAGATCCAACATACCAGTAAATAACACTGATAATAATACTGTTGCATTGCTCACACTGTAGCATTTAATGACATTTCACTTTCATTTATCCTTTCTGTTTTTAAGTTGTGTTGTTACTACATTTTCCGTTTTGTCAATACATTCACTAAATATTAAGTGAACTCTGCAAAGAGACACCCGTCCTTTGCAAGAATTGCTAATAAAACCATTTCTTTCCCTGTGGGTGCATTGTTTTGTGTGCTATAGTTTGCTTCTGCATGTAATGTTTGTGGGTTATTTGAATATGTGGGTTATCTGAACAGATTGGCAGGCAGTATATACCAGATATACCAGTTTATTAGGTACACCTCTATAATCCATGTCATTCAATACAGTAGATCTGCTCTCCCAAATAACTTTGGAGATGAAACCATAAGTCTGAAGATTTAGAAACATTTATGCATGGCACTTATTTTTTAACTCAACGAAGAAGAGCATACTTGTGTCATTGTTAGTATTTTTGACACATTTAAGTTCAAAATTTACTCTGAGTGGCGAAGATTAGATTAGATTGTATAGGTGTACCTCTAAAACTGGTAACTCTATACTGTATATATCCATAGTAATAGTATTACTTATAGGTACCAAGGACACGTATTAAAATTCAGGTTGAGAAGCATGGAGAATAACACAACGACGCAGGTCATGTTGGAGTACAGAGGGGTAGAGCTGAGAGCAGAGGAATTTAATGAAAACCTATGACTGAATGAGACCCACATCACATGATGACATAGATTGGGAAGGTGATTAATTAGTTAACTGATTCATTGGTCCACTCCATTGTGGTCATGTCGGAACATTCAGGTGTACTAGAGGGGGAGTCTACCCCTTGTCCTACCCCAGACTGTACACTGGGTGGCAGGAGGGAGCCATCGTGAGTACAGCAATGTTTGGGAAACGTGTAACCGTGTCCTAACTTGCTGACATGTTGCTTTAGTAGGTTGTACAAAAGTTGAACAATATAAATCTGAGCCATTTGCACACGCACGCGCTCACACACCCACCACACACACTTCTCATATATCCCTCAAGAGTTTTATGTTTTATCTTACTGCTCTGTTCTTTGTGTGACATTAGAGCCATGTCATAGCCACAGCGACCTTGAAGATCTGCCCTCTTACAAGTCTTCCTCTGAGAGAAAAATACACTGCAGATGGAGTATGAATGGAATTCGGACTCAAGGCCATTGACACTGAATCATCCTCATAGTTCCTCATCTACTTCTAATAGAAATCAGTCAGGACACAATGCAAACGCACAAGTACACACAAATACATGCCCAAAAACACACAGCGTGTGTAGAGCTGATAAAAACATACGGCACTGCAGGGGAATGCTCTGTCCAACTCTATCTTCCTTCACTGTACAGTTAATGCAATTAGTGTAATTAGAAATGTCCCTAGGGTGCGGGTGTGGGGGTGTTGGGGACAGAGGGACGGGGGGGAAAGAGGGTCAGTGGCGTAGGAGGGGGAGAAAGGACGGGACGGGCCTTTCCTCAGGAAAACATATCACCTTCCACCACAATAGAGCCCGTCAGGAAACCACAGGCAGCCACATTGCTCTCTTGAGTCACCGAGTACTTTCAGACACACTCTCACACTCATCAGTCACACACATGCACACACTTCTCAGCCTGGCAGCCCGCACAGCCAGCAGACTCCAGGATGACATTGTACTAAAACACTGCAAGACAATCTCATCAGGTAAGTCTCTTCCCTCTGCACCCGCAGACAGTGTTTGAGTTTAGACGCTGATGCTGTAATATTCATGTGTTTCCAGTGAGGGAATCGTCTTTGTTCCTTCACACTTGCTGTGGTTAACCTGACTGATATCACTGTGTTTCTCCCTTAAAGTCACTGTATTTGGTCAATGTTTTTCTAGTCGTTATCCAATCAGTAATTGGTGCCCATCCATTTTTTGTGTTGTTGACATATGCTTGAAACCGTTATTTTCACCGATAGTATTTGTAAAACCTGTTGATTGTGTTGTTCAGTGACTCTTCTTGTTGTTGAGGGAATCACACTCACTGTTTTTGTCACGTTATAGTGAGCAAACTCGTGTCTGAGGGAGACTCTCCTCGCTCCTGGTTTGACTCAAGTTCCCAAGAATAGACCTGAACTTAATCCGGGCTGAACTGTTAGAACTGTAGTACACTGATGAAGACCCTTCATTGATGCCTGCTGTCTTCATGTCACCCATCGTTCTCTCGCGAAAATGTTTTGCTTTAGAGGGTTTCGTGAACTATTACAGCCATTTGCAGCCAAGTGTTTTCCTGACCTTCACTTTTGTCAGAGGCTGACAAACAGTAAAAAGGGTTAACTTCTCACAGGTAATCAAGTTGCTCCAGCACCACACGCAGTGTTTGAAGACCATGGCCAGACATAGAAAATTAATAAATGAAATAACACATGCGTGATACAAAAGCAAATTAAATAAAAGCTGGCAAAAATAGAGCGCATGTAAAAAGGGTATGCTTTCTTTACCCACATACAGCACTGTATACTGTAGGAGCTGTAGGAGTTAGATTTCATAGATGCATCATATTTGATCATTTTCATTTTAAACCATTACCAACCAACTGGAAGCAGAAATGACAGTGACCTGGACTTTATACACTTAGGTCTGCTTCACATCAAAGTTCCTTCAAAAAAAAAAAAAAAAAAAAAAAAAAGAGGAGCTTTTATGAAGTCGTAGTCTAGTCTTAGTCTCTGGTCTTTGTCATGAACATATTTCAGTCTCGCCATACGTTTACTAAATGCCTTAAAGACACTGGGCCTCATTCACCAACCGTTGTCAAGAAGAGATTTCTTAAACACCCATTTGACCTGTGTTTTCTTTGTTGAAAACGCGGCTGCTGCTGCTGGCGGGTTTGTTCTTAGGTAAGAACAGACTCTACACACTCACGAGCGCACATTTGAGTGCTGACATGTCCAAAGTACATCTAGAATAGTACAGGATTTAAATGACGACACTGTTTTTATTATTTCTGATATTTTTTATTTGGGTTACGGTATTTCCACCACTTAAAACTACGAAACACGTCAGCCCCTTTGCTGTTCACTTCCTGCAGCGGTTTACCTCCACCTCAGACCTGCCGAGGTTTCTCCTGCGTCCGGTGCGCCGCCGTCTTTAGATCTTCGCGTGGGCATCTGCTGCTTCTCTCGCGACTTTCCCTGACGGGTCGGGCGCGTGCAGACGGCCCTGCAGCCTCAGGGCCTTTTCGCGGGGACTGGCTGGGGGGGTCTGCCCCTGTCAATTGGGAACACCTGGCACGCGCTTTCAATTTACGAGGATAATGGGATTCATCGTTCGAAGGAGACGCACGAACAATTCCGCGTCTTCAGCGTCTTTTCTTAGGACCCTCTTCAAGAGCACATTTGAGAAAGACCTAAGGAAGATATTGCTGAATGAGGCACAATAGTTGTAAACCATGATTTCGGGGCTTAAATTGAATATCAATATCTAAACATGTATGATAAAATTGACTTTTTTAAGATGCCCCCCGATTTGCAATAAGGCACTCAAGTTATTTAAATCTAAATATGTACGTTTAAAGCACATTTACATCCCAGCACCATTAATCTTTTTGCAAGATTTATCAGATTATTTCAAAATGATTTTTTTAAGGCAAGATCTTATAAATATTTCGTGTGGAAAACCACAGTCGTAGGGTCTTTGAATAACGTACTGTAATTGTACCTCGTCCCCATCCTGGCTGTGAAAAGATTCCAGATTATCCAGATTCATCAAATCCAAATAAATCCTCCAAGGTTACATTTTTTTTATTCAAAAAATCCCGCTTTGTAATTAGTTGCTGATCTGAAAGGGAAGGACAGTGACACAAACCTGGAATTTCATAGTAAGACTAACTTTTGCCGAAGCCGTCTGTCAGCTTCACCTGAACATTAGAAATGTGCAGAACCTGGACTGTAGATTTTATCCCCCTATCTCTTATATTGAAATCACATTAGGAAGGGATCGGCTCGCATCCAGTATGGACAGGAGAAATGGTTACAGCCAACAAAAATGCTTTCAATGAATATATGAGCATGTGAGTATTGTTTTGGGACAGAAAAAAACAGACTCATCTCCAGAACAGAGAACTACTCTAGAGAAGTCTAGAAGATAATATGAATTACCTCTGCCAGATACTATCTAGGAGAGTTTAAACCCAATGGTACATAATGTTGCAGTAATCTGCATTCCAATATTGTGGCACCTTAGTACTTACAAATGATTGACTGGCTTAACTTTCTATTATTTAACCTTTTATTTAACCAGGAAGCCTCTTCAGATACATTGTCTCTTAAAAGAAATGACAAAATTGTCAATTCTCAGCCATTATATCTGGAAGGTCAAAAAGACAAAAAAAGACAGACTTCTATCAAGGAACCAGATTATTTTGCCTCCATTTTACAGTAAAATGTCCAGGTCATGTTATGATTCAAAGAGATAGATCAGATCAAAAAACTGTAAAAGACGCCCCCTCAGTGTAATTCTTATGCTTTATCTAACTCTCCTGTCACTCATGTGTTGGTTGTTTTCAACAAGCCGCAGGTCAACCTTTCCTGACCCGCTGGACATAATTATTTGTTCCTGAGTGGTATAATATTTATATAAGGTTGCTGTGCAGCATATGTAAATGCAGCAATATTTGGAATACATAGTATTTCCTATTTGCTTAGTAATGTGCATTACATAACCTGCACGTGAAAGGATGTTTTTGATTCTTGTTATATAAGCAGTGTGCTGCCTGATATAAGACCAGAAAAACACACAGATTTTTCGTCATTATATAAGTTCAGTTTTCAGTCACACATTTGTCAACTTACTGTTTTCTGTGCCCTTAAATGATGAATAGGGGTTGTGTATAGGAAATTAAAAGGTATTTTGCAAGATATCCTGGTTAATAATTCTCTGTTATCAATATTGCAATACCAGATTCCAATGGGATGTGTTTTACCCCAATTTGACATTAAGCACCAGAAAATGTTTGAGTAAACGTCAAAAAAAGTAATTCCTAATAAAGATGAACTGATAATAAGAAGCTCACATATTTGACCTTTATAACTTTTACAACTGTTGTTTTCTTGAAGATTTTGACCAAATCTTACACATTCTTCTTGTTTTGCAGTTTTTTAAAATCTCAATTGCAACCATGCCCATTCTGAAGAAGCTCCCAGGAAGGTCCAAGAGCTGCAACGAGTTCCCCAGAGTAAATGGTGAACTGATCCTGCCCCGGCTGGATTTGGACCTCAGGGATTTGAATGATCTCAATGATCTGAAGGAGCTGAATGACCTGAAGGATCTGAACAAGAACCTGAACCCCTTTGAGGATGTGGACCTGGAGGAGGACGAGAGGAATGGAGGTGACATGGGCCTCATCATGGGAAAGGTCAGGGATAACCTCCAGCTTAGGCCCTCCCGTGATGGAGAAGAGGAGGAAAATGAGGTGAACGCAGAGAGGCACGGAGCAGGGAACCCTAAAGGGAAACCCCTCAGAGGGACCTTGGAGCGAATCTGTGGAGTGTCACCCCTCAAAACCCTGGGAAAATTGGGGAAGGGGCTCCGCATATCGGGACGCAACGTTTGGGGGAACAATTCTCCCCACTACAGCCCTGGAGACTCAAATACACTACCCCCAGAGAGGGAGAAAAAGAAAGGACTACGCAGAAGCTCAGAGGGAATTATGACCCTGCTACGGTGAGGAGGGGTGGGGAGGAAGGAGACAAAATGTCTTCAAATCTGATTTTAGCTGTCGTCTTCGATTTCTAACACAAAGAGTAAAATGTTTTCTTTAAATGCTTCAGCACTTGTGGATGGCATTGTAGTGCACACAGAAAAAAGGGAAGTTCTTTAAAAGCATGCTATCTTTGATCAAGGTAGTGTACAGTATATACTGGATAAACCCAAAGAACCACATGGTTGTTTAGAAACATCGCTTGTTACCTTTGCTGGTCAGTAATTGAATAGCAAATAGTGGGCTTATTTCCTGAGGAGTTATGTAATATGCCATCGCAACCTCTTTTGTTTTTCATTGACATGTTGTGTACATGCTGTGCTTATTGAATGGAACTATTTTTAACAAAGGCAGTCATGCTCCGCAGCAACACAGTTTAGCAGATGTGTATATATGTTGCTTCCCAACTGCAGTAGCTGCTCGGCCCAATGTTCAGTACAATACAAACCTTAAGCCTCCTAAGTCTCATTCGTATTACTATATTCCCATATAAGCAAGTCATGCAGTCTATATCTTCTTGTTCAAACTCAGCAGCCATTCATGTTCTTTTTGCTGCTGTGGATGTTGCGCAGCTTTACAGGTCGACGTAAGGAGGAACGCAGAGAAAGCCTGCCCTGTGGGGACCTGAGCGCAGACAGTGAGGCGGAGGCTTCTAGGCGGTCCTCCTTCCTCAGGATGGTCAGTCTGGGCAAGCTGAAGAGGGAATCCATGTCAGACAAGGCCTCCCAAGAGGCTGAGGAGGAAACAGATGAGGAGGAGCCGGTGGTCAAAACCAGAGAGCCCCTCTCAGGTAGTAATCAAGGTGTAAAAATGCATAGATCCTGATCACAATCTAAAATGTCCATATCAAGTGACCTTAAAGGAATTGTATTTTATGAGAAGTTTCCCTTATGTTAGAGAACTTTTCTCTTCCTGGTCAAGTTTCAGCAGTACTTCCTCGCGATCGTAGTCCCCCCTCCGAAGAGTCTTAAAAGTCCCCAGATCCCTGAGTCACTGGGTTCAATCACCAGTAGACTGTGAAATCAGGAAATGACCACACTTCCTCCTACCCCAGGTTCCTCTAGATAGACGTTCAACCAAGTAACTGTTCAAAGACTCCACAGGGAACCTCGCTCGGAATAGACAAGTGTGCAGAATGAACAACAAATAACCCAATTCGTCAGTCAGGCACACGCACAACTACTCAATTACCATAAAAACAGATATATGCTTGGTCAGCCCTCCATTTTGTGTATGTTGCAAATAAACATAGCCTCCTTTTTCTCTTCTTGCTCCCACCAGTACTGGAGATCTTACAGTTGGTCAACCACAGGGACCTTCTACTGGCCGACACACACATTCAGGAGTTGGAGCGTGAGTGCGAGCTGCTGTCTCTCCTGCCTACCCCAACTACTCCCACCCATACTCCTACACTGTGTCCCAGCACCCCTCCCGGCATGATCCCCTTACCATCCTCATCCATTGATGACTCCCTCAGCTCCAACGCAACACTGGACTCAAGCCGGCGGAAAGCTAAGGATGTGGAGCTCCTGTATGAGGCCCTGCAGAAGGAAATGTGGGACGTTGTGCGGGAGTCCCTCCGCCAGCCAAGCGCTGGTCCCAACCTTGGGCTGGTGGTGCTGGTGATCCAACAGGAGGAGCATGCTGATGCTGCCTGGGCCCTGAGAGAGGAGACCAAGCCAGAGCAAGATGGCCCGTCTAACCAGCCCAGCCAGCGTCCCCGGCGACTGAAGATGAAGTGGAGGCAGGCTGTGGCTGAGGCCGCAGATTGGAGCCTGCCACATCAGGTGGATACACAGGCAGGTCAGCTGGCCTCATACCTGGAGCGCCTGAGGAGCCGGATGGTGGATGACCTCGATGCAGCAAGGAGGAATGCTGTATCCATTTACCCAGAGGAGTTTGCTGCCTTCCAGGTGTATGTGGAAAGTTACCATCGAGCCGTGGCCCAACGTCTTCGGACTACAACCAGTGGCCCGCTGCAGATTACAGACGTCTACTCACTACTGGACTGGTTCTACAACATCTACAACAGGTAGATTACCTTATTAGACTGTGAACCTGGGTGATCATGACATATCAAACTTCTGTTACAAACCTGAAAGCTGAATTTATTTGATAATGATTAATCACTTTCCTCCAGGGATGTCCTAGGAACCATTGGCACAACCACACCTATCAGCTATTCCCCTCTGGAGCCCATTCTGGCTCAAGACACAGTGGACAGGCTGGAACAAGACTGCATCAGTATTGTCAGGGTAAGACATTTTTTTTTGCGTGTCTGTTTCTTAGAAAATCTGGATAGCAGACACATTTTAATTTTCTTCTGGGATTTTCAGGAGAAGGTGACAACGGAGCTTATTCAAGTTCTTGATGAAGAGGAGAGGCGATGGGCCCAGACTCTGCACATAGAGGAGTTTCAGTCACACCTAGCACGTTCAGTCATCCAGGTACACTGATCATTTTCACTGTGAAAAGAAATCTTGGAAACTGACTTTTAAGGGATTTTTAAAAATTATTTTCGTGATTTTCCTATAATACTCTTTTCCTTTCACTCATGTATTTCACAATTCCAGAGGCTAAAGGTGGATTTGGACAGATCTACATCTGTGAACCAGTTTCTAGGGGCAAGAGTGGCTCGCTGTAGTCTCACTGGATTGGCTGACTTTCTCTACAAGTGAGTATATGCTATCAGAAAGAAATAAGGTCAGGGAAACAATCTGCAAAGAACTGAAATTCTGGTTACAACCAAACCTGGTGAAAGTTGCAAATTTGATTTAGCTTGCATGATTTGTAGTAGGCAAAAACAAAATACACAATAGTAGGTATAAAGTAGAGTAATGCTGAAGTTGGAATAGTGGTCTCTGTTTTTAGAAAATACAGGTCTTTATTGAATGAATTTTTTTGATTGAAGGATGTCCTGAATGCAGGGATTCTTTTCGGACAATCCACAGTGTTTTTACAAGACAGGACAATATTATAATTTTATAGATTATATTAGCATTCAGTAGGTTCTCATTAAACCTCCCTGTGTTCAGTTTCCAGAGGAAGGTGGAGATGTTTCATGAGACTCAGGCAGAATTTGGAGACCGAGGGGATGGATATGTTTCCAGGACCATAGCTCTGGTCAACTGCTGCCCTCCTCTCAGGTAACAAACAGTTATGGCAACATTATTCAACTTAACATTGTCATTCTTACATTCATTCTATTTTTTGAGAAGCATGGCAGTAATTTGATGAAAATGCAGCTTCATATCTCCTGTATGTCCTCTAGATCCTTTGTGGAGCGCTGCAGGCAGTGTGACCCACAGGGCAGCGAGGAGTCTGCGCAGAGAGCCAACTCCTCCCTGGACAGGATCATCAACCAGTCAGTGAGGGTGCTGACTGAAAGACTGTTTGAGCACATAAGGGTGAGTAAGGCATTAGCAAGTCTCATCTCAGTCCTTAAAGCTTGTTTCCCTTTAACAAGACCCCCATGATGGCCAACTATGACTGTAGATGGCCTGGCTGGAGAAATTCCATCACCCAAAACATTGTTTTCTGTTTTCTTCCTCAACATTGTAAAAAACAGTCAATCAGATTCAGTTAATTTGTAAAAACTCAATAGAAAACATTGTACATATACCTAGGTGACCCATTAGCAAAGTCCCTCAAATTTAATGACTGAAACATTAATAATACCCTGATATTCCTGCAATTCACTGACCAGCAGGGATCCTGCGCTCAGCTAGCAGGCTTCTCAAAGCGTCCCCCTAAAACGGTAGTCAGCTGTGTATTTGTATGGTGAGATGTATTAAAAATCTTCATATTCCAAAACTTTGTATGTCTCATTTTCACAGCCATGGGGTATGTCAGCTGTCAGCTTTTGTCACTGTACCAGTGGTGGGAGAAATCTTCAGATCTTTTACTTAAGTAGAAGTAGCAATTCAAACATACTCTGTTATAGGTGGTAAAATAGCGTCAGTCCAAAAAAGAACAGAGGTACTGTGAAAATTTGACATAAGTAAAAGTAAGTAGTATAATATAAAAAAGGTACTTAATGCACTTAAAGTATAGAGAAAGTACTAATGTTGCAGAGGGAAGACTCCTATGTCTATGTTTATTGCTTCATATTTTGATATTTGATTAAAATTATTGATCCATAACCATGTAAGCAGGATTTTAATGTTGGAGCTTGAAATTACTGTGCATAATGTTGGGCATTTTCATCTGAAAATGTCATCATATTTTATAAGATGATGAAATGTTTTGTATGTCAAAATTTTAGTCTGCAAAATAACTAGTAGCTCCAGCTATCAGATAAATGTAGTGGAGTATAAAGTACAGTATTTCCCTCTGAAAAGCAATGGGAATCCAAAAATGGGAATACGCAGGTAAAGTACCAGTAGCTCAAAAGTGCAATTAAGTACAGCACTGGAGTAAATGTACTTTGTTTGTTTACGATGTTAATCAGATCTTGGTCTGTTGTTTCAGCCTTTCTTTGACAAACTGATAAAGAGAAAATGGCTGAATAACACGGAGGCCTTTGAGGCCATTGAAGCCAGCATTAAACACCATTTCAAGAAGTTCAGAAGGATGGACTCTCCACCATATCAGGTAACAACTGCGTGATCAAATTGAGCTGGTGTTTAACACGTTTTAGTAAAATCCAGTATTTGCATGAAGGTCATATGTAGCCAGTCAGGGATTAATGTTATGAATGACTGACAGACACTGGTGGGTGAGGTGCACCGACGGGTCCTGGTAGAGTATGTCCGAGCCATCATGCGGGGCCGGGTCATCTGCACATCCTCCAAGATGAGGAAGAGAATGGCTTTCCGCCTGCAAGATGAGTCCAAACAGCTGAAAGGACTCTTTAAAGATCTGGTGAGTCTGGTCTTCACACAAAATGTTAATTTGTGTAAATGAAACAGGCAATGTCATTCAAGAGGATACATTTACACTGACTTAGCCTGCAAATGACATCTACATCTCCAAGACAGAACTGATAATTACTTTTCAGGGGACCCCAACTATTATAAATAATTCCAAAATGCTGATTGTTCAAAACACTGAGCAGAGCTCGTGAGGGGAAAGCAGAGCCTGGTGGCTGTGAATGGAGCCTGACCCTCCAACTTCCTAGGTCAGGAATAATTCAGACAGTGTTGATACAGGAGTGAGCTCTGAAAAATGGCTGCCGTCAGTGAGATAGAGATGGATGAACCAGGCTTACGTTAGCACTTGCCAGGGGGGGAAGAGGGTGTAAAACGACTAGGGCTGTCAGTGTGGCATTTGCCTCCTTTGTGTGTGTGAGTTCAAACAAGTGTCCGTCACCTTGGCTGACAACAGGAAGCCGCTGTGTTCAGAAGGAACTTCCTGTTCCTGTCAGCTGGCCGGCTTTGATGTGGCCCTGGGATGGCCTTGATGGCCTTTTTCACGGAGGAGTGAGATGAAGTGTGAGATGAAGATGGGGGGGGATGGGGGGGTTTATTTTTTTTTAATGGCTTTTAAAAAAATTGCATTATTTTATTGGATGGATTTTAAAGCCCTTTTTTCTTTTTTTTTTTTTTTTTTTTTGAAAAAAAACAGGAAAAAAAAACAGAGAAAAAAAGTTTTGTTATTTTTTTGGTAAATCAGGTCTCTTGGTAGATGTTTGTTTAATCCTTGTTTAAATGGCATGTTTGTTTGTCCCTGTTGTGTTTTGGTTGTGTTCATGACTGCTCTTCATGCCTCTTCTCTAAAAAGAACAAAAAAAAAAATTTAAAAAACACAACAATGAACAGTAACAATACACAACATAATTGACATTTAATTAACAAATTAAATTAAACAAATTCAATGTAAATATCAATCAATTGTATGTTTTTTTACTTATACTATAACTTGTTGTACTTAAAAATAAATTGTTTGTTTTCTTCTGCTTCAGGAATCATCTAATTCAGCTCAATCAAGCTCATCTAGCTCATCTGCGTCATCTGTCACCATCATCACCACTCACTCCATCTCCATCCAAACCCATCCTGGTGTCTTGGTGAAAGAAGGTGAAAAAGAGTGGTGAGGGTTTTATTAATTTTTTAGTAATGAATGTTGTCCAGGATTTTCAGGAAGTATCTTAAAAGTATCTATAAAAATGCAAAACCCCCCAAAGGTCTTATTCTTATTTATGCTTACTGCCACTTGCTACACATTCAGAGTGCTGTTTTTGGCACTCAAAAAAAAGAGAAAGAATGTTTTTTTTTTTTTTTTTTTTGTCATAAAAAAAAAAAAAAAAAAAAAGAAACATATCTACATTAACTTTAACTTTTTTTTTTTTTGGATTTTTGGTCTGTTTTGAGAATGGATAAGGAGGCCTTGGGGGGGGGGGGGGGCACTGTTTGTGGTGAGTGACAGGTGGCGCTGGCAACACCCACGATATGATATGCGATAACCCTCCGTAGAGCAGACAGGAAGCTGCTGCCGAGTACTTCCTGTTCCTGCCACCATGCAGGAGACAGACTGGTGCCACGCTTGGAATCAAAGAGGGAGAGGTGTGGAAGAGGAGAGCAAAACACAGCGGTTCAGACCTGCAGACATGCTAACTCACTGCTTGACTCACCCCTTTTGTTTACCGCATGGCATCCCCTGCTGGTATTTTAGGCGATCAAGACTGCCGTCCTTCCTTGAGTTTTCTGGGTTCCTCATTTATCAGCAGCAGAGTCCATTCATAGACACATGACTGTACATGGGAATACATGTCAATCCTTCCAATCTCCTTCCAGTCTTTCCTCCCCATTCAGTCATGCATCTAAATGCCAACTGTTGACTTGTCAAAAACCAAAAACCCTGCTACTGGCTAATAAGGCAGCCCTTATATGGGGTTTATATATTGGAAATAATGGCCTTATAAATCATTTACTTATAATTTTCGATACGACATTTCCTTTATCTTCTTAGCTAGCACTCTATCACTTCAGCACTAATTCATCAAAACGAACAAATAGAGATTTAATGAATTATTGTAAAAAAAAACCTTGTATTTACAGTGTAACATTTATACCTGCAGACTTGGTGGCTTATCCAAAGGTTAGAAATCCAGTATTACCAACATTTATACATACATTTCTACCAAACAGAAAGTATAAACACCAGTCAAAGGGGTTTTTCACCAACTGGCTAAACAAGGATTCAAGGGTTCAAAGGTTTATTTGTCACATACACGATAGATTTACACATATACATAGACATACATCTGTCACATAATATGTAGTGAAATGCAGCGTGGCATGCTTCTGAAGTTGCGCCAAATGACTAGTGTGAATAATAAAGATTAGAAAAAAGAAATGCAGAGGAAAAAAATTTAAATTACAAAATCATAAATATATGTAAAAAAAGTAAATTATTGGTACATGATGAACACAAGTCGTTCTTATTACTGGCTTATAGCTAATCTATAGAGCATTAGTGAATGATTTACTAAACATTAATATAGTTGCATCTTATAAAACTCTTATGAAATGTGCGTTATTAGAAAGAGATGCCAAATTTTCTGTTCTTTCCCAGAAACAGATGCTATGACTCAGAGAGATATGACTGTTACTCAAAATCATTGCAGCCTTTGACGACACCAAACAGACCAAACTTCCATCAACACCCGTCTACTTCCCTTCCACTCATCCTCCTCCTTATATCCTTCCTCTCCACAGGAAGAAGCATGTCTCCACCCTGCTCAACATACGGGGGATGATGCGGCAGGCGGAGCGCCAGGAGATCCTCAACATCGTCAAAGACTTTGAATGCAGTAGTGACCTCATGTGCCGGGACCACGCCCTATTTTCTGACATCCCTATCACCTCAGAGGTGCACTGCATCAGCTTAGGTCTCCTCCGCCTTGCCATGACCGTCTCCAACTGGTTTTCAGAGCACCGTCCGAGGCGGATCCGCAGGACATGTGGCAGAAACGCAGCACCTCAACCTGCTGAGAATATGGAAGATATAAATAAACTTCACAGAGAAGACTAGCTGTTGATGTTTGTGTTAGGAGAGCGGTCACAGACATGCTGTGAAGATACTAATGAGATGTACATGCACCTTGACCAAAAACTGTACCAAATATTGTTACCAGCCATTTAAAGAAACTTGACCTCAGGTACTCCTCGTACTGTACACGCTCACTTACTGACATTTCTCCATCTCCACATGTGCATTTTTAATGGAAATGTGAAACAGATTGTGGATCGTAATAGCTCATTATGACTTGTAGTTGTTCTATTTTGATCTCAACAAATACAGAAATAAATAAGTGGAATAAAGTATGCTCAAAATGTAATTTCTTCAGTCTTTTTTAGCCTTTCATTCCTCCACATCATGGCAGAAACCACTGCTAGCAGATGCAATGCAATATGATCTAAGATGTTTGCTGTTTAACATGTATTTACCCAACCATATATACCCATTCTCTGGTATATAGTGCACCTATATGTAAGTAAATAGTGTATCAAAATGTAAATGTGTTGAACTCCCACTGTGAATGAAATGGATCTTTTGCTGGAACTGTAATAAAAACCCATTGACTGGGTGGATTGAACAGATTCAACAGCTCTGTTATTGTGGGTTTGAATACTGTATCCTGTATTTTAGTTGAGAAACAAAAAGGAATAGCATTTGTCTGCCTACTGTCACGGTTGTCAGCTCTTACAATGGATATGCTCTTTTACAATTGTCTTATTCTGCCTAACTTTGGCTTTAGGTGTTGTGGCACCTGAACATGAGCTTGTCAGACACTAAGTCTAGAGCTACAGTATGTTAAACAATACATACCAACCTGCACTTTGACAAACAGACAGGGGTCAGAGGGTCTGACGCAGAACCAATGCTGCTAACACATATACACACATACTTTATGCCTTTGTTGTTTATCTTAAGGATATGGCAGCTTTGTTCAGTAAACAGAGATAAACTGAAATATGGGGCTCCACCAAGGCTACTATATGACGCTCTGCCAGCAGACTAGAGGGGTCACACACCCTGAGGCCAACAACGGGATGTTTTTCGATAAACAAAGATTTCCTGTTGTCCACTGAGGTGCCAACGGATGCTTTTATTGGAGCCAAGTTTACGTTATGCTCTAGGAGGGAACTTCCCCTCTGCAGCTCAGAGTGAAGGTGCAGCAGCCATAGAGCTTTTTCATGTCTGAGCTGCTCGTGGGCTTCTCAAAACAAATTCAAGCAGCCTTAGCAGGGGTCATTCCGCACACTAACCTCTCCGACTCAGTGGGTCTGTATCTGAATCTGAATGGCCAGTTGGTCGCTTTGAAATGTTTAAATGACTCATGAGGTTTGTTATCAGCTTGTGGGAATTTATAGCTTGTGGTTGGACACACTGACACATATGTATTTGAAAATCATAGAGCCTACTCAGGACTGCTGATTCATCATGACACCGCCACTGAGATCAGTCCGGTAAGGTCTGGTCCCTCACGAGAAGTAAGCTAATCAGCTAATCTTGGTGATTCACTAGAATGTTTATATTTCAGATTTAGTTCATGTTTTTTACCAAAATCAGTCATTTTAAAGTCCTTAAAATTTTGAAAAATGAGTTTAACTACTGGACACAAGATCTCTCCTCAGTTCGTTCTCAGTGTATTTGTGCTTGAGGTTTCAAGTTTCCGCATCACATTTGTGCAAGTTGCATTCTAGACCATGATTGACTCAAACTCAAGTGTCAAACACTTCACATAAATCATTCTCCAGAGTGAAAACAGCCATGTGAAGTAACTGATACATTTTTGAGTGGAGGGGAACAACTAAATGCTATGTAAATGTAGGTCTTTTTGGCTGGACCTCAAAAGTGACGCTGTCATCAGGAGTCGTTTACAGGCAGTGTTGCCAATTTAGCGCCTTTGTCGCTAGATTTACCACTTTTTCAGACCCCACAAGCGTGAGGTCGTGCTTTCCCTCTGCAGGCATACCTCTCTATCGGTCTCATGCAACTGACTGCACGGCACCTGACACAGACAAGAATGAGCTTCTAACTTTCTCTCTGAGGGATCATTTTACAAGTAAATATAGCTGAAATCACAGCACAGCCGTCTTTAATTTATGTTTATGGTGATTCTGTCAAACGACATCACGGTAATAAAATCAGGATTATAGCAGAGCAGAGCAGCAGCTAGGAAAAGACTTGGAAGTGACTGCTGGTTAACATGGAGTCTCAATGGGCTACATTTCAGTCATTATTTCATACTTGTTCCGTTTCCTGACAACAGAAAGAGAAAAACATGTAAGTGAGAACAGCTTTATTGGAGATTCAGCTGTAATAAAATACTGTGTATGTGAGCACAGAGAGTTGGAGGGAAGCAAACAGATAAACGGCAGAAAGTGGCTGACACCAGGCGAAAGTACTTATAGGCAAGTCTCGCCACTCAGCAGCCATCTTGGCAATAACCCCAGGCAGTTATTTTGGGCTAACAATACCAGGCCCCTGTATAAATGATCGGGGAGAGAGCTATACTTCACTTTCAATGGTCACCGGACATAAAAACGGCATGTATAGAATCACCAGTCAAATCTGATAGAAAATAAGGTTAAAAAAGCTTTTTTTCCACAGGTTATTTTTCTACTACACATGCACAAAGGTTCGTTTGCATCAGTGCAACTATAAGATTGGCTCGATATGGTGTTGGTGATAAGTGGCTTGTCACCTCTCTTATAACGTCTCTGACTAGGCAGAATGCAAATATGACACAATGATATGCTAACTGGCGTATTACGTCATCTAGCATCATTCAGCAACTTATCGAGCAGGCTTTAGCTACTTTTCATTGAAAGCAGTTGTTTACAGCGGTTCCACAACAGTTTTCAGCGACGTCTTCAGTTTCGCACATTGACCATACACGGTCCAGCCATATACTAGGTTTTGACCTAGTCTTGTTCTCTTATATTTAGACTTGACAGTTACCTCTTATATGTTTTATTGTCAGGTTTTCCCTCCATTGAAAATGACTAATAGGTACTATATAGACACGCATGACAATGATATAAAAATCGATTTTTGGACATTATTAAGAATTTGAACATTTTTGGGGCATCCGTACAATGAATGTCAAGATATTATAGAAAAATGTGCTTTACTGACGTTACTATTATACTGCAATCCTATTTGTATGAAATCATCACCTCTGCTTTTACTGTAGTTTTATCTTCTTGGGATGCATCACAATGTACAATTCAAGACTCAATACAGTATATAAGAGGGCTCTCTGTTTATCTTTCTTGCTCCAGATTTATTAACAATCATGATGGCCGATTTGTCAGAGATGAGTTGTGTATTTGGGTTGTGATTGCTGGAAGAATGCTGTTCATTGCGTTGTTGCATTCACAGGTTAAACATTTCTGGCCATCCATCTGAAATGCAACATGTTCAGTCCTGCAGAGCTTTCCTGTTATTGACGTGTTTGATTTATGGCTAAAAAAGATCAGAGTGCAAACTTGGCAAACTATTTAATGCATAACAGGAGAAGGAATCGTATATTTCTAAAAAAAAAAAAAAAGTTTCAAACATTCTTCTATATCTCTTCAATCTGTTTACCTGTTACCAACAATATACCTTAGACATCTTTGACCTAGGACTGCACCGTGCACTTGTTTTTATTTTTAATATGTTCCACGAATTTGTGGAACAGAACAGGAAGAACATTAAGTGTAGTTGGCATCAACTAAATGTTAAGTTTGGCAGTGTGGCTTCTGAGTCATATGTATAGCTGAGAGCATTATCAGACATCCTCTCATAAAGCAGGCTGAAGGCGGATGCTGGATGGCTGTTTTCCAGGTATCCCAGGTTGGGATTACCATTTCTGACTGAGGAGGGCAAGTACAAATGAGGGCCAAACTCTTGGAGGTTTCCCTCGATCAAGCTGTTGAAGGTGGAACGGTCCACGGTATCACAATGCAATCCCTGGGAAGCACTCCCTTGCTTCCTCTCATTAACACAGCTCTGCAATGGAAAATCCATCTGGTTGTATTCACTGTTTGTTTTCGGAAGCAAGCCGTGCCCTGTCTTTGTTCACACTGTCATGCACATTTCATGGACCCACTCTTTTCTGTTTGTTTGCTCCTCATGCAGTGCACCATATATCTTAAAAGTACTCAATCAAGACATTGTGTTGTGGCTAAGAGGGGCACTTCTTTCAGGTCAGTTTTGAACACCAGGGGTTGCTTACTCTAGACAAGGCCATTCCACTGTATTTTTTTCCCACTTGCTCCAGTCTATAAATCTATGTTCATAACTCATGCTAGAATGATATACCAGCTCACTGAAATATTGAGCTGATAGTGACATCTTTAAATCTGATTATATCCAGTCATTGAACCCCTCCAAAATGAAGCTGGAAGCATTAGTGTCAGTATATAAAAATCAATAAAACCTGGATCACCTTGGTAAACACTGCTCTAAAGGACTATCCAAGTGCATGTTTCAAGTATTACTTTCATTACTGCCAACAACTTTGACACTACATCAAAGATCTTAGATTGATTTTCAGACTTCAAGAAAGCCGAACTCAACTCTAAGAAACTGCTGTAGATAGGAGACTCTTAACAGTGAAGAACTTTACTTTTGTTTGTCTGCTTGGTTTTACCGTTTAACAGCATATCTCAAGAATTCAGTGTCTTTCAGCAGAAAACTCTCAACACTTGGATGTCACAGCATCCTCAAATGCACCAGCAGGCCACTTTTCAAAATGGTCCCGGCTCTCTACCCTCATTGACTCCTGGCAATACTGCAAACTCAATTTTTACTGAAAAATCTAGCAGATTCACAGCTACTACTCTCAGTATCTGCAAGTTGAAGCAGTGTTGCAAGTGGTTACATACTGAAATAAATGGAAACCAAGTGCTGCTTGAAAGGTAAGAAATTAACCTGGAAAGGTTATAACTTAGTATACTTTGTAAAATAACAGACAGAAAAATAATTAATGCTTATTTGCTGTTTTGCAGAGAGTTAGATAAGGAGATTGATGCTGTCTGTACATGTGAGGCTATAGTCAGGACATGGTTAGCCCTGGTAACAGGGGAAACAGCTAGCCTGGCTCAGTTCAAAGTTAAGAAAATCCTCCTACCAGTACCTCCTAAACTCATAACATCTTATTTGTTTTATCTGTATACAAACACAAATGTAAAAATGAAAGCTTCAGTTTTACAGGGAGGTACGTGCTGAAACTATTTTTTGGTCTGGCCCAGTGCCTTCCTGGAGTATTTTGCCTTCACCGTGTGTTTGCCAGGAAGTCCCTGAAAAAAATATTTCCTACACAGGTAACTCCCCTGTAAAACCATAACTTGTCAACTTGTACAGATTAAACAAATACTCCACAGACAGATATGAGAGTGGTATTAACCTTCTCGTCTAACTCTCATCAAGAAGCAAGTGAGCGTAGGCCTGATTTCAAAACGTCAAGTTATACTTTTACGGTGATCATTATTGTCCATCATACAGATAAGTGCTGACCAAACTCTTATCACTTACTTTATTGTAAAGCTACTGAACATTTCTACATGTACTAACCTACTCTTGAGAATCAACCAAAAGTAGTTAACACATTGATTGTCTGCTCTGTAATTAGACACATTAGCAGAAACACATTCAATGAAATATGTTAACAGTGAAGCTTTTTTTCTATTGTTTTACAGTAGGAATGCATTGCGGAGGTCTAAGTAATTTGTGATGCAATTGAGATTCTGGTCAGACTTTGACCTTCAACTTTTTCTCTCATACCAATCAATGTTATGGTGGAAATAGTCATCATAGTTGAAACTGGCCAGATGTATGTATTAAGTACCTGCTAACCCACCAAACAAAGTTTCATTCGGATGCTTTCCCATAACAACCCTAACCCTAATTCAGGGGAACGCACTGCATTCTCAAATTGAGTATGAGTCAAATATGCGGCAGCTTTGTCAAATGTCAAAAAACGCCTTACTCACTTAGTGTAGTCTGGATTTGGTTGAGGTGTGGTCCTGACAGCCAACATATTGCGTAACTACATATAAACGGCCTGTTCTGACATGACCCATTAGGGCAAGATTCAATAGAGAGGACCTCCTGTCCTCTCCCATGTCCAGTGTACACTGTCTGTCAGGATGGCTGCCCACTTGAACCAAAACAATGGTGCTCTTTGTCACTCCTGATGGGATATCCTGATTTATGTTATCACTGTGTACCCAACAAGTGCATCTTTATTTAGCGATGAGGAGGAGCATGGCCCTGCCTGCTGGTGCCCGCTCCACTCCAGGTCAGACGGAGCAGACACGCCAACCTGTTTGTTTCATTATCAGCAGTCACATTAAATCATCATTCTCAGTCCTTGGCCACAGGCGGAGCAGAGGAAGTTCACCTTTGTTCAAAGTAGGGACTGCAATCTAAAATAAACTCTGACAATATCTTAAATCATTAGTCGTTTTTAAACTGTGTCAACAACAATTATACATGCATCAGGTTAGATTCCTTTAATCTAACTTGTTATATTTGATTTGTGCTAAAAGTTCTGGGTGGCTGCACCGATATAAATATTTTTCCTCAGGTCTGTGCTGGCCTGATGCCACTTACACTGTAAACATCCCAACCTGTAGAGTTATTTGTTTTCCTTTGTTTAAACTATTTTGACATCTATATAATAGTGAGAAAAAACAGGTGGTGGCTTTTTTGGTCCTGAATGTCTGTATTTATGCAAGCACATCCCCTGGCCTCACAGACGGCCTCATTACAGCAGGACGCTCAGTATCAGTGGCAATCAACCAGTGATATGCTGGTAAACAAGATGGACAACCTCTGAATTCCAGTTGATGATCATCATAAAAGAGGCAGACCAAGTGAATTACAGTCGTAGAAAACCATCAGTTTACATTATTAACCTTGCTAACAGCACGGCCCTAGGGCAGTGTTAGTCCGTCAGTCTGCAGGTCGGCCAGTGGATGGTAGATGGGCATTCATGGTCTGTACAGATCAAGTCTACTCACTATGGTGATCCTCTGACTTTTTCTCTAGCGCCACCATGAGGTTGACATTTGTGGTTTAAAATGAAATCTCAGCAACTGCCGGAGGGATTGCCATTCCCATCCACCTCAGATGTACTTTGTCTTTAGTGCTAATAAGCAAATGACGGTAGTGACAGTGGTGGAGGAAGTACACCAATCTTTTGCTTAACTAAAGGCAGCAATGCCTCAGTGTAGAAATACTCATTTATAAGTAAAATTCCTGCGTTCAAAAATATAGTATTTTAAAAAGTACACAAGTATTAGCATCAAAATATGGTTAAAGTACTAAAAGCAAAAGTACTCATTATTCAGAATGGCTCATTTCACAAAAATGTACATTCTATCAGATTATAATTATTGAATTGTGATGCATTAAAGTATGTATCACTTTAACGTTGAAGCTGGTAAATTACTTTATGTACAGCTGGGAAATTTAATCTATAATGATACAGGACAATGTATTTGTTGATTATGTTATTTTGTATGAATAATTTGAGTCTGCAGAGTAACTTATAACTAAAGCTCTAAAATAAATCTAGTGGAGTGGTAAAATAGTTGTCTCTGAAATGTAGTGGAGTAGAGGTATAAAGTAGCATGAGATAGAATTACTCAAGCAAAGTACACGTACCTCAGCAGTATACTTAAGAACAGTACTTGAGTAACTGAACTTAGTTACTTTCCACCACTGAGTAGGTAAACATACCTGCTTAGGTATCAGCGTGTTAGCATGTTGACTTTAGCATTTCGCTCAAAGCACTGCTGTGCAATGCTCTCGGAGACACTTGCATGGCTGCAGACTCTTCTGACATGATTATTTATACATTAATCATAATGATACACAGCCAGTTTTATTCTTATTATTCTGATTTTGAACCCACAAGATTTATATTAGTCAAAAGTGGCTCATTTTGTGCCCATGAAAATTAATTTTAGCAGTCACTTTACCTATATTTCCTTTGTATCCTTGGGTGACCTTCCAACCAGCTCACTCCTCAAGTTCGCACAACTAAGTGGTTCCTCCTTGCATTAAAATGGACGGCATATTGCCAAAATACCTTGGCTGTCCCCGAGTTGGCTGTCATACACCGATCAGCCGCAACATTAAAACCAGCGTATCATGCAACACATACCGATATTACAACTTTACATATTGTTGTTTGTTAGTTTTCTCTCATGTTGAGTTTGCGGTGAAAAGAAAAACTCAACATGCAACAGTGTTGAAAAGATGTTTTTCTGTTTTGAAAAGAGGAAGAAGAGCTCATTGCTTTGCGGAGTGACGATACGATCAGAATAACTTTGTCTCTTCTTGTTGTTGTTGACAGTGTGCTGCATTCTCTGCAGCTCCCACATTAACTTCACAGAAACAGGGGGTTAAAAATAGATGAGTGGCAAAAGAAAGAAGAGAGAGTGGGGATGACAGTGAGTGACTGTGCTGTCAGATCTTTTCATGGAAAAAAGGGTGGACAAACGGACATCCTTAAAGGCTGTGTATTTGTGAGGGAAGTCCATGGCCTCTCCTAGAGGCCTCACCTTTACTCTCTGGGTGGACTTGCTGTTGTTGTAACCCCAAACACAAACGTGGTTGTAGCAGCAGAAACAGAGGCAGGAGCTGATGTTTTGATACTCTATGCTTGCCCGGGAGGCTGATGTTAGCACATGTGAAAAATGGAAACGCTTGGATCATAAAGTCTGTCTTGTTGTGCTGTTTGCGCTACAATCACAAATCACTCCATTAGGAAACGTTTAGGAACAACAAAATAAACACAGGTATCAGTGAATCATTGTAGCAGTCGGTGACTCTCTTTGCTTACGTTTAAATCTCCTGAAATATTTTCCCTGATGACAACATATTTGTGTCTGCCAGTGAACAAGCGTGATGCACTGTTTGTCTGACTAAGATCAGCCCCAGTGTTCATGAATCAGCCTGACCCACTTTGTTTTATCATGATCTCCCCAAACTTCCAGTAAGTTGTCTGTTCTCTTTGGTTAACAACAAATTCATTGGCTCAGGCCATTTGCAAGAACGGAAACTACTTTGCATGGCAAGGAATAAGCCTCAAGCTAAACAATGGTTCCTCTCTTGAAATATGGCAGCGGGGTCTCACCTTTGGCTCCTTGTGCCTTCTCCCCCGGCTTATTTACGTAAGCAGGTTGTATTCTGTACCCCATCAGGAAGAGGTGTTGCAGGAAACCCCAATCTGAGGTAGGATTTAGAGTATGCTCACAACATTAGACCCCAAAAGGGAGCTTATCTGTTCTCCGAGGGGGGTGAAAGAAAGGGTAAACACGAGTGTGACCTGTGCCCCAGAACCCACAGGGAGCCACAGATTCACTTCGTTGGATTTGATTGCAGGTCATGTTGTTTCCACATTGTTGGGAAGTCATGCTGACCTGCAGCGTAACCTGCAATAGCAGTTATCATCAAGCTGCTTTTTGGATGCACATTAAACTTTCAACAGCAACAGCTTATGACGTGACAAACAACGCAGTAAAAATGGAATAAAAACAGCAGAAGGTGAAACAAATGTACAAAAAGAAATCATTAATACACTGCTAAACATTGCGTATTTACTTAATAGACTGAAGGTTATATTGCAGGTACCAGTCATGCAACTTGTCTCTTCGATTCAAATGAAAGAGTAAAGTAAAACCTTTCACTTTTACCCGTACTTGCAAAAACCAGCCTGCCGAGAACCTTAGAAACTGTGTCCAGGTGTATCGAGGAGAAGTGGTGCTGGTTTGAAGACAAAGCGGGGGTCACAGCAAATACTGATTTGATCAGTTTTTTTCTCTTTACTGCACTTTGTATGATGTTAATTGATCCATAAAAACTATTTATGGCATTGTTTTTGAAAGTATCCTGTATTTTATTAGTCATGATGAATAAGTTATCTGAAGTATTATGTATAATTGAAAATATTGTAGTTTAGCCTATTATTTGCAGAAGCTGCTATTCTTGTTTCTTATAGGCACTGGTCTCCAAACACACATTTGATAGGATGGCACTCTAGTTTTTTGTATGTTTGTTTTTGAATTTATCAAGGGATTCAAACAACAAGTAAAAAGTGGCGTTGATTTTATATGCAATCAATTTCCATTTAGTTTCAGTTTCTGCATTAGTCAATGAACTGTACTTCTACCTTTCCCCCCGCTCCCATTTGGTTTTGGTTTAGTTTACATTTCAGACAGTTTCCTAGTATTTCATCCCTATTTGTATGTTTTTATAATATAAATATATTAACTGAGATTGTACAGGTCTATTTGAAAGAATGAACAGTTTGACAGGTGTTCATGTGTTCAATGATGTGATCACTTTAAAGTTGCTTCTATATGTTACTTTTACTTTTCACTGATTGTAGGAATAAGTCATGTGATAAATGTGTCTTATTCTTCATTTTCATCAATGACTTTTCACTATTTTGGCTCATCAGAGCATAAGAGTGTAATTCTTAGAAAGTGGATTAATACAGGCCATGATTTTTAAGTGACATCTTGGGTTCCACTGAACAATCAGATTCTAAAATAGAAAGAGAGAACATTTTCCAGATATTTACCAGATATGTATTCTTCACTTTGTTGTTCAGCTCCATTTGACTAGGAAGGGATTCAAGAAAATTCTATCACCAGACTGTAGAAAAGCATTCTTCTTGCAGCCCAAATCAGTTCATATGATTTAAAAGCTGTAAACACCACCAACCAAAATGTGTTGTGATTGCAACTTGAGGCCTCAGCGGCCTCTCTCACCCCTTCGTGAACTCCCATCCATCTTTCATCGGCAGAGAGTTAAAGTTTGAGCCCAATGACGCCACATCCTCTCTGCCCTCCTGCTGACAGTGCGCTGCAACCCTGCCCTCCCACACTTCACAATAGGTATGTTTGACCTTTGACACGTGAAGCTACTCATCTTTTTCACATTCGGCAGTGCATCTGTGTGCGCACCGTATGCTCTCTCCTGTCTGTGTTACACAACAGGTCATAAGCACTGACTGGTGTGGATCATGAAATTCAACTAAGGGGCAGTGGGCACCCGCCTGACTGAAACCCGTCCAGGAGGCTCATTAATGAAACCTACAGGATAGCAGAGCTATAGCATAACAAGGCAGCAAGACTATATTGTCTGCTTAAATGTATGGATGTATATTTGACCCAAGCTACAGGAGGAATTATTCCTTGAATATACACTATATTTAGAACGAAGAACAACATTTTTAGATGCTTTTCCTTTCAATCTTATATCTGCATGACACCAAATAACCAAATGTGTGTTACATAATGATCAATACATTTACTTTTCTAAGTGTATTGCCACTTTTTTTTTTACTTTCACCAATCCAGACAAGCAAGGGTAAGTGAGAACGTTAGTTACACATTGCCTCCCTCTAGTGGCTGTTGTGAAGTATCACACGAGCAAACTACTGAGACCTTCACCAAACTGAAGTAAAAAGGCAAGGCTACATTAATATCACAGCCTCATTCAAGCAAAAGGCCTTTACAAAACATCAACAGAGGCATTTACAGTGAAATGTAAAAACACAGTACTACGGAATATTTAAATTAAAAATTGAATTAAATGATATTTGAAAATATGATAAAAAGAAATAACATATAAATTAGTGACAGTAGAATAGAAATACAATTATTTTGCAGCTACAGTGCGGTTATAAGTTGTAAGTTCCCTCCTTTTCAGTAACCCGATCAACTTCTGCAATAGATTGTACTTACGTGTGTTCGTCACTGATAAAAGTTTAGCATACTAGGTTGTATGACGAATCTTCTGTCTACATTGAAGTGTTTCAAGCACACCACCGCTGCACTAAGAGGAAGTCATGTTATAGTATGAATGAACACAATTCCCAAGTACTTGGACTTACTCTGAAGGTTGTTTGAACGGAATCAAAGTTTTAGACGTTTTTTCTTCTTTGACGGTGACGTCTTCAGTCCATATTTTTTTGGAGACTTGTTTTTGCAGAACAACATCTAATTTGCCTCTCAGAATTTCCATGTGTCACATTTTCATGCAAATGATGACCAAACAGGCAAACAAGGTCACGAACCTCGCTGAAATAGTGACTTTTTGGTATTTGGGAGGCATTGTTGTTAAATCAATAATTACAAAAATATGGATTCCTTGATAACTTCTCTGGTGGCCAGCTGATAAAATGTTATTGCTGTTAAGATGGATCAATTGATAGCTCCTAATGGCTCTGAATTTCCATCTCAGAAATGTGGACATCCCTTTTTTAGCTCTAGGGATGAGAGCGTCAGTCTGTCTGTTGATCGTTCGATGGGTCACCATGAAATTTGGCAAAGATATCCATGATCCCTAGAGGATGAATCCTGCTGACCTCGGTGATCCCCTGACTTTTCCACTAGCGCCACCCTGAGGTTTACATTTGTGGTTTCAGTTGAAATATATCAACAGCTACTGGATGGATTGTCATGGAATTTGTTGATTTTTGTTATCAAATTGGGTGTCCAATTTGGCAACAAATAAAAAGCAGCCCAACAGAGAGGTTTACTGCAGTTCTGGACAGGTTGTGATAATGTGGGCTACTTTTTGTACCATTTTGGCGGTTTCCACCAAAGATAAGTTGAACCCCATCTCTGATCTGAGTAGTATTATTGAAACTGACGGGTTACTGAGCTCAGTAGGCTTAGCTCAATGATAAAATATGAATAAGACAATAAAATAAATTATGGAGCAGGGGAATGGGGGTAATATTCTGAGAAAAAATCTGAACTCTTCAAAGTCTGAATGCTTGTGATAATATGATGATTCTGGGCTAAAATCACGAGAATTTCCTTATTGCTAAATCCAGTTGCAAAAAATAATTTGAGTAGGTAATCCACTGCGGGCGTAATACACGGCAAGCGGCACTGTCTGTGATGTGATGACGATCCAACCTTGCAAAGCGAATGGATGTGCTTCTCTGGCAAAAAAAGAAACAAAACACAATTTTTCTGTGTTTTTTGCGTAAATTTGTGATTTTAATCTCAGAGAATGTTCTGGCAAACGTATGACTTTATAATCTATGAGAAAATTTGAGTTTTTTTCTCGTGTTATTTCTAGTAATTGTAATGTACCCAGAAAATATCCAAGTATTGTTCTTGTAAATTGAAGTATTTTATCTCTGAATTTCTGCTTATTTTCTCATTATATTACCCCCCCCCCCCGATCCGTCATATTTATTTATTTATTCATGGGATTAATTTTTGAGATATTTCTCATTATTTTATTATTTTATGAGTGAAAACCTTTAAATTTTAATGTTACATTATCTAAAGACAAAAAAACTGTTGATGTATTTTATTTTACGACTACTATTGTGAATTTTTCATTATAGTAACCATGGTTTGAGTTGGAGTTTGTGAAATACTGATTAAAGAGAAGACCTGATGCAATACAGCCGATTATTTTTCTTCAGCTTATATGTACACTCACCGAGCACTTTATTAGGAACCTCCTACTAATACTGGGTAGTTCCTCCCTTTGCTCTC
The DNA here is from genome assembly GCF_016859285.1 of Xiphias gladius. Taxonomy (NCBI): domain Eukaryota; kingdom Metazoa; phylum Chordata; class Actinopteri; order Istiophoriformes; family Xiphiidae; genus Xiphias; species Xiphias gladius. The sequence continues at coordinate 24,682,715 of NC_053416.1, read as the reverse complement.
AAACAGCCTCAGTCCTTCGTGGCCTGGATTCCACAAGATGTTGGAGATATTCCTTGGAGATCCTGGTCTATGTTGACATGACTGGATCATATAAGTTCTGCAGATTTGTCATGGAGCAAATCTCCTGTTCTACCACATCCTAAAGGTGTTCTAATGGATTCTGATCTGGTGACTGGGGAGGCCATTGAAGTTCAATGAACTCATTATCATGTTCATGAAACCAGTTTGAGACATCTTTTGCTTTGTGACATAGAGCATTATCACGCTGGAAGTAGTAGCCATTTGAAGATGGTAAATTGTGACCATAAAGGAAGGCACACAGTCAGCAACAACACTCAGACAGGCTGTGGTATTGAAACCACGACTGACTGATATTAAACGGGTAATATACAAGTATTTTAGTTTAAAACATTTTAAAATTAACTAAGATTATCAACATTAGAAATAACAGTTTTGACGTTATGTCAAAGACGTCCATGCATTGTGTTGCAGAAATATCTACTGAAGTTAGCATGCTAACCAGCTAGCCCGGGCCCGTCCCGTCTCATAATACCACTTTGTACCTCGAGAGGCGATAGTGAGTCACTGTAGTGTCCAGTCTGCCCTGAGTCATGAGAGAACATGAGAGGATGAAGAAGTAGTAGCTGCGAGTGGACTATAAACCTGTGTTGTTGCCGTCCTCTCTTAGCGACATTCCTCCATCTTTCCTCGAGCTCAGCTAATGATGCTGCTGCTCTAGCTGCTCTCTCTCTCCCTCACGTTCCTGGACCTCTCGTGGCTTGTCCTCTAGACCAGCTACCACTACATCATCCCTGTCTCTCTGACTGGACAGACTGGGTGTGAAATTGTCTTGGTTGTCAGTCTAACGAGAACTGCAGAAAACAACCTACCAGTTACATAATCAGAATGCAAGGTAAACCTGCGTGGAAAACATTATTCCCCAATCCATGCAGATTAGGCATGAGGGTGAGGGTGAGGGTTGAAACTTGGCCGTGAGTGGCCAGTGAGCCCGGTCCTGCAAATCCCATGCAGCACGTTCTCACGTGCACCCCGAATGACAGGTACACCGAGAGGCCCGGTAAAGAGACTGACAGGACCAGTTAAAACTTTATGGGTTTTTTGACAGTTCACCAACCCAACAATGCCGCAGCCCACTGGGATATGTCCCGGTATGCCAAAGGCCCAAAGAGTGCATTTCTTTGTTTCTTACGAAACAACTCTCAGGTAATATGCAGCCCCCTATTCGTTTGAAGTATAGATTCAACAGTTGGCTAATACCACATTCCCTACACTATTACACCACCACCAGTAGCCTGGACTGTTGACACAAGGCAGGTTGGGTCTATGGATTCATGCTGTTGATGTCAAATTCTGACCCTACCATCTGCTACCTCAGCAGAAATCCAGATTCATTAGACCGGGCTACGTTTTTCCAGTCTTCAACTGTCCAGCTCTGGTGAACCTGTGCTCGCTGCAGCCTCAGATTTCTGTTCTTTGCTGAAAGGAGTGGAACCTGGAGTGGGTTTCTGCTGTTGTGGCTAATCCACCTCAAGGTTGGACATGTTGTTAATTCTGAGATGTTTTTCTTCTCACCACAGTTGTAAAGAGTGGTTATCTGAGTTACCGTAGCCTCTCTGTCAGCTCCAACCAGTCTGCCCATTCTCGTTGACCTCTCTAATAAACAAAGTGTTACGTTCGCATAACTCTTGCTTGCTGAATGTTTTTTGTTTTTCACACCATTCTGAGAAAACTCTAGAGACTGTTGTGTGTGAAAATCCCGGGAGATCAGCAGTCTCAGAAATACTCAAACGAGTCCGTCTGCCACCTACAACCAGGGAGGTCACATTTTTACCTATTTTGACATTTGATGTGAAACTTAACTGAAGCTCCTGACCTGTATCTGCATGAGTTTCAGCACCGCACTGCTGCCACATGATTGGCTGATTGAATAACTGCATAAATAAGCAGGTGCTGGTTTTTGTCAATCCAATCTGGCAACACTGTTGGCGATCCCTTAACTTTTCTTGTCATCTAGCACCATCGCCAGGTCAAAGTTTTTATTTTTCCTATACTATGCAGAACTAATGATTGTTAGCTTGCTAACATGCTAAACTAAGATGATGAACATGGTAAAGACTATACCTGCTAAACATCAGGCTGCTAGCATTGTCACTGGGAGGTTATTGTGGGTACACTGCTCAAGCATACTGTTAGCTATACCATCTAACAAGAAAACGTGCTGGCTTACTGGCTCTACTGGACAAAAAACACTAACACCCACTAACATCTGACTTTTGTCTTCAGTGGGAAAGGGCACAATCGGCATTCATTCCAGGGTCAAATGACTCTGCAGTAATCATGGGTATTTACGTCAGAGTTTTCAAACGTTGGCATGTTAATAGCCAGGAAATTTTATGGTTTTTTACAGTCTATGGAACAACTAAAAAACATGCAACGGCAACTTTATTCTCTGTCGTCATCACTGCAAGATGCTACAATAGCAATACAGTGAGGTGAGAGTAAGTAAGTAACCTCCGTGACATGGTCACTGGTCTCCATGGCATTGTTTGTGGCTTCCGGCGTGTATGTGACATTGAATGTAACACACCAGAAAAAACAAACAAACAGCGGGTTTACCCGTATTTAAAAAAAACCCTGCATACACGCACCAATTTTGGTGTAAAAAGGTTGTAAAGGAAGTCTGGAGAAGAGGATAAAGGGATCTGCCTGGCAGAATCAGCCTACCATTTTGAAGATCACTGTAGCCATTATAGGGTCAGTGGAAATGACAGACCAGGGTTTCTTGGGAATGTGGGGAGTGTAGGTGTAGGAGACACAAAAGTAGACCAAGCAGTGTCTAAAGTCAGGATATCAGCATCAACAGAAGGCCTCCATCCGCTGAAAACAAGAATGCCCAGAGGAGAACTTGGCAGCTGACAGAAATGTAGGCATTTGTGGGGGCATTATCAGGTATACACCTCTACAGTGAACGGTAACAAAGTATCAGAGTCGGAGGAAGCAGTGGGGAAATATCAGAGCAGAGCCTCTGATAACGATATTTGAAGACCCCAGAACATGCTGGATTTTAAAGTAAAATAACCTTTTGCACATCCAGAACCGCACGGCTCAGTAAGGACCAACTCCTCACAGCAGCACACAAACAACTTATGTGATGTGTGCATCTCTCTTCTCTCCGCCAAATCTCAGAGATGACCCCTGAAAGTTAGAACGGGCCATTTCGAGTACACCAGGCAGAACTACGAGGACAGGGCGAAGACAAAAGTTTCCATGGAATTCTCATCATTTCAGGAGTTGAAGACGATGGGACTGCGAACCCCTGTAAGGTTTATCAAACGGTTGTGGGTGCACATGCAGTTTTCAGTGTGCTATAAAGCCAATTATAGAGAGTAAAGGCTGGATGAACAATATTTGTTCTACTAATTTCACACATATCTCATACTAATTTCAAAACATTTTTTCGGGTCTTTTAGTCAAGTTTCGGGAAGATTTTAATGTATTAGAGAGGCGCGGTTCAGTGGAGTAATACCTCTGTCCTTTTAAATGACTTGCTTTACCTGAGAGAACAACCATGGCACTCACAGTGCAGACTACACCTCTCCCTCTGCAAGCCACTAAAACACCACCGGTCACGAACACCGGATCATACAAAAGCAGAAAACAACCAAAGGAATCAGAGACTGGATGGTGGAGCTCTGTTCCTCGGCCATCTTTGGAGAGTTTATGCTAATTTACGCACAAATCTACGCTGGTAAAACCGGCAGCGGGTTGTGTTGTGTTGGACCTGTCAGCATCTCGGATGTGGCGCATCTCAACCGCGTCAATCAGCGTACGGTTAGACGGATCGGACAGGAAGTTTGAAGATTTGGTTTCCAAAATAAAAGGGTAAGTTTTCCCACCTCGTGGAACTTGGGCGTTCATCCACCCAGTCATGTTCTGTTCCCGCCGATTCCCACTCAGAGTAACGGGATGCTTATGCCTGTTCCAACGTACGTGGAGGGAAACGCAGGTTAACACATGGGCCATCAGTCCAGTGCTATATCTTACGTTTGTTGACCCTGGCCCTGTGAATGAAAACACCTTTCTTTATTCAGCAAGGAGCCCTCTAAGAGGTATATGGACACGCAGTTACACATGAGAAAAATGACCCAGAAATAAAACTGAGATCTACCCGTGGGCAAATACTACGGAAGCCGAGAACCGCCGTGGATGTCATTATTTTGTAATTATCTCGAGATAATGACAAATTTATCTCCAGATAACAAGTTGAAATAAACCATTATAGCGTTTTCTCATGATTATGGGTTAATTTATCTCTTTATTCTGAGAAAACGAGCTTTGTTATCTTGAGATAATGAAACGATTAACCCAGGGCTTCATTTGTGCTGGATCCTGCCAGAACAGGATCTGGGACCTATTGGGACCGGCAGCTATTTGATTGAGTCCGGCACCTCCTTTGTCCTTTAGATTTGTTGAGTTTTAAAAGCTGGCACTTAGGCTTTGTCTAATGCATTCCGTGCACAGCCGGACTGGCCATCGGGCAAATCCCGGCGGGCTGCAGCATTGATGGGCCGGTGGCCCGTCAACAAAAAGGTCAAGTTAGCCCTCTCTGTGTTAGCTCTGGGCTCACGGGCCAATCACAACCAAGAATAATACACTTTATTTCAGCAGTCTTCAGCACAGAGTTACAAAGTGCTTTACGTGGCAAAACCAAATCAGGCCACTACAAGTAGGCAACAAAGCTTAAGTTGAATAAAATACCCAACGATAAAACAATAGTCCTATCACATAAGATCAAGGGGTGAAATAAAGAAATAGAGCAGATATTTATAGATAGATATAGCGACATTTATGAGTTGTTATTGTCACTGTCTATCTAGATCACGACTTGTGTTTTCATAAAGTTACATGATGCGATCGCCATCAAGGCTTTTGCTTCCAAACCAGCGACCGGAACTCCTGTCCCTGTGTCGTCTTCCCGACTTGATGGTGGTGCGCATCTCGCCGACCGGGAATACCGATTTCTGAACGTTTCGCCCCCACCCCCCTCCACCCCCCCCTCCACCACCGCCGCTGCACCGTAAGCTGTGTTCTCCTGCGAGCTGCTGCAAAGCGGAGCGGGTTGCATCGCGGGCTGAAAGTCAAAGAATACAGCCTGTCGTTCGGTATTATGACAAGCGGAGGGGACACACATCGAGACGGAGCCGTGTTTGTTTTGTATGGCGAGATGAGGCAGGGGGTGGAGAGTCGCCACAGAGACGCTGGGCTCCGGCCAAACATCACCGCATTTTAGCACTTATTCGTTGCTAGGGATTTTGCATTGCATTGCATTGCATTTGCTGCATCGTCGGTCCCCGGTGTTTTTGCAAAGTGCATGGTGGACATGCATCTCGTTTGAGGACACCCCCCTCCAGATATCCATTGCTGCCATGATAGGCAGCGGTCTCCTCTTGACCACGGCTCAGCCGGTTGGAGAAGAGGCAGATTGATTTGGGACGGTGGGTCGCATCTGCGGATGTTATTCTGTCTGTGGAGCCTGTAAAAATCATCCGCGCAAATACGCCGTGATTCTTACTCAGGGAAAAAGGAGAAAGAAAACAACATGTCTTCTCGATCTGCATTACCGTCTGGAAACGACAGGAGTACTGGAGACCATGTAAGTGCAATTACAGCCTATAGCCTGTATTTGTGTGCATGCCAAAGATAAATCTTGCATCCCTGAACGGAGATCTCCTCGTATATGTGGCCTTGGGCATTTACTGGCTTTATTCACAGTGCAGGCTGGGGTCACAGATGGTGCTGTTTCTCCTCATTAGGTGAAAGGACTCCGGAGATTATATTTGGATGCATATTTGAGCAGAACAGACTCTTTCGAAACGGGCTAACCTTGAGTGTCTGCGCAAGGGAAAGAGCCGATGGCAGGCGAACAGCCCCGGAATGGGTCCATCCGCATACGATAACACTCAGCGGATATGCGCAGAAAGCCTGAAAACCAGCCGTCACCTCTCATTATAAAGCTGTGGAGAGAGTGTGATGTCACATTATACTCCTTGCTGCTGCTGCTGCGTGTGTGTGTGTGTGTGCGTGCCTGTGCGTGTGCGTGCGCCTGCGTGCGTGTATTCCCTAGAAATTGGATGGGTGGGACAAGAGCACAGAAGGCCAAAATAAATACATGGAGAATATCTGGGTTGTTGTATGAAGCCAAGGGGATTACTGCGTAAAATGATGTGCAGTCCATTGCTGCGCAGCCTACAAAGCACCCAACCCCAGAGCCAGTGGGTGTCAGACAGCGCCGTACATTCAGTACAGTGGAAAACAGTTGCGGCCTGTAGAAAAGAAAGAAGCCAAGGGGATTTATCCCTGTGAGACAGGCAGAATAACAGGGTCCACGAATGTAGATCCTATCTCTGTCTATCTAAAATCCTTATTAATGTATATCAAAATGGTGACAGGACTGATTGACGTTGCATTATGTCATTTCTCTGCCTTAAACACTTTTGGCTCGATTCCTCCCCCCATCTGTTTGTTAGCAGAGCTTTCAACACAGAGGGGTGATTAAGCCAGTAGACTTGTGTGTGTGTGTGTGTGTGTGTGTTTGTGTGTGTTTGTGTGTGTGTAACTTGATGTGCACATGTGTGTGAGTTTACGAGGTGCATGATTGATTTTGAATGCACATCCGTTCCTTCCATTAGAATGGATCTCGATCTGCTGTCATCACTCTACAATTAAGCGATGATGACAGATGAGTGAATTGACTGGGTGAAATATGGTGTTGCCGTATTGGCACAGGTGAGGCTTGGCTTAATGTGCACCGTACAGTCGGGGGATTAATGTACTCTGCCGCACGTTGTGAAAGCCTCCAGTGCTCTCGGTTGGGACTCATTGGTGTGTAGAGTAGACTGTAGAGAGAGTCCAAATTGGCTCTAGGTGGGGCGTGAGAAAAGGAATGGAAGCATGGCAAGGAGGGAGTGTCTGAAGGTGGGGCTTAAGGCTGCGTGGTTGTGTTTGTGTGTGTGTGTGTGTGTGTGTCTGAAGCTGAGAGCAAAATGACATGCTGGGGGGATGGAAGTGTGATGCCTCAGGGCCTGGGACTGGCGAGGGACCACTGTGCCAGCATCTGCTCCCTTTTTTACGCTTTTCTCCTGTATCCCTCTCTCCACTAGTTGTCCTTTCTCTGGTAATCTCCTTCCTTTCTGCCCCTTTCCATCTGATATAAATGTTCTCTTATCTCATGGTATGGCCTGTTGTTTTCCTCCCCCCACCATGTATTCTGTCTTTCTTCCCCTGTATCTTTCCTTGTTTCGTCACATGACAAGAAGCCACTTCATACTGTAATACATCAAGCTTTGTTTGTGTAAATGCACATTTTTTTCCTCCCTTTCTCTTCTGCTCTGCTTCCTGGCTGTAAATTATCTGTGACTCAAGCTTTGGACTCTATCATTGCTGCACAACAAGACTCTGAAGCATTGGGGTCCAGGATCAAGCAGCATCAGGCGGTTAACAGGGAACAGCAGCAGCGAGGCTAACTGTTTACAGGGCTTCGGGGCTACCTCACATTGCAATGAAAGTATTACCCTAATCATCTGCCATACTACATGAAGACATCTTCAAGCAGTCAAGTAGTAGAGCTCTAAACAAGATGTTGTGGAACCCAAAGTGGAAACATTATGTTCAAGTGTTCATGAGCTGGACAACAGCTGTTAACCCAGAAGTGAAGGGCATGAATTCACTTGGCTCAGCATCACTCCTTTCTGTGTTTGTCGTGATAGGTTACTTTCTCATTCTACCAACAGATTATATATAAGGCTGGGCTGCTTATTGTACCAATGTTTACCTGTGTAGTTTATGCCAGTGATACACACTCATCTGTGAAACCGATGTGAGCAATGACACAGCGTGAGAGTGAGTTCCCTGGACCTATGCCTTAAAACTGTTTAGTTTCTGTTTAAAACCAGCAAATTATCTACCTATTCTTAGGTGTGCAGAGTAAATAACAAGCTTGCAGAGACAGAAGGGGCTCATCCAGATCATTTTGTCTCTGTGGACCATCAGTGCTCAAAGAGTACAGGCAGTCCTGGAGGTCCTTTGCCAGTCAGATGCTGCTGCTGCTCTCTTTAACCCCCTTCCCTTGTTTTCTTCCAGCATGTGTCGCTGGGGGCCAGCCGCTCAGACAAGGCCACCAGCCAGTCAAGCCGCTCGCTGGGCGCCCGGTGCAGGAACTCCATCGCCTCCTGCTCCGATGAGCAGCCGCACATCGGCAACTACCGTCTGCTCAAGACCATCGGCAAGGGAAACTTTGCCAAGGTCAAGCTGGCCCGCCACATCCTGACGGGCAGGGAGGTGAGACACGGGGCACTTGAGGTCCAGGGTGGTAGGAGGGAATACAGAGATGGATGGGTAAATGATGAATGAGAAACTGATCTTTGTAGAAAGAAGGTGAAGAAAGGCAAGAATCAGCTGATGTTGCTGTTGCCCTTAAGATGTAATTCAGACAAGTGTTGAGTCTTCATCATTATAGTTTTCAACATGTTTTTAAAGAAATAAATCTTACTGTATATTCTTATTTTACCTCCTAATTAAACCTCCTCTAACACAAATTTCTCTGTTTAAGTTTTTTTTAACTGCAATTTCACTATTTTTATTTCGATAGAAATGATTGCAGTCCATTTTAGAGTTACTTTAAGAAGGACAAGCTTTAAACATTGAATACTAAATGATAGCAGAAATAGGTACCACTTTATAATACGTACACTTTATAAAAGGTTTATAGGTTGTAAGTAATTGCTTTTTTAATGTTAAATAAGACATTTAATAAAGCTTTATAGATCAGTTATAAGCCATTAACAACAACTTTTGGAAAGCCAGGTTGTAAAAAATGTCTTTGACTGATTGGACCGTATGACCACCTACCTTCTTAATGGATTACCAAAATTTGTAACTGCATTATCTCCAAATAGAAAGGCTGAACAACCTTGCAACCCCAAATCTGCTATTATAAATGGCTAATTTCTGATCTATAAAGAACTTATTAAGGAATTAATAGTCATAAAGCCATTCGTTACAATCGAAAACCCCTTTATTAAAGGTGGCTTCATTGAAAGTGGTCCACAAAAATGGATATTATATATTTATTTCTCAGCTGGGACTGGTATACTCTAATATAAGGTAGATAGTGCTGTTAATTACTTTCAGAATTTTTAGGCCATGGCCATATGATGCTAAAACACTTTGAAACCAATGTTTTTGTTTTTTTCCTGAAATTGACAATAAACCATCATTATAGCCAGGGTTAGTTTTGCCAATGCAGGTCAGTGGGGATTAAAACCACACAAACTGACTTTACTACAGCTTGTTGAAGTGACTGTTCACAGTGTCCTCAGCCCACATTCACCATCTTTGGTAAACAATATAATACTGTCCTTTGAATTATATATATCTACCTTCTTGTAAGTTGAGGAATTATTGTGAGATATGGATCAGTGGTATCAGTAGGAAAGGCTTCTGAGCTTCATGTAGGAAGGCGATTAAAAGCAAAGGCAAATTATAATGGTGATGTGTTCATCAAAAACTTGGTTGATGTCTCTTCCAGGTTGCAATAAAAATCATTGACAAAACTCAGTTGAACCCAACAAGCCTACAAAAGGTGAGTTTTTCCCATTTACACTGATGGATTGTTTATTGATGAATATGTGCATCATGTCTTCTGTACAAAATGAAACACATGCTACACTTTCTAATACTATCTGAATTCATAAACAGCAGCAAAGCCTCAAAAATGTGGATGGTTTGGTCAGACTGATGTAATTCAACAAAATACTGATACGCTGCTGGGCACTTGGAGAGGTTCAGGTTTATCCTCAGCTGTTTCCCCCTCAGAAGGGGATGGAATGAGCGAGCAGCTGATAGAGAGAGGGCTCGTGGGATGTGATGCTGTTTGGCAGGTGCAAGTGCACTGAATTGGAGCAAGAGGAGACCTCTGCTCCAGAGATCATTTCTCGTCTTTTTCTGGGCTAATCGCTGCCCTGAGAGAGGGGTGACTCATGTTGGAAACCGCGGTCACCCAACCCATCCTTTTGTTTGTGTTTATGTTCTTAGGTGTGTCTGGGGAAGACAATTTTTCTGTGGATAACAACGATGCTTTTGTAATTGTTTCGTGGCCAATGGTGTTTGGTTTGGTGGCCATTTCACTGCGAGAGGTGTCTTTAGAAAAGCTTACGTAGAGTATGTCACAAGGAGGGCTTTTGATGGGCTGGTTTCTTTTTTCCTGCTGGTCAGCATGTTGAGTATTGAGCCTGAGTAGTGGACACTCGAGTTTTGTTGTGCATGAAGGTCAGGGACAGGCTGAACAGTGGACACTTTGGTTCCACCAGCTATCAAGGGCAACCTCAGAGTGGGAACAGACACACACTTGACTCAGATTCAGCAGCTCGAGTTTTAGACATATGGAGCAGGAGACCTGGGCTGGTAGAAATCCAGACACAACATGGCTGACATGAAGGCCATTTGACCAGGGTTGATCACATGGTCAGATATCTCCATCTTATCCCCCAACCACATGAATTAAAAACTTTTCTGGAGCTGGATCACACAGGTAAAGAACTACATTGTGGTGAAGGAATAAATGTGAATAAAAGCTTAGAGAGACAAAGAATGCAGCCGCCATTCAAACAACCCATATTTGCCCATAATGCTGCCTATACACACATATGGGCCAAAGTGTCTCCCTCATTTAGCCATAAATCTGTCCCTCTCTCTCTCTTATCTCTTCCCACCTCCCTCGGCCTGCCTGAGCTCCTCTGCCTATGGGCAAAGAAGTGAACAGACCAGAAGGATCACATCAGGGATGAAAAAATTGTGCTTTACATGTGCCTAGTGTGTGTGATTTTGTTTGACGGAAACATGTCTATATGTCCTGCTACAAATGGTAAAAACACCAGTTTTTCTTTACATGAGGTGAAATGTAGAATTAAAGTAGCAGGGGCATAGCTAGGATTTCTGGGCCCCATGGAAGAATAATGCTATGGTCCCCCCCTTATGTCATACATCCTAATGGAAATATTGTGGGCCTCTACAAGCCTTACTATTTTTCACTTTACTGGTTTTGCATTGCAAAATTATCCAAGAAGAACGTCCAGAATAAATAGGGACCGAAGAAAATATTCCTTTTTTATTACATAGATTTTTTTCATTTGACACTCTTTTTTTGTAACTAATCTTTTCCTCAGTGTCTGTTTTTACAGTGCAGTGATAGCAGTGACCTTGAGTTGTTATAGTATTACCAAGACTTTAGTCCCTAAATGCAAGTTCTCATTGTTTTTTTTTCCCCATAGCCATCTGTTGCCTTTTTGATCACTGGCTTCCTGTAATACTGATACTTTGACTAATCATAGTGCTAGTGCTTATATAATGACAGAAAATGGGTTTTCTTTACCTTTCCTGGCTATAATATGAGATCCTTTGCAGGAACTGTAATCCCAATTTGAATATTATTCCATCTTCCTGCCTGGTCCTTTTTTAGACCAGACTGGCTGCTGTGAAAGACAATGGTGCAACATTTAGGACAGCACTGAGGAGAGAGGCAAAGGATTGGCCACTGATTGGAGAGAATACTCTACAGTTGGCTTGTGATGATACCAGGCTTCTTTACATACCCGTGGGTTAGAGAAAATCCTTAGTACTGAAGACTTGAAAGAGCCCATATTAGCATAATCTAGAGGGTGATGTATGTAGAGGGGAGAAGGAAAGAGGGAGATGTATTGTATAGGGGTGGATAAAAGAGGGGGAGGAAGGAAGGAAAAGAGGGAAGTAAAATCACAGATGAGAAAATCAAACCTCAAAATCCACGAAGAAGGATTTTTATGAGGAGAGATTACAAAGAGGCAGATTACAAGCAGAGACTCTTACACTGGCCTCTGTGGCATTGGAAGACACCTGAAAATGAAATATGTCCCAGAAATTAGATTTAGTAACATTTTAATAGTATATTTTAATCTCTTAACATGTCCAAGATGAAATTTACATGTTAGTACAAATTGTTTCCATCTGCTAGATTAAAGCAAGGAACCTTACTGCCACAGTGCATGCGCGTCCATCCCTGTCAGCTTTATCATAGGTTTGCTATTTATTTGCGGTCGCTAACAATGACCCAGGATTGAACATGTTGCTGGGGGATTGTTTATTGTTTGGACTGATCTGGACGCTCAGCTCTGCTGTGATGAGCAGGGAACCAATGGGATGCCTGGATGAGGAGACGTATCAGCACTACGTATCCCAAGATTCCCTCTAGCGCAGCTGGAGAAGCTGGGAAAGAGCCCGGTCTTAATACCTGGGTCGCTATGGCAACAGTGACGTTGGGGCACTGCTAGAGGAGAAGACTGCTAGAGGAATTGAATGAAGGAGGAGGCAATGGAGGGAGACACATCGGAAAACAAGAGAGGGGGAGGATTGAGAAAAGAGGATAGAAAAACTTATCGCACCATCTTTTTTTCAGTTGGAGTTGACGACATGGAGGAGAGTCGCTGGTTTTCAGCGATGGCCTTTTACTGAGGGACTGTACTGTTATATACATGAAACCAGGGGAGCTGGCTCAAATTTAATCCCCTGCTCTGCTCTTACAGAGTGTACAAATACATCCCCCAGAGTAGCGATATAACATGCAGTGAGAAGTTGGTCGGTTTTTCACTGGAGATTCATCACATTTGTGTGTGGGCCATTTGCGGTTTTTAATGGTGAGGAGGTTTTGACGGTTGTTGTCAGCTTCGCAAATTCTCATTTGGATGAATATCAGACACAGAAGGTGATATTGTTACTTTTGGGACAAAAGTATAAATTCAGCTGCATGTACTGCTCAGCCGCCAATGACTTAGGGCTCCTTAATTTAATTTCAGCAGCAGAACTGATTGCACACAACCTGATCGCTACATTACCCACAGTGCAACTCAACCGCCAAGAATTTCTTTCAGAAATTTAGGTATGTTGTGCTTATAGCAGTTAATTTAGCCTTAAGCTCCTAGCTGACTCAAGTGACATCACTTGAGGCAATTTATCACATTTTCTGCATCTCCGGCTGAGATACTTTTTTCACATATGCATTAGTGCTCCTCAACACTTGTAACCAGACTTTGATGTGGGAAGCTGGTGGAGTTCTCATTTAATATGCTAATAACTGTTTACAGTATGCTAATTTTCCATGATAATCTTCCCACCGAACTCTAAAAATTACTCAGGACAAGTGTCACAGCTGAAGTGACTCAGTAGAAGTTGGTTTCGGGTTATAAAGGAGTAAATCATCCAGTCCAGCTCGTGTTTGATGCCACAGTGAAGAGCTGCATGGATTTCAGATTCTACAGTGGAACTGAAATTCTTCTCCTGTGGCTAGATTTTGCAATTAGAAAACTATTCACATCAATTTAACAGTAAAAATTTGGAAGCAATATTAAGTTTCTGACAAACTGAAAGGCCTGATCGTCTAATTGACAATAAAGAGAATAACAGAGAATTCACAGGTTTTATCTCTGACAACGTTGCATTCTCTGTTATATCAGCAGGACATCTTAAAATCTTATCTCATTATTTCAATTAAATTTATTGACCAGATTGGTTTTTGGTCTTTGGATCTACTTCTGAAATTTTTACCATCAGTGGACTTTTGTTTCTTAAACAGAACAGTGAAAATTATGGAGATCAAGACTTCATAGTAAATTAAAATTTTGATGTTTGCAAGAACTTCAGATTTAATTAATAGGAATCACTGGAACTTTTGTGACAGTTCTTATTTCAGATGTTGAAATTTAACGGTGATCAGCTAAAAATGAGAGGTCCCTAAAAGAAAATACAAGTTTGCCATACTCATTTCTACATGACAACCCAACAGCTATTTGAGCTCATGTGACTTCTGTGTCCTAAAGACAGGGTAACAAGTCAGAAATAACTGAGAAACCCCTCATCAACTCCAAGAACATACACGGCTCTATACATAAATGTATTGCTATGAACAGGATAACAACAATGCCCTCATTGCTAAAATTTATAGCACAGATTTTCTGTGATTTGATTGTATTTATGGCCAATATAATCATGCCATTAAAATACTGTGTCTTCTTTCCAGCTCTTTCGGGAGGTACGGATAATGAAAGGCTTAAATCACCCTAACATAGGTAATGCACATACATACATCTCCATGGACTTTATGTGGTTGGGTGTGCAACCATCCCTGTGTGTGTGTGTGTGTGTGTGTGTGTGTGTGTGTGTGTGTGTGTGTGTGTGTGTGTGTGTGTGTGTGTGCGTGTGTGTGAGAGAGAGAGAGAGAGACGGGGGGGGGGGTGCTTCCATTTGTGACCAGACAGAAGTATAATGCTTTGAATAAGATTCAGACCATTCATGGACTGAAGTCTAGTAAACGATGTCTCAGGCCTCATACAGAGTTCACTGGGTGGGATTTTCTGAAGCTCAAATGACATATGGATCAAAAGCCCCCACAGCATTAACAGCGGGTTCCTCTGTATTAAGACAGACAGGCAGACAGCTGTGGCTATCATTAATAACATGAGCAGGATTTGTTTATATATATTTGATTTTAATCTGATTCTGTTTTGGGCTACAGTGCAGCTGTTTGAGGTGATTGAAACGGATAAGACCCTTTACCTAATCATGGAGTACGCCAGTGGAGGTGGGTACATCGGCCATCATGTCCAGGAAATGCTATGAGTGCAAATCATCCAGAGGGTTACCGATTTGGTGGAATTACACCTTTTAAATTCATTGGTATTTGAAATATAATGCAGTTTAGTTCCTCTATTTGGATGCATGGTGAAACGCAGTAGCTAAGAGTAAAATTGCAAAACATTGGTTCTTTTGAGGGGTTATTTTTTTCACCATAACTGAAGAACATCTTAAAGAAATAGTTTGAAATTTTGGGAAATATGCTCATTTGCTTTCTTGCCCATAGATGAGACTATTGATATCACTCTCATGTCTGTATACACAATATAAAGCTAGAGCCAGATTATCTTATTTTAGCAAAAAGACTGGAAGCATTGGGAAACAGATAGCTCAGCTCTGTCCAAATGTGTTGTTTTTCCTTTTTAACTTGAAGAGAACAATATATACATACAACATATGTACTGTACAAACAAAACTGATTATTCTAGGGATACAGCCACCATATATACAGTTAGTTACATAATTATTAAGTAAAATTAAGTAATTTTGCCTCTGTACACCACAATGGATTTGAAATGAAGCCATCAAGATGTGATTGAAGTGTAGACTTCCAGCTTCAAGGGGTTTAACAAAATATCACATTAACCGTTTAGGAATTACAGACATTTTTATACATAGTCCCTCATTATCAGAGGCTCAAAAGTAATTGGACAAGCCAACATAATTATGAAATCTGGAACCCATGGACATCACCAAATGCTGAACTTTCCCCCTTCAGATGCTTTGCCAGGCATTTACTGCAGCCGCCTTCAGTGGCTGCTTGTTATTGGGTCTTTCTGCCCTCAGTTTTGTCTTCAGTAAGTGAAAAACATGCTCCATTGGGTTGAAGTCAGGTGACCAACTTGGCCATTGAAGAATATTCAATTTCTTTGCCTTGAGAAGCTCTTTGGTTGCTTTTGCAGTATGTTTTGGGTCATTAATCGTCTGTACTGTGAAGAATCGTCCTATCAGTGTTTCAGCATTTGGCTGATTCTGAGCAGACAGTATAGCCCTTTACACTTCAGAGTTCATCCTGCTACTTCTATCAGCAGGCACATCATCAATAAACACCAGTGACCCAGTTCCACTGGCAGCCATACATGACCATGCCATAACACTGCTGTTACAAGTGGTTTGCACCTTGGTGGTAAACCCTCTGTATTTACAACCATGAAGGCGTGTATAGATTGTAGACTTTGACAATTATAAACCTACCTCCTCGAAAGTGTTCTTGACCTGACGAGATGTTGTGAAGGGTTTTTCTTCACCAAGGAAAGGATTCTGTGATCTTCCCCTTTATTTGTCTTCCGTGGTCTTCCAGGCCTTCTGGTGTTGCTGAGCTCAGCAGTGCATTCCTTCTTTTTAAGAATTTACCAAATTGTTGATTTGTCCATTCTAAAGTTTCTGCCATCTGTCTGATGGGTTTGTATTATTATTATTTTTCAGCCTTGTAATGGACTCCTTCATTTGGATCGACACCTCTTTGGGCCGCATGTTGACAGTTCCCATGAACAGCTACCAAATACAAATTCAACACTTGGAATCAACTCCAGACCTTTTATCTGCTTCATTTGTTATGAAATAACCAGGGAACAGACCACACCTGACCACGAAACTGATTGTCAGTTATTTTTCCAATTACTTTTAACCTCTGAAAATGGAGTTGGTATAAATAAAAATGGCTGTAATTCCTAAGCAGTCAAGTTAATTCAAGTCAATTTTATTTATATAGCGCCAAATCATAACAGATGTTATCTCAGGGTACTTTCATATATAGCAGATCTAGACCGTACTCTTTATAATATTATTTAAAGAGACCCAACATTCCTCCATGAGCAAGCACTTTGCGACAGCGGCAAGGAATAACTCCCTTTCAACAGGTAGAAACCTTGACCAGAACATAAAGATTTATAACAATAATGAGACTAATAATAAAACTAATGATTATGATAATAGGGTGAATAATAATACTAATATAACTAAATGTGATGATATTAATAATAATATAATGATGATAATAATAATAACTGAAGCAGTGGGTGTTGAGTGTTGATCATGGGGACAGTAGGTGGTTTGCAGTCACAGATCCAGACTCTGCAGCACCAGGGGCAGAAATACCAGAAAGCGACAGGAGGAGAGAGGAGAGAGACGAGAAAGCACAAAACTACAGGAGAGAGAAGAAGTCAAGTTAGTAACGAGCATTGATGGGATATGAATGCATGCAGATGGAGAGGGAGACGAGGAGAGAGGAGCTTGGTGCATCATGGGAAGTCCCCCGGCAGTCTAAGCCTATAGCAGCATAACTAGGGGGTGGTGCAAGCGAAGCCTGAGCCAGCCCTAACTGTAAGCTTTATCAAAAAGGAAGGTTTTAAGCCTACTTTTAAACGTGGAGAGGGTGTCTGCCTCCCGGACCCAAACTGGAAAAAAGGTTCCACAGTAGAGGAGCCTGATAACTGAAGGCTCTACCTCCCATTCTACTTTTGGAGACTCTAGGAACCACAAGCCTGCGTTCTGGGAGCACAGTGTTGTAGTGGAGTGATACGGTACTATGAGCTCTTTAAGATATGATGGTGCCTGACCATTAAGGGCTTTGTAGGGCAAGGAGGAGGATTTTTAATTCTATTCTGGATTTTACAGGGAGCCAATGCCTTGATGCTAACACAGGAGAAATGTGGTCTCTTTTCTTAGTTCTTGTCAGTACACAGTTAATGCAATATTTTTGTTAAAGCCCTTGAATTAAAGCTGAAAGTCTACACTTCAATTACATCTTGATGGCTTCTATTCAAATTCATTGTGGTGGTGTACAGAGGCAAAATTACTAAATTTGTGTCACTGTCCAAATATTTATGTACCTAACTGTATATTAATATTTACACTACCGGTCAAAAGTTTTAGAACGCCTCCATTTCTCCAGTTACTGAAATTTACACATTGAATGTCTCAGTGTTTCTAAAATTAAGGAATAGAACAAATAAATCATAAATATGAATCCTAAATTGAATCTAAATGTTTGACTCATACAGCCGCTGAACACTCTCGAGACGTTGTCTGAAAAGTTCTTCCCAACACTTTTCCAGAAGTTCCCACAAATGTGTTGCACTTGCAGGTTGCTTTGCTTTCACCTTCCGTCCAGTTCATCCCAAACCAGCTCCGTGGGGTTTAGGACTGGAGACGGTGCTGGTCTTCCATCATGAGAAGCCATCTCACCAGTCCTACTTCCTGGGGTAGTGTTGTTCTAATTATGCATCAGAGTGTATAGTCTTTTGTACAGACAGAGGGTTTGGAAGTGATCAACAGAAGTTGGGGAACCTTTAGGAATTGTTTGCATTAATTTTCATGGCTTCATTTACTTCCACTGCTGGAGGAAAAGCTGTAAGTCAGTTAACCAATTAATCTAACGTATCATTTAAGGTTCATTCACTGGACTTGAACTGCTGAAATTTCAATGAAAACTGGGAAAAATTGGGGGTGTTTTGACCGATAGTGTCTTTATTTTTGAAAATAAATAAAATAAAATGCATACACCATATGCATACATGGTCTTGTCATCACAGTGGGTTTGTCAGGCAGTCAGCGGAGAATCTATGAAGTCACTGTGCTCAACCAAGAAATAGTCCAGGACATAACCCCCAGTAAAACTACAACTTTTTTACAGTTCAGTTTTTGTACAGATTAAACAACTGAGATGTAACATGTTCATTAATAAGGTTTAGACATGTTGATATGTAGAGGTTTGTTACCTTTGGACAGAGCCACGCTAGTTGTTTCCCCCTGCTTCCAGTCTTTAAGCTATGCTAAGTTAACAGTCTGCTTGCTGAGCATTATATTTAATGGACTTTGTAATGAGAATTGTATCAGTCTTCTCAGCTAATTCTTGCCAAGAATGCAAATAAGCATATTTGTCCAATGTTCAAATGTGTCTTTAAGATCTACATCTTTATTCACTTTACAGTTGGGGAAAATAGTAGGAATTTTACAGCTCACTTTAACAAATGATTCAATTTGTATTTGTATACAGTCTTAAAGTAGTACCTAAAATCTGCTGTTGCTGTCACTTCTTTACAGTGTACATCAGTTTGTTTCAATAGTGGTCTTGAGCCAAATTATTACATTATCTTGAAATAATTTTGATTTTTTAATTTTTATTTGGATATGACTTATTCTACACTTCAAACAAGTGAAATTGACCTATTATCTATCCAAATATGTGTTGTTTGGGAATTCTGAGATATTTAGACCTTGTACAGTAAAAAATGCAGTGTACAGTAGACGAATCTGGTATGAGAGACAGTGTCTTTAAATTAAAGATGACTGCAGACTCTCCCCTAATAGGTGTTGTACAGTGCTATGTTCAATCTTATTACAGTATGGAACCTCAGCATAAACTGAGCAGCCCCTGCGCAGTAATGGTGCTGCCGTTTAAACAGACTTTAACACAATTTCAGGAGTTATGCCAGCACATTGCATCTAATGTCTCCTTTTCTTTTTGCTTCCATTAGTCTCTTTTATGTTTCTATTTGTGTTAGTTTCTTGTCAGCAATCCCCTTTTCTTCTTTGTTCTGGCCCGGACGATATCATTTGCTCACTGCAACCTTGGAGAATGTCACAGACACAGTTGCAAATGTGGCTTTCTTTCAGGTCCATATTACTTTTAAGTCACAGATAAAAGGACCATAAGGAGGAATTAGGGAGTTGTACTGGTGCCTGAATGCCCATGAAGACCAAAATGTACTATCTGTCTTTATATACAGTATATTCAATATGATATCAAACAACAGTTTGCTCCATTAATCCAAAATCTAGCAGCTACTCAACACAATGGTATTCAAGCAACATCTAAGGGACTGTACAAAAATTCTTGTGAGGGGTCGATTGTTATTGTTTATGTGAGCCTGTACGGTGGATTTTGGTGCTTGTTTCATGATATATATTTTTATCTTCCTGTATTTGATCATAGTCTGACATCCTGGAAGATACACTTATTCACTTTCTTGCTGAGAGTTCGAGGAGTTGGAATGATACCATTCTCGCGGTTAGCTTAATTTAGCTTATCACTGGAAATGGGTGGGAAACACATAGCTTGGCATTGTCCAAAGGTAACAGAAATTTGCCGAAGGCAATGTTTTGTTATGTGATCTGGTTTGTGCAATCTGTCATTTTGTTTTTTTATTTTTTTATTTCTTCCTTTCAAACATACATTGTCTCACTTTAAACTTTAAGTAAACCAAGGTACAGCATGCTAATTAATGAGCTTTAGAGGTGCTCATAGGGGGATTTTGTTAGCTTTGGACAGAACCAGGCTAGCTGTTTTCCCTCTCTCTCTATGCTAGGCTAAGATAAGTGGCCTCAGTTTCCTACTGAATGGACAGATATGAGAGTGGTATCGATCTTTCCATCTAACTCTTGGCAAGAAAGTGAATAAGTTTGACATTTCCCAAAATGTCAAACTATTCCTTTAAGTCTCTGTGCATTCTATAATTTGCATGGCTAGAAGACAAATTTTCTCTTGAGGAGAATTAATTAAACTTGATGTTGAAACCTTGACGGCACTTATACCTTATGAATATTAATATCTCAATTGATGCAATTGAAATTGATTGTGTATATCAGCAATATAGAATCAAATAACAGTATGACTGTAATACTTCTGGCTTCATTACCTGACTGATCAGTTTCCGCTGCGCTCACTCACAGGTGAAGTGTTTGACTACCTCGTGTCTCATGGGAGAATGAAGGAGGTTGAAGCCAGAGCCAAATTTCGACAGGTACGAATATACCACCTCTGGATACCCACATTGCACCAGTCCTCACGTTTAATTGTCAGTACTTCAGGTCTGTCTGTGTCCTCATGTCCACAGATTGTTTCCGCTGTCCACTACTGCCACACGAAGAATATTGTCCACAGAGATTTGAAGGTGAGAAAGCTACGAAGATTTTTTTGGCTGCTTTCAGAGACGAGGGATTAAGGCTAGTCCAAGACTAGGACATTTCTTTTACTGACAGATTACACTAAATTGAAAATTATAATCTGGGACTAGTCCTAATCTGTGTCTATGAAAAGGGCCCTTTAGCATCTTAATCACGTGGAGAGTGGAGAGGTAGTTTTTTTAACATGCATGGAAAGGATTGAGGCAGTCAGCCTGGCTCTTGTTGTAATAGATTATAAAATTCCTAAACAAATGCAGTGAATTACGTACAGTATGAGTCAAGTCCAGTATCTATGTTGTTGGACAACATGCAAGCACCCCCCCCCCCCCCCCCCATCTGTCTCTCATTTGCGCTCTTTTTTTTTTCTTCATCACAACTCTCATTCTTGTGTCCACCTACTTTCTCACTCCCCACATCCAACTATTTTCTCCACTGCTCCCCTTTCCTTCTCCCAATGTGTTGTTGTTGTTCTCTGTATTCATCCCTTTTCTGCCCTCCTTCCCTCCCTCCGGCTGGCCACCCCCGCTTCTTTCTCCCCTGCATCACAATGTATGTACGACTCAGGCGGAGAACCTTCTGCTGGATGCCGATGCCAACATCAAGATCGCCGACTTTGGCTTCAGCAACGAGTTCACACTGGGCAACAAGCTGGACACATTCTGTGGCTCGCCGCCCTACGCCGCCCCAGAGCTTTTCCAGGGCAAGAAGTATGATGGGCCTGAGGTGGATGTCTGGAGTCTGGGAGTAATCCTATACACGTTGGTCAGCGGCTCACTGCCCTTTGATGGGCAGAACCTGAAGGCAAGTGGATGAAAGGGGGGACTGTCTGTCTCTCTGGGTACACTCAGAGGCTGGAGGGTCCCTCAGGGGGATATGGTTACAGAAGTGGGTTTCCATACGTATCTTCGATAAGAGCGTATCAGCCCAGCCGATTCATCAGTCAGGCTCCAAAAGAAAGGTAGAGACAGCATTTTGTAGGTCGTACATATAATGTTGGAATGCGACTTGCATACTTCTATATGAAGTTAATGGTAATTGATTGCACAGAGTAAGTGTAAGTGTAAGCTGCACTCTAGATTAGTAACTCCGTCCACTAAATTAAACCATAACAGACAGGTATTACTTGTATCAATACATCAAGTTATAGCAGTTTTTTAATATACCCTAATGATGTAGTCTGTGTGTGACTGCGATCGTGAAGATAATTATTAATCAGTATACAGTTAAACAGTTTTTAACTAGTTGAATTTTTGCTAGCTAAAAAAACTGAGGCTACTTAGTTTTTTTCCTTTTAGCCCTTTTAGTAGCCTGTGCTGAAGTTAAAATCAGTTATCAGGATCAGGAAACTCCTCCCTGTGTACATGTGTGGAAGTCTCTACAGTTAAAGTATGCACAGTACGTTCGGTATGTGTGTCCTGACGAAAATCATGGGACTTCAAGGATCCCGCTTACATGAGTGTGTATTGACATGAGAGAAGAGGACACTGTTAATGTGGCTACACCTTTTTCGTGCAGTTTGTCTCAGTGTCTGATGGCAGACCTGGGCAACCTCAATAGACTTTTCCACCTCAACCATGCAGAAGGGTTGTTGGGAAAGGTTTAAGATTAGTTAAGTTAAAGCCTGATTACTAGAAAAGAAATTATTTTGATTAAGTTTAGTGTCAAGTTTTCCTACATTATAGCTCATTATTTTTATGGGTACAGGATAAGCTGTCATTTAAATCTTTCACATATATAACAGATGTACATAATACCTAATATTGACCTTCTAATTTCTATTCCAAATGTCACCCCTACTGATGAATAGAGGTGTCAAAGAATAATCTTCTGTCTTCTGTTACTTTGTATTCGGTAATGTTATTGCACCATCGAGTAGGAACTGCTGCTAGGAAAACCCCCCCCCGAAAATAGTATATTTATCCGAAATCCAGCAGATGGCAATGAATGGCCCCCTCGAGCTCTCCCAGAGGGTGGAGACGAGTGTGTATTTAACCCCTCTCATATCTGACTGCACCCCATCATACTGCCCGCAGTGAGCAACCTGGGGATTTTCTTTTCTATGCAACAATCAGTATTACATCAGACTGACTGGTCTTATCAGAGAACGTCGGACTAGTGTGAAATACTTTCATGTACCGTTGGATATGTTGTTAGTAAGACTTCCACATAAATGGACAGAGTGACAGTTGTGATTGGGGAAAGTCCGAATTTCCTCTATTGAGTTGAATTATTTGATATTAGTATTTCCTGTTACTGTTGCCTGATGCAAAAGCTATTTAAAAAAAACAAAAACATAAAAGCATATGAAGTGATGACTCATGTTACAGCTCTTCTTGGAGAATCTTCAGAATGTTTTGAAATGTTTTTGCAGCTTGCTCCTGGTTTGTGTTTGGCTTGTCGCTTTTGTGATGTGCCACATGTGTAACATGCTAGTGATGTGGCCAACAGGAGCTGAGGGAGCGTGTGCTGAGGGGAAAGTACCGCGTGCCATTCTATATGTCCACAGACTGCGAGGGGATCCTTCGCCGGTTCCTGGTGCTCAACCCCGCCAAACGCTGCACCCTTGAGGTGAGGAGCGCCAAACAGCACAAAAGTTAAAATTTAAGTTAGCTAACATGAAATTTGAACACAGCCGAAGCTCTTCTGTATTTCTGTTTTTACAGCAAGTCATGAAGGACAAGTGGATAAATACAGGGTATGAGGGGGATGAGCTGAAGCCCCACATAGAACCTGTTGAGGACTACAGTGATCCAGCTCGCATAGGTGCGTCAGCTGCCATTTTGCCTCAAAGAATATATTAAGAGGTCTTTAATGTTGCAAAACTAATCAATGCAATCAAGACACAAGATGTTTCATTATATCGCTGTCTCTTTCTTATCTTCTCATTGTTTGTGTTCTTCAGAGGTGATGGTCGGGATGGGCTTCACTCCAGAGGAAATCAAGGACTCTCTGCTCAATCAGAAATACAACGAGGTCACCGCCACCTACTTACTGCTGGGCCGCAAAGGCGAAGTGAGTTTCACAGATCTGCCCAGCAGTTGTTCATCCATAGTAGCTGTTAGGCTGACTGTCATAACAGAGCAACTTACCGTCAGTGAAATAACATTTCGACCTTTTCCTCAATCACCAGAGGTAAATGGAACATTAGTTATCAAGAGACTGGAGTATCTTTTAATATTTTTGAATACAGTACTTTCTATGATACATTACTCTGACAAATATAAACAGGTTTGTCTGCAAATCTCTTTTAATATAACAAAATAAATCAATATTTTTTAAATGTAAGTTTAATATTATTTTAACACCAACCACCATAAAAGAAGGTTGCCTAAATAAAATACAGACTGATTTGCAAAATTATGTGTTAAATCCGGGAATTTATGTGCTGTATATAACCACTCTTTCTTTCTATAGCTTTAACATGTTTGTTTAAAGGACTATCAACTGTTACATTTTTTTCTTACCATCCTCTCCACATGTAATGTTATTAAATAATGATTCTAACTTGAACTTGACCATAAAAAAACAACAGCTAGCTGGAAGTATGAGGCGAAAAGCTTGACGGGAACCTCCACATTCATCAAATGTCATATTGACTCACACACTTTTCTGTTCGATATGACTGTGATGTTACAGGAGGGCAGTGAGGCTCGCACAGCTAGTAGCCTGTCCCTGGCGAGGGTAAGACCCAGCCCCATCACCAACGGGACCAACAAGCACTCCTCAGCTACTGGCTCCTCTTCCTCCTCCACCTCCTCCTCACATAGCAAGACCCAGCGCAGTGCCTCCACTTACCACAGGCAGCGACGACACAGCGACTTCTGTGAGTCTCTTCTCTAACTTCTTAATTCTGAAGGTGTTACAGTTACAGATATGAGGAAGAAAACTTGCTCAGAGCCACTGTAAATTTTGTCTTCACACCTTAAGAGTTGACATTATGAAAACGTGCTTTAATGGTTTGTAATGAAAAACCAGTCGTAATGTGCAATATGGAGTTTCAACAAACAAAAAACACATGGTTATGTGCCCTGTTAACCTGGATAATATAAAAATACTCCCGTTGCCTCATTTGGAGTCTCATAACTGAGAGTGTTTATTGGGGTTATAATTCTATCCTGCATAACGCACTGTATTTGCAGAATACTCCTTATATGAGTCTCTATGTGTCTGTGCTCTGCTGTCCTCCACAACAAAGGTGGGCCTTCCATGCCCGTCATGCACCCCAAACGGAGCCCAACCAGTACGGGCGACCGGGAGCTGCGGGAGGGACGAATGCCTTCACGTAAGGCCAGTTGCAGTGTGATGGGGAGCCACAGCCTCCCTCCCTCCAGCCCAATGGTCAGCAGTGCCAACAACCCCAACAAGTCTGAGATCCCAGACCGCCGCAAAGACATGACTGCCACCACAGTAAGGGACAGATTTCCTTCTCAAGTCGAGTTTAGTCGGTGTCTCTCAAATGATGTTTCTTTGTTCGGTATAGCTGAGGAGATTTGACCAGCATTAATCCTCAACAAATATTAGATTTTCGCATAAATTTTGACTTTTTCCCCCTTTCAATCCAGACACAGTTGGTCACAAACATCATACCACTCGTCAGAGTCATAACCCAGTCAGACTGGAACCCGCAGACATTATACTCACAGTGTAATCAGTGCAATCAGCAAACCTCATTTTGTGCAGTGATATCAGTCCAATGTCCATCAAGGATAAATATAGTTCCTGGCTCATAATGATCAGATTCCGAGTTTTTCTTCACTATCAAAGTAATCCAGCTGGTTGTTGCCTGTACGTTGTGAACAAGAACTGTTAGCAGTCGAAGCAGCAGGACTTTCCTTGATACATATTTGCCAGAATATACGAGAAAAAAAAAACACAGAGGTGTAGATGGTTTTAAGCTCAATATTCAGACATTCACCAGGTTCATCCTCAACTTTTCAGCACTTTTCACTGGATGTGTTGTGCATTGCAGGATAACACGTGACAGATTTTTACCTCATAGTGAAGCATGACACCTTGGTGGCTTGACAGCAGACAAGCTGAAGTAACGAATCATCACAAAAGTGCATTGAAACGGCAAAAAAATAGCTTTTTAGTTTTTTGTCATTTTCTTTCTCATTTTTTTTCGTTTCTTGTTCCATTGGCCAACTCATGCATTGGCATGCAAAACCTCTTTTTTAAATTGTGTAATACAGCATGGCCCAATGAGCTATTATGGCTAATTTTCAGACAGTTCATACCAACTTAAAATTCCTCTGGGCTTCCTCCCATTCTATAGACAGCTTACAGTTTTTATATAGAAAAATCAAGCAGTTATGACTTGTATTTTGCCAATCATTTCCACCTGGACCATTAACAGTCACAACTTTTTTTAGACACAGTTTAGACATACTTTTCTTTTCTTTTCTTTTTTTAAGTTAGGGTTCAAATACAAGTTATGCTTTATGGTTTGAAACAGTATCATTATTATCATTTTGTGTATTTTATAAGCAGCTACACTTATGTATGAGAAGCATCATTGGCAGTAGAAAATGAATAAACCCAGAAAATGCTGTAAACCCCATCCACTTCTCATACAAAAAAATATGGCAGATTCAGATATAGATTTGTGTTGCAGACCTAGTAGCTAGTATTAGTAACATTGCCAATTACACTTTTGAAATATTTTGAGACATAGTGCTGGATTATGGTGAGTGTGACACTATAGTAATGTTTTGTGGAATTCACTACACTGATTGCCAAAGTGAATCTTAACCAATATCTGCCTCTTACATTATTCCGCTCTCTATAGAATAACATCCCTGGAAGTGCCATGACACGCCGGAATACGTACGTGTGCACAGATCGCTCGGGGGCTGACAGACACTCTCTTCTGCAGAACGGCAAAGACAACAGGTACCGCTTTGGGTTGAATTTTTTTAATATTCATAGTAGTTCAGATTTTTCATGGCTAGCATGTGATACTTCAAGTGAGTGTACCAACTATTTGATGGAGCTGCATCAGCACAAATCTTATGGCTCTATGGTGAAACATACATTCAAATTGCAGGCTCAGTTTCTGCAGTTTTATTAACATTATGCCTGCATCCTCAAAATCAGACAGAGGTAGAAATATGTGTTTCATCATTTTAGCTAAACACTGGAAGCTAACATTTAAAGACAACAGTGTATAGAGATATATCAGACTCTTTAGCTTTGTGCGTGTGTGTGTGTGTGTGTGTGTGTGTGTGTGTGTGTGTGTGTGTGTGTGTGTGTGTGTGTGTGTGTGTGTGTGTGTGTGTGTGTGTGTGTGTGTGTGTGTGTGTGTGTGAAAACTGTTAGATAGAAGATAAACCAAAATAGGCATATACCCACAGGCCGGATTTTGTGCTGAATAGGGAGTGTAGCTGTTTTGTATGCTGGTGTGCAGTGATGACAAAAGTCATGGTTTAAGTGTAAGCAGAAAAATGGAAAAAAATGTACTGTACTGAGTGCATTTGAAATCAAAATTTATGCCACCGAATCAGAGATATTGTCTAGTTTATTCCATACATTGTTATTCCTTGTAAAAACTGGGTTTCCCACAATGCAACTCAATCACTGACAGTTCAGTCCAAGATCTGGGTGTGCTAGTAGCGACTAACGTCATGATTAATATAGCCTCGATCCTCTAGCCATAAGCAGATATGAGGAGCAGGCTAAATAGATCTGTTAAGCTAATGTCTTTCTACTCACCCTCCCAGATTTTTTTACTCTTCAAACTCAAAGTTATCTTACGAAGCCCATGCGAAACAATGAAAAGGACTGATTTTCTCAGGGCTAACTTAAAGCAAAATCCTTTTCCTACTGTTTCTTTTCCTTCTCTGCAGCTCCTTGAGCCACCGCATGCCTGCAGCTTCTCCCTCCACGCTCAGCATTGCTGGGGCCGGAGCTGCCTCCTCCTCTTCCTCTTCGGACCGATGCCGCCTGACCCGCGGCTCGACGATTCGCAGCACCTTTCACGGGGGACAGCTGAGGGACCGTGGGCCCCCGGTTTACTCCGCCCCACCCACATCACCCACCCTCTCCCACCATGATGCTAGCCCCCTGCCCCACGCTCGCACTAGGGCAACCTCCAACCTCTTCACCAAGCTGACCTCGAAACTCACTCGCAGGTAGATTTACACTACATGTCACATATCACATCAGAAGGTCCAGGTCAAATTTGTGAACAGAAAAATGTTCTTGGCCTCTGAACCCCAGAAGCCCACAAGTTTTAATGCAGTGTAGTTTTTGATTAGGTGTGTTAGACCGAAACAGTCTCTTCTCACAGACTCTTCTCTAAAACCTCCAGTAATTGAAATGTAATGAATCTACAATAATATTTCGTACTGTATATATGATGAAAATGTGACATCACAGTAACATCACATTAAGCCAGTAATATTTACTTTGAAAAGGTTAACATTTTAAAGGAATTGTTCAAAGTTTGGGGAAATAAGCTTATTCAAGAGTTAGATGAGAAGATGGATACCACTCCCAGAACTGTTGATTAAATGTGAAGTTGGAGCCAGGATATGGTTAACTTAGATTAGCATAGCAAGACTGGAGGCAGGGGGTGACAACTAACCTGGCTCTGTCAAAAGTTCAAAAATACACCTACCTACCTACTTTTAATCTCAGTAATTAACAGGTTATATGTGTAATTTTTAATCCATACAGAAACCGAAGCGTAAAACGACAAGCTGTGGTTTTACACAGGGTTATGTTCTGGGCTGTTTCTTAGCAGGGTCGTTTAACATACAAGCATAGTTAGCAGTAGTTACTCTACTGAAATTTAATGTGTTTAATGTGTAACTAGTGAGCTTTAGAGGTGTTGGTTGGTGTAACTGTTTCCACTTGTTTCCAGTCTTTATACTAAGATAAGCTAACACTCTCCTGTTAGCTATTTACCGAACTACTTAGGCAATATTAATAAGTTTGTATGTTTATTTTGTTACACTTTGAGTCTATTAAGCTGGTAATTTAGTTTCATTTAGACAAGATCTCAATATATTTCAATAGGGAAAATTGACACCACTCTCATGTCTGTGCACTTTGGACAGAGCCAGGCTAGCTGTTTGCCTCTGCTTCCAACCTTTAGCTAACATAAGTAACAGTTAATAACAGTTTCTTGAGGCTTCACATTTAGACTTGACAGTGGTATTGAACTTCCTATCTAACTCTCAGTAAAGAAAGGGAATAAGCATATTTTCCAAAATGTCAAACTATTCCCTTAACTACAGATGTAATAAGTTGAAGTACTAATGTCATGACTGGAATTGAAAGGTTTTTAGTTATACTGTAGCTACCTACTCACACAGCATAAGTTTATGTTTTTACATTTTCAACCTATTTAGAGGGGAATTTTTTTTTCCCTCATTCATTTCGGTAAGATCCTAATTTATGGAGCTATAGTTACATTATCACTTGCTATGATTGTTCCTAACACTCTAGACTCTGCGTAGCTTTTATTGTATGTCTGGTTCCCACATGCTCTTATATGGTCCTAGGGACACCATGGCCTCTAATTTTTGTAATTTAGCATTTGGGGCTTTTTTTTACTGCTGGGATGAGCATAAGATTCACTGTAAATCATATCAAATACATGATATGAAATCATGTAGTATTGTTGTTGTGAAGTTTTAACTTTCAGCTTGGGCACAGCCTGGGTATGGATCCATGCTTATCAGCCGGGCCTTTTGGCAAGCCCTTCTGTGGCCCTGGATTATCCTCTGGTCCCCTCTCCCTCCCAGTCGTCATAATCACACATGTCTAATCTTATCAAACCTCAGCTTTATCCTTGCCAATCAGCTCCTGCGCTTCACTCTTTTTCACCACTTGCTCTCCTGTGCTACAATTATCTTCTCTCTTACCCCTCAACTCCCTCTTTTTCTCCATCTTTATCTCGTTCTGCTTTCCCTTGTCATGGCATCAGGGTCAACCTTGACCCGTCCAAGCGCCAGGGCTCAAACAAATCAGTCTCGGGTTGTACTCTTCCACAAGGATCAAAAACAGTTAGTAAGTTCCCATGTCTGTTGCTTCTTTCTTGTCAACCTGTGCTGCCCCATCTGTTTGCCTGGTCACGCGGGAATTTGCTCTGGACCATGAATGCCTGCCTGACTTTTTCATACTTTTATCTATGAATTATTGCTTGTCTGCATGATTTGTTAATCATCCTCATACTGTCAAGGTTTCACACAGTGGTTTCAAGCATGGTTGCAAACCAGAAAAATTCATTTGCCTTTATGTTTAACTTTCAGTTCCAGGATCTGTGTGTCATTGTCAGAAGAGATTGACTATAACAACTCTTTTACTCTATTATCATCATAAATATACCCTTAGAAATGGTGTTTTATGTTTTCATTTTGCATTTGTGGTTGAGGGGATAAAACTCATAGAATTTTTATTCCATATGTTGTTGAGAACAGTGGATGGGACTGTTTAGTACCATACAAAAAAAAGTCAAAGGACTGCATTATACAGTGTCTGCATGCTTTAGAAGTTTTGAGTGAGAAAATGGGAAAGTGCATTCCTGTAAGTGGGCGGGGGGGCACGCTGTGCTACACATCATGTGCTTCTTGTTGTTGATGCTTGCTTGGTATGACTGTATTATATCCACTGCTGAATGCCATCTCATTTGAGAGTTCTGCGTTGGTCATAAGACTCGTAGTACTATGGTGGATTACCTCTTATTCTGCCCATTTGTTTTACAGGGTCACAAATGAATCTGAGGGAATCAGGAGATTTGCGGTCACAAGGTCAGTACATGTGTTTCAGCTGCATTGGCTGCACTTATAAACTAGATGATAGTTCATTTTTGATTATGAGACCAGTAGTAGTAGCTGCTGTTCAATGCTTGAACATTTTTCTGGTTTTCCTGCCTCTCCCTAGTTGCCATTTACCTGGGTATCAAAAAGCGTCCGAGCCCCGGGCCGTCGGACGTGGCTGGGATCTGAGGGGCGGTGGGCGTCGGGACCCTGCGGAGGTGGTACTGGCTCTGCGGGAGGCGGCGCTCGGATGTGGCTGCCAGGTCCACTATGCGGGCCCCTTTCTGCTCTCCTGTATCCACGGCATGGCAGGGGGCCGCGTGGCTTTTGAGGCCGAGGTGTGCCATCTTTCCACGGGCAACTCCGAGACTTCTAACGGGGTGCGCTACACGCGACTCTGGGGGGCACCGCTAGCTTTTCGGGACATTGCCACACAAATCTCTAAGGACCTTGAACTTTGAACAGAGGGTGTGTTTGCATATGAGTGTGTGTTTTTGTGTGAGTGAGTGTTGATGTGTGTGTGTGCAAACAGAGAGGGGGGGAAATATTTGAAAAAAAAAGAAGAGAAGGGGCGAGGGGCTGGACCCAAGAGAAATTACTTCTTCTTCCGTCTCTTTCATGACTACCCCCCCTTGCGTGCGCACACACACACACACACACACACACACACACACACACACACACACAAAGATACACAAACACCTGCCCCGTAAAGTCACACAGACTGAGGCACCCCCTCCACCCAATCACCCCACCCAGCTCAGCCAACTTCTTCACTGAGCTACTGCACCCACTGGACCTGGATCTGACGGAATCTAGTTGAATATTTTTTATTGCTACTCTAGCCATAATGACTCTTTATTTTGTTATTTATTGCTCTGATCATTGTTTTTACCCACTGTCACTTTCACCACTACGGAAAAACATAATCTCTCGTGTACTGGACGTCATTGACAAGCCAGTCCTTTTTTTAAATTGTTCTTTTATATGTCACCTATACGTACCATGTTCATTTTTTCTCCTCATGATGATCGTCTGCTGACTTTTCATCACCGGGGGACAATAACATGCACAAAATTTGGAGATGGTCACATTCAGTGATAAGAAAAGCAGCCGCAGAGGGTTGCATCGCTTCGATTCGTGTACATACAGCTGTGACTGCTGCACTGGATTAAGGTCAGTGGGAGCAGGGTTGACAGGCCTTTGAAATAGCCAATCACAGGCTGACATGGAACAGAAAAACCAATCAGAGGCTGACTCTCAACTAATGAGCCAGTGACATCTTGAACTTGATGAACTAGTAGAGTTGTCGCCTCTCAATCAGCTTAGTTTTTCTGCATGACACGAGCAGGAATTTAAAGTGTGGATAAAATTTACTAAGAAACAAACCTCTTGGTTATCTAAATTTTCATGCATCAAAAAAGAAAAGCTCATTATGGTGCAGTCGTATTTAGATTGTAGTTGCATCAATGTCAAAATTGAATCAATACAGCTGATTTGGTTCACTATTATAAGGTTATGTAACTTTCAAACCCTAACATTCAGTGAATAAGTCGTCTATACTGGCTTTCTAAAAGAATGAAATGGACTTGAGATACCTGCAAGGACCACATGCACACTACGTGCTGCTCTCTGATTGGCTGGATTCATTGCCTGTCAATGCTGGTCAATGACAGTAAAACTTGTTCAGAGTTTTCAAAGCATTTGGATTTTCCATCCTCCCACCTCATCTCATCCCTTTACGTTTCTTCAAAAGCATCGCACTAAAGACACAACAGCAGTGACACATACCTGAGAAAAATCTTTCTAGCTCAAAACCCTCAAGTGTTGAAAACTTTCAAGGCGATTAAAACAAGGGGGAGCTGTAAATGTCATTCAAACCTTGCCCTTGAAAGCAGTCAGTCGTCCCACCCCAAAATAAGAGACGCTGTAAGTCTGGTGTATGTTCAGTGCAATGCAATTGTTTGGTTTTACTTTGTGCCAGATGATCTCGCCTCAGTCATCATGTAGGTATATCAATGGGAAACACCAAAAGTGGATCAGCCAAGCAGTGAAACCTCTCAGATTACACACTCACCTTCACACACACGTGTCCAAGTGTCCGCCCTCGTCTTCTTGTGGCACAGTAAATAAGCTGGTCTGTCCATTATTGATGACTGTGGGCTGTGGGGATCAGGGGGGAGTGTTCTGAATCTGGAAAAGGCCCCACGAAGGCAGTGTGGACGGTATTTTCTTCTGTTTAGTCCGTTGCCTTTAAAGTGAACAACCCCCAGCGCCTTCATACAGTACATATTTAATGTAAAAAAAGAAACAGAAAAAACTGAGAAAGCTTTCTATTCTCCCTCCCTGTTTTTAGTGAATAACATACTGTGATATTTACGTAGGCTACTGAGATCATGTTGTTTGGCTGCTAATTTACTGTTAATACTATCTCTCAGTTGTGGCTTTGCTCACGGTGACCCAAAAAACCCCCTTACCCCACCCTCATTTCCTTTTCCACTCATGATAAATAACTCTCCAACTCCCTAAATTTAACAGGGACACCCTCCTTAGCTGTCCATATACGTATGTACCACCAACTTTTTCTATCATCACAATGAGAGTTTGGCTTTCCTCAGCTCTTTGTTTGAGACCATATTTTCTCACAGGGAAACACTCCGCCATCATCCACACTTTCACACTGTAGACCCATGTATGGCATCTTCTCAGTCCTGTTTGGTGTGTGCTATTTCATGGAGCCCAACATGGGGGAGGGTGGTTTGACCTGTCCTTCTCCTCAGGGTGAGAAGCAGAAACCAATATGGGCACAGTCATTGTCCTCTCCCTGGACGTTTCTCATTGTGGTGTATATTAGCATTAGGTAATATAGACCTCAATGCACTTTGCTTTGACTTGAATCAGCTCCTTCCAGTGTACCTGTATAGGTAATACCCAGAACTAGCCACTGGAGGGCGCCAATGTCTTAAATGTGAAACACTTCAATTTGTGGATATTTGCACAGGTACTTTATTTATTTTTTAGAATAATATCATTAAAAAAACAGGATTTATATCAGTCAGTTGATGGCTGTATATAAAATATATGAATATAGTATATATCTTAGAGCTCAAGGTTTATTTATAGCTAGAGCAAGGGAAGTACTTCTAGTTTAAAGCAGTTTCTGTCAGTGACAATGGGGAACAAAAGCAACCTGCAATCCTGCATGACTTCGAGTTTGGGTTTTGGGGGAAAAAAATGAAACATGATGCACACCTAGGATCGGAAGCTTTTTGAAATGCAGATAATTTTTAGACATGAATTGATACAAAGAAATGGTGCTAGAGGTAGCACCAGGTCCTTCCCCCTTTCACAAAAACAAACAGGAAGGTTTGGATGAAGTACCGTGACTTCACTCCACATTGTTGGCTAGGGGATAGGTTCAGTACATTCAGGAGGGCTTCTGAGTTCTTAGAAGTATTTAGATATGCCATGATATGTACTACGACATACAGTGTGTAAAAAAAAATGTTTTAGATCCAGCAAGGACATTGGGAATACATTGTGCAATTTTTATTGGCAGTTCTATTTTAACTTGAATTTACAGTGATCCCAATAAGTCCCTGAAATGTTGAAAGCCCTGGGTTGCATTCAAGCCATAGAAACGTTACGTCACTTTTCACTGTTTCCTGATTGCAAATATGAATCAGGTTGTTTGCGAAGCATTTCAGTGGAAATTATTGACGTGAAACAGGCTACAGAGCAGATAGCTTAGTGTAAAACAATGCACTCTTAGCATAAGAAGGATAAACATTGTCTTAAAAAAAATCTTGAAAAGTTTTTTTGACCTGAGTGTTGAGTAAATGCTTGTATACCTGCTCAGAGACAGTGTGTCACTGGTCTGGTCCAGATGATGGATGGTACAGTATTACGACCCCAGGGGGCTCAGTATTTAACATGCACTGTCATTTCAAAACTGATTTTGGAAACAGTTGATGTTATATGCAAAAGAAACAGAATAACACACAGTTTGACCTGTATGAGTAATTTTACACTGCTCCACTGTTTAATTCCTCTCCTCAGAAACAAACTGTAAACTGAGATTGCGTGATTCTAGATTACATGGAGAACATGGAGCTGAAGATTAATAAAAATCACTGATGTTGGCATTTTTTCTTTCATTTTGGTGTCTTGTTTTCATAGTTTTGGCACACAATCTGAATAGTTGTCAATCATTTTGGATCATCTGACAAGGTAAATATTAATATGTGAAGATTACACTTGGTAAGATCTAAAAATAGTTGTTTGTGACTTTGATGTTTTGTGATTTCCAGTTTCTCATGTTTCAACAAAATAAGACCAAAATGGTTCATTTAGTTATTTCACGGGCCTCTTTTTTATTGAGCAGTATTACACAGCTGCAATAATCATTACTTTTTATAACAAAAAGTAGGTGAAACCACATCTGCTAGGTGAGCCCAGCTCAGTGGAGGCTGATCCCAGGATGTGACCAACCAACACAGGAGAACTTGGAAAAAAACAATGAAGGACAGAGAAAAGAAAAAAAGCTGGAAGGAGGAAAAACAGAGTGAAAAGATTTAAGAGTCTCTAGGTGAGCGGCTGTTTCCTCTGCACGCCCGTCAGCTGGCTCCATTGAACATGAATGGTCATGAGAAAAACATAAGATTGTCCCTCTTTACTTCTGGGCAGGGATCATGCTGTCGATGGGCTCTCCCTTCTCCAGCTTCTTCTCCATCTCAACCATCAGCTTGACGCCATCAACCACCATCTGGACCTGCTGCACCTCGGAGGAGCCCAGACGGTCGGCGTTGGAGATGTCGAACACACCACCCACGGAGGCAGTGTCCACACCACCTAAAGAGAACCGAGGACAGGGGATCAGGTACAGATAACATATAATAGCTCAGAATGCTGCTGAGTCTGCAGAGATCTTCATGGACTGGCCAGGGTGATCCACAGGTGTACAAGCTAAAGAGTGTGTATGCGTATACCTGTGCCACGCTTCTGCAGACGCAGCCTGGTGAGGATCTCATCGAACTTGGGGTGTGTGCTCAGCTTTGGCAGCTTGACATGGACGCCACCACGCAGGCCAGTACCCAGGTTGGAGGGGCAGGTCAGGATGTAGCCGAGATGCTCATTCCACATGAAGCCGTGGTTGTGCTTCTTGAAGATCTCCTCAATCTGGCAGATATGAAAGAAGGAGAGTCAGTTGAACAACCTGCAGCAATCCACACTGCTTTCACTAAGTCAAATCATAGCTTGTTTTGACTTGTTATCAATGTGTACCCTCTGCAGGCCAATGCAGAAGCGCCTGAAGACCTCCCTCATGTTGCCACCCTTCTGCATGGAGATGACACGCAGGTGATCCTCCTCATTCACCCAGACCAGGAAGGTCTTGTTGTCATTGTGCCTGGATGGAGATGGAGTCAAAGCGTCGTAAAATATGAAAACATTATGAAAGTGTAAATCTATTCTGAGAGTTTTGAAAAGTGTTTCCACAGCTCATCAGCTGACAATGGGTCGTACTCACCAGATGCCTCTGGCATCAGGCCAGTCACGGGCCATTCCGGCGCAGGTCAGCAGGGGAGAGACAGGCTTGTCAAACAGGAAGTGATCATGGATCAGCTGCTCCTGCTCGGCATCAGTCATGGACTTCAAGGGGTAGTACTTTCCCTTGAACTCACCATCCAGGCTGGTCAGAGCTGCAGATACAGACATACAGATGTCAGGAGATTGCATGTTCTTCGGTGATAGTATAGTTTTCAACAGGATCTATTTAGCAATGGGACCATTTATACTGATTTAGCCTAAAATCAACAAGCAGTGTGTTTCCTTTTTGAGTTCATCATTGTATATTCCACCTCTTATCCTTAAATGACAATTTCAATTTCTTGTGGACAGTCTATTGTTTGGGATTAGATTACTGCCCAACCTTTTGCATACTAATGTACTACAAATAATGTAAGTTATTTGTAGCTTACCCTCAACGGACAGCTTCTCAATAAGTCTGCGCTCGCCACGACTGTTGTGGGGGGGCAGGGTGAATCCCTTGATACTGCGGCCAGTACGAACACGGCTGGACAGAACATAGTTGGGGTCCAAGTCGTCACCACCCTTATAACAAATTGATGAAATTTGATTACAAAGTGAAAGAAAGTCCACAAATTTAGGGCACTAAGTATCATCATCTGGTGGGTTCCATTTCTCTAGTTGAAGGCATGCAAATCAGTAATGGCTGCTTTATCATCTGAAAGTCTTATACAGTAAGTCTGAGGTTTCTCTAGTGATTTCTAAGTTTCTAAGTTAATTAACCATAGCGCTTTCTCCTCTTTGTCTCTTGGTTGAAAACAAGAGTGCTGCACCTTCAGGTTCTCGAAGTTCAGGTCGGTCTTGTGCTTGTCAGTGGCCTTATATCCACCATGACGGTCGGAGATGATGGGGTCCAACAGATCCTTGAAGACCTCGTAGGACTCCTCATCACCAGCAACGCAGCCAACAGTCATGATGAAGGGGTGACCTGAAGACAGGGAGCGAATAGGAAAGCAGGAATTAGAAGATGGGAAGGAAGATGATAGCTTATGTATAGTTTGAGACAAGCTTATAATGAGTATTTAATTAGATGATTTTATTCACAGACAAAACTAAGAAATGTTCACCGCAACTGCACCATAACTTTTTTATAATTTTGTAGACCTGAATTTGTCTGAATTAAATCATGAATCATAAAAAAATTTCTTCGTCTAAATTGAAGTGTCTCTCTGGGCCTCACCAGGATTGTCGACACCAGTCTGGATGACATCATCCAGGGTGAAGCCACTGGGTGTCTGCTTGTCCCTCATCTTGCCATACAGCTCCTTGGTCAGGACCTTGGCCATATGGTTGTTGTGCTTTTTCAGGTCAGGGAACTCCTCCTCAACTTTGTAGTTGAGCTTGAAGTTGTTGTGGGTGTTTCCGAAAGGCATGATTGCTTTCTTACACTGCAAAGAGAAAGAAAGAAACACCGGATGAGCAAACTTAAGCTGAGGCTAGGGATGATCAAAAACCAATTAATTCTAATTTGACAGCATCTGTGAAAGTGATCTGTATATCCACAAAACCTCCTCAGCATTTGGAGATATGGGATTTTCCGCAAGACAGCTGCAGAGTTCAAATTGTGCTGGCAGAGGAATCCTGGTAACAAGTGTCACTCAATTCTTGACCGCTCAAATGTCCAGTGGAAATAGAGTAGGGGGAGGAACACGTGTTGGCTGGGTATTTTTAGCATCAGCACATCTGACTGTAAACTTTTTCTTTAAAATGTTGTCAGCATATACAAGTAGCATTCTAATTCTCTTGGCACACACTCACAACCCCAGTTCTCCAGTTTACATGTTGACACATAAATACACATGAAGAAGTCTTTGATGGTCATGTTCTTTATACATTTGCCCTCACACTTGTATCACCACTCACCCTACAGGATCACACACTTATTACATAACTTAAAGTTGTCACTATGCCTATTTCCTGATTGACAAGCTGCAGATGCTTCCCTCCACTCCTCCATCCACCATGATCCAGCAAGATCCCTTTACTTCTAATTATCTGTAGGTATATACGTTACCTTTTTTTGAACTTGTTTCATCTTGCCTTGATAGGCTGATCATATGAGTAATAAAAGACTGACGCATGCAATGAAATACTTCTTACATCACTTGAAATGTGATCTGTAGTGAACAACAGTATAACATTTTAGTAATAAGCTGATTTATAAAACTAACATTTTTGATGCAGTAATCAAGTTGCTTATAACAATTATCTTGTTGTCTTAAAGGTCAAAAATCCATCTTAAAATTGTGACTCTTAATTGGCTAAAATCTGTTACAGGACATTCAGGGCCTCAGGGCAGTCTCTCTTACCTGTGCCAAACTGTGAAACACCTGTTTACATAAATCACTGTCCGTATGAGATAACCATTTGCAAAGAGCAAGAATATACATTAATACAAGTTAACAATGCAACACCAGTGCAGCTACTGCTATGGTAAAGCAACATGCTCATTCCTGTTTTCACTGAACTGAGAATAAACTGGCAAAATTCAATGACCTCTGATACCCAGAAGGGCTCTTTTTTTCAGAGACTGTATCATATGGCTTCAGACATCCCAGGATTGTTGTGTATTTATCCTTTGATTTCAACATGGACTTGGAGTCTAAAACTCTTCACCGCAGTAAAAAAAGCCACCAAAAACAGTTATATTTGCCATTCTAAATGTTCGGATAGTTCTCAAAATCCACGTATGTCTCCATATAGCTTCTCCTCCTTCTTTAACCCCACAAGCTAATCGTCGCTGTGATAATTCTTTACCTGCACACCAGACAAGAACAGAGGTAACAGTCCTTGGGATCAGATCCTGTTCACCACAGCCAAGATAGGGGTCACCCAACTCTGGTAGTCTTTGCTCCCTGCTTATATACCAGGCAAACACTCAACCATTGGCTTGGCCATTTTAGTGCCTGCTACACCCTCATTGGCCAGAGCCTCTGTGCTGATACTCTGAACAGTTTATGAAAGGGACACATTTACATTTCAGTCATCCAAGACGGGTGCTACAGCTGTACCCTCACCACCCCTCACCCCCTCTTGGCCCATACATAGCACCGGTTAGATGGTGGGAGTATCCAAGATGGGGGGTGGGGTGGGATTGGGGGAATTGAAGCAACTGAAAAAAGCTGCACTTCATTCTTGCCAAACATGCCATGGAGATCAAAGTCTTTGTGTCGGGTTGGAAAGGGTGTGAAAGGGTTAGTATTCTTTTCACTCATCAAACATGGCTTCCATTGGACAAATTTCAATTTGCCCAATACTTTGGTTCATAACCAAACACCTGTAAAACTGACATTCCCATCAGCCTCAGTTGTACTTTGTGTTTAGTGCTAATTAGCGAATATTAGCATGCCAACATGCTAAACTAAGATGGTGATCATTGTAAACATTATACCTGCTTAGCATCAGTATGTTATCTTTGTAACTGTGTGCATTTTAGCATGCTAATGTTAGCATTTAGTTTAAAAGCACCACTGTGCCTAGTACAGTATCACTGAGCCACTAGTATGGCGTCAGACTCTTTGTCTTGTTCTGACTAAACCAAAATGGAATGAATACTGTCAAAGAAAAGTTTTATTTTATGACTTGCAGTTTTTATTTTGAAATATATCTGTACTGGAAATTAGAAAAAATGAATAAATAAAGCCTATTTCCAAACCTGGAACTTCCCCAATTTCTTGTATCTACCCCACCCAAACAACCAAAAGATAGAAAGAAACTGTACAGTTCTGAAAGAAAGTACAAAAGCATAAATCCCACATGAAAATCAATGTGCCTCCATGTCATTCTTTCACTTATGCATTTATTTAAAAATATATACATGTACATACATATACCACAAATATTGTTTTTCTGTACACATACTAGATTCTAGAAGAAGAATTTTACAATTGTAAGAGGCTGCATAACCAGGCTTATAGATATACTTAATCAGTTTCTGGAATATTGCTGATTTGTATGCCATCAAAAAATACCATAGAGATTAATCCACACCTCTCTGACACAGACTCAACAAATACTGAATATCAAAAGCTTCATAAATCTAATTTTTTTTTGCAGGGCGTTTAGTTTTAGCTTTACGTTGTGCAGAAGTTGTTGTTGTCTTCACCCCTGCTATGCTGACCCTCACTGACCCGCCTAGGAAACTACGTCAAACCAGCCATGACTCAGTCCACCTCTAATTGATACGCCAACTCTCAGACATTGAATCTTCGATAGGGATACTGTCAGATGGAACGCTGAGGATGAAAGATGATGCCATCTTTGACATTAGCTTCATTAGCTCCCCTCTTTGATACTGTACTCTCTCAAATGTCTTGCACTATTTTACCAATGCCTATGCTCTGCAGCTACTTTGTACGTCATTTTATTAAAGTTTTGCCTGGAAGAATTGAGAGAAAATTGTATTCCATGCAAGTGACAGTATTGTCAGGGCTTTTGTTTTTGCCTTGGTGGTTCGCTTCCAGTCGAGCTGAGCCTTATTATTTCAAAGCCTCAATCTGGTCCTCAAATTTAAATCAAGATAGTCCCACCCTCTAAAATTGATTGGCAGGTATTTTACAGAAACAAACACAAGACAAAATAACATCTACGTTATTAATGAAAATTGTTTTATTAAAGGTTTGTTTAGACCAATAATGTAAAATACTTAAAAACAGATATATTTTGAATTATGACTAGTTGACAAAACCCCAAAATATTTATCGTTATCAATTGGCCAAACATTCCCATTACATAACTGAATTTAACTCGAATTTGGATCAAACTATGGACCAATCCTTTAGTAATAAAATCAAAATAGCCTGCTATATCTGTCAGAGAAGGTAAGAGGGCTGTTCTCCAACAACTGTTTATCCCACAGGGATCCATTCTCTAGGCAGGCTACATCACCCCCACATGTTTCAGGGGCACCACACTAGTTTCCCTGTGCCCAAAATAGAAGTCAAATACCATTACTAAACTCATCAAATCTAAATCTATCTATATTGGAGAGATACGTAGTGATGACACCATTGGTGTTGTCATAATGCATTGATAAAGGTGTGTTGAGGTGAAATACTGAAGGTGCATCAACAATTCAAATGGGGACCCATAAGAGCGTTATCTCAGGCCCTGTTACAAGAGGGGGGGGGGTCCCAACAAGCAACCTAGTCTGTGGGATGTCCCAGCCAACTCTGACTGGCAGCTGACTGGCTTAGACCTGCTCCTTCCAGTCCTCTGTACCATTACCACCCACTGTCTGTACAACCAGCATGTAGAACACTCCCCCCTCCAACTCAGATATCCCATCCAACCCTGCCAAATACCTCAGACCTCCTGTCTTCTATGAATATATGTTCTCTAAGTCTGCTCATGTTGTATTTTGCCAATTCTTTCTCTCTACGTCTGCTTTTGGAGCTGCGAAGGTCCAGAGATGTAGGCAAGAGGAGTGTCGGCTGGTCACAGTGCCCTTGCCCTGAAACCCCGTCTCCTGTTACGCAGCTGTCTGTTGCCCGTCCTCAGAGTGGGAGGTTACCAAATTAGTCTCTGTGCAGCTTTCTACAATCACTCCATGTACCAATCTTCCTCTTTTCCTCATGCAGAATGTGACATTTGGTTTGAATTACAAGTATATTACTGAAGCATACTGTAAATACCTGGATTTTCCATGGGAAGAGACTCAACATTTTAGTTACATTTCTGGTACATATGTAAGGAATACTAGACATAGATTTGGCTAACCTTTATTCTCCAGAAGGAAGTAGTATCACCCACTTCCACCAGATACCATTCCTACTTACTGAAATATCACCGAGAGAGATTAAATAATGCCAGTCTAGAACAATTATGCAACAGGGTGGTGATATGACGCATGTTCCTTTTGCCAATGCTGGCCACAGCGTTCCTCAAGCTTCACACGATGCTGAAACACCATTCAGGCCAAAGAAATATTCACCTGTCAAAGCTTGGACATTTGTTGAATGAGGACAGGTCCATGGCATTTCTATGATAAAATGGAAGGTGTGAAAGTTTTACGATAGTTTGGAATGATAAATATTTTGAAGATAGTGGAATGATTTGGTTTCAGCATGCACAGTGTCCTTACACAATCCTGATTTTTCTTAAAACTTCGAGTGTTGAACAATTTCTGTCTTCTTATTGCTCTTAGTTCGTCAGAGGAAGTGAACATTAGTGCATAGCCTAAGACAAGTTCCTGAAACAAATACAGCTTGACCCTTGGAAAGGAATCTATGCCAACTGCACTGACCTGTGTCAGAATAGCACAGTGTCAAGTTGCAGCTGTGTACAGTTTTACA
Organism: Xiphias gladius; assembly: GCF_016859285.1. Lineage (NCBI taxonomy): Eukaryota > Metazoa > Chordata > Actinopteri > Istiophoriformes > Xiphiidae > Xiphias > Xiphias gladius. Next base: position 24,640,426 of record NC_053416.1, on the reverse strand, counting down.
CTCTAGGTATTAAGCTAGAGCAAATTATGTCACATTGGTCAGGAATGGTGGAAATGTGCAATTTCAATACCTCTGCCACGAGTTATGAGATTTATCAGCAGTTCGTCATTATGGAACCATTTCAATGGAGCATGACTGGAAAAGTAACATTATATGCTTGGCAACCAAATACAATGGCATAACAAGCCTCTATAAATAACACCTTTATGGCAGTCTATATTTAAAGCTTTTCTCCCGCATTAAATTCAACTCTTGTCCATAGAGAATTTGCTGGGAGATGCAGATCATGCAAACAACATAAAATTTTAGGAAATATATCCTAAAAAAATGTTAAGGTATCAATGTGTTTCAGTAAAATAAAAGAAGTTTTATCTACTGACTGCCTAAACCCTTAAAACCCAGAATGACTACATAAAAGAAAACTATTGAATGATGAGTATGCAGATGGTAAATTGGATAAACTGGATTTTATGCAAAATGAACAATCTTTTGCTGGCCTGGGGTGGTGTACTTGTTGCAGTGCTTGTTGAAGTGTTGGTGGTTGGTCTTACTCCATTGAAACTGAAGCCACTAGGGTCACGTGTACATAGTGTGGTCAGGAGAAGGCTAAAATTATACCAGGCTTGCCGGTCCATCTGCAACCTGTCAAACAGGAGCCCCTGCCCACCCAGGGCCCTGATTCAATTTCATCGAGTCAGTTCTCCATCCATCTCTGACTTGACTAGATATCTCCAAGCTTTGGCTAAACCCGCCACCAAAGGGGATCCCATTTTGCATAAATATTACAGAAATTCAGCTGCTGTGGTGCTGTGCTACAAGGGAAGCTAGATAAATTAATGACAAATAATTCGAGTTTTCATCAGCTTCAAAGTTTAGATGATCAATCAGTGGTCAAATAAAATTAATAATCACGAATTATCATGACTTGTACTTGTCTGAATGCGTACTTGAATATACATTTTAAAGCTTTGCATCAGACTAAAGAAAACAGTGGGTTAAGTGAGATTAGGGATGTGGCATTTATCCTCCACCTCATCCCTTCTTCACAGTATTAACAATTGATTCATCCAGGTGCTGTTGCTAGGCAAATAGGTATGGCCCTCTCAGCAAGATTATCTGGATCGAAATACACGAACGCAGTGTGCGCTAGTTGGAAAATGTTTATTGAAGCGTACCAAATATGTATCAGTGCATCTGAATGAATAAGGGGCAAGCATTCCAGAGGCTTTGAGTACAGTATGTAACCATGGATCGTTGCACATGTGATGTGACTGTAAATCCCCTGCTGTTCTGTGCAATGTAACATGCATTCCACTATGGCTCAGGGCCAAGATCATAGGGAAAATACTGTATAGCCTACATATGCTGAATAAGTTTCACATTGATAGGTTTGTCTTCAGTTTGTGTTACACATGGTTGCTTTCACATTTGTCCATTCTTTTATAGTCTGCATGAGTTATTATACATTGAATAGATGGTTTAATTAAAGTCATAATCAGTTTGTCTATTGGTGCTTTCAACTTGTCCTAACCCTTAAAGGAGTACTGCAGCAATTTCGTTTTGCACTTCCATGAAGCTGGGGCATTTAAAAGGATCTGAAAAAGGACAGTCAAAATCAAAGCAGAAGAGACCCAGATACCCTGGCTTTTAGTCCCCAGCTTTAGGCAGACTTCCAGAACTCTGAATCCTACAATTCCAACAATGCAACTTCCTTTGGTGAACTTTGACCCACGACTCTGTGCCATTGACAAATAGCAAGCTGTCTTGACAGTGCTGACTTTTGAGGGGACAGCATTTACCAGCCGTGTTGCACCAACCCTCCTCTGTCAGATTAAATATGTTTGAGTAAAATCTGTGATGTTAAGCTTTAACCCTGCTTAAAGTGGCACGCCACTATTATTATTAGACGGGAGTCTTCTTCATCCACTGAGAGCAATGTTAATGTTTATATCCTCCTTCCTTTGGCAGTAGAACTGTTTGTTCAACTGTTTGCTTCACCGATTGACTGGATTAACTCATGAATTATCAGGAAGCCAGAGTTGACCTCTAAAACATACTGGTCAGTAAACCCACAATGCAGAGGGGCACAAGGCTAGGCGACAGGTGTTGTTTGACTGTATACGGACATCGACAGGTGAGGAAGTGAGCACAGCCTACGTGTGTCTATCCCTGCACTGGAGAGCTCTAACAGTTAATGTCTACAAGCAATGGTGCTGCTATGTTATAAAAAAAATACATATTATAATCAGTCTTCATCCATACTTGTTATATGACTCAGTTGAACCTCATTTTAATAAATGTGAGCTATTCAGAAATCTTCTCTCTGGAGTCAATAAAAACTGACTGCGACCACTACTGAGCCCAGACTGTAGAGGCTTTAAGACGTCAACAGATTATGTTTTTTTTCTTAACACCTGTCCATACAGTAACACATGACTAGAAATTGGCAGCTGCGATCAGATTACTGAATGTCTGTTACATAATCTTACAGTATGCTGTCCTACTTTTCCAGCACAGCCAATGGCCGCAGTCAAAGAAAATACACTTATAATACAGAGCTTTCCACTGTATTTTAATTTATTTAAATATATTTCATACATCACTGCTTTGTATTCAACTATGTATGCATTTTGGAACCATTTTACTACCTCAAAGTATGTTGCTCTGTCCTCAGACACAGCGTCTGCTTTCCCCTGTTGCTTCTCTGGCTCTCTGCCAATCATACACCCTGCTGGCTCTGGGTCCTTCTCATGTCATTGGCAGCTGAACTGGAAATTAACCTCCATGACATAAGAAAACATACCCAGATCAAAACATACACCGATTAAGATCGGTTAATGGTTTTAATGTTGTGGCTGAATGGTGTATACATATACACATATATACATATACATATATATATATATATATATACACACACACACACATATTTATATGTATATATATGTATATATGTATGTATATATATATATACACTTAATGAATGACAAGATAGTAAAACACAGCTTTATTAACATAAAATATGTCCCTCTCTGAGAAGTTCAAACTGACAGACAATTGGTGTTTTGCCTGTTAATAAATATAAACTTAAAATGTCCTTAAAATATCTGCCTATAACTACATTATAGTGTTTTATGAACCATTTATTGAATGTTTATATATAAATGCTATATAATGCTAAATGCTAAGTTGTAGCTTTTAACAGGTGGGACAGGTCTAATGAAACATACATTCAAGCTGCATTGTGGGAAATGTAGGATCCAGTGTTTCTGGAGCTTGATTCAGTAGGGTATCTCAGCCGCTACTGCTCTGATGTTGACCTCATTTCTTTTTTTTATCTGTCTTTCACAAGTCTCCCACCTTTATGGAAGTGTAATACGAAATTGCTGAAATAGCCCTTTAATTAGTCTGCTAGCTATATTAGCATGGCCTGGAAGTGTAAGCCTTTGTTAATGTCTATTCGCAGTGTGCATTTGCCTCTAGGCAGCTGCTGCAACTAAAGCTTTTATGCTAAAAGTACAGAAACCATCGGTTAGGGGAAAATGCACTGCGTTTGTTCTGTCGCTGAAGTTGGGTTTACTACTGAGTGCACCGTTCAACCACAAGGTGGAGACACGCGGAAAGTATTTGCACTGTTGCGCTGTCACTCCTGAACACTTCCCCTTTCCAACACGGCAGCCAAACGAAGGCAGATCCCGTCCCCCAGCATGTGGCGCTAACGAAAACGGTACAGAGTGTACACTGAAAACCTCTGGTGAAAACTAACGGGTCAGTAGGACAAGAGCCTCTTAACAGTCAGTCAGGGCAGTAACAGCATCTCCAAGCTGGTAATAATACAGCTGATGGCGAGTATACTTTCCATCATCATCATCATCATCTTTCCAGTTCTTAAAGTAGAATATTACTCACTGAAAACTGGGGTTTTCCATAACTACAGTACATAATAAACAGATATATTAAACATATGTCAAAAGAAAGAACATAAGATTATGAAATACAAAAAGAAATACAGTGCATGCATTTGACATGAAACCATTGTGTGTCAAGTACTTTGTACCCACATCAAATGTTTTTTTTGTTCTAGTTTTAGTTAAGAGCATACGAGCTGTACTATTATTACACTTTTATTGTATGTATTATTACATAGTAAAATAATTCTCCCCTGAACAAAACTCACTATACATTGATTTAGATTTATGGGTTTATAAGTAATAAACATTTAACAACATTTTTGTTGTTAGAATATATTCTATATATATTCTAGAATATATTCTACAACAGTATCACAAGTATCCTGCACACAGAACTTGTTTTTTGTACAAAAAACACTGAATCTTGGGCAGTTCCAGTTCTGTAGCGGACTTTCACCTTTGACCTTTCTGGATGAGATGGAAAAAAAAGAGTTAAAAGAGTCGTTCCCACCGGGAATCAGTGTAATGTCACATTAATATTATGAATGTCACTTTATTATTATTAGTCATTTCACTAGGTGAAGCCAGATACCCTGCTGAACTCATGTCATTACTAACACTCTACAAAATACAGTGAGTCAGATTTTTACAAGTAACCTAATGAAAAAAAAAGACATACAGGAGTAAGTTTGGCTTTGGTTGGCTTTTTAATGTCAAATGTTTCCCTTAAGACATAAAGTTTGCTTTTTGATCCATATCAGAGCAACATAAGCTTAAATTCAACTCTGCCTATTAAAGGTACAGGCGTCTAAGCAGTCCAAAGGCCAGGCCATCAGTGTCTCTACAATATTCCTGTTCCTGTAAAGCAGCAAAGAGCTTGGGGAAGAAACAGTTTCTCAAGGTGTGTTTTGTGGAGTCTGAGGTTTACAGCTGGAGTATTTAAAAACTCTTTTGGTGGTTAATTGTACTTAAATAATTGTTGCAATTAAAAAAATGTATAATATAAAACAAAAATAATGTGCCAATTAATACATCTATTTCATTGTATTTAGATTATGACAAAAGTTTTTTTTAATGGATAAAATACTTAAAGACTTAAATTTTACGTTTATAATCTGTCTCCTGCCTTGATACAGTTCCTGTTTTGGGATTATTTTCATATTGAGCCCCAAAACTGACAGACTGAAAGACTATCAGATGAAATATAAAACTTTAGAATTTTCCTCTATCCTCCAGAGAAAAGGTTTCTTGGAATGTAAAGCTTACATTTCGTTTTACACTCCATTTAAATTATTTAACAAATAGTATTATTTATTGATGTATTCTGTTATATTTTTGACTTGTCTAATAACCTTGTACTGCATTACATCAGTTTTAGGCCTCTATAACAACTCATATAGACACTCTTCTTCAATTTACTATTGCTATTACACTCATTACTTTAAAGACAATATCATACATCATAATATTATTTTATTTGTATAATTATTATTAAAACACATTTTTGAAAATCTTTTGTTTTTTGTAGAAACATATTTCTACAAAAACAAAATTGGAAACGATATAAACTAGTGTGACTTTAAGGGGCAGGGGAGCAGCGCACATTGCAACAGCAGGGAGGGGCGTAGACTGAGTAAAGAAATCTGTGTAGACTTCCTGGATGAATTAGTGTGAGGTTGCACAGTGTCTGCCCGCACCATGTCTGCCACTGAATGGAGGAAGAAATGTGAGGCTGAGTGGAGTCTGCAGGGCGCACCGATGCCCGACGGTCTGGACTGGAAGTCCATCTATGAAGCAAAGCCGCTCGGGAGAAATTTACTGCGGAACCCTGCGCCTCACGGTACCGCAACTCTCCCACTAACATGACTGGTGTCGTTTTCCTGATCAGTACTGATCCGGACTGAGATGCAATTTACAGTAGTGAATCAGAGGAGGGGTCAGAGATCAGTAATACTGATCTACATTGGGCTTGGAGTTTATAGCTGGCACAGATGTTGGTGTACATTTCAGCCTACTCATTACAGTAGCCTAATTGGTTTGGGTGTTTCAATGTAATTTCCAAATCTTCCAAAGGTCTCCATCTCAAAGTTCTGTTTTAATTCAAAATTAATCAGAAAGTAGTTTCGACCTAAACTGATCCTGAAGTGGTTTCACTGGTTTCAAAAATTGAAAGTCACACACTTCCTCATGAAAACTGTTGAAACTCCTCTGCGTAATAGAAATGATCCAATAAGTCTTGTGGCAAGAAACCACAAGACTTGTGTAAATCTTGATCCTCAGGAAGTTAGTTTCTCCACTGCTGTTCTTGGTTTGGTTTTTATGTGGAGTATTTATCCAGAGCGCTCTATCTCATCACTGTGTCCCCCATCTGTTGAAGTAACCATAGTGCTCTGATACCCAGACATCAGCCAACTGTGTGCCAACTTGTTATAGTATTAATATAAAAACAGTCCATCCATTTATACAGAGATTTGGAAAAGTGGCAACCCCAGAAACAAACACAGTATCTTAAAGGTACAGAAAAGGATTAAGTAAGCCAAGTGCTGAAGTTACATCATTGGCCGTTGCTCTTTCAAAATGAATAGGTGTGAACAGTTTCTATTGCTTCATCAGGGGTTTTTTTTACAGGCAGTTTTGCTAACTTAGCGCCTTTGTCTCTAGATTTACCGACTTTTCAGACCCCTCTAGCGAGTTTTCTTCAAAGAAGCAAGAAATAAAAAAATTCTGAACAAACCATAGCTACTTTCTGTTGAAGAGAGTCGCCAGTATTGTCCCACGAGCGCGAGTTTGGGCTTTCCCTCCACAGGCACACCTCTCTATGTGTCTCATTCAGTTGACCACACGGCATCTGACACAGAACTGAATGATCATTTTAAAAGTAAATACAGCTGAAATCACAGCACAGATATCTTTAACTTATTTTTATGGTGATTCTGTCAGACGACGTCACGGTAATAAAATCAGGATTTCAGCAGAGCAGAGCAGCAGTTTGGAAATGGCTTGGAAGTGACTGGCGGTTAATATGGAGTCTTAATGGGCCAAGTTTCAGTCACTGTTTCATACTTGTTCCATTTCCTGACAACAGAAAGAGAAAAACATGTAAGTGATAACAACTTTATTGGGAATTCAGCTGTAATAAGTTACTGTGTATGTGGGCACAGAGAATAGTAGAGAAGCAAACAGATAAAGGGCGGTCCAGCCACATACTAGGTTTTGACCTAGTCCAGTTTAAACTCAGTGGAAATATTTCCAAGATTCAAAATGACTACAATGAGAAGTGAAATAGGAAGAAAGTGACCTGCTGATGCTTTAAGAGGCGCATGGACAGTTTTTAAGAAACTGAGGTGATTTTTCAAACTTTATTTTGTTAAATCTCTTACTAAAGCTATAATCATAGGTGAATTTATTATTATAGAAGATACTGGTCCAGCCCAATCTGTAATGAGGAAAAGCACCAAACAGTTGTTATAGAGGAAATTCTGACAACTGCGTTCACATTACATGAAGGCGAAACAAGGTCCATGGATTGTAACACTGTCATTTTTTAAAAATAAAATTATCACTGTATTGGTTAGGAAAAAAAAAAGAGTACATATCGAAAGTTGTTAATGTATAGTATGTCTCCTACTACAGATGTGACTTTTATGAGCTGCTGACTAATACTTAATACTTAAAGTGTGTGTTTTTCACACAGAGACACACCCAGTGAACCTGTCAGAGAGGTATATTCTTTGGCCTTGTGATATTTACGGTGGAATTACAGTGGCTTCAGTAGGTGTGTCACCTTTTACAGCTGTCCTTTTGTCTTTCCTGACACAGGTCTGACCAAAGACACCCCTCCACCTGAACCTGAGCTGCCTGAAGTGCCAACAAACGGACCTCCACGTTTTCAACCTGATGGTGAGAGACGCATTTGATCAGTATGTTTGGCAGCAAATGAAAACAAAGAAAATGAACAATGTTTTGTGAAGCTAATCTCTTAATTTATAGGTGACTTCACTGGCTGGACCACGAGCACGGAGATCCTCCCCTATGATACAAGTGGCATCCCAGAAGGTGCTGTGACCTGCGCATTGGGTCAGTACAGGTGGGTGCTACCGAGGGTCAGATGTTTACCATACAGTTGGTTATAACAGGGATTACCAGTGATTATATGCTTCCAGCTACAAGATGATAGGTAAAACTGACACACTTAAGGCCAGGATACGACTTAGAAAACGTTTGTCCCAAATTATGAGCATGTGGTGAATATGACTCCTGTCTGCTCTGTTGTCCTCAGCTGGTTCTCCATGGAGCAGGTGTTGGACCTGAAGGCAGAGGGACTATGGGAAAAGCTGCTGGATGAATTTCAGCCTGAAATTGTCATCCAAGACTGGTGGGTTAATGAGCACCCCCACCCACCTCCCACTTCCATGCCCTTATACAGACCACGTATGATTACTTATCACTGTGGCCTTATCAGCTTGGTTGGGACACACATAAATGACACCATGTACAGTACAAGTTTCACAGTCTGTGCATTTGTACATGTGTCATGTAAGTTTGCATCGTAAATGATGGAATCATTTGGGCATGGACGGGTGTCTGGCTTTCAGCTTGTGTGTTTATAAAGATAAGATCTGGAAAATAGTGTTATGATTTGGAATTGCTTGTAGAAAAAAGACCTGCCTTTGACTTAAGAGAATTAACCAAGTGTTCATCATCAGTAAAGCTGTATATAATCCAATAGGAATAGAAACATTTCATTTGTAGTTGTAAGGGAAATCCAACGAGCTGAAACGAGTAGATGTCATTCTACACTATTTTCCCTAAAATGATTACCAAACTACATGGTTCTTTCAAGATAATTTTTGGAAATCTTTAGAGCTGAAACAATTAGTCAGTTGATTCTTTGATTGACGGAAGAATAAAGGGCACCTATTTTGATAACTGAATAATAATTTTGTTTTGAAGGAAAACATAATCCTTTTCCGGTACGAGGATTTTTGGATTTTGTCTGTTTCATGTTGCTGTACACTGAGTATATTTGGGTTTTGGGCTGATAGCCCAAAGCAAGACATCTGAAGACGTCACCTTGACTCTGACAAACTGGGAAGGACAGTTTTTTTTTTGTGTTGTTTTTTTTTTTTCACTATATTTTGATATGTCATAGACTAAATAATGATTTGATCAATTTACATAAATCATTAGCAGATTAATTGATAATATTAAAAAATAAATAATTGTTGCCCTAGAAGTTATTAAGAAATAAACTGAAAATTACTCATTTGTAAAATGAACCCAATACTTTTTTTGTAGTTCCTTTATTCTAGGTTAGGCAGAATTCAGTGTGCTGCCTAACCGCTGTCAACTCATGAACATTGTTCTATAAAATTGCAGAACTACATTTAATTGTGATTTCTTGAAACACCTTCTCTATAAATTTCACTTATCTGTTACTTTGTCAGGTATGAGGAGACTCAGTTGCATGTGTCCATCTACGAGCTCTATGTGAAGTTACTGGGTGCGGACAAAAGCACAGTGATCTCCGAGCACACTGTCACCCCCACTGAGGACCTCAGCACTTACTCACACACCTGGAAAGAGGTGAGTCACTGAGTCCCCAGGCAGGTACAGTCGTCTGCTTGGATGCACATTTTTTTTTATTGCATGTCTCCATGTTGGCCTGCAGGTGTCGCACGTGTTCTCCAGCTATGGACCTGGGGTGAGATACGTCAGCTTCCTGCACCGCCTGAAGAATAAGTTCATGGGGGAGTTCTTCCCCACACTGTTCACCGGCAGCTCAGTGATTGTCAAACCGATCAAAACCAGCTCCTAGGCTGAATGCTACTGAGAATTTGCATTGCAGGCATAATTGCTAACACACTCAATCTAATCTGATCACCAGATATTATATAGAGTTGATTATAATGCACTAAGGAAAATTACAAAGTGTTCAATCGTCAGTCTTTTTCTTTACTTTCTTATGCTGATTTTTAGGGGTCATTTCATGTTTTTTAAATTTTGCATTTGCTTTGAGGCCTTTTTTTAAATAGAGGGGGGAAGGAATCTAGGATTGTTGCTCTTAAGAAATTATACACTGGTGTATAATAAAAAATACAGTTTTCCTAAAGCAGAGTTGATTATTTCTTTTAAGCTGTGACAACTGTGTCTGAAAAACACTGGAACTGTACATACATACTAGCTACGCAATCACAGAGTATTTTTCAGTATATTTGATCTAATATCAATGGTGGGTTCTTGAATCAACAGAAATCAGGTCTCCCCAATGAAGGAATTCGACTTGTTTTGTAAAATAATGACATTATGAGGAGGTAGTTGTAGTGAAATTCTCCTTTATAAACCACAAAACTGGACTACAGTTGTACAGGTTCTTCAGTGGATTACTTTGTCTAATCAAAACTTTCAGAAACATTTCGACATTATACTTCAACATATTTTCTCCTGTGCTATCATTCCGTGTGTCTCCAAAAGTAACCTTTAGAGTACAGACTTTTTATAGGCACCCTTTATAAAGGGGGTTTTTGGCTTTATAAATGCTTAATAAATCATTCACTAAAGCTTTGTAGATTAGTTATAGGTAATTAATACTTATTAATCATAAGAATTAATTAATATATTAATTAGAATTCATACATTAATAACTTTCAGGTTTCCAGGCTGTGAAAAGTCCCTTTCACTGGTTAGACTGTTTGACCACTCATGTGTAACAAAGGACTGCATCTGAACTTACAACTGCAGACTTGATGATTAAAACCCGTAAAACATGACTTATTAACATTTATAAACTTCACAATTGGTGGTTTATTAGAAAGTGAGATGGCCACGAGTATTTATTAATTACCAGACCATTACCAACACTTATAACTGCACAGTTCCCAAATAGAAAGGATAAACACCAGCCAATGGGATTTTTCAAAACCTGGCAACCCAAAATACACTCTCACTAATGGCTTAAAATACTCTATAGTGCATTAGTAAATGATTCATTTAACATTAGTAAAGCAATCATAGCTACAATTTATAAGCCATTTACTGTATAAAGGGTGTCTTATTAGTAAATGGTACCTTTGGCAGCATATTTGGGGAGATGGGAAAAAAAAGGATATTTGTTATCCTACTATCAAGCAAAAAGTCTGCTTGTAAAATTCAGGCACATTCCACACATAAAAGGCAAAGGCTGGTCACAGCAAATAATGATTGGATTCAGGTTTTTCTCTTTACCGCACTTTGTATGAAGGTAACTGATCAATAAAAACTATTCATGACATTAATTTTGAAAGCATCATCACTTTACTTACTGAACATTATAATCTTCGTGAATGGGGGATTTATTGCAGAACTGTTGTATTAGGTAGGTACAAAGAAGTATTATTTCACCACAGAAGTACCCTAAGGCTACCAACCAACAATTAGTTTCATTATCGATGTCTGACAATTATTTTTTAAATGACTGATTGATTGTTTAGTCTATCAAATGTCAGAAAATTGTGACAAATACTGATTATTATTCTGTGAAGACTTTTTGTCTGACCACCAGTCACAAAACCCAAAGATGTTGAATTTGCTATCATAGAAAATTGGAAAATATTCACATCTGAGAAGCTGGTACCAGTCAATTCTTGGCATTCTTGTTCAAAAATGATTTGCTCAATAAAGGAGTTATCAAATGTCAAAATTGTTGCCAATTAACTTTCTGTCAGTCAAATGATCAGTGAATCAACTCATTATTCAAGCCAGAAATGAGGCCACTGGCTGGTTTCTGAGTGCCTCCAGAAATAATGAAACCCAACAGCCAATCTTTGCTCCTGGGACCCCTGGGGTGTTAATTCAGCCATGGCTTTACTGCCCTGCCTTCGACCGACGTTCAAGTCTAACGTCTTTTCTTTAAGGAGAATGTTGACCCAAAAAACGACGCTTCGCTGTCTTTCTCAGCCCTGGGTAATGTCTGCAGGTATCTCTTTCAAGTTTCATAGGCAGGCTACCCACAGATTCTGGCAGCGGGGCATTAAGAGGGCAGTGTTAATAGAGGTTTCACTCTACACTTCAACCTTAAACTATAACATTTCCAGTCCCCAGTGAGAACTACGATCACGTACGCTGCACAGTGACCAGACGAGGCATCCACTTACTACAGAAATCAGCTTTGCAGTTGCGCACTTTATCCTGCGCGTGCTGCTTTCAAGTGCTCTCGAAAACAATTCGGACGAGATGTTCATTGCCGAAAAGCAAAATAAACCACTACTAGTCTCACACCTGCAACAAGGTGCAGGTGTGAGACTAGTAGAACAAAGACTAGTGCTTTGACCGCTCGGCCTCTCATAATGCACAACGGCTACCATGACGCACATCGTTGTCATTACGTCCGATCACAAACACTTCAATCGCTTACAACTTCACAGCATCCAAGGCAGGAGCCTGGAGGGAGACCGTAAAAGCATCAGCCCCCCCCCCCACACACACACACACACGTGAGCTCGCAGCATCACCATCGTTAGTTAACGGCAATGTGAGTTAACGGGAAAGTTCACTCTGTGAGTTCACCTGTGTGTCGAGGCGGGGATAGTTTTACCAGGCGTGTGTTTTCCAGACTTCCAGAGGCAATGTCAACCTTTGGTGGAGCTTTGCCATAAAGCAGAAGGTAAGAGGCGGAGGGGAGGGAAGGGCAGAGGAGCAGGTGCGACGGACAAAGCGGCGTTTTGGGAGGCTGCTCCACGCTACGCCCTCGTGACCCATCTGTAGTTCTGATTGATAAAAATGCCGATATGAATGTAATAGGTAGACGGTCGCCCCTCTTCCATATGCTACGAACTTCACGACTGGAGCAACGAGAGCATCACTCACAGCGGCGGGCTTTTCAAACCTTCTCGTGAAGACAAATAAAGCTCCATTTGTCCAGGGCGCTCGAGCTGACAGGATATAGTCTCAGTGAAGCCTGCAGAGGAGGAGAGTTCGTTTCAATTCAGCAAAGAAATGTATAGTGTAAGGGCTGACCTATGGGGTCAGGCAAACGAGTGGCAACCGTAGAAAGTAAGAGTGGGATGAAGATAGAAGTAGGCTTTCAGAGCTCTCATCTAAGTAGAAGCTGTCCTTCGGTTTGCTGGGGGAGCCGTTGAACCCCCAGCGGCATGTACCTCTGTTAACTGGACATAGCAGAACACACATTAGTTGGCCCCAAAATGTCCACCGTGTACTTTGATTCTTCAGCAAGCCTGCGGAATCGGAAGAAATGTCTCATGTGTCCCATCAACGCCGGAATCTGCAAGCTACATAGGTCCAACGAATCTCTGCTTGCTTGTGTTGTTTGACGGCAGCATTTTCTGCCAGGCTCTTCGGATTGACTGGAGAAGTCTTAAAGAGAGTGTTCTGATGTGTGTCCCATTTTTTTTTTTTTTTTTTTTTTTAAATTCTGGAAAATCAGTCTGCTTTGTCCCCGACATTTTCTGATTTGGGCTGAACTTCCGAGCTGACATTTGAACTGGCATGAGAGTATCATTCATTTGGCAGATTGGCAGCGCCACATACAGCATCCCTGCACGACGGTACTGGCTGCCCACAGCTGTGTTAAGAGTTGGGGATGTGTGAGACAGGAGGGGTTGACTGCAGATACACTCCCAGTGCCAGTCCATTATATGTCATTACGTACACTTTTCACATAAGCTTCCCAGAAAGCACTATGCTCACTTTTAGATTTTGCATTTTTTTTAACCCATGCATACCTTTTCCCCTTACGGCATACAGTGTTCTCTGATGTTTCTCATATTATATAAATATGTCAGTTACATTTGAGTCATAATATCTGTAGCTAGAATGGATTGCAGTGAACTCTGGGTCATTTCAGCAGTGCAGTACAGGTAAATAACACCCAAACAGACTGCATTTACGATAATTAAATAAAATAATGGCAAAAGCAGTCGGCAGCGGATGTTTAAACAAATTCAATGTCTTTGGTATGCTAATAAAGAATGTATTTTGTTGGTTATTAGTAGATTTACACATTGAGCTGAAATTTCTAGTGGAATGATTGATTATTTTGTTATTAATCAGCAGCTATTCTGATAAATCCGATGATTCTGAGTCACTTTCAACATTTGCTAGTACCAGCTTCTTAAATGAGAGGGTTTTGTCTTTTTGGTTTTGGACTGTTGGCATTGTTGTATATGTGTCCTTAAGCTTTTGGGAATTGTGAAGTGAATTTTTTCACAAAAACAATAATCAAGAACATAACATGGTTAGTTGCAGCCTTGTTTACAAGTTGTTTGCAGTATACAGTTTTTGTCTTGTCTTTGGTGGCATCTAAGCACAAGGAAGACAATATTTCGGGGTTCGTAAGCTAAATCTAAGCAGTCCGCCACTAACACTCACTGACACTTACCCTGAAAGGCAACCTCCTCCACATGTATGTGACAGCACAAGTAAACCAATGCTGCTCCATTGTATGCAGGCACTGACATGCCCACCAGTTGCAGGTGCCACAGGACACAGGGCTATACTACACCTCACGTTTCGCTCACATTTCCCCTATAATCAATCAGTAAAGCTGTATAGTTCATCAGACTCCCCTCTTGAAACCTTTTCATCCACTTGATTTAGGGAAGTCAATACGTATGGATGGGTCCCCTTCACCCTGGGTGAATTAGATTACTGTACCTCCTTTTGTTACTGATGCATAAGGTTACTATAATGCACTTTTGAAGGCCAGATCCCTCCAACGTACATCAGGATCAGAGAAATTATGTTGTTCTGTGTCACAGCTGTCAGTAACAGTGTTTTTTACTTTCTGGTCTTTTTTTTCTTGTTGCACAATCATTATACTGTATATCTTTATCAGTGTAGGTGCTGTAATGGATAGCATTTACTAGTCTTTCTGTGAGTGCGTGTGTGTGTGTGTGTGTATGTGAGTGACTGGGAGAGGAGAGTTAGTTCCTGTGGGGGTCTGTTTTGTTTTCATTGACTCCCTAGTCTATTGTGTGTTCAGGCCTGCTGGCTGCCTCTGCACATTTTGTTAACATTTTGTCAGTCTAAACTAGACTGTTGCCCTGAATTCAAGAGGTCATAGTGAAGACTAAAAGGCACCGCTACATCTGCATCTGAGATGTTAAAAAATGTTCTAAACGGAAATATGAGTTAGTGGTTTGTTGACCTTTCCTCAGTGTCATATTGTCTTATATATTTAGGTTGCTTCACCATGTGATGTCACCCAGTAAATGAACATTATGAGCAATATGTTAACTTAGACTGGGTAATAAGTAGAGGTATTCTCCTTAATGTGTCACATCGGGGCAAAAAAACTCAATTACAAAGTTTAGCGATTGCTCACAGTGGTCAAGTAGTGACAGTCTGGCAATAGTGCAGTTGCTGCAAAGTGCAAGCAGTGTTTGTGCATATGATCAGTGTTGGAAAGTTAGTACTTTTTCTCAAGTACTGTAGTTAAGTACAATTTTGAGGCACTTGGACTTTGCTTGAGTATTTCCATTTTCTGATGTGTTATACATCTTCCATGATTTAATTTAGACAATTGTTAAAATTATTCGGTATTTTACTAAAAAGCCAAGATTAGAGAAAAGTCCAAAAAAATCAATATAAATTTGTATAGCAAAACTTTATTTTTTTTCCTACCCCATTAATTATGTCACATCCCCTCAGATTTATCTTATGGCCCGGGGGGCCTGACCCCAAGGTTGGGAACTATTGGACAAAATTATTTAACAGTATATAAAGTAGTTAAGACGCTCCACACTGACCAACTACAACAGTAACATGCTGCTGAAGCATTGGAGCATCATTATAAACAATCTAATGTCAGTTCTATTAATATATCAGTCACAGGGGACATGTCACTGCGAAACAAGTACTTCTACTTTTGATACTTAAAGTACACTTTGATGATAATACTTTGACTTAAGTAAAATTTTATATGTAGTACTTTTACTTTTAATGGAGTATTTTTATATTGTTGTACTGGTACTTTTGCTTAAGTGATTGATCTAAATACTATGATATTGTCAAATCACTCCTCAGAGCCACCAGTATGTGTTTGTATTTTCTGTCTGTTATTGATGTTTCTGACAGTATCCTGAATATTGCAAAGCTGGTGTCCCTGACTGGGCTCCGTCTAAGGTGACAGGGCCGTCAGTGGCTGGGCAGGGTGTCTCAGGTAATGGAAACCTCAGGAGCTGCTGTCTGCTGGCTGTCAGTCGTATGTTTCACACCCCCTTTCTGTCCGCCTTACCTCCGGCCCCATGCAGCCTCTCTCTGTCCACCTGCCTCCTCCTTTACAGTGAACCTAGCTGAGGCTGACGTGGAGAGATCTTAGGAAAAGGAAGTGTGCAATGTTTTTTGAAGAGGCAAAATAACTCGAAGGGGAGAGATGAGAATGGCTTAAAGATGTCAACTGGTTTGTTTCCCTCAGAGTCAAACTGATGAGCGAAAAAGGGAGACGCTGAACATCCTAATCGCCCATGAGATCTCAAGGGGTCGCTTCTGAATTGTTGCAAGATGTAATTCATGCTAAACATGAAATCCCCCTTTGCTGTATGGCGGTTGGGTGACATGACAGTATGTACAATACTGTGGCAAAGTTTTTAGGCAATAAGAGTAAAGTGAGGATGCTTTCAAAAGTAATGCCATGAATAGTTTTTATTTACCAGTTAACTTCAAACAAAGTGCAGTAAAAAACCTAAATCAAATCAATATTTGCTGTGACCCCCCTTTTCCTTAAAACCAGTACCAGTTCTCCTTGGTACACCTGGACACAGTTTCTCAGGTACTTGGCAGGTAGGTTTTTCCAGGATGTTGGAGAACTTGCCCCAGTTCTTCTGTGGCTTTGGGCTTTCTCAGTGTCGTCTGTCTCTTCATGTGATCCAAGACTGACTCCGTGATGTTGAGATCAGGGCTCTGAGATGGCCAGACCATCTGTTGGAGGATCCTGGTTCTTCTTGTCTCTGAAGATAGTTCTTTACGATTGTGGCTGTATGTGTGGGCTCGTCCTGTTGCAGAATGAATTTGGGATTGATCGGATGCCTCCCTGATGGTACTGACGATGGCTAAGAATCTAAACGTGGTAGGGCTTGAAAATGTTGCAGTGTTAAAAATCCATAAGCAGAACATGTTCTTTTATCCTCAGAAAATCATCCTGAATACTTACACACTCACATTTTTCAGTTTTTGACATCACAGGACAGTGTGAACTCTTCATGTTTCTGCCTTTTGGAGAGTTTAATTACTTCTGTGACCAGATGGCACAGCTGTACACAAAATAGAAATTATATTTCTAAAATAAAAAATTCCTTTAGAAATTCTTTTAGGATCATTGTAGTTAAAGAACCAAAAAATTCTGCACACTTTTGATCACTTGTACCCCATTTATTAATTATGTTTCAGTCCTTGGACCTTCATCAGGTAAAATTCTGCGCAAAGATTTTGTAGTGATTGGTACGTGCTACGATCCTTTTATAGACATTGAAAATTAACCACTGGACATATATGGGTCAGAGAAATGAAGCTGAACTGTGGTCACTGACAGTAGATAACCATACATGAGGAAATGAACAGTGTGGCAGTGTTCCCATTGTGCTGTAAACTAAACCTTGTGCTCAACCAAGCTTGCACTGCTGCTGTCCAGATTGATGGTAATTTTGACCCAGTGGACAAAGAGGGAGCAGAGACTGTGCACGACTTGGTTTATCATTCCCCTGCTGCGTATACAGCACAGACACCTCACAAAAACTAATTAATTCCTCTGCGGTACTGATTGAGCGAGTGTAGTTCATTTACACCGATCAGCCACAAAATTGGTGTCTCTCTTTCTCTCTCTGTATATATGCGTATATGTGTGTGTGTGTGTGTGTGTGTGTGTGTGTGTATATGTATATGTATATGTATATATAGAGATATAGATAGAGAGATAGAGATATAGAGATATAGATAGAGAGATAGAGATATAGATAGATAGATAGAGAGATAGAGATAAATATAGATATAGAGATAGATATAGAGATAGAGATATATATATATATATATATAGATATATAGAGATATATAGAGATATATAGAGATATAGAGATAGATATAGATAGATATATAGATATGCATATGTGTATATGTGTCTGTATATATATATATATATATATATGTGTGTGTATATATATATATATATATATATATATATATATGTGTGTGTGTGTGTGGAGCCATTGTCCCAGTTTGTGGGTCACAGCCCCCAGTGCTCCAATTACCACTGGCACCACTGTTGCCTTTACTCCCCACATCTTTTCTAGGTCCTCTTTCTTCTCGTGTTCCTTTTTCTTGGTGTTGCTGTTGCTTGGGATCGCTACGTCTATCACTACTGCCTTCTTCTGTTGTTTGTCGATCAACACGATGTCCGGTTGGTTAGCCATCACCACTTTGTCAGTCTGGATCTGGAAGTCCCACAGGATCTTGGCTTGGTCATTCTCAACCACCTTAGAAGGTGTCTTCCATTGTAACCTTGGGACCTCCATCCTATAGTCAGTGCAGATGTTCCTGTACACTATGCCAGCCACTTGGTTATGGTGTTCCATGTACGCTGTTCCTGCCTGCATCTTACACTCTGCTACCATGTGCTGAACTGTCTCAGGAGCATCTTTGCACAGCCTGCACCTGGGGTCCTGTCTGGTGTGGTAGATCCCGGCCTCTATTGATCTTGTACTGACTGTCTGTTCTTGTGCTGCCATGATTAGTGCTTCTGTGCTGTCCTTCAGTCCAGCCTTTTCCAGCCACTGATAGAAGAAGTGGCTGATATCAAGAAATCCTATCTGTCGGTGGTACATGCCGTGTAGGGGCTTGTTCCTCCACGATGGTTCCTCCTCCTCTGCATCATCGGGTTTCATCTGCCTGAGTTATTCGCTTAGCAGTTCATCTTAAGGGGCCATCTTCCTGATATATTCCTGGATGTTGTCTGTTTTGTCCTGGACAGTGGCTCTCATACTCACCAGTCCTTGGCCTCCTTCATTCCGCTTAGTGTACAGTCTCAGGGTGAAACCCTCCATGCATTGTGAGGACCTTTCTTGTCTTGATATCAGTGGCCTTGTGCTATTGGCTTTGAGTTGGCCTCCAGAGTTGTTTTCCACAGCCCCATTGAGCTCTTGATGAAGGCTCTTAGTGTCCTGTTGTACATGTCCAAGCATTTCAGAATCCTTGTGTGTGGCATTGAGTCATAGGCCTTTGTGTAGTCAATCCAGGCGGTGCACATGTTGGTCTGCCTGGTCTTGCAGTCTTGGGTGACTGCTCTATCGGTGTTTAGATATTCCTACCAATTCCTTTCTGGGCCCACGTATTGGGCCATGTACCAATACGGCTATGATGCCTGACAGGAGCTTCCATGTTGTACAGAGGCCGGTAGTTGGATGGGATCGTGCCCTTCTGGGGGTCCTTCATGATCAGGACTGACGGTTCAGTTAACCACTCTCAGCGCGTCCCATCCATCAGCAGCTGGTTCATTTGTGCTGCCAGTGCACTCAGTTTCTTTAGCCAGTAGGTGCTGCCCAGCTCTTCATACCTGACACTCGTTCTTGGATGTCTGCCATTGTAATGGTTACTGGTACTTGTTCTGGGAGATTGCTGTGGTCCGCTCTTAGGTCCACTAGCTGCTGCGCATTGGTGTTATGTGATGCCTCCATCTTCATCCTCCCAGGAAGAGCATATGGGACATTCCTGGGAGGATGTCTTGTCGTGTGGAGAACATCCTATTTATTTTCCTGGCTTCTGCTTCTCCTGTGTATCTCTTTAGGGGGGGTTTGCTTGGCAGTCTCCATTGCCTTCATCTTGGCCTCCAGCCTCCTTCTCCATGGGGGGGTAATGCTCTTTGTGGCTTATGGTGTTCATCTTGTAGCCAAGCATCTCTGTGGTGTATATCAGCTGATTGGTCTCAGTTACGGTCTCAGTAGGGATAGTACATAGCGTTACATTCACATCCTCTAGCATCCTTGGCGCGGGTGTCCAGCTTAGTTATGATAGTCATTCTTAGGTCAGTTGCCCTTGTGTTAAGGTCGTACAGGGCTTGTTGGGGCTTTGTACCCAATCTAGTTGTGATAGCAGTTGCCGTTTGCGGATGTTGGAACACTGAGCTAGAAGTTGTTTCCTTGTTGTTTCCTTGTCAGCTTAGATGTTGGGTTTTGACCCGGGCGGACCTTGTTGTGTGACTCTCGAATTTCATACTGAGGTAGGCCAGCAGCATCAAGGACCTTGCCTAAGAGTGCACACTGGATATGCGTTAACCTGCCCAGGGATTTGAATCCACGACCTCCTGCACCAAAGTCAGCAGTGTTAACCATTGAGCTATCCAGTTGCTATACATACATATATACATATATACATATATACAAACATACATAACCATTGAGCTATCCAATGGTGTTTACCATTGTTGTGGCTGTTCGGTGTATACACTGAGTGACTTCATACACTGCAGAGATATGCTAAAGTACTTTGAGAGACAGCAGCTAATGATGAAGTTAACTTCATCTATAGGTCACATTTGGAAAAGTCATGATCTTGGTAGCTAAATGCTAAGCAGTTATTTTGCGGTGGCCTTTGAAAAAATCCGTGAAACTAAATGTAGATGTCACAGAAAACTGTTCAAAGTGACCCAAGGCAGGGTGCATCTATTACAAACTGTACCTTTTGAATAACTAAAATATTTTCAGATGTACTTTTGTACCTAACAATACTGTGTATTACAGCCAGCCTAGGTAGACACAGTGGGAATGTGTGAAGGGAGCTTGCGGGATTATGAAAGCACCGAAACCATCTTTTACCAGTCAGTTAACCAAGAAAGAGATTAGAAAGTAATGCAGAGATTTAGACATTACATCTTACTCATTTGTGCTCACCAAACATTGGTTATTGTACTTAAAGTCACAGAAAATGTGACAGTCACTCTGATCACGGAAGTCTGTTCAGTGCCTGATCAATTTGTGTGTTTTAATTTATTTTGCAATAATTCATGAAAATTGAAGCCATGACTCTGGGGTCCTGGTGTGACCTGATGTGCAGACCTTCCTGACAGACTCTGTTTCTTCAGTCTGTCAAAATTTAAGTGCATTCTTACATTCACTCCTGTATCCAGTGACTAACTCGACTAAACTTGTGTGTGAGAAATGTTTTAAAATTGTTTAAACATTTGCAGAGACTGTGCTCTGGAAAGTTTAATGTAATGGAAACAACTATACTAGATAACTCTTTAACAAACCCTGGTTTGCTTCGCATATGCTCTCTCTTTAGGGAACAAGCTTTAGGGCTGTCTATGTAAAACTTTTCAAGATGTATTATTACTTCATTTCAAAAGACTGATATTTATCACCTACCACTTCTGGTTTATTGACACGTAAAAAAGGCACCTTTAGTGTTTATTGAATGTTTTGACAGGACAAAACAATTACACTAATTCAATAAGTGACAGATATTCCTATTTAATTTAACAAAACAAACAAGCAATATTATAGAAAACATCAATAGAATTTTAGAGACAAAATATTAATTGAATAATTTGGGAGAGTGAGTTGTTTATCCCTGCAGACCGATTAGGCCTGCTGTTAATCTAATCAATTTTTTTTCTTTCAAATTGAAAAAAACCAAGCAAAAAACTGACCAAATGCCTCCCTGTGGATTCACTTCGACTTCAGATGTGTTACCATATATATAAATATCCAGTTAATGTTAGCACAATTAAGAATTAAGTGGTAAAAAGTGAGAAATTTTGAATGTAAACAAAGCCATGTTTGTTTACAATGAAACCTCCACAAGATACCTTCAATGCCACATTTGTGGTTTGGCCCTGTCTTTTTCTGTGTAGCCCAGTGGATTATCTTACACATGATTCATTTGGTTCATTAACAGGAAAATAGCGGCAACCCGGAGCCCTGTGTTACTTATTAAAGGGATGGATCCCTTTCCTTTCTTTACTCTATCTGCAAACAGAGAGACTGTCAAACAGAGAGACTGTCTAACCACCTTGATTTGTGTGTAACTTGAACGGATGTTATTGTGCTGTGATGGATGTGTTTTAGACTGTACTGCTCAAATCCAAGGCTGACTCATCTGCAGGGAAGATGGTTTTGAGGTGCAATCCATTTCCAAGGGGGAACAAATCTCTTGGATTATATTCCCTTTGTTACAAATTCATGTGCATATCCTAAAACAGTGTAAGAACCAGCCTGAAGTCTTTTATTCTGAACATCCAAACACTTCCAAATCATCCAATAGTATTATAGCTATCAAACAACATTGAACACTTTAGATACATACAAACAAAGGGAGAACACATCATCATAAGATCTAGTTAACATGAACAACAATAACCCACACAGATAAATAGACAACGATAAGGGCTCCAGCTCCAAAAACCCAAACTTTATCAACAGAAATTCTAAGGACAAGCTGCCTACTCTTTGACTGACAGATGAGCTATGGGGGGTGTGGTGAAAAACCACCATTAACTAACAGTAACAGCTTAGCAACAAACATTAAAAATGGAAAAATGCAGATTACCATATAACCCTCTCATACATTCCCAACACTCTGCTCATCAAGCTGATTAGCAGCAGCAGATTAAAAAATTGTTACAAAACCCTTCTACTCTAAAAATTACCACTATCCAGTCAAATTCCAGTGCCACAAAATTGAAAAGGTGATGTCAAGAGGAGAAAGAGCTTTTAATATTGGTGTTAAGATGTAAAAATACATTTTAACATAATGTTTGCACAAAAGGAGGTTTGATAACACCAGTTTAACACCAGTATTATAAGTGGTTGGTAATCAGTCAGCAAGGCTCAGGTGTCCTCTGAAAAGCCTGAATGACTATCAAACCTTTTTGATTATACATAGAGGAATGTAAATGAAAATATAGCATATACACTGATCAGCTACACAGTAAACATTAAACCTATGTCTTTATATATGTCAGAGGCCATTTTTTATTCTTTTCTTTAACAGAAAGAGTATACGCTT
Organism: Xiphias gladius; assembly: GCF_016859285.1. Taxonomy (NCBI): domain Eukaryota; kingdom Metazoa; phylum Chordata; class Actinopteri; order Istiophoriformes; family Xiphiidae; genus Xiphias; species Xiphias gladius. The sequence goes on along the minus strand of NC_053416.1, from coordinate 24,617,528 downwards.
AATGTTGTAGGGGCATTTGTAGTTCACCTTAAATCAGTCTACTGGAGTGGATCTCACTAGTACATTTATTTAAAGCTGCTATAATCAATATTTTTATATTCACAGTGGATGCAATGATGAACCCACAGAAAAATATGATCCAACTCTGCAGAGTGTTTTAATGTCTGTTGTGTCACTATCTGTAACCAAATGAGGCCCACTGTCGAAAGTATTGCAGTATTTATATATTTGCAGCAAACAACTCCTTTCACTGTGCCCTGCTGTTCACAGACTTGTCCCGTGTAAGGCATAAAATCAAGTCATGGTTGCTCACAGAATATTAAAGAAGACCAGTCATTGCCTGACTTCTTTATTAAAACGACAGTAGTTTGTTTAGCTGCCACCAGAATTCTGTGGGCTGTGGTATTAAAACGCATTTGTTGTTACCATCAGTAACTACAGATGTCGCCAAATCAACCAGGACTGAAATCTTCCAGATTGCCACTTTAAGTACTCTTTAGTTGTATAATATTATTAATGTTATAAAGAAAAATGAGTTTCACCAGTTAAGTTATAACTACAAAGATAAACTAACTACACTTGCCTTTTGATCATACAAAGGAGCTCACTGACCTAGCTGTCTCAGGTTTCCTACAAAGTCACTTTTGGTGTGACAGATTTTGGTGCGTTGGCTCTGGTGATTGATAACTTTGGTTTATAGCATTTGAAGCTAAATCACTTACAAATGACCGTGAATCTTTAGTGTACATTAGTATATATTCTATTAGATGACATCTTGTGGTAGCAGCCAGCAGAAGAGCTTGTGACAACGCTGTGAATGGCAGCGGAGTCACTCATGTATAAATGAGCTTTTTGAACTTGTTTGTTTGTAGAGAGCTGCAGTACTGTCACACTGATGAGTGTGACCTTCTTCTCTCTGAATTTTAGCATGGGGCTTCACTGGGTGACTGAGTGTTTTAAGATTAAGTGCAAACACTGGTTTTGATTGGCTGGCTGTGAAACTGATATATGGTATGATATTGGTTTACTTGTGCATAGAGCAGACATCCTGGAAAGGCGATCTTTTTCAATCTGCATACAGGTTAATGTTTAATGTTTAAGCTGCATGGTCAATGCAGTTTCTTCCTTTTGGTGATGGATTCATGATTTAGGATGTGTACCTTTCAGGTCCTTACTTCTGAATACACTGTAAAATTGGAACAAATTTATTAACTGTCCTTCTGATCCGTTTGGGCAAAAAATTTCTCGTTAGTTTAAGTAAATTTACAAATTGGCCCAAAGCTGAAACCAAGTGGGTAAAATCAAAGATGACTGAGCTGCAGATTACACTAGTTTTCTGGGTGATGATTGCATTTTTGTGCAAATATTTAGTTAGGCTCAAAGCCAGAAAGGGAAATTGTCCACTGGCTCATTGGAGCTGAAGTAGCCTCACACCTGAGTGCTCTGCATGTCAAAAGGAGCATCCCTCACCACCAGGGTAGAAGCAGGAAATATTAAACTGTTACAGGTGCTAACTCTGTTTTCTAGTGGCACTCCTATCAGTGTAACATAATCCCAGGCAATCACTTATCTGTGGTGCTGACTGATAGTGGCCAAGTCAGAGGCAGTAAAGGGAGATGAGCTGTCACCAAGCTCGCTCTTCCTGTGTGAGAAGTGGACCAGGAGACCACAGACCTGTCCACACCTCATGACCCCCTTCCCCCAGTCTATAAGAAAGGCTTGTAAGAGGAGATAGTAAGATTTTTTTTTTTCGCTTTACGTTGTTCACTACCGCCAACCTTTTACATGAATAAGTACTGTATGGCTTTTTAAGATTTTTCCTGTTTTTGAAGTAACAGTTTGATATTAAAGTAGCCTGTGAATGTGACTCCTGGAAGAGATTCAAAAAGAGCTGACTTGAATTGTCACTGCAGAGGAAAGCTCTGATCTGTTTGGTTGAGGGTTGGGAGTGGCAGTAGTCTGCCAAGTTATGGCCTATTTACTCAGTCTCTCAACTGAAAAGACTAAGAAGTACTCCCTTTATGTCCGACTGATAAATCTACCAGGCTGTTCATCTGAATGATGTTCACAGAGCTACTTGTAGGTGACATGTAAGGAAAAGATACCCTGCTATATTTAGATAAATGCATAAATCAGTAATGCATCCAGCTCTTCCAGCTTCTTGATTACCTAGCACTGATATACTGTACTGCCCGCCTTGGCCCTGCTGCATTCTACAGATCATTCACCAATTACCATACAGAACAAATCTGCATTTGGATCTTCAGCATGTCACAGAGGCGTAATACTCTTAAGACTCTTGCTAATATATAATACAGGACGTTAGGAAAGTCTGTCTCCTGTAGCACAGGTAGTAAACCTATAAAATTGTTGAAGCATCTGGTTAATACCAATCCTGTTTGTTTAGGTGGTGTGTTGTGATTGTTTGTATCTATGTGTATTGCATATTGTGGGTTTCATGTGAGGTTGGCTGTTATGGTAGAAACAAGGCTGGTACTCTCATTACAGCCCAGCAATTTTAATGAGGCCATCATATAAGAATTGATTTCTTGCGCCACATAATTCTATTTTGTGCACTATTGTTTTCCAAATTCGAACAGTGAAGAAGTTATTTTTGGTGAGCCTACCCCCTATTAGCAAACACTGGTGTAAGGTGGCCCTCTGTCTGAGGTCGTGGTAACCATAGCAGGCCTTGGAAAGTGAAATCTGATGCGGCGGGCCCTTTGGGCTGTGTTTCTGAATCACAACTCCATTATGAGCTGGCAGAGCTCAGCTGCATCAAAGATGCAGCACCCAAGTATCTGTTTCATCTCACAGTGCACAATAGTCCAGTGTCACCTGTGCAGGTGGAGTGGAGGTGGTGGGCCCAGGAGGAGTTAGAGCCTGAAAGCTGCTCTTTACCATCCTGCTGTGCTCACATCCATACATCCTCAGATGACCTCACGCTGTAAACTACCTGCTGAAGTGCAAACGTGTGTGCTCTGCTGATTTGTCTGTGATTTGACATTATTAAGCTCTCATCTGGCACCAGCTGACTTTTTCAAAGTCAAAATACTGTATCACAGAATTAAAGTTATGTTATGCATTTTATTTTTGATTGGGAACAATATCATTGATGTTTGTCTTTGAAATCAGTAGAATATGTAGTAACATCATGACCCAGTGATTAGTTATTAGACCTGTAATGGCCAATAAATAAGTTATGTTAGCACACAAAAGGGTTACTCATGTATCTTACCAATGATAGATGTCAAGGAGTGACAGATTAAGGTTAGCCTAAGGGGTAATGATTTGGATAATAAACAAAGCAGGGAAGTAATGATTACAATTACTACAGATTTCTTGCATTACAATATTTACCAAATGCTTTTCTCTCTTTTTATCTTCAGATATCAAGTAATTACTGACATAAAGAACCTGTCCATCTGCCCCAACATTAGCTGCTTCTCAAGTGACTTTACATTCTTAGCATTCGCAGATATATTGACACAGCGCTGCAGGCAGGAAAACTCTGTCTGAGCCGTAAATTAGTGCTTCGTCATTCTTACTGCCAGGGTTCGGTGATTAGTGCCATATAGTGTTAACCGCAGGAGCTGCATGGCTTAACAACTTGACTTTGGTTTTTCAGAGGTCATTTTCATACGCCGTTAAAATGACTCAGGTGGCTCAGTTTACTTTGGACTTCTAATAACAAGCCTTTGTGCTGTTGGCAATGATAAAAAAAACAATAGCTGTATCCTGGCTGAGTGTGCAGGACAGTCCAAAAGACATCCCTGAAACAGTATGAATGGGTGTGTGCATTAGTCACCTGCAGGTATTTCATAGGATTACCATGCGGGAAGGGAAAGAGGGTTTTGGCAGGTGATAGTAATGCAATGACAAACTGATGGAAAGAAGAGGGAAACTATGCAGTAGCTTTATGTTTTAGTTTTTCTTTGAGCTAAATCTTAACATCAGCATGTTTACATTCTCAAAATGGTATTCCTAATATGCTGATGGTTAACAAGTATAACGTTTACCATGCTCGCCATCTTAGTTTAGCATGTTGGCATGCTAACAATTGTTTATCAGCACTAAATAAAACATACAACTGAGACTGATGAGAATGTCGTTAGTTTTGCAGGTATTTAGTCATGTGTATTGGACACATCAAACTTTTGACCTGATGATGGTGCCAGATGAAGTGTCAAAGGATCACCAAGTTTATTACAGTTAATCCTGAGCAGAATATGAAATGTGTGCACCAAATTTAATTTCACCCAAAAAAACAAAATATCAACAAGGGGATCATCAACGTCAGTGGGATTCATCATCTAGGAACCACGAATGTCTGCAGAAAATGTCATGGAAATCCATCCAATAGTTACTGAGACATTTCAGTCTGGACCAAAGTGGAGTACCGACAGGCAGGCAGACGGACAGACATTGCCATCCATACATATACAATACAATATACAATACAGTGAACCCTAACAGTTAACAGTTGTGAACCACCACATGGTAAAAAGTTTCTAAATTAATAGTCTTGATAGTGGGCTACTTCTCACATGTGTCGTTGTTGACTCTTTTTACTTGTTTTTTGTTTTCTTTCCGAATCCTTACGCTTATAAAATGAAGTTTCTTTAGACAGACATTCTTTATTTAGAATAATGTGCCTCCCTCTGTGTCTCTAGGAGAGTTTTTTGACCCAGCCGCTCCCCCAGTGACCACAGTGCTCCTCCTGACTCAGGGATATCATGGGAGCCCTCCCTGTTCACCTCTCCCCACTCCTCCTTTTCTCCCTGCTCCTCCTGGCCCACCCCTGCACTTCCTTCAGGCCACAGGTGGTGGAGCGAGCGTCTGGCCCCGAGCAGCCTCAGCCCTTGGGCAACTCTACAGGGTCCGGAAAGCGGACGTGTGCGGGCATTGTGGTGTGTAAACCTGGTATTCTGCTGCCAGTGTGGCTCCCGCTCAACCCTCCACTGGGGGAGCAGGCGGGAAGGGCTCTCATCTACTTCCTCTGTCTCATGTACATGTTCCTGGGTGTGTCCATCATCGCAGACCGCTTCATGGCATCCATTGAAGTCATCACCTCTCAGGTATAACTGAACTTAATGCCTTGGTCCTATTCTGTTCCCTCAGATTGTTACATACTCGAGAATCTCTGGAAACTCGATGTGCCATTATCCCACCGTGGTCGCCGGTCAGACGGTGTTAAATACACTTAGTGTAAGACCGACATTTTTGAACAAACA